>NC_092713.1:92386658-93010175 GCF_047496885.1 Scyliorhinus torazame
TGGCCTTCCTGAAGGTGTGGAGGCGGCGGACGTCGGGGCATATGTGAGCACGATGCTGCACTCGTTAATGGGAGTGGAGGCCCCGACGGGTCCGTTGGAGGTGGAGGGAGCATACCGAGTTATGGTGCGAGGATCGAGAGCAGGAGAAGCTCCCAGAGCCATAGTGGTGAGATTTCTCCGTTTTAAGGATAGAGAAATGGTCCTTAGATGGGCGAAGAAAACTCGGTGTAGTAAATGGGAGAACGCGGTGATCCGCGTCTATCAAGATTGGAGTGCGGAGGTGGCGAGAAGGAGGGCGAGCTTTAATCGGGCCAAAGCGGTACTTCACAAAAAAAAGATAAAGTTTGGAATGCTGCAACCGGCAAGACTGTGGGTCACATATCAAGGGAGGCACCACTACTTTGAGACGGCGGATGAAGCGTGGACTTTTATTGTAGAAGAAAAATTGGAATGATTGGACTACGAAAATGAACGTTTGGACAAAGTGGTGGGTCGAGTGGGGGGGGGGGGGGGGGCGAAGAGGGATTGTATGATTAATCCTGCGGTATGGTAACTTTTCTTTCTCCCACAGGTGGTGATGGGGGGAGGTGGGGAGGGAGAGGAGATGGGGCGTTGGCCATGGGAGGCGGGGCCGAGGGAGAGGCGCGGGCTTGGTTCCCGCGCTATGATAATTATGGCGGGAATAGAGAAGCAGGAAGGAGGGGGCGCCGCACGGGGCGAGCCGTGATCACGGGGGGAAGCCGAGGTCAGCCAGAGTTTGCTGACTTCTGGGAGCAACATGGGGGGAGTAATTACGCTAGCGGGGGGTCTAGCGGGGGGGGGGGGGGAGGGGGGAATTACTGGGTTGCTGCTGCTGGGGAAAGGGGGGAGTGGGTACGGGAAAGGATGGGCGGGGGGGCACCGTCTGGGAGAAATACAGCCGCGTGGGAACTGGGCGAGAAGCTGGAAAAAGATGATGGCTAACCGGCAAGGGGGGGGGGGGGGGTGGGAAGCCCCCCAACTCGGCTGATCACGTGGAACGTGAGGGGGCTTAACGGGCCGATAAAGAGGGCACGAGTACTCGCACACCTTAAGAAACTTAAAGCAGATGTGGTCATGTTACAGGAAACGCACCTGAAACTGATAGATCAGGTTAGGTTGCGCAAAGGATGGGTAGGGCAGGTGTTCCATTCGGGGCTGGATGCGAAAAACAGGGGGGTGGCTATATTAGTGGGGAAGCGGGTAATGTTCGAGGCAAAGACTATAGTGGCGGATAACGGGGGCAGATACGTGATGGTGAGTGGCAAATTACAGGGAGAGATGGTGGTGTTGGTAAACGTGTATGCCCCGAATTGGGACGATGCCAATTTTATGAGGCGAATGCTAGGACGCATCCCAGACCTAGAGACCGGAAAGCTGATAATGGGGGGAGACTTTAACACGGTGTTGGAACCAAGGCTGGATAGGTCGAAGTCCAGGACTGGTAGGAGGCCGGCAGCAGCCAAGGTGCTTAAGGATTTTATGGAGCAGATGGGAGGGGTGGACCCGTGGAGATTCAGTAGACCTAGGAGTAAGGAGTTCTCGTTTTTCTCCTATGTCCATAAAGTCTATTCACGCATAGACTTTTTTGTGTTGGGTAGGGCATTGATCCCGAGGGTGAGGGGAACGGAATATACGGCTATAGCCATTTCGGATCATGCCCCACACTGGGTAGACTTGGAGATAGGGGAGGAAACAAGAGGGCGTCCACCCTGGAGAATGGACATGGGACTAATGGCGGATGAGGGGGTGTGCTTAAGGGTGAGGGGATGCATTGAAAAGTACTTGGAACTCAATGACAATGGGGAGGTTCAGGTGGGAGTGGTCTGGGAGGCGTTGAAGGCGGTGGTTAGGGGGGAGCTGATATCAATAAGGACACATAAAGGGAAGCAGGAGAGTAAGGAACGGGAGCGGTTGTTGCAAGAACTTTTGAGGGTGGACAGACAGTATGCGGAAGCACCGGAGGAGGGACTGTATAGGGAAAGGCAAAGGCTGCATGTGGAATTTGACTTGCTGACCACAGGCACTGCAGAGGCACAATGGAGGAAGGCGCAGGGTGTACAGTATGAATATGGAGAGAAGGCGAGCAGATTGCTGGCACACCAATTGAGGAAAAGGGGAGCAGCGAGGGAAATAGGGGGGGTGAGAGACGAAGATGGAGAGACGGAGCGGGGAGCGGAGAGAGTGAATGAAGTGTTGAAGACATTTTATAAAAAATTGTATGAAGCTCAACCCCCGGATGGGAGGGAGAGAATGATGGAGTTTTTGGATCGGCTGGAAATTCCCAAGGTGGAAGAGCAGGATAGGATGGGATTGGGAGCACAGATCACGCTAGAGGAAGTGGTGAAAGGAATTAGGAACATGCAGACGGGAAAGGCCCCGGGACCGGACGGATTCCCAGTTGAATTTTACAGAAAATATTTGGACTTGCTCGCCCCGCTACTGACGAGGACCTTCAACGAGGCAAAGGAAAGGGGACAACTGCCCCCGACTATGTCAGAAGCAACGATATCGCTTCTTTTAAAGAAGGAAAAGGATCCGCTACAATGCGGGTCCTACAGACCAATCTCCCTCCTCAATGTAGATGCCAAGGTCTTGGCCAAGGTAATGGCAATGAGAATAGAGGAATGTGTCCCGGGGGTGGTTCATGAGGACCAAACTGGGTTTGTGAAGGGGAGACAGCTGAACACGAACATACGGAGGTTGTTAGGGGTAATGATGATGGCCCCACCAGAGGGTGAAACGGAGATAGTAGTGGCGATGGATGCCGAGAAAGCATTTGATAGAGTGGAGTGGGATTATCTGTGGGAGGTGTTGAGGAGATTTGGGTTCGGAGAGGGGTATGTTAGATGGGTGCAGCTGTTGTATAGGGCCCCAGTGGCGAGTGTGGTCACGAATGGACGGGGATCGGCATATTTTCGGCTCCATAGAGGGACAAGGCAGGGATGTCCTCTGTCCCCATTACTGTTTGCACTGGCGATTGAGCCCCTGGCGATAGCGCTGAGAGGTTCCAAGGGATGGAGGGGAATACTTAGGGGAGGAGAAGAACACCGGGTATCTTTATATGCGGATGATCTGCTACTATATGTGGCGGATCCAGCGGAGGGGATGCCAGAAATAATGCGGATACTTGGGGAGTTTGGGGATTTTTCAGGGTATAAATTGAACATGGGGAAGAGTGAGCTGTTTGTGGTGCATCCAGGGGAGCAGAGTAGAGAAATAGAAGACCTACCGTTGAGGAAGGTAACAAGAGACTTTCGTTACCTGGGGATCCAGATAGCTAAGAATTGGGGCACATTGCACAGGCTAAATTTGACGCGGTTGGTGGAACAGATGGAGGAAGATTTCAAGAGATGGGATATGGTAGCATTGTCAATTGCAGGGAGGGTGCAGGCGGTTAAGATGGTGGTCCTCCCGAGATTCCTTTTTGTGTTTCAGTGTCTCCCGGTGGTGATCACGAAGGCTTTTTTCAAAAGGATAGAAAAGAGTATCATGGGTTTTGTTTGGGCCGGGAAGACTCCGAGAGTGAGGAAGGGATTCTTACAGCGTAGTAGGGATAGGGGGGGGCTGGCACTACCGAGCCTAAGTGAGTATTATTGGGCCGCTAATATTTCAATGGTGAGTAAGTGGATGGGAGAGGAGGAAGGAGCGGCGTGGAAGAGATTAGAGAGGGCGTCCTGTAGGGGGACCAGCCTGCAGGCTATGGTGACAGCCCCATTGCCGTTCTCACCAAGGAACTATACCACGAGTCCGGTGGTGGTAGCTACACTGAAGATTTGGGGACAGTGGAGACGACATAGGGGAAAGACCGGAGCACTGGGGGGGTCCCCGATAAGAAACAACCATAGGTTTGCCCCGGGGGGAATGGATGGGGGATATGGAATGTGGCAAAGAGCAGGTATAACGCAATTGAAAGATCTATTTGTGGATGGGAAGTTTGCGAGTCTGGGAGCGCTGACCGAGAAATATGGGTTGCCCCAAGGGAATGCATTCAGGTACATGCAATTGAGGGCTTTTGCGAGGCAACAGGTGAGGGAATTCCCGCAGCTCCCGACACAAGAGGTGCAGGACAGAGTCATCTCAAAGAAATGGGTGGGGGACGGTAAGGTGTTGGATATATATAGGGAAATGAGAGACGAAGGGGAGACTATGATGGACGAACTAAAAGGGAAATGGGAAGAAGAGCTAGGGGAGGAGATTGAGGAGGGGATGTGGGCAGATGCCCTAAACAGGGTAAACTCGTCGTCCTCGTGCGCCAGGCTAAGCCTGATTCAGTTTAAGGTATTACACAGGGCACATATGACTGGAACACGGCTCAGTAAATTTTTTGGGGTGGAGGATAGGTGTGCGAGGTGCTCGAGAAGCCCAGCGAATCATACCCATATGTTTTGGTCATGCCCGGCACTACAGGGGTTTTGGATGGGGGTGACAAAGGTGCTTTCGAAAGTAGTAGGAGTCCGGGTCGAACCAAGCTGGGGGTTGGCTATATTTGGGGTTGCACAAGAGCCGGGAGTGCAGGAGGCGAAAGAGGCCGATGTTTTGGCCTTTGCGTCCCTAGTAGCCCGGCGCAGAATACTGCTAATGTGGAAAGAAGCCAAGCCCCCGGGGGTGGAGACCTGGATAAATGATATGGCGGGGTTCATAAAGTTAGAGCGGATTAAGTTCGTCCTAAGGGGGTCGGCTCAAGGGTTTACTCGGCGGTGGCAACCGTTCGTCGAATATCTTGCGGAAAGATAGATGGGGGAGAACAAAGAAGGCAGCAGCAGCGGCCCAGGACTTGGGGGGGGGGGGGGGGAGGGGTGGGGGGGGTGTGGCCTGAGACAAGGCAGTTGCCAATTAGGGCTAGTTTTTATTTTTTGTTATTTAATATTTATTTATTTGTTGTTGTTTTTGTTTAAATTTAAAAAGGTCATTATTATCTGTATTGTTACAATGTTGTGTAAAGGATGCACAATGTACTGTGTTGGTTGACCAAAAATTTTCAATAAAATATTATTTAAAAAAAAAAAAAAATTTGATGAGACTTGCACGCCAAAAAAGAATGAAACTTTTGAGCGATACATATTTAGAATGCACACGCAGGAGATGGACAGGGCCTTTGATAGCTTTTTTTTAACCAACCCCAAGGTAAAAGCACAAACATGTAACTTCGCAATGTTAAATCCTTGATGATTCGGGATCAAATTGTCTTTGGAATAAATGATGATAAGGTGCATGAACGTTTCTTACGGGAGAATGAGGTTCAGTTAGAAGACGAGATTAGGATTTGCCACGCTAGTGAACTAGCTGTGTAACATATCAGTACATTGAACGCACAAAGTCTTGGCGCGGAAAGTGGGAGCGGTGCCGACGCCATAGATGTTGTGACGCAGTCAAAAATAAAATGTGGTCTCAGCAGCGGTGGCCATTTTAAACGCTTGCCAGAAGCCGCCATTACATGCAAAAGATGTGGAAGTAAGCACCTACCGAGGCACTGTCCAGTATATGCAAAATTTGAACAAAGTGTAAAGGAAAAAAATCATTGTGTGAAACAATGTTTCACAAACAAAAAAGTTAATGAAAGAAAGTCATTCAATACAATTGATGACAATAACTTGGAAGACACGTTTTTTATTGATGTAGTCCCAGATGAACAATACAGCACAGGAACAGGTCCTTCAGCCCTCCAAGCCTGCACCAATCGTGTGTTCTATCTAGACCAACCGCCTGTATCCTTCTATACCCAGTCTGTTCATGTGCCTATGTAGATAAGTCTTAAAGGTCATTAACATATCTGCCTCACTTGGAAGTGCATTCTAGGCCACCACCACCCTCTATGTAAAAAACTTGCCCCGCACATCTCCACAGAACCTATCCCCCTTCACCTTGAACTTGTGCCCCCTTGTAATTTTCAATTCTGCCCTTGGAAAAAGAACCAATTGTTCACCCTATCTATATCCCTAATAATTTTAGAGATGTCGATCAGGTCACCCCTCAGCCTCTGTCTCTCTAGGGAGAACAATCCCAATTTATTCAATCTCTCCTCATAGCTAATACCGTCCATACCAGGCAGCATCCTGGTCAACCTTTTCTCTACTCTCTCCAAAGCCTCCATGTCCTTCTGGAAGTATGGTGACCAGAATTGGACACAGTATTCCAAATGTGGCCTAACCAACTTTCGAAAGGCTGTAACATAATTTTTGAGCTATTATACTCTATACCCCGTCCTATGAAAGCAAGCCATATGCTTTCTTTACCACCATTTCCACCTGTGCTGCCACTTTTAAGGATCTGTGGACCTGCAAGCCCAGATCTCTCTGTGTCTCTGCTGGTTCTGACATTTATTTTATGACTCCCATCTGAATTGGATCTGCCAAAATGCAACACCTCACATTTGTCCGGGTTAAATTCCATCTGCCATTTTTCCGCCCAATTTTGCAGCCTATCTATATCCTGTTTCTTACGGATTCTCTGACAATCTTCATCACTATCCGCAACTACTGCAACCTTAGTATCATCCGCAAACTTGCTAATCAGACCCGCTACGTTTTCTTCCAAGTCATTTATATATATTACAAACAGCAGAGGTGGGGTGCCAGTACTGATCCCTGCGGAACACCACTAGTTGCAGACCTCCATTCGGAAAAACACCCTTCCACTGCTACCCTTTGTCTTCTATGGCCGCCCATATGTCTCCAGAGAAAAGAATATTGTCTGCAGGAATGGCCAAGCTATATGCCCAGTAATCCAGCACAATTCCAATACTTTGAACAGTGCAAATGTGGCACAGTCATCAATAATTAACTAGTCTTCAATGAGAGAATAGTCATACTGACAGCACTTCGGTTTGGTATTCTCCAAAGATTTCACCAGGGTCACTTAAGAGTAACAAAATGTCATGCAAAAGCCCAGCAATCAATCTGGCGACTAGGCATTACTCTTTATAAAGAAAAGATGATATCTAATTGTCTTGTGTGTACAATATCATGGGAGTGCCCCTTTAAGAAAGGTTTTTGTCTTATCACATGGCTTCAGTGATGTCATTGTGTGGGCTGAGATGTGGCTGTGAGTTTTGTGGTTTCGCTTTCACATTTGGCTGCTGTGGACTCAGACAGAGAACAAAAGATTTTTTTTTGTCCTGCCTCTCTCTCTTCATTTTAAAACAACAGGGCAAACAAATCCAAAAAGAATAAAATGTCGCCTACAGAAACAAAAAGTGATAAAAATGCTAATTCCACAGTGACAAAGGACAAATGGTCAGTTTCTTTGTTAATAAATAGATCGCTCAAGAATGTTGAGTTAGATACAGGAGCAGGAGCAAACCTTATCAGCATCAGGGATATCAAGACTTTGCAATTAAAACTGAGAACATTGAACAAACCAGTCTTCTTGAAGGACTGTAATAGACAGAAAATTGACACATTGGGAATATGTGAGCTAGATGTCCAAGGAAAAGATAAAGTGCACAAAGTTAATTTCTCAATAGTATCTGAAGATCGTGAGTCATTGCGAGGTGTTGAAACGTGTGAAGCACTGGAACTGGTAAAGAGTATTTTGCACTGACTGTGCACTAAGCACACACAGTGGGTTGGTGGAGTCCATTGTGCAGGCTTTTCCAGAAATATTCTATTTACAAGATTCAATTTAAAAATGATGCTCAACCAGTGATACATGCTCCAAGAAGAGTTCCAGCACCATTATGTGACCGTCGAAAAACTGAATTAGACAGAATTACACATCTTTGTGTGATAAAAAAGATTGAAGAGCAGACAGATTGGGACAATTCGATGGTGTGTGTAAAAAAAAGAAACAAGGATCTTAGGATATGCATGGATTCCAAAGATTTAAATGCAAATATAAAAGGGAACACTCTCCGATACGTAAAAGAGAGGAGATCATACGTGAGATGTCTGGTGTGAGCTATTTCAGCAAACTTGATGCTTCGCAAGTATTCTGGCAGAACAAGCTAGATGAAGATGTATCAAGTATTGTACGTTCAATACTCCATTTGGTAGATATTGCTTTCTTCATATGCCCTTTGGCGTAATCTCAGCGTCGGAAATATTCCACAGAGCGATGGAACACATTGTGAAGGCATTCAGGGTGTTCGAGTATACATCGATGGCATCATAATTTGTGGTTCCACCCAAGAGGAACACAATGACAGGCTAATTAGGGTATCACAAAATGTCAGAAGAAATGGACTACGACTCAAAAGGCCAAATGTCAGTTTGGTGTAAAGGAAATCACAATCCTAGGAGACAGATTATCTGCTCAAGGAATAAAATCTGATGACATGAAGTTACAAGCCATTATAGATATGCTTTAACCAGCAGATAAACAGGGAATACTAAGAGTACTGGGCATGATCAACTTCATTAGAAAATTCATACCAAATCTCTCAGCAAGACAGCATGTTTTAGAAATAGCCAGAACAAAGTGAATAGCTTCACTTGGACTGAAAAGCATGAACAAGATAATAATCTAATAATCTTTATTATTGTCACAAGTGGGCTTACATCAACACTGCAATGAAGTTACTGTGACAAGCCCCTAGTCGCCACACTCTGGCTCCTGCTCGGGTACACCGAGGGAGAATTCAGAATGTCCAATTCACCTAACAGCATGTCTTATAGGACTTGTGGGAGGAAACCGGAGTACCCAGAGGAAACCCACGGAGACATGAGGCGAATGTGCAGACTCCGCACAGACAGTGACCCAAGCCGGGAATTAAACCTGCGACCCTGGCACTGTGAAGCAACAATGGTAAGCACTGTGCTACCATGCCGAAAATGCTCTAACGACAAGACCAGTATTAACAATTCTCGATCCAACAAAAAATACCAAGTTTTCAACAGATGCAACGAAGGATGGCCTAGGTGCAGTTTTGCTGCAACAGGAAAATGGGAGTGATTGGAAACCAGTAGCATATGCTTCAAGATCAATGACAGAATCTGAATGTTGTTATGCACAAAGAGAAAAAGGGTGTTTAGGGCTAGTGAATGGTTTGGAGAAATTCCATAGTTACATGTATGGTCTATCTATGTTCATTGTCAAGATAGATCATAGGCCGTTGGTTGCAATAGTCAAGAACGATCACAGTGAGATGCCACCTCGCATTCAATGGATGATGATGAAACTTCAGAGATATGACTTTGAATTGATCTATACACCGGGGCAAGCACATTGTAGGAGTGGATGCGTTGTCCAGAGCTACAACAGCATAAGATGTCAATTCCATGGAAGAGGATGTTTAGGTTCATGTACATTTGATCACGGAAACACTACCAGTGTCGGATGCGAAGTCAAACCTGATTGTTGAAGAAACAGAGAAACAATGAGACACAGAAAGAAACCCGAACAGTTGGATCTGTGAATGGACAATATAACTGTACATGATGTAAAATACATTGCTATGCATATCATATGTAATATTTATTGAAATAATATATGATAGGTTTTCTTCAAAATCTCAAGGAAAGGGGATGTAGTGATATGCATAACCAAATGTATATATAAATATGTTTAGCCTCCGACCAGTAGGTGTCAGGCAAGTAATAACACGTGACACTGTAGGAGAACTGAAGGAGAATTTGTCGTGATTAGTTGTGTTTGTATTAGGTCCAGATTGTGAGCATTAGTTTCCATCCCACAGTTTGTTATACAATAATAAATTTGACTAGTCTTGAACTAGATGTTTTTTAGTACGCCAACTCAGTAATTGTCTCTGTACAAGAACATAACAATCACAACATGCCCTTCCACCTATTTTCACATTATCGGCAAATCTAGAAACCTTGAGCGCGATTCTCCCAGCACCGCACCCGGCCGGGAATCGGCAGAATAGCGCCACGCGCTGGCGCGCGATTCTCTGAGGTGCGGACGGGCGCCGGTCGCTGGCCACTGTACGAGGCTGGGCTGCCGATTCTCCGGCCTGGATGGGCCGAGTTGTCGCGCGGAAAAAGCAGAGAACCGTCGGGACTGTCCACACCTGGTCGCTGCCGGCGGGAACTCTGCGTGAAGGGTGGGGGGGGGGAGGGGGTGGGGGGCTGTGAGGGGGGGGCTCCGTCCCCGGCGGGGCCTCCGATTTGGTCTGGCCTCCGATCGGGGCCCACCAATCGGCGGGCCGGCCTCTCCCCCCTCTCCCCCGGGCCTACTTTGTTGCGCATCCGGCCCCAGAACCCCACGCCATGTTGCTTCGGGGCCGGTGCATTCCATAAAGCCACTGCGCATGCGCGGGTTGGCACTGCCCCCAGTGCGTGCCAGGAAGTGAGGCTGGAGTGGCGTGAACAGCTCCAGCACCGTGCTGGCCCCTGTGGGGGACAGAATCGCTAGTGCCCACGCCCGTTTCGCGCCGGTGTTCACGACGGCACGGACACTCTATCCCGCGATCAGAGAATCGCGGCCCTTATTTTCTGTCCCTTTCGCCAGGTCATTAATGTAAATAGTGAACAATTGCGGGCCAAGTACTGATCCCTGTGGTACTCCACTAGTTACATCTTTCCTCTCTGAAAAGGACCTATTTATTCAAACTCGTTGTTTTCTATTTGACAGCCAGTTTTCAAACCATGCTAACACACTTCCTCCAATTCATTTCTCTCTCAAATAGACTCAATATTAAAGAATGCTTGGTGTGACAATACTCTGAAGGAATGCATCCCACCCATGGCACCAATGCGCAAGGGACTGTACAAGAGGGAACCACATGTTCATAGAAATGCAGTTGTTAATAGGGGATTCCATAATTAGGGGAGAGACAGGCATTTCTGGAATCATCGCAAATCTGGCAGGGTATGCTGCCTCCCCAGTGCCAGAGTAAAGGACATCATGGACAGGGTGCAGAATATTCTGTAGGGGGAAGCGTGTGAACTAGAAGTTGAGTCACACTTTGTACCAATGACATGCAGAGAGAGCAGATACTGAAGTCCAATGTCAGATTTTCACAAAGGAGGAAGTGAAGGCGGGGGGGGGGGGGGTGGCGTTCAGAGATGATACCTTTTAAAACTGAATAGCTAGGTTGTCACTCGAGTAGTTTTACATAAGTTACTTTATTAGGGATTGAGATTATTGATAGGAAGGGTACTGAGTAATCATTATTAGCCACTAAACATGTACTTTTAGGACATAGCAGTAAGAAGTAATCAAATGGGATTTGGATAGCTAACTTGACCAAAAGGACATTGTGGTGAACCGCTGTATTAGGGGATGTAAGGTAGGACCTGCACTACAGGTTCGCTGGTAGTTCCTGCCGGCTGGCTCCGCCCACGGAGAACTATATAAATATGCATGACCTCCAGTGCCCTGCCATTTCGCCAGCTGCAGCAGGAGGCCACACATCTGACTGTAATAAAGCCACAGTTGTACCCAACTTTAGTCTTTGTGCAATTGATCGTGCATCATACATCACTTCTGATATCTTGGGCGAAATTCTCCCCCAACGGTGCGATGTCCGCTGACTGGCGCCAAAGACGGCGCCAATCAGACGGCGCCAATCAATCGCTCCGCATCTTTGGCGGCCTAGCCCCAACATTGAGGGGCTAGGCTGCCGCCGGAGGGATTTCCGCCCCGCCAGTGGCGGAAATGGCATTTGTTTCCCCGCCAGCTGGCGCGGAAATGCGGCGCATGCGCGGGAGCGTCAGCGGCCGCTGAAAGTTTCCCGCGCATGCGCAGTGGGGAGAGTCTCTTCCGCCTCCGCAATGGTGGAGGCCGTGGCAGAGGAGGAAGGGAAAGAGTGCCCCCACGGCACAGGCCCGCCCGCGGATCGGTGGGCCCCGATCGCGGGCCAGGCCACCGTGGGGGCACCCCCCGGGGTCAGATCGCCCCGCGCCCCCCCAGGACCCCGGAGCCCGCCCACGCCACCTGGTCCCGCCAGTAAATACCAGGTTTAATTTACGCCGGTGGGACAGGCAATTTCTGGGCGGGACTTCGGCCCATCCGGGCCGGAGAATTGAACGGGGGGTCCCGCCAACCGGCGCGGCCCGATTCCCGCCCCCGCCCAATCTCCGGTACCGGAGACTTCGGCGGGGGCGGGATTCACGGCGGCCAACGGCCATTCTCCGACCCGGCGGGGGGTCGGAGAATGACGCCCCTTGTCTTTGTGAAACAATCCAGGATGCTGGTTTTGCTGTCCTGCTTCTTACAGACACTGAATGCACAGCAAATCACTAGTAAGCACAGTTGTCAGGATGCGGATCAATCATGTGCTGCTTGCAATTCTATTGGGTGAAGTTTAAACATTGCTTGCAATTCTATTGGATAAGTATAAACGTAGCAGCTTCAGGGATTGGATCGCGTCCAACTGGGGTGATTTTTGAAAATTGTATAAGTACTGTGTTCAGGGCCGGGATTCTCCCCTACCCGGCGGGCCGGGGGCTCCCGGCAGGATGGAGTGGCGGGAACCACTCCAGCGTTGGGCCGCACCTTTAGAGGCCAAGCCCTCACGTTGAGGGGCTAGGCCCGCCCTGGGAAGTTGGCGGACGCCGGCCGGCGGGAAAAGCCTTTGGCGCCACGCCAGCCGGGGCCTGAGGGACTCCGCCGGCCGGCGGAAGTCCGCGCATGCGCGTGAGAGTCAGCGGCTGCTGACGTCACCCCGCGCATGCGCGGTGGGGGGGGGGGGTCATTTCTGCATCGGGCCGAGGCGGAAGGAAAAGAGTCCCCCCACGGCACAGGCCGGCCAGCGGATCGGTGGGCCCCGATCGCGGGCCAGGCCACCGTGGGGGCACCCCCCAGGGCCAGATCGCCCCACGCCCCCCCCCAGGACCCCGGAGCCCGTACGCGCCGCCAGTCCCAACGGTAAGGTAGGTGGTTTGATTCACGCCGGCGGGACTGACATGACAGCAGCGGGACTTCGGGCCATCACGGGCCAGAGAATCCCCAGGGGGCTCCCGCCGACCGGCGCGGTGTTTTTCCCGCCCCCGCCAAATTTTCGGTGCCGAAGAACTCGGCGGTCGGCGGGGGCGGGATTCACGCCGCCCCCCCCCAGTGATTCTCCGACCCAGTCTTTGTTCAGCAGAATAGATCTTGGCAGCGATCCAGATCTGTTCTCCGTGTACACATAACAAGCTTGATTAAATAGCCATCTTGTCCAGATTGTTGATGTGTCTTTTTCTCTCTGTACTGAGTTGAGCCACAGGGAATAACCCCACGTGGAAGCTGACTCAATACACAGGTCTTGAAACCGTTCCTACAGGAAGTTACAAAGTAAGACCTTTAGGGTAGTAATCTCTGCATTACTCACAGTGCCATTCACTCATCAGAGTAGAGATAGGAAGATTAATGCATGGCTTGAGGCATGGGGGTCGCTGCAAGGATATTAGATTCTTGGGACATTTCTGAGACAAAAGGCACCTAATCAAAAGGGATATGTTGCACCCCAACAGGACTGGGACCAATGCCCTCATGGAGAAGTTCACTGGTATGGTTGTGGAAGGTTTAAACTAAATTGTCAGTAAGCAGGTACCAACATGTAAAAGTAGAAAAGTGTTGGACGGTACCAAAGCAAAACCTAACTGGAAATTCCACAAAACGTGTGGAATTATTTTAACAGTAGAGAGGGCAAAGATATTGAACTACTTTCCAGCTTAGTTCCCTAAAATGTTGATCAATATAACCCATAAGTCTATGTTTCATCATTAATAAGTGTTAAAACACATATCTAATCAGAAGCATAATTGCCTAATGCAACACTTCAACTCTGGCCAATTTATTATGAAAGGAGTGATTCAACAGATACTGCATTGCTGAGAGGGCCAGATAATATGCCACAAGCAAATTACATGTTTAGTTTCAGTCAAACCAATATTTGATTGCGTATGACATCATTTTGTGAAAGCTTAGTTTTGATTAAAGTAATGTAACTTGCATAGAACTAGCAGGGGACTGCTAGATGGTCACTCTTTGATCATTCAAATGTTCAACAGATTGTTGGTAAACTACTGTATTGTAATGAGAATCCCAGCTGAACCCAATTCCTAATCTAGGGCGGGTTTCTGTCAGGCCGGGGCCCGGACGGAGAATCCCCGCGACCGGGCAACGCCGCACCGATGCCGGCACTCGATTCTCCACAGAGCGGAGAATCGCTGTCATTGGCGCCGGCGTGTTTGGCGCAGCTCCGGTTGCGGGCCGTTCTATGCGGCCAGTCCGCCGATTCTCAGCCCGGGGTGGGCCGAGCGGCCGCAGTTAAAACGGCGAGTCCCGCCGGCACCGTTCACACCTGCTCTCAGCCAGTGGGAACTCTGCGTGCAAGGGTCGAGTGGCGGCCTGGGGGGAGGGGGGGTGGGGCGACACCGGGGCGGGCCTCCGAAGCGGCCTGGCTCACGATCGGGGCCCACTGATCAGCGTGCCGGCCTCTCTGTCCCCTGGCCT
Organism: Scyliorhinus torazame; assembly: GCF_047496885.1. NCBI lineage: Eukaryota > Metazoa > Chordata > Chondrichthyes > Carcharhiniformes > Scyliorhinidae > Scyliorhinus > Scyliorhinus torazame. The sequence continues at coordinate 92,401,020 of NC_092713.1, forward strand.
CTTTTCCGACGTGCCGGCCCCTGTAGCCCTGCGCCATGTTGCGTCGGGGCAGGCGCGTTGAAGGAGGCCACCACGCATGCGCGTGTTGGCGCTGGTGCAACTGCGCATGCACAGATCCCACGCCGCACAATTTGCGCCGGGATCGGCTCCCTGTAGGGACCAGAATTACTCCTGGCAGCGGCCCGTTCACGCCGTCGTAAAACGCGACGGCGTTTACGACGGCGTGGATACTCTGCTGCGGGATGGGAGAATCCCGCCCCTAATGTCTACAACATGCACATTTTCTAATAAGTGTTGCTATCATTGGAAAACAATGAGGGAATCTTGAATTATTTTTTCACTCAGAATGAAGTCAGTTATATAGCATCCATGCTGCTGTTCCAACTGAGCTCAGTTAACTTAACACAGAATAGAGTCAAAAGACTGAATAAAACAGGGAGGGGAACAGCTTGCCGATTTTGGGAGAAGGTGATAGGATGGACACCCACCCATATTATGTGCCCCCACTTCTCCAACCGGCAGAATGAAACCCAGTGGGGGCACCTAACATGCATCCCATAGAGTGAACAGCAAAAAAAGAGGCCATTTGGTCCATTGAGTCCATGCCAGCTCTTTGTAAAGCAAACCAGTCAACTCCATTTCCCTTTTCCATCCCTGTAGCCCTGCAAGTTTATTTCCTTCAAGTGCCCATCCAATTTCCTTTTGAAATCACTGATCAGAATATAATTGAATTTTGTACTATTTCTTAAAGAGGATGCTGATGGACCATCTTTTCTGCACTTATGCACTCTGTGTACTTCCACAATGTTCCTGGGTAGGATGCTCTTGTTATTCTTTGTAGCAGTTTGATAAACCTGAACAGCTTGTTGGGCCACTTCAGAGGATAGGCTAAACATATCAATGTGGGACTGAATTAAGTGGCTGAAAAATGTTTCATTTGAATCTACAGTGTGAAAATATTGAGCCTTGAATCAATATCAAGCAAGTAAAATGAGAGGTGCATTTGAAGAAGTGTTTCCAGTGACGTCATGTGAAGGCAAGATGCATGAAAGGTGGCTCCCAGTAGAGTCTTTGATTTTGAACGCTTTTATTTCAGGAATTTTTGATGTTCAAATTCCTTTAGTGGAGTTAGTGAACCTTTTCCCAACGGAGACATGTCGAAAGCGTTGATGAAGAAGCCCACTCGAAAGAAGGGTAGCCCATCGAAGGATCTGGAAGGAGGGAAGATAGCTGCTGCGCCCATTACTTTAGACAAGCTGGCGGCAGTGATGGTGCAGGAACTGGAGAAAGTCGGCAAGCTGATGGGCAGGCAGTCTGAGCGGCAGGGCAAGGAAATAGATGAGTCGTTTAAAGCCACCGTAATGGAGGCACTGGGCCTCATTCATAATCAGCTAGGAAAGACTATGAATGAGGTACATTTGAAGAGAGAGTCACACTATCACCCTTTAAAATCATGTTGTTCTGAAGAATTATGATTAACTCTTGGGAGTCTTTTTTGCTCTGTTTTATGAATACTTCTATTTAAGTTGTGCATTTGATAATATGGGAATGTTAAGTGAAGCTGATAATGTGAGGCAGTGAATTAACATGCATTGCTGATGCAGAACTGCCCATAAGTTAATTATTTGTTGATTTAAATTATGCTGCCTTGTACTTGCAGTCAGCAACTCATTTGGGAGAGTGCCCTAACAAGTGTTTGAATATAAAGTTGGATAAATCAACAGAAATGGGCGCAATTTTCCCACCACATCATGTCTGGCCAACTGATGAATCATGGGAGAGCCCCAAATCGGTCTCTGCGTCGGGCGCAAATCCTTCCGCGAGTTACCAAACTCACGGTCTGGATCATGCCCACATAATATTTTAATGAACCATTAGGCTCATTTAAAAATCCAGATGCCATATTCACCTGGCACCTGGAAAACAACATCTGTGCCCGCAAGGCTTCAACTGGGCACAGTTTAGCACTGGTTTCCACAATTGTGGACCAGGCATGATGGCACCTCAGGGGTTTCGCAGGCCATCTGAACCCTCCTGGGTGGTCGGTAACAGGGCAGGATAGTATCCTGGTACCTGGGCACCTTGCCACTGCCAAATTGGCACCCTGGTTGGCATGGTTGGCACTGCCAGAGTGCCATGTTGGCACTGCCAAGGTGAGTGGGTGTGTCAGGTTGGCGTTACCAAAGGTCAGGGGGAGTTTGAGGGTGACAATGAAAGGTTGGAAGAGGTGAAGGAGGAGTGTCCTGAAAGTGGTGGTGTTCTGAAAGGGGGATGGGTGTAGAGATTTGGGCAGGCTTTCAAATTGGCACCCCGATTTGTGATGAGCCAATCCTGCTGAATAGCCCAACTGCCCAGTGCAGGAATTCTTCCTAAGAGTGGCCTCGACGGGAAAAACTACCCAAGGTCCAAACAAACTCTAAATTGCCGTTGAATAGTTGTGTCAATCTCGGCACTGCAGCCACCGAGAAACAACCCGCCAAATGCGCCTGAAACCGGACTTGGATTTTTTTTTTCCCGGTGAATTGTGCCCTAGGACTATTTAATTCTTGTTTAAAAGGAGTCAACAAGGTTGCTTCTGTGGTTAAATTGTTGTATTGCCCTATTATGTATTTTCTTTTCATGTAATAAATAATCTGTTTGAGCTGCACACAGAAAAATACTTTTCACTGTACCTTGGTGCAGGTGACAATAAACAAATAAACAAAGGTACCGGGTGACATAACAATGAGACACATACAGAAGGTCCATGGCTCTCATGCCTGGCCTTTGCGGAGTAAGCTGACCTCAATCAGTGAGGTAGGAATGCTACAATTACTTGTAATGATCTTGTGGCTGAAGGGAGAAAATCAATGAGAATCCCATTCTTAATCACTATCTACTAATTATTTCTGTCATGTCCTTGTATTTGGATAACTGAGAACAAGAACATGTTTGGCAGTATGATCCTCAAAGTCGAAAATCTTCACATCTTGCAAAAATGCCTACTCAGATGATGGCTGATGCCTGTGAATTTGTTTCCCAGCATAATAGGGCAGCACGGTATCACAGTGGTTAGTACAGTTGCTTCAAAGCTCCAGCGTTCCTGGTTTGATTCCCGGCTTGGGTCACTGTCTCTGGGGAGTCTGCATGTTCTCCCTGTGTCTGCATGGGTTTCGTCTTAGTGTCCTTAGAGTCCAAAAAGGTTAGGTGGGGTTACTGGATTACGGGGATGGGAAAGGCTTAAGTGGAGTGCTCTTTCCAAGGGCCTGCACAGACTCGATGGGCCAAAGGGCCTCCTTCTGCACTGTAAATTCTATGATAAGTCATCACCATCAGATGATTCAAGAAAATTAAAGAGCATAACTAAATAGAGATAAAATGAGTCTTGATGGTGTGAACCTTTATATACTCTAAACCAAATTGGGTTTTTCGTATTCCTATACAACACAGAATCAGTCCTATCGTGCACTTTTTTGCGTAGATTTCAAATTCATTCACTTGCAGCTTTTCTCAATCTCTGACTGCAAGTAATCATACTTATATAAATGTGGGCTGAGATACAAGTTCAAATTGTTTCTGATATGCAATCGTGAAAACTCAAAAAAGGTGTGAATAAAATCTGAGAACCCTTAATTTAGAGTACCCAATTATTTTTTTTCCAATTAAGGGTCAATTTGGCATGGCCAATCCACCTAACCTGTAGATCTTTGGGTTGTGGGGGTGAAATCCACGCAGACACAAGGAGAATGTGCAAACTCCACACGAACAGTGACCCAGGGTCGGGATTCAAACCAGTGTCCTCAGCACCGTAGGCAGCAGTGCTAACCACTGTGCCACGTGCCGCCCAGAGGTCTACCGTTTATATATAAACTGAGCACAAACTTCAGTTTGAGATTTCAGAACTGCAAGAACATTTAAATATACACCATCGTAAATGACAAATACATCAAAATACACTGACAATACACAGCTTCGTTTCAAATGATAATGAGAGTCAAATTTGTGAATCATTCAATACCATTTGATATAATAGTTGTGCAAAAGAGAGTTGGAAAATCTTAAGTCAAGAAGGTACATTTTTCACTGATATGTAATGAATAGGGAATTTTTTATACTCTGATTCTGCTGTTTACAGACTGGATCATTCAATTCAGACTATCGCTTGAGAAGATGCTCCTAGATCTGGCAATGATGCTCTGAAACTCTTCAGCAGAAAATGATCCCGAGAAACACAACTCAATCTCTGGGGAAGCTTTTTTTGCATACAATAGCATAGTGGTCAGGTTACAGGATGAATATTCTAGAGGCCTGGACCAAAGATCTGGAAATGTGTGTTCAAATCTTACCATGGCAATAGGGAAATTTAAATTGAATTAAATCAATCTGGTATAAAAAGCTAGTATCCATGAAACCACTGGAATTTCTTTCAAAATTTTTTCAAAATGTCTTATTGGGCAGCATGGTAGCACAATTAGATAGCACTGTGGCTTCACAACACCAAGGTCCCAGGTTCGATTCCCCACTGGGTCACTGTCTGTACGGAGTCTACACGTTCTCCCCGTATCTCTGTGGGTTTTCTCCGGGTGCCCCCGTTTCCTCCCACAGTCCAAAGATGTGGAGGTTAGGTGGATTGGCCATGTTAAATTGCCCTTAGTGTCCAAAAAGGTTAGGCTGGGTTGTTGGAATACAGGGGTGGGGTGGAGGTGTGGGCTTAGGTGGGTCAGTGCAGACTCGATGGGCCGAATGGCCTCCTTCTGCTCTGTATGTTCTATGTTAAAAAACTACCTAATTTTGTTAAGTCGTTTAAGGAAAATAATCTGTTTCTCTTACTCGGCAAGCCTTATATGTTACTCTACATGCACTGCAATGTGGTGTACACTTAACTGCCGCTGACATGGTCGAAGGAACTTTGTTGTATTCAAGAAAGTAGCTCACTAACAACTTTGCAAGAGCAACTAGGAATGAATAATAAATGTTTCTACCAGCATTTTGTCAGATTCCTCTTCTTTAGTCAGCATCAATACAAATAACTCATTAAGTATTCTAAACTTGCCCTATGCCTCTAAGCACAGATGACCCTGTTGTTATGCTTCTTCATGTAGCATAAGCTGCTTCCTTGATGTATGCTCTGACAAAGGAAGGTTCAGACTTGGAGATAGGTTTAACACATTTATTGAACAGTTAATAATTCTCCTACTTGAGTTCGACTCTCCTGCTAATCTTGCTATAATAACTCAGTCTAACTAACCAGTCTGCTCTAAGCCATGCAGTGGGTGTGATGCTTCCGATCTGCCCCGTCCTTCTCTCTGAGTGTTGCCTGTGGAAAGAGAAAGAGCATGTGTGTCCTGTCCTTTTATATGGGTTGCCCCCTTGTGGTAGTGTCACCTCTGGGTGTCTTGACTGCCATTGGTCGTGTACTATTCTATGTGTTCATTAGCTGTATGTCTGCATGTCATAATGTCTCTGGTGCTCCCTCTAGTGTTTACCTAGTTGCAGTGTACCTACATTAGCCCCTTGTGTATTTATAGTGATGCATATCACCACAGACCCTTTTTGGGGCTCCACCCCACCTCTTACTACCCACTTGTTTTTGTATGCTGGTAGATGATTCTTGGATTCACTGTCATTCTGTTCTGATGTTGTCGCTTTCCCGGTCTTGTTTCCTCTTCACTTCCGCTCTCAACTTATTTGACAGGTTCTTGCTTGAATAATTCACCTGGCATGCATCATACACCCTCTTTTATTGTTTTTAATATATCTTCTCTCTCCCTCATAATCCAAGAAGCCTTGCCTTTATTCTCTGCTATTTCACCCTTGTTGGAATATACCTCGCCTCTACATGGAACAGCTTCTTAAAGGTCACCCATTCTTCTCTTATGATGGGATCAATTCTTAGCAGCATCCCTAACATTATTTTTGGAAATATGAGATGGATGGCTTTAAGAAAAGAATGACTTGTGATGTATTTATGGAAAATGTAAATATGTCAACTCATCATTATTAAGCAATTCTCAGTAATTATGAGGAAATGAAGCATGTCAAAAATGTAATCATAATTTAAGGTCCATTTTCATTACAGCGCTAACTACCTCCTGTTTAATTCCAGTTTAACTGCTTGTCACAGTACCAATTGAATAACAGCTATTCTTTTCACAGTTTAAATATTGGTAGCATGTACCCTCTTAATCTTCTTTTCTAAATGGAAGCAAGTCAAGTCTGTGAATCTATGTTCGTTATTTAAAGCATGCTGGGCAGGATTCTCCGTTAGCCGACGCTGAAATCGGGGAGTGCGATCGGGCGGAGAATAGACCCGAAAATCACGGCAGGCGCCGGTTTGACGCCAAATCGCAATTTTCCATCACTTCAAAAATGGCGTCATTGCGTTTCATTCCGCGCGTACTTTAAACATTGTTTGCATATCATTGGTGAGCTCACCCGCATTCTCCGCCTCCGATGGGCCAAGTTCCCGGCGGCGTGGTTCATTTGTGCTTTCAAAATCGTGAACCTGGCGTGGCGGTTGCTGAGAGAGAGAGTGTACGGACAGTGTCCAACATCGCCATAGTTTGCTGACAGTCATGCCACTGGCCGGGAGGCTTCTGCCAGGGCCGGAGGGAGTAGTGAGGGGTGGCCAGGATGTGAGCTGTGGTGTCAGGGTGGATGGACATGGAGCATCATTGTCGCGGCTGGCCATGCAGCTGTGCACACCGCTAACAGCCCACTTTAAACCTAGTGGCAGGGGTCGTATAGGTGTCCGCACCAGGGCACCCCCCCTGGGTGCCCTCTGGCCCCAGCTGAACCATCAGCAGTATTTTCACGCTCCAGCACAATCAGTGCCATCTTTTTGACTTCGAGAAGTGTGTGTGTGGGCTGTTTGCGGCTGCAGCTTGTCAACCTCCCGAGTGTCAATCATGGACCCTGCCAATCACGCCCCGTTTTTCATGGGAATCGACTGTGCTCCACGGGGCGCCAGTGCTAGCCCCTCAACGGTAGTGGAATAGGCCCAGGTGCGGCACCGATTTTTCTGTCATAAAAGTCCACGGATTATCTGTAGGCGTCAGCACTTAGTCTCAGAAATGGAGAATTCTGCCCTATGTACCTTCTGCTCTTCACTGTTGCGGGGAGGTCTGGTCCATACAATCTATTGGAATCATGCTACGGTTTCTTGTAGGCTATGCAAATAAGATGAGCACTGCGTAGAGGCCAGGAACAACCTGAGAAGTGTTATTGCTGGACAGGGAGTGGTTACGGACAGTGGGCACAAATGGAACTTAGTAAGTATACTTCATTACTAATATACGGTTTAATACAACAATAAAATATTATAAAATGCGTGATCAAGGTCAGTGAATTCATTTCTGAATGCTGCATTCTACCAACAGCACCATCAGCCTCTGATCTTGCTCAAATCACCACAGCAATATCACACATTTACCAAGAATCTCTATTAATCAGAACTCTTAACTATTATTTGTTGCTGTACCTCACCCCTAAACACTTAACATAGCTACAAGCCTCACACCACATCCCACAAACGGCCAGCTATTCAATTGTGACAGCCACATCTCATAAACAGATCACACTATACTCGCTGGAATACTTCCCTCGCTCTTTCAGGGCAAGGTAATGCACAACCAGAAGCAGCAGGGGTTATCTGATGGGAGACAGGCATTCCTGCAGAACCATAGCATTTTAGAGCAGGGTTTTTCAAAGTGTGGGTCTACCCCCCCGGACATGGACCCCTTGAGCTCTGCCCCAATGCAGAACAGTGATCCGATGGACAACATCAAGGGGCCATACTTCCCCTCTGGCAGACCATTCTGCAGCAGTAAGAGCCCGTTATGAAATAGGAGACCATCGGAGAACTCACCGCCAAACTCAGTAGATCCTAGAGTCAGAGTGTGTCAGAGCCCTCAGTGAGTGTGTGTGTGCGTGTTCACCGTCATGACAACATCAATACAACCGAGGCAATGTCTCTGTGCAGATAAATAGCTTGAACATCTTCTGCAGCTCGTCTTGCGGTTCGGTTGCTGTGGAAGAATCAGAAGCGTGTATATCAGCAACGCTACGGAAGCACCTTCAGTGGGAGGGAATTGGCCTCCATTGCATCAAGAGCTACATTATTGGAGACGCAGTTTCCACAAAGTGACTGCAATGGCATGACTTCTGGTTGGGGAGGCATGACTTCTGGTTGGGGAGGCATGAGCACATCACAACACCACCATATAATATCTGAAAAAATAATAAATATCTGAGAAAACCTTTTTCAATTAATGACCACCAGAACAGTTAGTTTGTCAGTTGTCTGTGGATCAGTTTGGTGCTGTCAGCATTCATCAATATTGATTAACTTGTGTAAAATAGTGAAGTTGAATAAATTTGCATCAAATAATTGAATTGAATTTAAGCCAATTATAATTCAAGATTGTAATATCACTATCTTCAGATTTATGGCTGTTTTGTTTACAAGGACCACATATGGCTCTCTCCCAGTGATAGCTGTTCTTTATTCTCCTCTCCTCAGTCTTCTTCCTTCCCTTCCTTGTTTCCTCGAGGCAGTGTCCCACGATGAATGCAGGATCGCAGTTGTTGGCGGCTCTCCATTATCTCTCATGTGTAACTGTCCTTCATGTGTGACCCTGGACAGAGAACCTTTATAGATGGAAGGACATCACAGGCGTATATGATCCTGTCCTCACTCAATGTTGACGTACATTTAATGCAGCAGGAGCTACTGGATAGTGACTAAGACCTATGATTAAGCAAACTCTATGAGTAAACATGGCGTGGGCCCCAAAGGTCAGCCGACGTGGGTCTCGGATGTCGGCCAGTTGGCAACAGTGGGTCCCAGGAAAAGAAGTTTGAAAAACACTGCTTTAGAGGAGATCATGTCTGCTACCATTGGATTGGCCATTGCTGAGGTTGTGGCCAGTGGTCGGGCTGAAACCATAGAAGATGATAGTACCCTTATACCTAATTCTCCCTCTCATCTCCCACATATACCTCTGACTTACAAGCTGCAGATGGTGTAGGCATGTATCACTTACTTCCCCAAACCCACATCCCTACCCCAACACCAAACATTACCCTTATGCCTCTTTCCTTTCAGAAATGGAGGAACTGACACCAAACAAAGTTGGAAAGGCGACACAGCAGGAAAACACTGATGACAAAGAAACACTCACTTTGTTTCACACTCGCAGTCACCAACTCAGATACTGACACTGTGTATAACTTACAGGGATTGTTTTATTCATTTGTTGGCTGTGAGAGGCATTGGCTAGGCCAACATTTACTGGCTATCCCTAACTGCCATTGAGAAAGTGGTGATGAGCCGCCTTCTTGAACTATTACAGATTATGTAGGGTAGGTACACTCACAGTGCTGATGGTATAGGGCGTGGTCTAATGGAAAATTTCAAAGTGTCATTTGTGGCGGGTTTTGCAGGAAGTTTCACCCCGGCTCTGTCAGTGGGTTCTGCATCGCTATCTAACCACACTTAGAGCTTGCTCAAACTGCCCAAATAGCAGCGTGCCATGGCGCAACGTGGCCAATAGAAGACGGGAGACCCCCTTCCTGCGATCCAATGCAATCTCGCAAGACGTTGCGCTTGCGATGTAAATCCCGCCCATTGTGGATGGGATCACCTTTTGGCAAATCTGTATATTAGAGCAAGACAGCTAGTTTCACTTGAATGTGCAGTTCCCTGAGGGACCCGAGGCATTGGAACCTTTCACCTTAGCCTAGGAGATCTCGGGCGAGCACCATTCAGTACTGATCTTCAAAATTTGGGACCAGACGGAACAGCACTCGTGGGAGTCTACCAGAGGATCGCAGGCCCCCAGGAGCATGCCCTTTGGGCAGGGTGGTACAGGTTGCTCAGGTGGCACTGTTAGCTGGCAGGGACTTTGCCAGGGTATCAGGTTGGTGGTGCCAAGCTGGAATTTTTTTTGCACAGTCCCGATCAGGCCAGGGGTGCCCTGCACGGGTGTTTTGTGGGGGGGCTCTCATAGAGAGTTGGGGCTTGGGGGGGGGTGGGGGGGGGGTTGCGCCAGTGGCTCCAAACATAACTGTTGAATCTATCTTCCGGAGTAAGGAGATGGAGATGGAGTAAGTGGATGCACGGAGAGGGAGATGGAGTAAGTGGATGCACGGAGAGGAGACTAGCCGGAGTGGGACAAAGACAAAGCGGGCAGAATTTTACACTGATGGGAGTTTACAGTCCCACTAAAGTAAATGGACCTTTCAAGGCGTATTTCACTACCCTTCCCACCATTACAGGGCCAAAACATTTGGCCCACTGTGTATCACGTGGTAAGCTTCGGTAATTTTTTTCTCAAGATTAAATTTAGATTAAGAGTTAGGCACTGACATAGAACTTTCAACCTTCGAGTTATATAGTCTTGCTAAAAATGGAGCTTCCTGGCAGTGGCAGTTAGTTATGTCAGTCAGATAAAAGTAATTGGTTCAATAGGCATTAATTACTGTTACAGGAAGTGAGACGTAAACAGATTGAATCGTTTGAAATTAGGTTCATGTGGGAAGTTGGTGCATGGGGGAAAGATGCTCCTCTTTCTACTTATTTTTCAGCATCCAATAGTTAGTGAGTTTTTTTCATTTGTCTCCAAGCTAGGCGAGTGCAACTTTCCATTACTTTAGCTGTGTTAATTATGAACTAATTTGGGTAATCAAATAAATAAGGCTGGACGGAAATTATAGGGCTGATGGTGTGCCATGATTGCAGCATGTGGGTATCTGTGGAATGCAATGCAATCCCAGACAACCAAATGTGTGTTAAGTGTCTACGTATTTGGCTTACAGCTGCTGAGCTGGAGTATAAGTTGCAGGCATTGCAGGGGATCAGGGAGGAGGAGTGTTACTTGGACACTTTGTTCCAGGAGGCAGTCAAGGCAGTCAAATCCCTTAGGCTAAGAAGAAGAATTTGTCAGTGGTCAGGGACAGGATTGAGAGTCAGACAGGAGTGGGAAATCAGCATATAGTGATGAAGGAGCCCGAGTCCCTTACACTGTCCAACAGATATTATTAGGTGCTTGCCACCTGTGTGGATGAGGGGAAGGAATGCAAGGTGGATGAGCTGACTGGCACCATGGTGACTGATTCCATTCAAGTGTGGGGAGCGAAGAGCATGTGGTGGTGATAGGAGACAGTTTTGTCAGGGGGATAGATACTGTTCTCTGCAGCCATGACAGGGAGCTCCGAAGGTTGTATTGCTTTCTCAGTGCGAGGGTTAAGGACATCTCCTCATGGCTGGAGAGGAACTTGAAGTGGGAGGGGGAGGAACTAGTTGTTGTGGTCCATATGGAAACGAAAAACATAGGAAAAAACAGGAATGATGTTCTGCTAAGACAATTTGAGGAGTTAGGGTCCAAATTAAAATGCAGAACATCAAAGGTAGTCATCACCTCTGGATTGCGACCTGAGCCATGGGTAAAGGAAATTACAGAATTAACTGTATGGCTCAAACAGTGGTAACGGAAGAATGGGTTTTGATCAATGGGGCACTGGCATCGGTACTCAGGGAAGATTGATCTATTCTGTTGGGATGCGGTTCAGTTGAACTGGGCTGGGACCAGTGTCCTGGCCAATGGTATAACTAGGGCTGTGAACAGGACTTTAAACAAAGAGAGCTGGGGGAAGGTTCAGACGAAGGGCAATTTAGAAACCCAAAGAGAAAGGTAGAGGCATTAGAACAGGATAGCAAAGGGGATAAAGCTAAGCAGAGTGGTCATTGCAAGGATAGATGTAAAATAATGAAACTAAAGATTCTTTATCTGAATGTACGAAGCATCTACAATAAAATTATTGACACAGAGGTAATGGTTTTGATCTAATTACCATATAGAAACAGGATTACAAAGTGAACAAGGTTTGGAAATAAATATTTCAGAAAGATAAACAGAATGGCAAAAGAGGAGGGCAATCCTGCATTTAAAGGATGACATAGGGTCATTACTAAGAAAGAATCTGGCCCCAGAAGATCATGAAATTGATTCGGTATGAGTAGAAATGAGGAAAAGCAAGAGTCATAAAACACTGGTGGGAGTAGTTTATAGGAACCCTAACAGTAGTTATACCCTGGACAGAGCATTAAACAACAAATTACTGGAGATTGTATCAAAGGCAGCATAATAATTTAGGGGGAACTTTAATCTTCATACAGGCTGGGACAATAAAATTGGCAAGAGTGGTCGAGGATGTAAGTTTATAGAATGTTTTTGTGATAGTTTCTTGAGTATATGTTGAGGAACCGCCTAGGGATAAACTATCTTAGATTTAGCATTGTGTAATGAAGCGGGGTTAATTATTAAAGTCACAGTAAAAATCCACTAGAAAAAAGTGACCATAATATCTTTGAATTCCATGTTAATTTTTAAAGTAATATAATCCAATCACATACAAGATTCTTAAACTTAAACTAAGCCTAATGGTGGAGTTCCGCAAAGATCAGTGATGGGCCTCAACAAGTTACAATCTGTATTAATGAATGAGTTGAAGAATCAGTAAGTAATGTGTCTAAATTTGTTCATGATACCACGAGAAGTGGAAAGGTGAACTGTAGGATGGACACAGAGAAGCTGTAAAGAGATATAGACAGGTTAAGTGAGTGGGCAACAAGTTGGTCGATGGAGTACAATGTAAAGAAGTGTGAAGTTATTCATTTTGCTGTTGAAAATAGAAAAGCAGAATATTTCTTAAAACTTCTAAGTGTTGATATTCAAAGAGTCTTGGGTGCGCTTGTGCAAGGAACAAAGAAGGTTAGCATGCAGGCGCAGTAAGGCAAATAGCATGTTGGGCTTTATTACAGGAGGATTGAAATAAAAAAATAAAGAACACTTGCTACAACTGTACAGGATTTTGGTGGGATCACATCTAGAAAAATGTGTGTAGTTATGTCTCCACATTTAAGAAAGGATATACTTACTCTGGAGGCAATAGAGTGAAGATTAACTAAATTGGTCCCTGGGGTGAGGAGGGGTTGCCCTATGATGTGAGGCTGAGTAAATTGGATTTCTATTCTCTGGAGTTTAGAAGAATAAGAGGTGATCTCATTGAAACCTGGGTCGCCGCCACTCCAAGCTCCTGCCGGGTGGAACCATGAGTGAACCATGCCGGTGGGAACTCGGTCAGTTCTTGGCGGAGAATTGCTGCGAGGGCCTCTTTCAATGGCCCCCGACCGGCGCCGTGTCGACTGCGCGCGTGACTGGCGGTGATTCTCCAGTCCGCAGAGAATCGCGGGAAGGCGTCGGACCCAATCGCGTGTCTGATGCCCCATTCTCCGTCCCTGCACCGAGCGCAATTTCGGCGCAGAAACTCGGAGAATCCCGCCCTTGATCTCTCAGGGAATCAAGGGATATGAGTAGTAGACAGGAAAGTGGAGTTGAAGCCATGATCATATTGAAAGGCAGAGTAGGCTCAGTGGTCATATGGTCTACTCCTGCTCCTATTTGCTGTGTTATTGTGTTCTCCACTCTGTAACTCATTAGTGAGTGAACTTTGTGTGTGTGTGAAAGCTGGAGCATTTTGTTACTATGAAGATCTCGACCATGGTGTCAGCTTTCACAAGTGCGCTAATAACACCCAGGTCTACTTTAATACTACCTCTCTCAGCACCGTCACTGTCTCTAAATTATCGGATTGCTTGTCTAACATCCAGCACTGGACGAGCAGAAATGTCCTCCACTCAAATAATTAGAAGACACAAGTCTTCAGTCCCCGTTATGAACCATAAACTCCATCCCTCTTCCTGGCAGAGACTGAATAACTGTTTGCAACCTTGGTGTTACATTGTTACATTATTTGTAAAGAAATAGGAACTAATTGTTATGAGAATTTACATCCAGGGTGTCACATTTACAGCTGCATACGGAGGGCTATAAGATAATGCTCCAGCATTTTGAGTCTAAAAGTGTGGTTATTTCAAACTTATGGGAACCAGAGACATAACATAGTGGCTGCAGATGTTATTGAGTAAGACTCATATATTTTAAATGGGTTATGCATTGAATTAAATTTAGAAAATGGTGGTGCAGTGGTTAGCGCTGTTGCCTCACGGCGCCGAGGACCTGGGTCCGATCCCGGCTCTGGGTCACTGTCCGTGTGGGGATTGCACATTTTCCCCATGTCTGCGTGGGTCTCGCCCCCACAACCCAAAAAGATGTGCAGGCTAGGTGGATTGGCCATGCTAAGTTTAGGTAATGCATTTTGGAAGGTCTAATGCAGGTAGGGAATATACAGTGAATGGTAGAACCCTCAAGAATATTGAAAGTCAGAGAGATCTAGGTTTACAGGTCCACAGGTCACTGAAAGGGGCAACACAGGTGGAGAAGGTAGTCAAGAAGGCATACGGCATGCTTGCCTTCATTGGCCAGGGCATTGAGTATAAGAATTGGCAAGTCATGTTGCAGCTGTATAGAACCTTAGTTAGGCCACACTTGGAGTATAGTGTCAATTCTGGTCGCCACACTACCAGAAGGATGTGGAGGCTTGAGAGAGGGTGCAGAAGAGATTTACCAGGATGTTGCCTGGTATGGAGGGCATCAACTAAGGGTTGAATAAACTTGGTTTGTTCTAACTGGAACGACGGAGGTTGAGGGGCGACCTGATAGAGGTCTACAAAATTATGAGGGGCATAGACAGAGTGGATATTCAGAGGCTTTTCCCCAGGGTAGAGGGGTCAATTACTCGGGGGCATAGGTTTAAGGTGCGAGGGGCAAGGTTTAGAGGAGATGTACGAGGCAAGTGTTTTTACGGGGACTCGCTGCCGGAGGAGGTGACATTTGAGGGGCATCTTGACAAATATATGAATAGGATGGGAATAGAGGGGTACAGACCCAGGAAGTGTAGAAGATTTTAGTTCAGACGGGCAGCATGGTCGGCATGGGCTTGGGAAGGCCGAAGGGCCTGTTCCTGTGCTGTACTTTTCTTTCTTTGTTCTTAAATTGTCCCTTAATTGGAAAAAAAGAATTGGGTACTCTAAATCTATTTATTTTTTAATTCAGAAAAACCCACCAGAATTCGTGCTAAATAGAGTTGGAGAGAAGCTGAGTTACTCATGGAAAAATGAAATGACCAATGCCGCAGCATTGAACATGTTGTTACATAGACGTTTGAGAAGTTTAAACAAAAAATTGGCATGCAATAAAAGTAAAGTCACCATTGTCCCATAGGCTGCTTTAAGTGTTTTAGTACGGATCGAAAAAATGGACAAGACATTGATCCTCAGGTAATGGAAATAACACAACCTGAATCATATCTACAGCAGGGACAAATGTCTCCCTTCAACACAACACCGCAAAATCCCAACTTCGGAGACCAGCAGTTAGTCAGTAATGACTCTTCAAACCTTGAGGGGAACATTAATTGCATTGAACCTATACACGCTCCACTGATTATTGAGCAGAACATTGGAGCAAGAATCCTGAGGACACCGACATCGAGTAGCCAGATAACGAATTTAAAACCCACAGCAGTGTCAAGTGAACCAAGTGTGCTTTCCACTAATGGTGAAGATGCAGATAAGGTCGACCCGATTATCCATTGTACCACACTAACCCCAGTGATTAAGCAGTTATGTATGGGGAGTATAAGGTGGGCAATTGAGAACAGTAAAAGAGAGACTGTGACCATGCCAGTCCCAGCAAAATCAGACCCAGAGACCATGAAGGCATGTACATTAGACAAAGATACACATGAGGCACCTGAGAAGAAAAGTGAAACGGAATGTTCTTTGGAAAATAGTACAATGTCGATAGAAACATTGGATCCTATATTCGAGACCATACCTATGGGAGAATTTGGGGGTAATAAACAAGGTTCTGCAATGTCTGGGGGAAGATTTAAAATTCCAAAGAAGAAAAGCCCAAATGAAGGACAACGGCAAGACAATGACAGTCCACCGACATGGTGTGCACCACCAGATGAAAACTCTGACAATTTACCCAACTCTAGTGAACAGCAAGCTGCTAATGAGGATCTATCCACGGGATGTGAGACGAGTGACGACAGCATCCCACTTCCCATGCAAAAGGTGCAAGGTGACAGACCTCGCCTAGTGCGTACCGAGGCACTCGACGATCACGGTGGGACCACTGACGACTGCGGTGGCAGCGCACCGCTTCCACCCTCGATGGCTCGACCCTCTCCATTGGTTGGTGCATTCCTGCATGTTCCGACTCCAGAAGTGCAGGTTCAGGGAATCTCGGCTGCCTCCAGTGAACCTGTTGGGACTCCGGACGGGGGGCATCGACGGAAGGCAGACCGGACTCCAGATGGGGAGCAGCCAAGCGCCGACTCTGATTCGCGCACGCCAGACCTTGCTCCGGACGGGCGGTGTCGCGGCCTCGGTGATGGCACGCTCAGGGTGACGGCGGATGCCACGGCGACAGGGAATGGATCGCGTGGCAGTCCCACTGGGTCGGCAGTGGCAACCAGCACCGGCGGTCCAAGATGGACACACCAATTCGCGCCATCGCCAGACGTTGATGCGAGCAACAATTCTCTCTCCAAGGCGACATGCTTCGACGTTTCTCTGCGGAGTCGCCCTTCCGGCACAGCAGGTGGCCGGAACCAGCGTACACGGTCTCGGCCAACTTCCACATCTGGCACAGTCATCGCCTTGCATGATATTAGTGATGGTGCTACTTCGATGGCAACGACCCATCGGCTACAAGATGCCGTCCACCACAAACATAAAAAGAAAAAGACTCCACCTTGTTCCTGGCATGCAGGGCGGATGGATTGGTGCGTAGGCGCAATCAGCGAGCTTTGCGCCGCCTTCCACGCTCGCAACTGAACCGTACGCACACGCCGGATCCTCCACTGGTTCCCAAGGATGACTTCGTGGAGATGCCACGGATCATGCCCCTTCCATCGCCACCAGAACCAAATCTCCACAGCTGAACCGGCTTGAGGACCAGCCCATTCTTGAGGCGGTCACCCATTAGACTGGACTTATAACGCTGTTCATACGTTCAAAAAGTCAAACACTTCTGTATTATAACCTGTTGTTGTTTATTGTTCCAGATATCGTCTGACCAGACCAATGTTCAAGTTTTTTTTTTCTCTCGCATCCAAGTTTTGTTATGGTACAACCTTGTTAGTGTGACGCACCCGACTTCGCCCCATGTAAATAGTTACATCATATACACACGCTGTACACACACACACACTTCGATGCACTCACGACACAATTATATTTATAACCACGTAGGCACATATCTTTGTAAAAAGGGGGGATGTCATGATATTCAAACACACACATCATGATAGACACACCAACAGACAAATCAGAACACACAACACCACAACCAATGACAGAAAGATATAAAAGCACAGACACGACCCCCGGTGGTCAGTATTAGCTGCAGAGGAGAACCAGGACACATCTATTGCCAAACACACTCAGGGAGACAGCACGTGCAGAGTATCCAGAACGAACTGTATTATAAGAGTTATAATAAAATAGAGTTGTACCACATACAACTGTGTTGGCTCATCTGTGCACCAGAGCACCCAACACCACAGGATGGAGGCAGCCTCTTCTAAGGACAGTAGCTTCGAGGCACTATCGACGGCGCCTCTGCCATTCCCGCCGGCCAGGTACTCCACAAGTCCGGTGGAGGTGGCGGCCCTGAGGGTGTGGGGACAGTGGCAGTAGCACCTGAAGCACTGTTTGCGAGAATCACAGGTTTGCTCCGGGAGGGCTGGACACGGGGTTCTGGGGACGGCGGCGGGTGGTGATTGAGTGGTTTGGAGGCCAATTCGTGGGGGCAAGTTTTTCAAGTTTGGAGAAATTGGGAGAGGAGTATGATCTGCCCAGCGGGAACGGGTTCCAGTACTTACAGGCGTGGAACTATGTGAGGAAACAGGAGTCGTATTTTCCTGACCTGCCGCCCTCGGGGTTGCAGGACAAGGTGGTGTCAAAAACAGTGGTTGGTGAGGATAACGTGTCGGAGATCTACAAGGAATTAATGGACTGGGAGGGCGCCCCGAAAAGAGAAGTTCAGCGGAAGTGGGAAGAAGAGCTGGGGAGGGAGTTGGAGCTTGGAGGCTGGGCTGTGGGAGGAGGCTTTGAGGAGAGTAGTCCACAGGGCACATATGACGGTGGCCACAATGAGTAGTTTTTTTGAGGGGGTGGGGGTAGGTGTGGGTGGTGTGCGGGGGGCCCAGCGAACCATGTCCACATGTTTTGGGCCTGTACGATTCTGGCGGGAGTTCGCTGACATTATGACTTGAGATGCGAAGGGTGACAGTTGTCCTGAGTCCAGAAGTGGCAATTTTTGGAGTGTCGGAAGATCCGGGACCCCAGGGGGCGAGAGAGGCTGACGTCTTGGCTTTCGCCTCCCTGGTAGCCCTGTTGGAATGGAGGGACACGGGCAGCTGAAACCGAGGGTGTGGGTGAGCGACCTCGTGGAAATCCTTAGGTTGGAAAAAAAATCAGGTTCGCCTTGAGAGGGACTGCGGAGGGGTTTGCCCGGAGATGGAAACCGTTAATCGACTTCTTTGAGGATCGTTAAGAAGTCAGCAGGGAGGGGGATGGGAGGGTGGGGGGGGGGGGGGAGGGGGGGGGGGGACGACACCACTCTGGGGTTATAAAAGGAGGCAGGGTGGGTGGAGGGCAGCAGCAGGAAGGGTGAAGCGGTGGGGTGTTATTTATTTGTTTATGTGATTTCCTGTTTGTTCTCCTTTTGGTTGTGGTTGTGTTTGACGTATATATATAAATGCCTTAATAAACATTTTTTAAAAATTCAGCACACAATTCCAGCCAAAGTCAAACCATTGGGTCCAGCGATATATAAATTTCAAAGTCGGGGCCAGAGTCAGGTGAGCCTTTTGACAATTTCAAAAAAGATTGAAAAATGCAGCTAGAATATATAAATTTAAGAAAACAGATTAAAGGTTCAGCTTTGATCAGCTCATTTGGGGTCTGTGCACATGAAGTACAAAAGGATTTGGACAGGACAAGCTCACAATATTGCAGGCCGTAGACACTACCAGCGGACAATGCAACATCATCCTTCTCACACTATACCAGAATATATTATTTGAAAATTTGGAAGGAAATGATTACCTATGGAAAGATCCTCCAAAACCCAGCAAGATTACACTAACAACAGAAAGTCGCCATAGTCCCAGATGACCATCTGCTGCTTTCTCCTTTGAGGAGGAGAGCTGACTGGTAGTGATTTAACCTGAGGATTGGCACACCTCAGGCAAGGGACAGGGCCTTCATGAATAACCTTAGGTAGTACTAGAATTGAACCCACACTGTTGGCCTTCCTCTGCATCACAATCTAGCCGTCCAGGCAATGGTGCTAAACCAGCCCGCATAACAGTGCATGGGGGGAATCTGAGATTCAACAACTAACAATGACCCAAATCACGGCACACAAAAGGAAAAGATGTTAACTGCATGTTCTATGTAATTGAAACTAATAGTCCTGCTATCCTAGGGTTGAGCTGTTGCAAAGATCTGCAGCTCTTGTATGGTGGTATAATGGTGATGTCACTGGACTAGTAATTCTGATGCTCTGGGAACAGGAGTTCAAATAGTAGCTGGAATTTAATTTTAATGAATAAAATCTCAGTAATGACCATGAAACTATCACTGACTCTTGTAAAAACCTACTGGTTCACTAATGCCTTTTAGGGAAGGAAATTTGCCATTCTTGCCTGGTCTGGCCTACGTGTGACTCTTAATTGTACTCTGAAATGGCTTAACAAGCCACTCATTTCCAGGAAAATTAGGGATGAACAATAAATGCTGGACTTGCCAGCGACAACCACATCAAATGAAAAAACAAAGAAGCTTAACTCCACAAACATGAGATGAAAGAGGTGATAATGAGGGCTGATGGTGTTTATAGAATCCCTACAGTGCAGAAGGAGGCCATTCGGGCCATCCAGACTGCACTGGCCCTTCAAACGAGCACTGTACTCATATCCAACCACCCCTCCCTTCCCGTAACCCCATAACCTAACCTGCACATCCCTGGACACTAAGGGGCAATTTAACATGGCCAATGCACCTAACCCGCACACCTTTGGACTGTGGAAGGAAACCGGAACACCCGGAGGAAACCCACGCAGACACGGGGAGAATGTACAAACTCCATAAAGGCAGTGACCCAAGCCGGAATTCAATCCAGGGCTCTGGCGCTGTGAGGCAACATTGCTAACCACTGTGCCACCTAATGAAAAGCACCCTTCCACAAGAAAAAAATTAAGATCTGGTACAAACATATCCAGAGTGTTTTGATGAAATGATTGGATATTTTTGGATATATTAAGATTTGGAATATCACATTACTACTGACCAGTGAAGAACCCGGTGATTCATCCTCTGGTTGGTCAACTGGTTTGTGAAGCAGAGCAAAGCCAACTGCACAGGTTCAATTCCCTTACCGGCTCTTTCTGGCACTTTCTCCCGAGAGGGGTGGGCTGAACCCAGAAATTTACTGACGCCCACTATTTACCTCTAGGTTGAAAATCCAGTCCTTTGTGTCTAAAAATGCAATTAATTTGAGCTTATGGGAACCAGAAGACTTAAGACTTGGGCCTGAACTTTCGCTCATGGAAGCTCAGTTGGAATAATTCCCGACTCCACAAATCCAACCTAGGAGAAGTGTCCCAGAAGTTGGAATTTTACACTCAAGGTGGCGGGATTCCCTGAGAGTCAGGCTGGGCAACCCTGGAACAAATGCAGAGGTGGGCTGGGCGGTACTTTGTTGAAGTCATTAGAAAAATGACCAAAACAAGAAACAGCCCTGAAGCCCACACCCCTCATGCCACTTCATTCCAGACACTCCCTTTGCCCCATCCATGCCAAGCGACATAATGTCATGTCTCCACACATCCCATAACCCCTCATAGTCTCCATGCCACCATGTACCTCAACCCACCCACCATGGCCCCTCATACCCCATTCCATTCTATGCCCTCAACCCACCCGATGGCCCTTTATAGCCCCTATGAAAACTTTGTTCAAAACTCATGCTAACACATGTCCCCAACTCATCACTCTTTGCCCTGACCACCTCCATGCTAACTCACAGGCAAACCTCAGGAGCTATGGTGACATAAAGTTTTATATCCTTTGGTGACATCTCTATTGAAACCCTTACTGAGAAGAAAGCAACTAATCTCTTCTGAAAAAAAATCTATTCTGTAATCACTTGCTGCTGTTAATAAAACTGTTACCAGGCATCCCACTGAGATAATGTTAGGTTATAAAATCAGCCTAGCAGCACAAATCCGATAATGATAGACTTATGTCAACAGACAGAGTGAAATAGCAACTACTGGGGCGGAATTCTCCGCAATCGGAGCAATGTCCGCCGACCGGCGCCAAAAACGGCGCGAATCAGTCCAGCATTGCGCCGCCCCAAAGGTGCGGAATCCTCCGCATCTTGAGTGGCCGAGCCCTAACTTTGAGGGGCTAGGCCCGCGCCAGACTGATTTCCGCCCCGCCAGCTGATGGGAAAGGCCTTTGGTGCCCCGCCAGCTGGCGCAAAACTGACTTTGGTGGAGACCATGGCGAAGGCGGAAGGAAAAGAGTGCCCCCATGGCACAGGCCCGCCCGCGGATCGGTGGGACCCGATTGCGGGCCAGGTCACCGTGGGGGCACCCCCTGGGGCCAGATCGCCCCCCCCCAGGACCCCGGAGCCCGCCCATGCCGCCTTGTCCCGCCGGTAAGAGAGGTGGTTTAATCCATGCCAGCGGGACAGGCATTCCAGCAGCGGGACTTCGGTGCGATTCCCGCCCCCGCCGAATATCCAGTGCCAGAGAATTCGGCAACCAGCGGGGGCGGGATTCACATCAGCCCCCAGCGATTCTCCGACCCGGCGGGGGGTCGGAGAATCCCGCCCCTGATTTTTTTTAAGCTCCATACATTTAAAAAGAATTTTAGCACATCGGAGTTAAACATCATGACAGCTTTTACAGTTCTTTGTCAGATATTTGATATCTTTACAGTTCTTTGACAGCTTCAGACATTCCAATGAATTTATGCTCTTTTTACGCACATTCATGTCTAATTTTAACAACCCAAAGGGCCTTACCTCTCCCAAAGGGGTACATTGCCTCTCCCAATGAACATCTGATTTCTCCCAAAGGTTTCTTGGGATTTTTGATTTGATTTATTATTGTCACATGTATTAGTATACAGTGAAAAGTATTGTTTCTTGCATGCTGTACAAACAATGTATACCATACATAGG
Source organism: Scyliorhinus torazame (assembly GCF_047496885.1). Classification (NCBI taxonomy): domain Eukaryota; kingdom Metazoa; phylum Chordata; class Chondrichthyes; order Carcharhiniformes; family Scyliorhinidae; genus Scyliorhinus; species Scyliorhinus torazame. The sequence continues at coordinate 92,423,234 of NC_092713.1, forward strand.
GAAGGAAGGAGAGACTGCAGAATATAATGTTACAGTTATAGCAAGGTGTAGAGAAAAGATCAATTTAATACGAGGTAGGTCCATTCAAAAGTCTGATGGCAGTAGGGAAGAAGCTGTTCTTGAGTCAGTTGGTACGTGACCTCAAACTTTGGTATCTTTTCCTGTCGGAAGAAGGTGGAAGAGAATATGTCCGGGGTGCTTACTTATGCTGGCTGCCTTTCCGAGGCAGCGGGAATTATAGATAGAGTCGATGGATGGGAGGCTGGTTTGCGTGACGGATTGAGCTACATTCACGACCTTTTGTAGTTTCCTGCGGTCTTGGGCAGAGCAGGATACATACCAAGCTGTGATACAACCAGAAAGAATGCTTTCTATGGTGAATCTGTAGAAGTTGGCGAGAGTCGTAACTGATATGCCAAATTTCCTTAGTCTTCTGAGAAAGTAGAGTCGTGGGTGGGCTTTCTTAACTATAGTGTCGGCATGGGGGCACCAGGACAGGTTGTTGGTGATCTGGACACCTAAAAACTTGAAGCTCTCGACCCTTTCTAGTTTGTTCCCATTGACGTAGACAGGGGCACGTTCTCCACTACGCTTCCTGAAGTCGATGACATCTCCTTTGTTTTGTTGACATTGAGGGAGAGATTATTGTCGTCGCACCAGGTCACCAGATTCTCTATCTCATTTCTGTACTCTGTCTCGTCATTGTTTGAGATCCGACCCACAAAGATGGAGTCATCAGCAACCATACCCAAAAGGGTGCCCTAGCTATCCAAATAAATCCAGAAGGTTCAGACTTGCTCCTACCAGATTTAATCTGCACACTCAGGTTTCATAAACCTACCTCATCAAAATCACACGAGTGGGGGAAGTTGCTGATTTATATGGGCAACTGTCTCCATGAACCATGTATATGCAATTTAGAATACGTCCGTTCCCCTGTCTCCGAAAATGGCTGGGTTCAGGTTTGGGGGCGCGAGTTCCAGCTTCCAGGCCTTGCCAGCATTTTTGGGCAGGTGGTGACCCTCTACTTGAAAATTTGGTCCTTTGTGTCCTATTTAACCCCTTTGAGGTTCTGACTACATAGCGACACCATGACTAATACTGCCTTTATTTTACTTCTCTAACATTACCTCACTTTGGCCCTGCCTCAGCTTATCTATTGTCGAAACCCTCCTCCGTGACTTTGTTACTACACTGATGCATTCTTACATTCAATCCTCCATAAAGTTGAGACAATTTAAAACACAGCTGCCCATGTCCTAACTCACAACAAATACCATTCACAAACACCCCTCTGCTGACTGACATATGTTGGCTCTTGGTTGAGGAATGCCTTGATTTTAAAATTCTCATCCTTGTTTAATCTCTCTATGGCCCGGCCCCTAGTGCTGTAATCTTCCCAGCTCTACAACCCATCAAGGTACCGCACTCTAATTCTGTTCTCTTGGCATTCCTAATTTTAGCTCCATTACTTGTGACTGTACCTTCAGCTGCCTTGGCCCTCAGCTCTTGAATTACCTCCCTAAACCTCTCCACGTCGCTTTTCTCTATTAGCTCCTTAAGACCTACCTCTTTGATGAACGTTTTGTCAAATTATGCTTTCTAATGCTTCTTTGAAATGGCTCAGGAGATTTCATTACATAAAATAAATACAAATTGTGTTGTTGATTTTTGTTGTCCGTTGCAAGTTTCTTTTCATACTTGTTTTGTGTAGCTGTTACTATCTGTTTTGCCAGCCTTTGTTTGTTCTTTGTATCTCTCCCATTCAGTAGGCTGTGTTTTTTTTTTGCATCATTGTCTGCTTTTGTTTTTGTTTTATGTTGTCAGTTTTACATCTTTGTAGTCAGACATGACTATTTTTCTTTTCTTGGTAAGTAAACCTCTTGCCCATTAGAAGTACAAGCTTGTTCTGTGTCAAGTTAATTTATTTCTTGAACATCTCTCATTGGTATTCTGTTGTTTTATCCGTTAACAGATTTGCCCAGCTTACTGTGGACAGTATCTGTCTCAATGCATTGAATGTTTGCAGCTGTATATTGTGTATCTCTCTTTCAAACACAATACTGAACTCAATCATATTGTGCAGACTAATAGATAAATGTTTACTCACCGTTAGGCTGTTAACTAAATCTTAGTGGCTATTATAAAATCTATCATGACTTGTTTCATTCCAGTAGTCTAAGTTAATCTAATGAAATACAAATCTTTTGCCTTCATGTGTGTCCTTTTACGTTTCCTAATTTTGCTTTATAACATGGTGCACTTGTTTTGCTTCACAGACTAGATTGGCATTTTGGCTTATCGCTTGCCAATTTATTGTTACAATGTCAGTGAGACAGCTGGTGATAGACACAGCCAAGAGGCTAAGTCTGAGTAGCCAAATCTGCGCATCATATTTTCACCGTCTGGAGCTATATTACAGTGAAAGAAACAAATCATGATGCTTTAAATACCACCGGCTGTACCAACATTTACATGCTCTTATGGTTATTAACATGACGTTCGCCACATAATTGTATATTTTTAAACATAAAAACATAAGAACTAGGAGCAGGAGTAGGCCATCGGGCCCCTCGAGGCTGCTCCGCCATTCAATGAGATCATGGCTGATCTTTTGTGGACTCAGCTCCACTTTCTGGCCCGAACACGATAACCCTTAATCCCTTTATTCTTCAAAAAACTATCTATCTTTATCTTAAAAACATTTAATGAAGGAGCCTCTACTGCTTCACTGGGCAAGGAATTCCAGAGATTCACAACCCTTTGGGTGAAGAGGTTCCTCCTAAACTCAGTCCTAAATCTACTTCCCCTTATTTTGAGGCTATGCCCCCTAGTTCTGCTTTCACCCGCCAGTGGAAACAACCTGCCCGCATCTATCCTATCTATTCCCTTCATAATCTTATATGTTTCTATAAGATCCCTCCGCATCCTTCTAAATTCCAACGAGTACAGTCCCAGTCTACTTAACCTTTCCTCATAATCCAACCCCCTCAACTCTGGGATTAACCTAGTGAATCTCCTCTGCACACCCTCCAGCACCAGTACGTTCTTTCTAGGGTAAGGAGACCAAAACTGAACACAATACTCCAGATGTGGCCTCACTAACACCTTATACAATTGCAGCAGAACCTCCCTAGTCTTAAACTCCATCCCTCCAGCAATGAAGGACAAAACTCCATTTGCATTCTTAATCACCTGTTGCACCTGTAAACCAACTTTTTGCGACTCATGCACGAGCACACCCAGGTCTCTCTGCACAACAGGCTGTTTTAATATTTTATCATTTAAATAATAATCCCTTTTGCTGTTATTCCTTCCAAAATGGATAACCTCATATTTGTCAACATTGCATTCCATCTGCCAGACCCTAGCCCATTCACTTAACCTATCCAAATCCCTCTGCAGACTTCCGATATCCTCTGTACTTTTTGCTTTACCACTCATCTTAGTGTCACCTGCAGACTTGGACACATTGCACTTGGTCCCCAACTCCAAATCATCTATGTAAATTGTTAACAATTGTGGGCCCAACACTGATCCCTGAGGGACACCACTAGCTACTGATTGCCAACCAGAGAAACACCCATTAATCCCCACTATTTGCTTTCTATTAATTAACTAATCCTCTATCCATGCTACTACTTTACCCTTAATGCCATGCATCTTTATCTAATGCAGCAACCTTTGTGTGGCACCTTGTCAAAAGCTTTCTGGAAATCGAGATATACCACATCCATTGGCTCCCTGTTATCTACTACACTGGTAATGTCCTCAAAAAATTCCACTAAATTAGTTAGGCACGACCTGCCCTTTATGAACCCATGCTGCGTCTGCCCAATGGGACAATTTCCATCTAGATGCCTTGCTATATCTTCCTTGATGATAGATTCCAGCATCTTCCCTACTACCGAAGTTAAGCTAACTGGCCTATAATTACCTGTTTTCTGCCGACCTCCTTTTTTAAACAGTGGTGTCATGTTTGCTAATTTCGCATCCGCTGGGACCACCCCAGAGTCTAGTGAATTTTAGTAAGTTATCACTAGTGCATTTGCAATTTCCCTAGCCATCTCTTTTAGCACTCTGGGATACATTCCATCAGGGCCAGGAGACATGTCTACCTTTAGCCCCATTAGCTTGCCCATCACTACCTCCTTAGGTGATAACAATCATCTCAAGGTCCTCACCTGTCATAGCCTCATTTCCATCAGTCACTGGCATGTTATTTGTTATTTCAATAAAGATTCTGTAAATAATTTACTGAATTTGAATTATTTTGGCAATTGCAATTGTGGAAATAATAGAATATGGTTAAACCTTTGCAATGAATGCCCAGAACAAGCGAGTTGGTATATTTAGAAAAGAATGTAGTACCTGCATTTATCAATTCATTTCAAAATATTGTTTCCTTTCATCAGCCAAGAGGTAGATAAAGCAGCTGTAGGTCACGACCTATGAGTTGGTATTTATACACTAAAAAAGGACAGTTCTGTCATTTTATCCACCCCCACCCCCCTTAGATGAGGCGTTCTGCTACAACCTGGCATTCAGCCTTTTGGCCTGGTACAGACCTGATCGAATGCATTTCAAATGTGGCTGATGGAGTCAAATATTAAGCACCTGGAAATGAATATGAAATCAATCCTGAACTCTAAGATTATCTTGTCATTTTCCAGTCCCATCAAAGTCAATGGACTTTTGAATTACTCTCCATATTTTCCGGCCCCGTAAAATTGCATCTCATGTGTTTCACACAATCAACACTTTTCGGATTATTGCATCAGCCATTTAAAAACTTGGACTACTGTGATTGCGTCATTACTTTAATGGATATTCCAACTTCAATAGGGAAATTCAACTCTGGTAAACAAGCATGTGTAAAATTCATGACCGTTCACTCACCACCACAACTGAGTCAGAATAACTGTACATGGACATGGAACATACAGTGCAGAAGGAGGCCATTCGGCCCATCGAGTCTGCACTGACCCACTTAGGCCGTTATCCCTCTAACCCAATAACCCTTCCTAACCTTTTTGGCCACTAAGGGCAATTTAGGATGGCCAATCCACCTAATCTGCATGTCTTTGGACTGTGGGAGGAAACCGGATCACCCGGAGGAACCCCATGCAGACATGGGGAGAACGTGCAGACTCCGCACAGACAGTGTCCCAGCAGGGAATCGAACCTGGAACCCTGGTGCTGTAAAGCCACAGTACTAACCACTATGCTACCGTGCTGCCCTAACTGTAGTTGCTGAACGAATTGCGCCTGCTTGCTCATTAATTTCCATAAGCCTTTGCATGGAATGTGGCTGCGAGTGGGAGATTGAAACAGCCCAGTGCCCTTTAAAGAGTATTTGGGACCTATGTGAAGAGTCCAAATGCAGTTGGGTGGCCACTTAAGGCCCATTTGAACCCAGTCTCAAGTTTTAGATTGGTGGGAACATTGAACCTCCATGACGGTGGGAAGGAAGAGGTGGCGCCTCCATCAGAATAATAGGGGGCTTCCTCCCCTTAAGGCCTGCTGACCTCTGGACCTCCCTAATCCCTACTGACGTCTCCTCCCCCCCAAGACCCCAATTACCCCCTAACAAACCCCCACAGGCCTTCCCTACCCTATCTTCACAGAATCTTTACACTAATCTTGTCCTCAGGCTCTGACATTTAGACTCAGGCAGGTTGCTGTAGTTCCTCTTCTTTCCTCTGCAGCACTGTCACTGCAGGGACTGGAGAGCTACTGGCCAATCAGATTGGCCGGCAACTCCTCCCAAGTGAGTGGCAGTAGTCCCACCTGCAGCCAATCAATGCTCATTGGTGTGTAAGTTAGCTGTGGGGCAGTCGGAGTTGGTGGAAATGTATACAGGAAAAATTCAGGCTATTGTTCTCTGCAGCCGAGAGTGAGAACCCAGAAGGCTGTGCTGCCTGCCTGGTGTCAGGGTTTGGGATATCTATTCAAGGCTGAAGATGAATTTGTAGTGGAAGGCGTCGGATCCAGTTGTTGTGGTCCATGTAAGTAACAATGACATGGGTAAGACCAGGAAATAGTTTCTGCACAAGAAGTATGAGGATCTAGGCACTAAATTAAAAATCAGAACTGCAAAGGTAATAATCTCAGGATTATCACTTAGGCCAAATGCAAATTGGCATAGAGTAAATAAAATTAGACAGATGAATGTGTAGTTTCAAGATTGGTGTGGAAGAAATAGGTTGTAGTCTGTGGGGCACTGACACCAGTACTGGGGAAAGTGGAGGCTGTACTGTTGGGACAGATTTCACCTGAACCATGCTGGAACCAGTACTCTAGCGAGTTGTCGAACAGAGGGCTTTAAATTAAAGAGTGGGGGGAAGGGATCATCTAGGGGAAGATCAAAGGGAAATGGCAATAATAATAATCTTCATTATTGTCACAAGTAGGCTGACATTAATACTGCAATGAAATTACTGTGAATAGCCCTTAATCGCCACACACTGGCACCTGTTTGGGTACACGGAGGGAGAAATCAGAATGTCCAATTCACCTAACAAGCACGTCTTTCGGGACTTGTGGGAGGAAACCGAAGTACCTGGAGGAAACCCACGCAGACATCGGGAGAACATGCAGACTCTGCACAGTGACCCAAGTGGGAATCGAACCCGGGACCCTAGGTCAAGATGATCAGAGTACGGCATGAAGGGACAGTGATTTCATGCTGTGCCAACGGTTGGGGTCAGTGTTTACAAAAACAGTGAAGAAAATTGTATCTGAAAGCCCGCAGCTTTCACAATGAAGTAGATGAATTACCAGCTCAAATACAATTTCATACATATGAATTAATAGGCATTACAAAGACAGGGCGACAAGGAAACCATAGCTGGGACATGAATATCCAAGAGGATGTGACATTTTGTAAGGACAGGAAGCTTGGAAACGTTGGTGGGTAGCTCTGTTGATTAAAGAGGGCATTAGTATTGTAGTGAGAGAGGACCTTAGTTCTGAAGATCAAGATGTAGAATCAGTTTGAGTGGAACTAAGAAACAGAAAGGGGCTGAGAACATTGGTGCGAATTGTTTCTAATAGTAATAATCTTTTTATTGTCGCAAGTAGGCTTACATTAACACTGCAATGAAATTATTGTGAAAAGCCCTAGTCGCCATATTCCGGCGCCTGTTCGGGTACAAGGAGGGAGCATTCAGAATGTCCAAATTACCTAACAGCACGTCTTTCAGGACGTGTGGGAGGAAACCGGAGCACCCAGAGGAAACCCACGCAGATACAGGGGGAACATGCAGACTCCACACAGACAGCGACCCAAGCTGGGAATTAAACCTGGGACCCTGCCGCTGTGAAGCGACAGTGCTAAACATTGTGATACTGTGCAACCACCATATAGGAGAGTGTTATAACCTGCCTGCTTACCATTGGTTGGGGACTTATGACAATCCCACAATCCTGTGGGAGTATGAGCTTCCCCAATGAGGGGGGCGGCGAAACCATTAGTAAACTCCAAGTATAAATAAAGCTGGCCAGTTTGGAGCCAGCAGGAAGGAGTGTGCAGCAGGGGAAGTTGCTGCTGCTGTTATATATATATATATATATATATGTATTGTAAATAAATGTTATTACTTTGTATCCTTAAAACTCGTGCTGGATTCTTTGTGGCCCTCACAAAACTGGCGACGAGGGTTAAAGTGAATAGCTGTCTACACTGCTGAAGCCACCTCCCTGGATTTTTGTTGGATACAGGTTGGAAGTTGTCTTCTATTATACCAGGCCTCTGTACGAACGTTTGGATGCTTTTGATTCTGCGCTGGAAAGCTGGAACCAGTACACACAACGGATGCGTTACTATTTCCGGGCAAACAATATCACCGAAAACGAGCACCAGGTGGTCATATTGCTCACCGCCTGCGGCCCGCATACGTTTGGGGTGATTAGGAGCCTTACGTACCCAGCTGCGCCGGACACCAAAACGTTTCATGAACTTGTGAATATAGTGGGGCAACATTTTAACCCAACCCCGTCCACGATAGTCCAGCGTTACCGGTTTAATACCGCTGAGAGGACCCCTGGAGAATCCCTTGCCGATTTTCTATCCAGGCTATGCAGGATTGCGGAGTACTGTGACTATGGTGAGACCTTGTCAGAAATGTTACGCGACCGTTTGGTTTGCGGTATTAACAATGCGGCCACCCAGAGAAAGTTGTTAGCTGAGCCAACATTGACTTTTCACCAGGCCATTCAAATAGTATTGTCCTGAGAGAGCGCAGAACGAGGAGTGCAGGAGCTACAGGGAATGGAAGTGCATGCCTTGGGGCGTAACCCCTTCTATCCGAAAATGTCCCCCCGCACTCCTGCGGTACCTTGGGTGAGGCAACGTCCGGACCGACGCCAGTGGCCGTCGGACATTCCTCCCCGAAGGGAGCCTTCTCCAGAACCAATGGATGAGGAGCCATGTCCGTGTCAGACTTGTACGCACTGACCCCGTCGCGGACGGCGGTCCTGGGGGCGCCAGAGGCGCCGTCGTTCCGACCGAAACTGGGACCAGCCTAGGGGCCGTAACTGGGACCAGCCCAGGGTCCGTACCTTCCATGTGGATGAACCTGCGGCGACTACTCCTGAGGACGTGGAGACGGAGGACGACTGCCTGCAGCTGCATTGTGTGGCAGCTCCCCGTGTGGCCCCCATTAAGGTGACAGTACGGGTCAATGGCCACCCGCTTGAGATGGGGTTGGACACTGGCGCAGCGGTCTCCGTGATCGCCCAGAGGACATTCGACCGCATCAAGCAGGGTATACAGACCCTTACATTAACCGACTCACAGGCCAGGTTGGCCACCTACACGGGGGAACCACTGGACATTGCAGGAACTACAATGACCCCTGTTGTTTATGGACGCCAGGAGGGGCGTTTCCCACTTATCGTGGTGCGCGGCCATGGGCCCAGCCTGTTGGGTCGGGACTGGTTGCGCCATTTGCGGTTGCAATGGCAGCACATCCTCCAAACAATTTCTGAAGGGTTGACTGAGGTGCCAGGACGATACCCAGATGTATTCCAGCCTGGTTTGGGGAAAATAAAAGGGGCCGTAGCCCGTATCCAAGTCGAACCAGGAGCCACGCCGCACTATTTCTGGGCGCGCCCGGTGCCTTACGCCTTGCTCGAGAAGTTAGAAGGGGAGCTCACTCATTTGGAGAGTTTGGGTATTATCAGGCCCGTCCGTTTTGCTGACTGGGCAGCACCAATTGTACCTGTAATGAAGCCAGATGCCACAGTTCGCTTGTGTGGCGACTATAAACTTACAGTGAATACGGTTTCCCGACTCGACCGATATCCAATGCCTCGCATAGAGGATCTCTACGCGAAGCTTGCAGGTGGACTCTCGTTCACAAAATTAGATATGAGTCACGCCTACCTGCAGTTGGAGCTGGACCCTGCCTCCCGACCACATGTAACGATTATTACACACCGGGGCCTGTATGAATATGCACGGTTGCCCTTTGGAGTATCCTCTGCCTGCGCAATTTTTCAACGTGTTATGGAGGGCATTTTGAGAGGTTTACCACGTGTTGCTGTCTACTTAGATGACGTTTTGATTACAGGAACGTCGGAGCAGGAACATTTGGAAATCTGCAGGCTGTCCTTAGACGCTTTTCGGAGGCTGGAGTCCGTTTACGTTGCACAAAGTGCGTATTTCAGGCAAAGGAAGTAGTCTACCTAGGTTATCGGGTGGACGGCGAAGGTTTGCACCCCGTCGCAGAGAAGGTGCGTGCGATTCAACAGGCCCCCGCCCCGACAGACACTTCGCATCTTCGTTCTTTTCTCGGTCTCGTAAACTATTACGGGAAGTTCCTCCCCAATCTGGCAACTACGCTGGCCCCTTTGCACCTTCTGCTAAAGAAAAATTACACATGGGTTTGGGGTCAGCCGCAAGAAACCGCTTTCCGGCGGGTAAAGCAACAATTGTCATTGTCTGGGTTACTAACCCACTATGATCCTGGAAAGCCTTTGCTCGTCACATGTGATGCATCCCCGTATGGTATTGGGGCCGTCCTGTCCCACAAGATGGAGAACGGGGCCGAACGACCGATAGCTTTCGCCTCCCGCACATTGACTGCAGCGGAGAAAAAGTGCGCGCAGATCGAGAAGGAGGGCCTGGCAGTGGTTTTTGCGGTGAAACGCTACCACCAGTACGTGTATGGTCGCCATTTCACTATCGTGACTGATCATAAGCCTCTGCTGGGACTTTTCAGAGAGGATAAGCCAATACCGCCCATTGCTTTGTTGCTTGCTGCATACGAGTATTCTCTGGAGCACAAACCAGGAACGCAGATAGCAAATGCCGACGCACTGAGCCGATTACCTTTATCGACCGGCCCCATGTCGACCCCCACGACCGGTGAGGTGGTTGCAACCCTAAATCTTATGGACACCTTGCCTGTCACGGCATCACAGATCCGTGTGTGGACCCAGACGGAGCCAGTCCTGTCAAAGGTTCGGCACGTAGTCCTGTATGGTGGACAGCATAGACAGCTCCCAGGCGAGTTGCGGGCATTTTCCTCCAAGCTGTCAGAATTCAGTGTGGAAGACGGCATCCTCTTGTGGGGGATGCGTGTGATTGTCCCAGAAAAAGGCCAGGAGCTGATATTAACAGACTTGCACAATGGGCATCCAGGTATGACCAAAATGAAAATGTTGGCCCGGATTTATGTCTGATGGCCAGGCCTCGACACCGACATTGAGAAGGTGGCCCAAAACTGCTCCATTTGCCAGGAGCATCAGAAGCTTCCGCCGGCCTCGCCCCTACATCACTGGGAATGGCCAGGGCGGCCTTTGGCACGCTTGCATGCTAATTTCACAGGCCCTTTTCAAAGATCCAAGTTCCTTCTATTAATTGACGCCCAGTCTAAATGGCTAGAGGTGCATAAGATGCTAGGCACAACGTCCTGCGCAACAATTGAGAAGCTGCGTTTGTCTTTTAGTACGCATGGCCTCCCCGAGGTGCTGGTCACGGATAATGGCACTCCATTCACGAGTGAGGAGTTTGCTAGGTTTACAAAGATGAACGCCATCCGCCATATCCGCACTGCCCCTTACCACCCGGCTTCAAATGGGTTGGCAGAGCGCGCAGTGCAGACATTCAAAAGAGGCCTAAAGAAGCAGTCTTCCGGATCAATGGACACGAGACTGGCTCGCTTTTTCTTTACGTATAGGACCACCCCCCATGCGGTGACTGAGGTAGCTCCCGCAAAACTCCTAATGGGCCGGAGACTTCGCACCCGCCTTAGTATGGTTTTCCCGGACATTGGCGCAAAAGTATGGCGCACACAAGAACGGCAAGGACAGGGATTTTCTCGGCATCGGCCGATTCGGCAGTTTGCACCCGGTGACCCAGTGTTCGTTCGGAATTTTGCTGGTGGTGCCCAGTGGGTTCCTGGCGTAATCTTTCGCCAAACGGGCCCTATATCTTACCAGCTGCAATCCCAGGGTCGGCTCCAGCGCAAACATGTAGACCGCGTTCGGTCCAGAAGACTATCCCCTCACAAGATTCCCCGCCCTTGGAGCTCATTTCTACAGTCGCAGAGACCAGAGACAAGGGAAGGTAGTCCTCACAATCTTCCACTGGTACCTCACTCGAAGCCTGCGCAGGTCGTTACAGAACCGAATGGAGATAGAGACGCTGACATGACGGAGGCAGCAGACTCTGACTCCGAGATGGAGGCACAGGATGCATCAGAGGGGGAATCCTCGGGTCCACGGGCCGTGGATGTACAACCGTTGTGCCGTTCATCACGGAAGCGCCGGTCTCCGTCTCGTTACACGCCGCCTGATCCAGCGCCGCGTGCAAATGGTGTCCGGCCTGCGGCAAAATGAGTCCAACACCCTCCTTCGCCAGGGTCTTCGGTGGATTCCTTGGACTTTGGGGGGGAGGGATGTTATAACCTGCCTGCTTACCATTGGCTGGGGACTAATGACAATCCCACAATCCTGTGGGAGTATGAGCTTCCCCAATGAGGAGGGCGGAGAAACCATTAGTAAACTCCAAGTATAAGTAAAGCTGGCCAGTTTGGAACCAGCAGGAAGGAATATGCAGCAGGGGACATTGCTGCTGCTGTTATATATATATATATATATGTATTGTAAATAAATGTTATTATTTTGTATCCTTAAAACTCGTGCTGGATTCTTCGTGGCCCTCACAAAAGAGAGATACCTGGTGGATGTTTTATCTTGTAGGGGAGAATAAAAATATGGAACTTAGTTTAAAAATAAGAGGTTTTCCTTTTAAGATAGAGATCAGAAATAAACTTCTCTCCCGAAGTGTTGTTGGTGTATTGAATTCCCTTTCCCAGAAAGTAGTGGAGGCTGGGGGCGTGATTCTCCGATCACGGGACAGTGTCCGCGCCGTCGTGAACGCTGTCAACTTTTACCACGGCACAAAACAGACGTGGGCACTAGCGATTCTGGCCCCCACAGGGGGCCAGCACGGTTCACGCCGCTCCAGCCTCACTTCCTGGTGCGCATGCGCAGTTGGGCCGCGCCAACCCGTGAATACGCGGGGGACTTCTCCAACGACGCAACATGGCGTGGGGGTTCAGGGGCCAGCCACGTAATAAAATAGGGCCGGGGCTGGAGAGGCCGACCCGCCGATCAGTGGGCCCCGATCGTGGGCCAGACCCCATCGGAGACCCCCCCCCTGGTGAAGGAGCACCTCTTCCCCCCCCCCCCCCCATTGGCTGCCCACCGACGCTACGCGCAGAGTTCCCGCCGGCTGCGAGCAGGTGTGAATGGCGCCGGCGGGACTCTACCGTTTCAACGTGGCCACTCGGCCTATCAAGGCCGGAGAATTGGCGGCCCGGCCTCGTACAGCGGCCTGCAACCGGCACCGTGCCAAACGCGCCGGTGCAAATGGTGCCGATTCTCCGCTCCTCGGAGAATCGCCTGCCGGCGTCGGATCGGCGCCACGGGAAAAAATGGCGCGAACGGCGATTCTCCCATACAGCGTGGCATGGGAGATTCCTGCCCTGGGTCTTTGAGTTTGTTCAAGGCAGAGTTAGACAGAGTTTTGTTTGGCAACGGAGTCAAAGGTTATGGGGGGGAGGTAGGGCAGTGTAGCACTGATCTTTCTCCTGCTCTAATGGGCCTGTCTTCCTTTCTTTGAAATTATGAAATTACGAGAGGAAAATTGGCTATTATGGGTTCGGAAACTACAGCAAAAGATGGACAGGCAACAGCAAACATTTAAAGAACTAATACATAGTTTATAACATAAATACATTCCTTTAACGCAAACGCCCAACAAGGAAAGTTTTCCACCTCTGGCTAACAAAATAAATCAAGGATTGTATTAGATCAAAGGAAGTGCATATAAAATTGCCCCCAAAAATGGTAAGCCTGACGATTTGGAACACTTTAGAATTCTGCAAAGGAGGACCAAGAAAAAGAATTTAAAAAGAACAGTAAGATATGAGAGTATATAGAAACATACAAATTAGGCACAGGGGTAAGTAAGCCACTCGACCCTCGAGCCTGCTCCACCATTCAATATCATAGCTGATCTAAATTTAACCTCAGCTTCACATTCGTGCCTGCCCCGATAACCTTCCACCCCCTTGTTTATCAGGACTCAACCTATCTCTGCCTTAAAGATATCCAAAGACTCTCAATCTCAACCATCTTTTCAGGATAAGAATTCAAAAGTCTCACAATCCTCAGAGAGAAATAAAATCCTAATTTTTGTCGAAAATGGGAAACCCCTTATTTTCAAACAGTAAACCCTCGTTCTAGATTCTGCCCATTCCAGGTAATAATCTAATAAACCTTCTCTGAACTGCTTCCAATATGTTTACATCTTTCCTGGAACAAGGAGACCAATACTGTACACAGTACTCCAGATGTGGTCTCACCAACGCCTTGCGTAACTAAAGCTTAACCTCCCTTCACTGGTATTCAATTCCTCTTCAATAATCAATAACATTCTATTAGCTTTCCTAATTACTTGGTGCACCGACATACTAACCTTTTGCAATTCATGCACTAGGACACCCATATCTCTCCGCATCACAGAGCTCTGCAATCTCGTCATTTAAATAACATGCTTTTTTTTGACCTGCCAATATAGGCAATCTTTCCACATTACATTTTTCCACATTATACTCCATTTGCCAGATCTTTGTCCACTCACCAAACCTATATACTTTGGTAATTTTGCTACGTCCTCTTAACAACTTACTTTTCTATCTATTTTTGTAACATTGGCAAATTTAGTAAACACACCATCGTTCTCTTCATCCAAATTAGTTATATAAATTGCAAAGAGTTGGGGTGTCAGCTCCAATCCCTGAGGCACACCACTTGTCACATCCTGCCAATCAGAAAATTACCCATTTAAGCCTACTCATTACTTGTTAGTTAGCCAATCTTCTATCCACACCAATATCTTACCCCTATACCATAAGCATTTATTTTCCTTGATGACTTTTGATGAGGCACCTTATAAAATGCCTTCTGAAAATCTAAGTATAGTACATAGACCCCTTTATCCACAGCACCTGTCACTTCTTCAAAACACTCCAATAAATTGGTTAAACATGATTTCCCTTTCACAAAACCATGTTGAGTCTGTCTGAATATCTCAAATTTATCTAAGTGCTCTGTAAGGTATTTAATCGTACCTTCTAACATTTTCCCTATGACAAATGTGAAGCTAACTGGACTACAGTTTCGTGCTTTATGTCTCCCTTTTGATTAAAGGAATTAGATTAGCCATTTTCCAATCTAATAGACTTTACCAAAATCTAGTGAATTCTGGAAAATTAAAACCAATGCATCAACTCTCTCACAAACCACTTTTTTAAAGACCCTAGGATGAAATCCATAAGAATCTGGGGACTTGTCAATCCAAAGTTCAAACAATTTGCTAAGTACCACTTCCCTGGTAATTATAATTTTCTTGAGTTCCTCCCTCCCTTCCAATACCTGATTTACAGCTATTTCTGGGACATTACTTGTAATCTCTATAGGGAAGACCGATGCAAAATACCATCAATTTATCTGCCATCTCATTTTCCATTATTAACTACCCTGGCTCGCTTTCTATGGGAGCAATGCTCACTTTGTTAACTCTTTCCTTTGTTAAATATCGAGAGAAACTCTTACATCATAGCGTGATTATCCGGAAAGATTTCTAAGTGTGGTAGTGAGTGGGAATTGCCGTGAGCTTCCCAGCGACTGGCCCAGCGAGGTCGACAACATTATTCAACATTAATTGGACCACTTAAAGAGGACTCACGGGCTTCTCGCCACAAATGAAGGCTCGCCAGCTGATGCATCGGCACTGTGCCGCCATTCCCCCACTAACAAGGTCGTGCAGCACTTGGTCATCCAACCCCAGCCAGCCCATAAAGGTGCCGCGGAGGAGACCAGCCCTATGATTCAGGGACGCTGACCTGGGAGGCTGCTAGACACAGTGCAGGCCAGGAGGGATGTCATGTTCCACCAAGGGCCCGGAGGGTTAGCCATAGGGCAGCCAGTGCTGCCTGGGGAGAGGTGGCAGCGGCTGTGAGTGTCGGGTGTGTGACCAGGAGGACTGGCCTCCACTACAGAAAGAAGGCCAATGATCTACACCGGACAGCATGGAAGTAGACATCACAGCCAAACTACCCCCTCCCCCCCACAACGGGAGCGTCTAACTCCCCTCCCCCATCAACCCCCCCAATCCTTCCTCCATCCCCTCCCCTTCAACCCCCCCAACCCCTCCTTCACACCCCCCCCCAACCAATGTGAACCACGCGTGTGGCTAACGATGCCCTCTTTGTGTCAACTCTGTCTTTATAATTCTAGCTAGCTTTCTCTCTGTAATTTTTGGCTTCTTATTAATCTTTCAATTATTCTTTGCTGTTTTTTATATTCTATCCAATCTTCTGATCTGCCACCCAACCATGCTTTTTCTTTAAGTTTG
The DNA here is from genome assembly GCF_047496885.1 of Scyliorhinus torazame. NCBI lineage: Eukaryota > Metazoa > Chordata > Chondrichthyes > Carcharhiniformes > Scyliorhinidae > Scyliorhinus > Scyliorhinus torazame. Next base: position 92,439,168 of record NC_092713.1, read on the forward strand.
ATGCTAACTTTAACTTTTTTAGTTTACCGCAGATGATGGCCCCTCCTCTTGGAACTTTTCTTTCTTGCAAGAAAGAATCTACTCTGCATTCTGAAATATCCCCTTGAATTTTGGTCACTGCATCTCTATTAACCTACCTCTTAAACTAAATTGCCAGTTCACTTCACTTGCGCTTTTTATGCCTTCATAATTGCCCTTACTTAAGTTTAAAATACTAGTCTTTCACCCACTCTTGTCTTCCTCAAACTGAATGTAAAATTCAATTATATTATGATCACTGCTACCTAGTTCACTTTCAGGTCATTAATTAATTCTACCTCACTGCACAATACCAGGCCTAGTATAGCCTGTCTTTGGCTGGCTCCAAAATGTGCTGACCTAAGAAATTATCCTGAAAACATTCTATAAATTCATCATCTTTGCTATCCTCGCCCATCCGATTATTCCAGTCAATATTGAGATTGAAATTTTGAAATTCCCCATGATAATCACCGTATCTCTCTGACAAGCTCCCACTATTTCCTCTTTGATACCCATTGTACCATGTGGTCTGTACACTGTTCCCACAAGTGATTTCTTGCCTTATCATTCCTCATCTCCTCCCAAACTGCTTCTATATCCTGGTTTCCAGAACTTACTTCACTATTTTGCTAATGTTCATCTTTAATTTACAGAGCCACCTTCCCAACTTCTGCTAGGCTTCCTATCATTCCTAAGAATCACATACCATCCAATATTCCTGTCCAAACCTATGGCATCATGTGGGTCATCCTGCAGCCATCTCTCTGTAATGGCTATTAGATTGTACTTGTTTATCTCTATTTGCACTAACTCTTCATCTGATTTGTTTTGAATGTTCTGTGCATTCAGACATAGAGCCTTAAGTATTGTCCTTTTATTATTTTTGTAACCTTTTGCCTTATCTGTTGATTTACTCTTAGACGTGTACTCTCTGTCTCTTCTTTGAATTCATTTAAAAAAATCTAAGGATGATCATGAACCTATTGTCGACTGTCATTAAAAAAAAGCATCTGGTTCACTAATGTCCTTTAGGGAAGGAAATCTACTACCCTTACTGGGTCTGTCCTACACGTGACTCCAGACCCACTGCAATGTGGTTGACTCTTAAATGCCCTCTGAAATGTCCTAGCAAACCACTCAGTCCAAGTGCAATTAGGGATGGGCAATAAATGTTGACCCAGCCAGCGACACCCACATCTCCATGAGGAATATAAGAAAGGTTCAAGTATAGGTCATCCCAATGGTACAGTCTCCACTTTCCCAGTACTGGTGCAGTGCCCCACGAACTGGAACCCATTTTTCCAATTCCAGTCTTTGATCCATGCATTCATTTTTCTAATCTTACTTGACTGTTGCCAATTTGAATGCAGCTCACGCAATAATCCAGAGATTATTACTTCTGATATTCTGCTTCTTAATTTTGAACCTAGCTCCTCATGCTGACAATACAGAAACTCTTTTCTTGCCTTGCCCATGTCATTGGCGGGCGTCATCTAGGGTGTCCAGCATAGATGGGCACGGCTGCTTCTCGGGAGTCCTGGGTGGCGTGGTGCCATCCCGTTCTGCCCACCAGATGCACCAGGGACAGGAGGGGAGGAGTCCGAAGTGCTGTGGTTTTCCGGCAACCCCCTGTGGGAGTGACCGGCACTGGGTCTCATCACCTCCTCCTCCCTCGGGGTGCCCGATGGCCCCTGGGCTACTCCATATGACGGGGATGCAAGGGGAGCTATCCCCTGAGGCTCCGCCGCCACCTGGCGCTGCCAGTCCTGGAGGTCCGCTCTGATCTCAACCAGGGTCCGCACGCTCACGACCATGGAGCACAGGGAGTGGACCATTTCCGTCTGGGACTGTGCCACATCACGCTGCGACTGTGCCACCACCTGCTGGGTTTGTGCCTCATCAGCCAGTGACTGCGCCATCTCCCTCTGGGACTGGGTCACCTCCCTCTGCATCTGTGTCACGTCGGCCAGTGCGTAGGCAATGGCACCGACGTTCCCAGACATGGCCTGCTGTGACTGGGCCACGCTCAGGAGCGGTGCTGTGATTTCCAGGTGGCTCTGGAACATGGTTGCCTCTGAGGTGGCAAACCTGTCCTGGTCTTCGGCCAGCGGCTGCACAGAATTCCCCAGGCCTTGTACATGCTGATCCATATCTGAATCCGTTGCCCCCAATGCCTCCACCGCCGTCGGCACCTATGCAGTGTTGGCCGGGGGCATGCATGGTCAGCACCACCTCCTGCTCCTGCATGCCGGCAATCCCTCATGTAGTCCCTAGCTCTGTGACTGCACCTCCACAATGGATGGGACTGTTCTGGAGGCTCGAGACCCATCCGGGTGGCAGCTGGTCCCTGAGATCGGCCTGCCCTCCGACTCTCTGTCCCTTCGGGTGTTCCTACCCCGACCTGCTGTACCGGGTCCGCTGTGTGGTGCGTATCTGATAGTGTCCCAGGAGCCTCTTAACTAACATGCCCAATCGAGGTGTCTCTGGGATGGTTGAGTGTGTTGGAGACAGCTGTGATGGAAAAACTCTGTCATCCTCTGGCCTGAGTCTCGGGCGGAGGGCTGGTGGCCGAGCTGCTTTCAGCGTTGGTGCCCAGCTCATGTGGAGGGGGGCACTGGCTGTGGCACTGGTTGCGGATGCCAGATGGACCCACTCCATCCCCACCAGGTCCTGTAAGACACAAGACAAGATGCATGATTAGACTGCGGGCCAGGAGCAAGTGGGGGTGGGCAAGTGGGTGGGGAGTGGTGTGGAGGTGAGGATAGCTTGGATGAGGTGGTGTAGGGTGAGGTGGTGTAGGGTGAGGGTGATGTGGGGGTGAGGGTGGTGTTGGGGTGAGGGTGGTGTGGGGGTGAGGGTGGAGTGGCACACGTGTCATGGGAAATCGCAACTAAGCGGGGTCTCACTTCCTTGCCCGTGGCCGAGCTCCACTCCGGCGACCTCCTGTTCCTCTGGGCTGCCAATCATGTCCAGGCCCTCTGCTCGGCCACAATGAGGGACCGCAGGTCCAGCGATCCTCCTCCAGTCTTTTCCCGCTGCCGGCAGTTGTGCGCGGCCTTCTCCTGGGGAGGTGATGGGGAAACAGAAAACTACTGTGTTAGATAATCCGACTCATGCAGCCCAGGGGTGGGCAGCTGATGACCTCAGTGGCCAGGGCACCCGGCCATGGCGTTCGGTATGGGTGCTGGCATGTGGGGCAGGATGTGGGTTCTACTGCCCTCCGGGTTGGGGGGAGGAGGGTTACGGGTGTTTGGGACGTGGGTTACTGCCAGGGGCACAGTTCTGCCTACTCACCCTGGTCGCCCTGAGGAGGTTGTGCAGTTTCTTCTGGCACTGCTAGCTGGTCCGGACGGTGTTGCTGGTGGCGCTGACCACCTCTGCCACCTGCGCCCAGGCATGCAGAACGGCGGCAGCTGGCACTTTCTTTCCTGGGCTGGGGTACAGGGTCATCCTCCTCTCCTCCACTGCGTCCAAGAGTGTCTCCAGTTCAGCATCAGTAATCTCAGGGCCGTTCTCCTTGCTGCCATCTTGTTGGCTGGGATGGTGTGTGTGGGGAGTGAAGTGTGTAAGTGCGGCTGCAGCTTGTCAGCCTTTGAGTGTCAATCGCGAAACCAGCGAATCCGGCACCATTTCTCATTTGAATCGATTGTGTTCAACTTGGTGCCGGTGGTGACCCCTTAACAATAGCGAAATCGTTCCAGGTGTGGCGCCAGTTTTGCTGTCGTGAATGTCCATGAACTCTGCATTGGCATCAACACTTAGGGCTGGATTTTCCTGCCCCGTCCGCCACAAGAACGCCATTGGCGAGATGCCAGCAATGGAACAATCCATTGACTTCGGGCAAGATTCTCTGGTTGCCGGGTGAGCACGAATCCCACCGCCCATCTTTGATTGTATCCATGTCAGTTTTGGGGAAGTGCTGGTTTTCAACATTTCTTCACCACAGTGCAAGTTGATTGTAAGCAAAATGTGTGCAATATTGCATTCTTTCAACAAAAGAGAGTAAAGAAAAGATGGGGCGCAATTCTCCGGAAAAGGTTTCAAGTGTGGTAGCAAGCGGGAATTGCTGCCAGCTTCCTGGCATTTGGCGCAGCGAGGCCGGCAACGCAATTCAATTTTAATTGGTCCACTTAACGAGGCCTCACGGGCTTCTTTGCCGCAAATGAAGGTTCGGCAGTTGATTCGCCAGGATCACGCTCGCCAGCTCCTCGCTAACAAGATCGAACAGCACTTCAGCTGCACTTGCTCAGCCAACCCCAACCAGCTCGTAACAATGGCGCCGAGGAGACCAGCCCCAAGATTCGGGGACGCTGACCTGGGAGGCTCCTGGACATGGTGGAGGCCGGGAGGGATGTCTTGTTCCCCCGAGGGTCCCAGAAGGTGAGCCACAAGGCAGACAGTGCTGCCTGGGATGAGGTGATAGTAGCTGTCAGCTCGAGGAGTATGACCAGGAGGACTGGCCAGCAATGAAGGAAGAAGGTCAACGACCTACAACGGGCAGCATGAGTTAGTAGACACCAATGCCCCCAAGCCCTTCAAGGGAGCATCCACCCCCCAACTCCCCTTGCAGCCCCCAATCCTCCCTCCCCCCTCAACCCCCCCCCCCCCCCAACGCTGCCTTCACACCCCATCTGCCACCACTGTGAACCACGCATGTGGCTAACGATGCCCTCTCTGTGTCTCCTCAGGAATAGCTCTCCCATTATCATTGGGAGAGGGCCCAGATGTAAGAACCTTCACCTCGTTCGAGGAGAGGGGCCTGGAGGTGACCGGTGTAGTTCAGGATAGATCTGTCAGCCATGCGGAGGCAGGCAGACGCTGCAGAAGTGAGGAACCACCAGGCTCCACCTGGAAAACCTTCCTGACTGACTGACCCATCCCTTCCACTGGCCACATGTCCATTCACCTGCAGGTCCTCGAGCCGACCCATCCAGAGCAGCACCCTCTCCTGCCTCCGGGTAGAACACCTTTTAGGAGAGCTCCGAGGATGCATGGTCGCAGCACAACTGTCACCCCCACCCCCACCAGCTCAGATACACATACCTCGGTGAGACATGTTAGTGGGCAGGCTTCTGGGGCACAATCTGGTGATCACCAGTCCGCTGATGATGCACATCTGGTGGAGGCAGGAACCCCCAGTCAAGACAGCAATCGGAGGTCTGCTGGATCCAAGGACCCAGCTGGGTCCCAGCCTGATGCTGAGCCTATGGTAGAGAGGTACCCGGAGCTGATGGAGATGATAGGGACCAACCTGGGCATTCAAGTGGAGAGGGCAGTGTCATTCCACCAGATCCATAGCAGCTTGGAGGAGTCCCAGAGGCTGGGGGCACAGGAGATGGCAGCGGCAATGCGTACCACCGAGACCAACACTGCTAGGGTGGTAGCCACAGTGAAAAGGCTAGTGCGCAACATCAGCACCATGAATAAAGGTGTTCAAGTCGTTTCTGCAGCCGGTGACAGCCTCGGTCGAGGGTCTCGGCACAATTCCTGCCTCGCTGGGGGATGTCATCCAGCACCGGGCCGACCTTGATGAGGTTCTGTGGGACATGCCCCGCTCTTGGTGGCGCATGGCCAAGGCTGGGGGGGTGGGGGGCGGCACCATCGGGAGTGGGGTTCATACAACACATTGAACAGACCATTATGATGCCGGTTACTCCCTTCTGCAATGCGGGCTGACCCCTGGACAATTTGCCCGTCCCCCCAGCGCACCCCCCCCCCCCCCACCTGCCCCTTGGTGGCCCACCCATGCGGAGAGTCCCTCATCACCCACCAGAGCCCACGGGCTATTTGCCTGTGAGCAAAGATGGCTACTCACCTTCTCAGCTCCCCAAAGAAGCCCTTCCGCCAGGTTCATGTTTTTCAAAAGGAGTATTAATCGGTGGCAGTGTGAACATTTGCTGGGGCAGCCGCTGAATGACTGGAGGCCATTGGAAATGGGGAGGCTCTCGTTAGTAGTATGGAAATAGGGCTTAAATGGTGATAATTGGTTTCTCGCCTCGGCGCGATCCCGATTTCGCCTATGGAAGCAGGCCGGTTGCATTGCAAACTTTTTGGCGCCCGATGCAGATCTTGGTTTTGCCCTCTCCCGCTATTGACTGGCCTTGTTACACTTGAGTGAGAGCGTAACAAGGCCGGAGAATCGTGCCCCATGCATCGGTGGACTCCAATGACAGCAAAATTGGCACCACTCCTGGAGAATACAATCATAGAAAAATTCCAGGTCCATAAATGGACTAGCACCAGCACCACGTGGAACTCGAGCGATCCCAATGGAAAACGGTGTCCAATTCGCCGGGGTCAGGATTGCCATTCGAGTGGCTGACAAGCAGCAGCCGCATATTAGCACTCCACTGCCCACATACACTCACTCCAGCCAACAAGATGGCACTGGTTGTGCTGGAGCGCACCCATCCCGTTGATTGGTCAGCTAGGGCCAGCAGATAACCAGGGGGGTGGCCAGTGGGTGGGGGTGGGGGGGCACTCATACAACCCATGACACTAAGTTCACAGTGGCAGTCAGTGGTGTGGTTGCCTTGCAGGCTGACCCTGACACCACGGCCCACCTTGTCGCCGCCCCCTGCTACTCTCCCGGCCCTGGCATAAGCCCCCAGCCACGACACAACTGTCAGCACACTATAAAGATGTTGGACACTTTTTGCACCCACTTCTTGCCCTCAGTAGCCACGACGCCTGTTTCCCAATCGTTAAAACCACAAGTGAAGCTCGCCGTCGGTAATTCCTCCTGACGGAGGCAGAGCATCACGGGAGCTCCGGAGAATGGGTGAGGCCAGCTAATGATATGCCAACAGTGTTTACTGTGTATGAGGAGTAGAATGCATTGACGCGCTGTCGAAGCGCCGGAGCATGGCATTCTGTCGGGCGCCGTCCACGATTTTCACCTCACTCGCGATTCTCTGCCCAATCACGTTTTCCGATTCCAGCTTTGGTGTTGCAACAAACTTTCTGCCATGTGCACTGTGCGCCAAAATTACTAATGTGTACAAAAATGGCATGCACTGTCTAATCCCAACAAACTTCTTTCATATTTGATTCAGGCCCACACATTCACTTCACGGGCCAGCTACACTGAAACAGCCTACACTTTTGTTCAAACGAAAGGTTACCCTTTGACCAAATAAGTCACCCCCTTTTGATGTTCCTGCTATAGTGAAATGAGAAACAGAGGACCTTCACTCACATTCTTCTCCCCAAATATACAGACATTGAAACTATTTTTGTTACCAATAAATAATTAATTCCCTGTTGTTCGTCAGCAGCAGCTATTTAAAATCTTCCACTGGCCAGATGTCCCAACCCTCAGCCAGCTGTGCTGCTGGCCAAGCTCCTTGTTTTTAACACTCAGGAGGCATAAGTCAGACTTGGCATTGCAGTTTTACCAGTTCAGCCTATCCTGATATTAGCATCATGGCATCTGTACCATAGGCAAGCACAGGTCTGAGTTTTCCAATCTTGCAAAATTGACCAAATTTCTTCACCAAATTGCCAGTTGCCATTTTTAAACTTGGTCCTTCAGGTCACTAAAGTTATCACAAATGGTGAGGAACCATATTCAACCAAGAATGACTCTGGCAAATTACAACTGGTTCAGAATATGCATGACCTTCTGAAAATACAACACTGACTGAATTTATTGTACTGACCCCCACATTTTCCTTCCTTTTTATTTCAACCTTTAGGAGCGCAAGAAATGGCTAAGTTATTGTGAGGGAAAATCATACTTGAGCTCATCCTCACCAACCTGTCTGCTGCAGATGTATCTGTCCATGACAGTATCAGTAGAAGTGACCACTGCACAGTCCTTGTGGAGACAGAGTCCCGTCTTCACATTGAGGATACCCTCCACCATGTTGTGTGGCACTACCACTGTGCTAAATGGGATAGACTTCGAACAGATGGAGCAACTCAAGACTGGGCATCCATGAGGCGCTGTGGGCCATCAGGAGCAGCAGAATTATACTCAACCACAATCTGTAACCTCATGGCCCGGCATAACCCCCACTCTACCATTACCACCAAGCAAGGGGATGAACCCTGGTACAATGAAGAGTGCAGGAGAGCATGCCAGTAGCAACATCAGGAATACCGAAAAATTAGGTGTCAACCCGATGAAGCTACAGCACAGGTCTACATGTGCCAAACAGCATAAGCAGCAAGTAATAGACAGAGCTAAGCAATTCCACAATGACTGCAGCAGATCTAAGCTCTGTAGTCCTATCACATCCAACCGTGAATAGTGGTGGACAATTAAACAACTCACTGGAGGAAGAGCTCCACAAATATCCCCATCCTCAATGATGGAGGAGTCTAGCACATATGAGCAAAGGACAAGACTGAGGCATTCGCAACAATCTTCATCCAGAAGTGCCGAGTGGATGATCCATCTCGGTCTCCTCCGGAGGACCCCAGCATCACAGATGTCAGTCGTCAGCCAATATGATTCATTCCCCGTGATATCAAGAAGCAGCTGAAGGCACTGGATGCTGCAAAGGCAATGGGATCTGACAATATCCCAGCAATAGTACTGAAGACTTGTGCTCCAGAACTTACCGCACCCCTAGCCAAGCTGTTCCAGTGCAGCTACAACACTGGCATCTACCCGGCAATGTGGAAAATTGCCCAGATGTTCCTGTACACAAAAATAGGACAAATCCAATCCAGCCAATTACCGCCCTGTCATTCAACTCTCCATTATCAGCAAAGTGATGGAAGGAGTCATCAACAGTGCTACCAAGCAGCAGTTACTCAGCAATGACCTGCTCACAGACGCTCAGTTTGTGTTCCGTCAGGGTCATTCAGCTCCTGACCTCATTACAGCCTTGGTTCAAGCATGGACAAAAGAGCTGAATGCCAGAAGTGAGGTGAGGGTGACTGCCCTTGACATCAAGGCAGGATTTGACCGAGTATGGCGTCAAGGATACCTAGCTAAACTAGAGTCAATGAGAATCAGGGGGAAAACTCTCCACTGGTTGGAGTCATACCTGGCACAAAGGAAGATGGTTGTGGTGGTAGATATCAATCATTTCAGTTCCAGGACATCACTGTAGGAGTTCCTCAGGGTAGTGGGCAGCACGGTAGCATTGTGGATAGCACAATTGCTTCACAGCTCCAGGGTTCCAGGTTCGATTCTGGCTTGGGTCACTGTCTGTGCGGAGTCTGCACATCCTCCCCGTGTGTGTGTGGGTTTCCTCTGGGTGCTCCGGTTTCCTCCCACAGTCCAAAGATGTGCAGGTTAGGTGGATTGGCCATGATAAATTGCCCTTAGTGTCCAAAATTAGTGTTGGGTGGGGTTACTGGGTTATGGGAATAGGGTGGAGGTGTTGACCTTGGGTAGGGTGATCTTTCCAAGAGCCGGTGCAGACTCGATGGGCCGAATGGCCTCCTTCTGCGCTGTAAATTCTATGATAAATTCTATGATAATCTATGATAGTGTCCTGGGCCCAGTCATCTTCACCTGCTTCATCAATGACCTCCTTTCCATCATAAGGTCAGAAGTGGGGATGCTTGTGGATGATTTCACAATGTTCAGCACCATTCGTGACTCCTCAGATAATGAAGCAGTCCATATCCAAATGCAGCAAGACCTGGAAATATCCAGGCTTGGGCTGACAAGTGGCAAATTACATTCGCGCCACACAAGTGCCAGGCAATGACCATCTCCTGCAAGAGCGGATCTAACTACTGTCCCTTCACATTCAATGGCATCACCATTGCTGAATCTCCCACAATCAACATCCTGGGGGTTACCATTGATCAGAAACTGAACTGGACTAGCCATATTATTACTGTGGCTACCAGGGCAGGTTAAAGGCTAGGAATCCTACAGCGAGGAACTCATCTCCTGACCCCCCCCCCCAAAGCCTGTCCACCATCTCCAAGGTACAAGTCAGGAGTGCAATGGAATACTCTCCACTTGCCTGGGTGAGTGCAGCTCCAACAACACTCAAGAAGCTCGACACTATCCAGGACAAAGCAGCCTGCTTGATTATTCCTGATTATTCACTCACCATCCTGATTTGGAAATAGATTGCCGTTCCTTCACTGTCATTGGGCAACATCCTGGAACTCCCTCCCTAACAGCACAGTGGGGTACCTAAACCTCAAGGACTGCAGCAGTTCAAGAAGGCAACTCCCCACTACCTCCTGATGGGGAACTAGGGATGGGCAATAAATGCTGGGCTAACCACCGATGCCCACATCCCGTAAATGGATTTTAAAAATTATTCTTCTATAGCATTATATTCACTATTAATTAAACAAAATAAACTTAATGCATACTTTAATGAGTATGTGCGAGATACCTATTTAAACTCCCTAGTGGGGGGAATCATTTACTCAATTCAATCAAGATTTTGTGCAAGTACTCTATGAAGTAATCTGTATATAATAGTAGATAATTCCAGTATTCGTGTAGTGCATCTTCTGCTTGTACATTTTCTATTTGTTTTATTTGCAAGTATAAAGGTTTATGTAACAATGACTTTTATTTATAAACTTTAATGTTGAACATGTTTCAGAGAGAGGAAGAAAAGTATACAGAATTCAACCAAAAACATTTCTAAGGGTGCGATCCAAAGGCCACGCTGTGCCAGAAAAGCAGCTTGACATGGCGCAGCGTGGGTGATGAAAGCCAGGAGATCCCACTCCCGGGATCTACCCGGCTCGCCACGCCTCGCGAGATCCAACACATTTCCGAGACATTGCCATGTACATCCCACCCATTGTGGTGGGGGTGGGGGTCACATCGGCAAGCGAAGCCATTGAATCACACCCCTAGTCATTCCTTTGGGCCTTGGAGAGTTGTCGAAATGTTTTCAGCACAGGGAAGCTGAACCCATCAGCCAGACCGGCTCCTCAGAGATTGGGCCCCCATTTTGAAAGGGTGCCCCGATCCCTAAGTGAGCTTGAGGATGCCCCCCCCCCCCCAATGGGCAATGACACCCCCCTCCCCCCCCCCGCACACTTGGGCATTACCCTACTCCCTCTCCCCCCAAGTGAGGACACCTTGCTTTAGGGTCACTGAGGGCCCCACCTTTCAGGCCTCCCCACCGCCCCATTCAGCCCCTTCCAGAACCTCCATTTTTAACACCCCCCAACCATTATAAGGCACCTTCATAACCGCAATTCACTCCCCCATCCTTCACAGAACCCTCATCCACCCTTTCATGGGCATGGCCCCCCTCAAGCCCTGATTCTTGGCAGTGTCACCCTGGCACTGCCACCCTAGCATTCTGGCAGTGCCTCTTGTGAACCTGGAAGGCTACTTACCAAGAGCTGAGAGGGAAGGAGAGTAAGCAAACAGGTAGTGAGTATCATGGAAGAGATGAGCTTGACAGGAGCAGTGGGATGTGAGAGAAAAGCTGTATAATGTCAGGGGCTTGGAACTGAAGTGGCAGGAAGACTGGAAGGAGATTAACAATGAAGTGTGGCGACTGGGGAGGGAGGGAGGTGATGGTGGATGTAGCATTGTTGAAGAAATCTATGAGCACTTTTGGAGATGAGGATTGATAGGGCAGGAGAAAATGGTTTGAGGAGATTGTTGGTCATGAATAAAATCGTGCCTAAGATCATTAATGGCAGAGGCATTGTGATGAGTAAAGAGAGAGGGAATTTGAGAATAATGGTGATGAGCAGGTTTTAGCCATTTTATTCATGAGAATTAGGGAAAGATCAAGAGGTTAAAGGAAACATGAAAATGGTCAGACAGTTTTTTATGTGATTAATGCCTCTGGAAGCATCAAGATCAAATGGCTGGCTGTGGGATAGAGTATAGGGCTGGGGCATTTGAATGAAAAGTGACACTGAATAAGGATAGGACAGAAGTAAAAGCAATAATTTGTATTTATAAAGGACCAGTCACATCCTTATAATGTCCCAAACACTTCACAACAATAAAATTAGTTTTTGAAGTGTAGTTATTACAATATGGATAACCAATTTATATACAGCAAGATGAAAAAAGAGTTGAATGTTTGCCAGTGCATCAAGCAAATCCCCTGCTCTTATTTTGACAAATGCAAAAGTGCCTTTTCACAAAGAGCTGAACAGACAGACAGTGCCTTTGTTTAATGGCGCGTGTGAAAATTTAATCGCCCAACAATTCAACACACCTCAGTACTGCACTGAAATTCAGAAGAGAGGCTACTGTGGAAATTGATAAGCAGCTTCAAGTCACCTAAAATGAGGATTTGCTCAGTCAAGAGGCCCGGGGAAGGAAGAAAAGAGAAATATTCCTAAGGAAGTTGGCAGAGAGCTTGAGGTGGCAGCGTGTGTCAAGGATACAAAGTGAGAGACAGGAGGGATGGAAGAGGATGAGGTGCTAAACAAAGAAGAACATGCCAGATCAATATGGAGATTTGGCAGCAACAACTGTGTTACCATTTTGACAGTTTTGGTTGGGCAAGTGACGCCACAGAAAGTTAGGCACTGAGAGGCTTTTGTGAGAGGTTAGGAGTCACACACCCTATAAGCCAAGTTTCTGTCAGTACCAGAGTGCTTATAAATTCATCCATGAAGTGGTCAAGTATTGGAGGTTGCTTTGTTTATGAGGAAATGAATATTCTGGAGATGTGTGGAAATTGATGATCTACTGGCGTTATTGGGATTAATTAAAAAAATAAGCAGGATGAGAAGATCTCTTTGCAAATAGACCTTAGGGGTTTAAGCAATCTTTTTCTTGGAATGTGTATTCAGGTTGAGATCTAAAGATCCTGTGGAATTTTGAACATGTTTTAACAAGCAGAATGCAATACAAGTTGGAATCCTATTGATTTATTTTTCCAAGTTGGCAATGCCTAATTAATTTTAACACAATAATGAAGTTTATTTTACTCTATGTAGCAATAAGCAACTGGATTCCATTGATTCAGAGTTTTATTGAATATCTTTAACTTTGAACAGTCTCAGTTATAAATTAGTTTCTGACAGAACAGATATTTAATTATGTACAACACAGTTACTTTATCAGCTTCCATCAAAGCTGTTCTTTCAGATAACCTGTTATCTTACAGTTCAAATAATTAATTATGAGGAAGAAGGGTATAATAGATTTAGATTTATTGTCACGTGTACCAAAGTACAGTGAATAGTATTGTCAAGCGTATAGTCCAGTCAGATCGTTCCATACATGAAAAACATAAGCGGGATTCTCCGTCATTGGGATCCTCTGCTTCATCGGCAGTGCACACACGCCCCAGGATTTCCCGACGCCGTGGGGTGACCACAATGGCAAACCCCATTGCCCGGCTATGGGAACGGAGTATCCTGCTGCCGGCGGGGCAAGCCGCTCCGGAAAATGGGGCTGGCGTCGGAGAATCCCGCCCCGGGTATACAATAAATACACAATGTAAATACATTGACACAGGCATTGGGTGAAGCATACAGAGTATAATGCTACCACAGTAAAGAAGTTGTTTGGAGAGATCAGCTCCGTCCATTGGAGGGCCATTCAGGAGTCTGGCAACAGCAGGGAAGAAGCTGTTTTTGAATCGGTTAGTGTGTGTTCTCAGTCTTCTGCCTGGTGGAAGAGGTTGAAAGAGAGAATAACCCGGGTGGGAGGCGTCATTGATTATGCTGCCCGCTTTCCCTAGGCAGCGGGAGGTGTAGACATAGTCAATGGATGGGAGGTAGGTTCATGTAATGGATTGGGCTGTGTTCAAGCCTCTCTCTAGTTTCTTACGGTCTTGGGCCGAGTAGTTGCCATACCAGGCTGTGATGCAGCCAGATAGGATGCTTTCTATTGTGCATCTGTAGAAATTGGCAAGAGTCAATGCGGACATGCCGGATTTCCTTAGTTTCCTGAAAAAGTATAGCCACTGTTGTGCTTTCTTGGTCGTAGCGTCAATGTGGGTGGTCCAGGAGAGATTGTTGGTGATGTGGACACCCAGTAATTTGAAGCTGTCAACCATCACCACCTCAGCACCATCATACAGACAGGGGTGTACGACTCTTCACTTCCTGAGGTTGATGACCAACTCCTTAGGTTTGCTGACATTGAGGGATAGATTGTTGTTGTTGCAGCACTCCACTAGGTTCTCTATTTTCTTCTGTACTCATCGTTGTTCGAGATCCGACCCACTACGGTTGTGTCATCAGCAAACCTGTAGATGGAGTTGGAGCCGAATTTTGCCATGTGTGGAAAAGGATAAGTAGGGGGGCTATGTATGCAGTCTTGCGGAGCCCCAGTATTGAGGACTATCGTGGAGGAGGTGTCGTTGCTTATCCTTACTGATTGTGGTCTATGGGTCAGGAAGTCAAGGAACCGGTTGCAGAGGGATGGCCAAGTCCTAAGTTTTAGAGTTTTGGGCGGAGCTGTAGTCAATGAATAGGAGTCTGATGTAGGAGTCCTTGGTGTCGAGATGCTCCAGGGATGAGTGTAGGGCCAGGGGGATAGTGTCTGCTGTGGACCGGCTGTGGCGGTTTGCGAATTGCAGTGGATCAAGGCAATCTGGAAGTATTGAGTTGATGTGTCCCATGACCAATCTCTCGAAGCACTTCATAATGATAGATGTCAAGGCCACTGGATGCTGGACATTGAGGCACGTTGCCTGGTTCTTTATTGACACTGGTATGATAGTGGCCTTCTTGAAGCAGGTGGGAACTTAGAATGGAGTAGGGAGAGGTTGAAGATATCTGCAAACACACCCGCCAGTTGGTCCACGCAGGATCTGGGTGCATGACCAGTGACTCCATCAGGACCCTTTGCTTACCGTGGGTTCACTTTCAAGAAGGACAATCTGATTTCTTAAGCTGTGACGGTAGGTATGGGTATATTCGAGGCTATTGGGGCAGTTGGCATCGGTTTGTTGGCTTCCTGCTCGAAACGAGCATAGACTACATTAAGTTCATCGGGGAAGGGGTTCTCTGTTGCCGGAGATTTTACTCGGCTTTGCTTTGTAGCCCGTTATATTGTTTAAGCCTTACCAAAACTGACGAAAGTCCGTGTTGTTAGTCTGTCGCTCTAGCTTAGTCTGGTATTGTCTCATGGCATCCCTAATGGCTTTGCAGAGGTCATACCTAGATTTCTTGTATAGGTCAGGGTCGCCTCTTTCGAAATTCTCAGACTGGACTTCAGCAGGGACTGGATCTCCCAGGTAAACCATGGTTTCCCGGAGTTGGGGAATGTGCATACTATCTTCTTTGGCACGTAATCTTCGACACACTCACTGATGAAATCTGTGATGCTGGTGGCATACTAGTCTTGGTTGGCTGCCGCGTTTTTGAATATGGACCCTTCCACTGACTCCAAGCAGTCACATAGAAGCTCTTCCGTTGCCTCAGACCAGCATTGAACGACCTTCTTAACCGGATTCTCCCACTTAAATGCCGGGAGAAGGAGCACCGTCATGTGGTCCAATTTTCCAAAGTGTGGTGGGAGGATGGATCAGTAGACGCCCTTAATTTTTGTGTAGCAGTTGTTCAAGGATGTTGAGGCCTCTGGTGGGACAGGAAATGTTTTGGTGGAATTTTGAAAGTACACTCTTAAGGTTGGACTGGTTGACGTCCCCGGCACGATGGACAAGGCCTCTGGATGTTCAATTTCACTGTTATTTATAGCAGTGCACAATTCATCAAGCTTCTTCTTCACTTCCGCCTGGGGTAGGATGTAGACCACTGTGATTAATATGTTGACCGGAATCCTCTGACTGTTCGTTGGCAGTGGGATTCTCTGGTCCCCCGCACACAGGTTTTCCAGCAACGTGGGGTGGCTTCAATGGGAATTCTGCAGCAGGAGCAGTGAATCCTGCCACCTGAGAATGGCACACAGCTTCCTGCTGCCAAGAAGCATGTGGCTGAGAGGCCGGAGAATCCCACCCATTGTTTAATGCTATAACCCTGAATTTATGATAATACATATATGTACTCTACATATGTTGAGATATTTTAAAAATATATTTCCACAAAACTCCCCTCTTCTTCTGAAGGCACTGACTCTTGCTGGCTGATAAGCTTTGATGTTGAGGTGTGATTATGTTGGTTTCAAAGACTACCCTCATTAGTACCTGTACATCTGAAGTGTCTGAACCTCTAGAGGTAGGCTGTGCTGAATTTTGCACAATAACCTTCTAATTTAGCTAAACTACAAGGGCAAACGTTGCTCAAGGAGCTTGGTCTGCATTGCATGTGCCAGGGACTAAAATGTCTGCTTTTAAATGGCTGCAGTTTGCTATCTTCTCAAGAGCAATTCGGGATGGGCAACGAATGCTGGCCTTGCCAGTGATGTTCACATTCCATTATTGAACAAGAATCAGTAAAAAGTGTTGGTGCCAGGACAAGTACACTCATAACTCACAATAGTTTAGTCGAGACATGAAAATTGCTGCTTTCTTTGATGCTATAAAGTTGCTGCAAGAAGCAACACCAACAAATGTGGGGCTTAGCTATCCTCCAGTAAAAGCACAAAAACCAAGCTGTATGGTGGCAGGCTACAGATGAAGTTCGTGCAGTTTCTGGGTGTTGTACCCTCAATAACGACGCTTAGAGAGTAAAATGGTAAAGAAGGCTTTAATAAGCTAAGAACTAGCCTGGTGCCGAGGCGGGTGCTTACTGGATGCCGCCCACAAGGCGGCCCCTTATATACGGCTCCGAGATGGGCGGAGCCAGAGGCAGAGTCCCCCAGGGTTCCAAGCCCGGTCTTAAAGGGGACATCACCTTACATGATAATAGGGGTGATGACCACTAAAGCGAGGTTGTAGTCCAACTGAAGGCTTTAATAAGCTAGATGTTTCCCCCAGCAGCTCAGGTACAGAATGAAGGCTGCCGGTGTGGCACGGGCTCTTATACCCCGCCTAGCAGAGCGGAGCTACCATACATCCTAACCAATAGAAAGCATACAGTTTGCACCAATGGTGCTCCAGCCTATCAGGTACTGTAATACCTATAATATCACATTCACCCCCTGTTAAAAAAAAGAATCCGGCGGGGGTGGTGACCTGATACTACAAACATGGCAACATAGTAGAATTAGTTATGGAGGTAACGTAATACCTCCGTACAGTGTTTTGTAACTATTTACAATTCTGATAGCTATGTACATTTGATGATTTACATTTACAGTTTACAATTTAAAATGGAGCAATCAGTTTACAGTTTACAATTTAAAATGCAGCAATCAGTCGATCGGGGGCCCTGGTCGTCCTCGGTGATCGTCGGAGCTTTGGTGGTGACTCCGGTGGAGGCGCGGGCGTCTGTGACTCCGGGAGCATGGCTTCGATCTCCATGGCAGCTTCGGCACCCCTAGACGTGCTGGTGGGGAAAACGGTTGACCTGGGAAGGGAGCGCCTGCGGGGTGCGTCGGTGGGTGGGGGGCCGAGACCGGGCCGGCGGAAGGACCGATCCTCCTGTAAGGTGCCCCGGTGGAGGGGAGGGTGGGACTGGTGGCTGGGGTGTGCGTGGGGCTCCGGCGGGCTGCAGGTCTCGTAGGGAGACCCTATCTTGTCAGCCGTCGGGGTACGCCAGGCGTACTGGGGGTTAGCATGGAGCAGATGGACCCTCTCGACAATGGGTCCGACTTGTGCGCCTGCACGTGTTTTCGGAGCAGGATGGATCCGTGTGCTGCCAGCCAAGTCGGGAGTGAGGTCCCAGAGGAGGACTTCCTGGGGAAGACAAGGAGACGTTTGTGGGGTGTCTGGTTGGTGGTCGTACAAAGCAGTGACCAGATGAAGTGGAGGGCATCCGGGAGGACTTCCTGCCAGCGGGAGACTGGGAGGTTCCTGGACCGTAGGGCCAGTAGGACGGTCTTCCAGACCGTTCCGTTCTCCCTCTCTACTTGTCCGTTACCCCGGGGGTTGTAACTGGTCGTCCTGCTCGAGGCGATGCCCTTGCTGAGCAGGGATTGTCGCAGTTCGTCGCTCATAAAGGAGGACCCCCTATCACTATGTATGTAAGCGGGGAACCCGTACAGTGCAAAGATGCTATGGAGGGCCTTGATGACTGTGGTTGCGGTCATGTCGGGGCAGGGGATGGCGAATGGGAACTGGGAGTACTCGTCAATCACGTTCAGGAAGTACGTATTGCGGTCGGTGGAGGGGAGGGGGCCTTTGAAGTCCATGCTGAGGCGTTCAAAGGGACGGGAAGCCTTTATCAGGTGCACTTTCTCTGGTCGGTAGAAGTGTGGTTTGCACTCCGCGCAGATTTGGCAGTCCCTGGTGGCTGTCCTGACCTCCTCGATGGACTAGGACAGGTTGCGGGTCTTGACAAAATTGAAAAAGTGAGTGACCCCCGGGTGGCAGAGGTCCTCGTGGAGGGCTCGGAGGCGGTCCACTTGTGCGGTGGCACATGTGCCGCGGAACAGGGCGTCAGGAGGCTCATTTAGCTTCCCGGGACAATACAAGATCTCGTAGTTGTAGGTGGAGAGTTCTATCCTCCACCGCAAGATCTTATCGTTTTTTTATCTTGCCCCGCTGTGCATTATCAAACATGAAAGCAACCGACCGTACATCAGTGAGGAGAGTGAATCTCCTGCCGGCCAGGTAATGCCTCCAATGTCGTACAGCTTCTACTATGGCCTGGGCCTCCTTTTCGACTGAGGAGTGGCGGATTTCGGAAGCATGGAGGGTATGTGAGAAGAAGGCCACCGGTCTGCCCGCTTGGTTTAGGGTGGCCGCCAGAGCTGCGTCAGACGCATCGCTCTCAACCTGGGAGGGGAGGGACCCGTCGATGGCATGCATCGTGGCCTTTGCAATGTCTGGTTTGATGCGGCTGAAGGCCTGGCGGGCCTCTATCGACAGGGGAAAAGCTGTGGATTGGATCAGGGGACGTGCCTTGTCCGCATAGTTGGGGACCCATTGGGCGTAGTAGCTGAAAAACCCTAGGCAGCGCTTCAGGGCCTTGGATCAGTGAGGGAGGGGGAACTCCATAAGGGGGCACATGCGTTCAAGGTCGGGGCCTATAACTCTATTTCACACTACGTTTGCCGAGGATGGCTAGGTGGTCGGTGCTAAACATGCATTTATCCTTGTTATATGTCAGATTAAGGATTTTTGCGGTCTGGAGGAATTTTCGGAGGTTGGTGTCGTGGTCCTGCTGGTCGTGGCCGCAGATTGTGACATTATCGAGAGACGGAAATGTTGCCCGTAAACCGAACCGGTCAACCATTCGGTCCATCTCGTGCTGGAAGACTGAGACCCCGTTGGTGACCCCGAAGGGAACCCTTAAGAAGTGGTAGAGCCGCCCATCTGTCTCGAAGGCAGTGTATTTGCGGTCACTAGTGCGGATGGGGAGCTGGTGGTAGGCGGACTTGAAGACCTTATAATGCGCAATCCTGTTTATCAGGTCGGATATGCGGGGGAGAGGGTACGCGTCCAGCTGCGTAAACCTGTTGATGGTCTGACTGTAGTCGATGACCATCCTATGCTTCTCCCCGGTCTTTACCACCACTACTTGAGCTCTCCAGGGGCTGTTACTGGCTTCAATGACCCCTTCCCTCAGTAGCCTTTGGACCTCTGACCTAATAAAGATCCGGTCCTGGGCACTGCACAGTCTGCTCCTGGTGGGGATGGGTTTGCAATTTGTCATAGAATTTACAGTGCAGAAGGAGGCCATTCGGCCCATCGATCCGGGGTGAGGTTCGCAAACAGGAAAGGCGGGTCGACCTTAAGGGTCGCGAGGCCGCAGACAGTAAGGGGGTTATAGGGAGCGAGAAAGAAGGTGAACTCCTTAAAGAGAACAGATAAGGGAGTCAAAATGGTTAAGAAAATGAAAAGAAACAATCGTAAAGCCCCTCTAGGAAAAAAAAACAGGTGAGTAGAAGTAAATAGAAGATTAAGGTAAAAGCGTAACAGGGGGTCCTGTCGAAAAGGGAATTCAGATTTTCTGGTTTCACGGTTAACTGTGATATTTGTGAGCTGTGAGGATCTGTGTGTTTTGTTTAACCAATTAATTTTGGACAAAACATGAAGTGCTAAGTGGGTTGTATTTTTTATCGTCTGTCATTGTGAGTCAGAGATTATAGCAAGTGAGTTGTGTTGAGATTTCTCTGATGAGCGGAAACATTGGAAAATAAAATCAGTTTAAAGGAAAGAAAGTGCCTTTATGAATAAAAGTAATTGAATATGAATAAGTTTTTAGATTACGTGAAAAGATGTAAATGGCATCATTCCAAGTTCTCCGCCCGCTTAGGTTCTGCAGGAAACATTAACCATTTCAGCAGACAGTTGACCTTTTCTGAATTGACAAAGTAAAATATACGTCTCTAAGAATAGCTAATGCCTATAAAATCAATCATTGGAAATTGACTTAAATGTGTGGCATTTATAGCCTCCTCCCAGGGGATGTTTTCCTGCTTCTAAAATACTCTTATGGAGTTGTCATCTCTGGTTTATTGCTGGTGCCACGTGATAGTGAGGCTAGGAATAGGGAGAGAGTGCAGTTGAACATGTGGCTGCAGGGATGGTGTTGGAGGGAGGGCTTCAGGTATTTGGATAATTGGAGCACATTCTGGGAAAGGTAGGACCTTGTACAAGCAGGACGGGCTGCATCCGAACGAGAGGGGCACCAATATCCTGAGAGGGAGTACTGTTCGGGAGGGTTTAAACTAATTTGGCAGGGGAATGGAAACCGGATTTGGAGTCCAGCAACTAAGGTAGCCGATGTTCAGGATGTCAAAGCGTGTCGTGAGGCAGTGGGGAAGGTAACACTGACAAAGGAGAGTACTTGCAGGCACGGAGATGGGTTGAAGTGTGTATACTTCAACGCAAGAAGCATCAGGAATAAGGTGGGTGAACTTAAGGCATGGATCAGTACTTGGGACTACGATGTGGTGGCCATCATGGAAACTTGGATAGAAGAGGGGCAGAAATGGATGTTGGAGGCTCCTGGGTAGAGATGTTTCAATAAGATTAGGGAGGGTGGTAAAAGAGGTGGGGGGGGGTGGCATTATTAATTAGAGATAGTATAACAGCTGCAGAAAGGCAGTTCGAGGAGTATCTGCCTACTAAGGTCGTATGGATTGAAGTCAGAAATAGGAAAGGAGCAGTCACCTTGTTGGGAGTTTTCTATAGGCCCCCAATAGCAGCAGAGATGTGGAGGAACAGATTGGGAAACAGATTTTGGAAAGGTGCAAAAGTACAGGGTAGTAGTCATGGGTGACTTCAACTTCCCAAATATTGAGTGGAAACTCTTTAGATCAAATAGTTTGGATGGGGTGGTGTTTGTGCAGTGTGTCCAGGAAGCTTTTCTAACACAGTATGTAGACTGTCTGTGGTAGTATGTATTAGGGGTCATGTGGGACTGGAAGCCCTAATGTCATTGGCTGACAGATCCCGGGTCCTGGTTGACCGTTGACCTCTAGCTCCGCCCTGAAGGCGGAGTATAAGAAGCCGGAGTCCTCCCCCGCAGGCCATTCTACTATCGAGCTGCGGGGGAACTGACACGCTTAATAAAGCCTCATCGACTTCACTCTATTCGTCTCACGGAGTCTTTGTGCGCTACAATTTATTAAGCGTGCCTAAAAAGGACTATGGAGCTCAGGATCATTCCGGAATGCCTGAGGATCAGCCCCCACGCAGTGATCGCGGCAGCAGCCTTCAAGCACTGGCAGACTTGTTTCGAGGCCTACCTCAGAACGGCCACCGGCCGGGTCACAGAAGACCAAAAACTACAGGTCCTGCACTCGAGGGTAAGCACGGAGATCTTCTCCCTCATCGAAGACTCGGAGGATTTCCAGACGGCGTTCGCAGCACTGAAAAGTCTCTATGTCCGCCCAGTTAACCAAATCTACGCTCGCTACCAGCTCGCGACGAGACGGCAAGGTCCCGGAGAATCGATGGACGAATTCTACGCCGCGCTGCTGATTTTGGGACGAGCCTGCAGCTGCCCTTCGGTGAACGCAAATGAACACACGGACATGTTAATGCGCGATGCTTTTGTGGCAGGTATGAATTCCTCCCAAATCCGCCAAAGACTTCTAGAAAGAGAGTCGCTAGGACTCTCAGAGGCCCGGGCCCTAGCAGCCTCCCTAGACGTGGCCGCGCGTAATACCCGCGCCTACGGCCCCGACCGCGCGGCAGCCCATTGGGCTCCGTACGTACCCGTCGCAACAAAACCACCCCCCCCCCCCCCGGACACCCCACAGGCTTGCGCGGTCCAAACGCCAAGTCGCACCGGGGGCGCCCGCTGCTATTTCTACGGCCAGGCGAAACACCCCCGACAGCGCTGCCCGGCCCGCGCAGCGATCTGCAAGAGCTGCGGGAAAAAGGGCCATTTCGCGGTTGTGTGCCGATCCCGCGAGGTCGCCACTGTCCCGGGAGATCAGGGAGCCCTGCAAGCCGTTTACGCTCCCCAACCCCCCTAGCGCCCCATGTACGACCCGCAGGCGCAGCCACTCTGGGTCCTGACCACCGCGGTCCCAGGAGAACAGGGAGCCCTGCACGCCGCTTACGCGCCCCAACCCCCCCCCCCCCCCCCCCGCACCCCATGTATGACCCGCCGGCGCTACCACTTTGGGTCCCGACCACCACTCCCCACGGAGAAGAGGGAGTTCTGGGCGTCTCTAACGCCCCCCTAACCGCCCCCCCGCGCCCCACGTCTGACCCGCCGGTGCTACCAACTTGGGTCCCGACCACCGCTGTCCCTGGATATGAGGGAGCCCCGCGCGGTCCTAACGCGCCCAACCCCCCCAGCGCCCCATGTGCGACCTGCAGGCGCCGCCATTTTGGGTCCCGGCCACCACGAGGGGAGGAAGGGCGCCGCCATCTTGGACCACCCCAAACCTCTACGACGCGTGGGGGCGGCCATTTTGTCCACCCCCGCCGCTATCTTGTGACCCCCCAGCCATGTGCGATGTATGGGGCGGCCATTTTGTTCATCCCCGACGCCATCTTGGACGGCAACAACGGACCCCACTCCGCTACTACAACCACGTCTCGCTTCAATTACGCTCGCTCAAGCTCGGCCCCGGACACTCCAGACGACGACGACAACGGTGCTAATAAACGGCCACGAGACACCATGCCTAGTCGACTCCGGGAGCACGGAGAGCTTTATCCACCCCGACACGGTAAGACGCTGTTCCTTGACCACCTATCCCAGCGCACAAAAGATTTGCCTAGCTGCAGGATCCCACTCCGTACAGATCCAGGGATTCTGCATAGTTACCCTAACGGTGCAGGGGAGGGAATTCAAAAACTACAAACTAAACGTCCTTCCCCAACTCTGCGCCCCCACATTACTGGGATTAGATTTCCAATGTAATCTACAGAGCCTTACGTTCAAATTCGGCGGCCCAATACCCCCACTCACTATCTGCGGCCTCGCAACCCTCAAGGTGCAACCCCCGTCCTTGTTTGCGAACCTCACCCCGGATTGCAAACCCGTCGCCACTAGGAGCAGACGGTACAGCGCCCAGGACCGGACCTTCTTCGGTCCGAAGTCCAGCGGCTACTAAAGGAAGGCATAACCCAGGCCAGCAATAGTCCCTGGAGAGCGCAGGTGGTAGTAGTGAAGACAGGGGAGAAACAAAGGATGGTCATAGACTATAGCCAGACCATCAACAGGTACACACAACTAGACGCGTACCCTCTCCCCCGCATATCCAACATGGTCAATCGGATTGCCCAATATAAAGTCTTCTCCACCGTGGACCTCAAGTCCGCCTACCATCGGCTCCCCATCCGCCCAAGTGACCGCAAGTACACAGCCTTCGAGGCAGACGGGCGATTATACCATTTCCTAAGGGTCCCATTTGGCGTCACAAACGGGGTCTCGGTCTTCCAACGGGAGATGGACCGAATGGTTGATCAACATGGGTTGCGGGCCACGTTCCCGTATCTCGACAATGTAACCATCTGCGGCCACGACCAGCAGGACCACGACGCCAACCTCCAAAAATTCCTCCAGACCGCCAAAGCCTTGAACCTCACGTACAACGAGGACAAGTGCGTTTTTAGCACCAATCGGCTAGCCATTCTGGGCTACGTAGTGCGCAATGGGATAATAGGCCCCGACCCCGAACGTATGCGCGCCCTCATGGAATTTCCCCTCCCGCACTGCTCCAAAGCCCTGAAACGCTGCCTGGGGTTTTTTTCATACTACGCCCAGTGGGTCCCCCAGTACGCAGACAAGGCCCGCCCCTAATACAGACCACTACCTTCCCTCTGTCGACAGAGGCTTGCCAGGCCTTCAGCCACATCAAAGCGGATATCGCAAAGGCCACGATGCGCGCCATCGACGAGTCCCTCCCCTTCCAGGTCGAGAGCAACGCCTCAGACGTAGCTCTAGCGGCCACCCTTAACCAAGCGGGCAGACCCATGGCCTTTTTCTCCCGGACCCTCCACGCCTCAGAAATCCGCCACTCCTCAGTAGAAAAGGAAGCCCAAGCCATAGTGGAAGCTGTGCGACATTGGAGGCATTACCTGGCCGGCAGGAGATTCACTCTCCTCACTGACCAACGGTCGGTAGCCTTCATGTTCGATAATGCACTGCGGGGCAAAATCAAAAACGACAAGATCTTAAGGTGGAGGATCGAGCTCTCCACCTTCAACTATGAGATTTTGTATCGTCCCGGAAAGCTGGACGAGCCGTCCGATGCCCTATCCCGCGGCACATGTGCCAACGCACAAATTAACTGCCTCCAAACCCTCCACGAGGACCTCTGCCACCCAGGGGTCACTCGGTTTTTCCACTTTATCAAGTCCCGCAACCTCCCATACTCTTCAGAGGAGGTCCGTACAGTCACAAGGGACTGCCACATCTGCGCGGAATGCAAACCGCATTTTTTCAGGCCGGATGGTGCGCACCTGATTAAGGCTTCCCGCCCCTTTGAACGCCTTAGTCTCGATTTCAAAGGGCCCCTCCCCTCCACCGACCGCAACACATACTTTCTTAATGTGGTGGACGAATACTCCCGCTTCCCATTCGCCATTCCCTGCTCTGACATGACCGCGGCCACAGTCATTAAAGCCCTGAACACCATCTTCACACTGTTCGGTTGCCCCGCATACGTCCACAGCAACAGGGGGTCCTCTTTCATGAGTGACGAGCTGCGCCAGTTCCTGCTCAGCAAGGGCATAGCCTCGAGCAGGACGACCAGCTACAACCCCCGGGGGAACGGGCAAGTAGAAAGGGAGAACGGCACGGTCTGGAAGACCGTCCTACTGGCCCTACGGACCTCCCAGTTTCACGGTGGCAGGAGGTCCTCCCGGACGCTCTCCATTCCATCCGGTCGCTATTATGTACGAGCACTAATCAAACGCCTCATGAGCGTCTCCTTGTCTTCCCTAGGAGGTCCTCCTCTGGAACGTCGCTGCCGACCTGGCTGGCGGCCCCAGGACCCATCTTGCTCCGAAAGCATGTGCGGGCACATAAGGCGGACCCGTTGGTCGAAAGGGTTCATCTCCTCCACGCGAACCCGCAGTACGCTTACGTGGAGTACCCCGACGGCCGACAGGACACGGTCTCCCTGCGGGATCTGGCGCCCGCCGGCAACACACACACCCCCCCGACACCATTCACCCAATCCCCCCCCCCTTCCTGCCACCGCCGCACCCCGCGACCGCCCCCTTCCCAGGAGGATCGGTTCCCCTCCCCTCAGGCCCGACCAAGAATAAAGCCCAAGCGGAAACCGTAAGGCTCCCGGAGACGACAACACCGGTACAAGCACCACCACCACCGGGGCCGAGGCGATCGACACGGACGACCAGACCGCCCGACCGACTCGTGGCGTCGATCTAAATCAATATATGGACTTTTCACAAGAACATTTTGCTTTTCTCCCGATACCTTCTGTAAATAGTTGAAACAGGACAAAATTGTACAATACTGTATTGCCATGTGAATGCTTTTTCCTCCCAGGACCAGCCCTGTAAACCCTTACCACCATACGAAGCATCACCCCGCCGGGTTCATTTTTGACATGGGGTGAATGTGGTAGTATGTATTAGGGGTCATGTGGGACTGGAAGCCATAATGTCATTGGCTGACAGATCCCGGGTCCTGGTTGGCCGTTGACCTCTCGCTCCGCCCTGAAGGCAGAGTATAAGAAGCCGGAGCCCTCCCCCGCAGGCCATTCTACTATCGAGCTGCGGGGGAACAGACACGCTTAATAAAGCCTCATCGACTTCGCTCTATTCGTCTCATGGAGTCTTTGTGCGCTACACTGTCCGACCAGAGGGGAGGCCATATTGGATTTGGTACTTGGTAATGAGCCAGGGCAAGTGATAGATTTGTTAGTGGGGGTGTATTTTGGAGATAGTGACCACAATTCTGTGACTTTCACTTTTGTAATGGAGAGGGATAGGTGTATGCAACAGGGCAAGGCTTACAATTGGGGGAAGGGTAAATACGATGCTGTCAGACAAGAACTGAAGTGCACAAGTTGGGAACATAGGCTGTCAGGGAAGGACACAATTGAAATGTGGAATTTGTTCAAGGAATAGATACTACCTGTCCTTGATATGTATGTCCCTGTCAGGCAGGGAAGTGATGGTCGAGTGAGGGAACCATGGTTGACAAGAGAGGTTGAATGTCTTGTTAAGAGGAAGAAGGATACTTATGTAAGGCTGAGGAAACAGGGTTCAGGCAGGGCACTGGAGGGAGACAAGATAGCCAGGAGGGAACTGAAGAAAGTGATTAGGAGAGCTAAGAGAGGGCATGAAAAATCTTTGGCGGGTAGGATCAAGGAAAACCCCAAGGCCTTTTACACAGATGTGAGAAATATGAGAATGACTAGGGCGAGGGTAGGTCCGATCAAGGACAGTAGCGGGAGATTGTGTATTGAGTCTGAAGAGATAGCAGAGGTTTTGAATGAGTACTTTTCTTCAGTATTTACGAATGAGAGGGGCCATATTGTTGGAGAGGACAGTGTGAAACAGACTGGTAAGCTCGAGGAGATACTTGTTAGGAAAGAAGATGTGTTGGGCATTTTGAAAAACATGAGGGTAGACAAATCCCCCGGGCCTGACGGGATATATCCAAGGATTCTGTGGGACGCAAGAGATGAAATGGCAGAGCCGTTGGCAATGATCTTTTCGTCCTCACTGTCAACAGGGGTGGTGCCAGGGGATTGGAGAGTGGCGAATGTCGTGCCCCTGTTCAAAAAAGGGAATAAGGATAACCCTGGGAATTACAGGCCAGTTAGTCTTACTTCGGTGGTAGGCAAAGTAATGGAAAGGGTACTGAGGGATAGGATTTCTGAGCATCTGGAAAGATACTGCTTGATTAGGGATAGTCAGCACGGATTTGTGAGGGGTAGCTCTTGCCTCACACGTCTTATTGAATTCTTTGAGGAGGTGACCAAGCACGTGGATGAAGGTAAAGCAGTGGATGTAGTGTACATGGATTTTAGTAAGGCATTTGATAAGGTTCCCGATGGTAGGCTTATGCAGAAAGTAAGGAGCCATGGGATAGTGAAAAATTTGGCCAGTTGGATAACGAACTGGCTAACCGATAGAAGTCAGAGAGTGGTGATGAATGGCAAATATTCAGCCTGGAGCCCAGTTACCAGTGGCGTACCACAGGGATCAGTTCTGGGTCCTCTGCTATTTGTGATTTTCATTAATGACTTGGATGAGGGAGTTGAAGGGTGGGTCAGTAAATTTGCAGACGATACGAAGATTGGTTGTGTTGTGGATAGTGAGGAGGGCTGTTGTCGGCTGCAAACAGACATAGATAGGATGCAGAGCTGGGCTGAGAAGTGGCAGATGGAGTTTAACCTTGAAAAGTGTGAGGTTGTCCATTTTGGAAAGACATATATGAATGCGGAATACAGGGTTAATGGTAGGGTTCTTGGCAATGGGGAGGAGCAGAGAGATCTTGGGGTCTATGTTCATAGATCTTTGAAAGTTGCCACTCAAGTGGATAGAGCTGTGAAGAAGGCCTATGGTGTGCTAGCGTTCATTAGCAGAGGGATTGAATTTAAGAGCCGTGAGGTG
This sequence comes from Scyliorhinus torazame, assembly GCF_047496885.1. Taxonomy (NCBI): domain Eukaryota; kingdom Metazoa; phylum Chordata; class Chondrichthyes; order Carcharhiniformes; family Scyliorhinidae; genus Scyliorhinus; species Scyliorhinus torazame. The sequence continues at coordinate 92,467,073 of NC_092713.1, forward strand.
ATGATACTGCTGTACAAAACCTTGGTAAGGCCACATTTGGAGTACTGTGTACAGTTCTGGTTGCCTCATTTTAGGAACGATGTGGAAGCTTTGGAAAAGTGCAACGGAGATTTACCAGGATGTTGCCTGGAATGGAGAGTAGGTCTTATGAGGAAAGGTTGAGGGTGCTGGGCCTTTTCTCATTAGAACGGAGAAGGATGAGGGGCGACTTGATAGAGGTTTATAAGATGATCAGGGGAATAGGGAGAGTAGACAGTCAGAGACTTTTTCCCCAGGTGGAACAAACCATTACAAGGGGACATAAATTTAAGGTGAATGGTGGAAGATATAGGGGGATGTCAGAGGTAGGCTCTTGACACAGGGATAGTGGGGGCATGGAATGGAAACATTAGGGTCCTTCAAGCGGCTATTGGATAAGTACATGGATTACGGTCGAATGATGGGGGTGTAGACTAATTTGTTCTTAATCTAGGACAAAGGTTCGGCACAACATTGTGGGCCGAAGGGCCTGTTCTGTGCTGTATTTTTCTATGTTCTATGATCTATGTTAGAATTTGGAGGTTACACTGCAAGTCTAAACCCAGGAGTGGAGCCGCGCAGAGGTGGGGAAGGACGTAGAGATGGAAATTTTGCAACTCCCTTCCCTGGACTGTTACACAAAACCCCTTTATCTCCACTGAGTGTGAACCGGAGGCCAGGGAGATTTTTTGATTAACGGGGTGGATGAGGAGAGAATAGCGCCTTACCGTGTCGGGGTGTATGAAGCTCTCCATGCTCCCAGAGTCAATTAGGCAGGACGTCTCGTGCCCGTTGATGAATACGGTCGTTGCAGCAGTTGAGAGTGTTCGAGGCCGGGACTGATCCAGGGTCACCGAGGCTAATCGCAGCAGTTGAGAGTTCTCTTCCGGCAGTGGGTGGTCAGCCGAGCTGGGATCCTGGGAGTTCATCCAAGATGGCGGCTCCCATTGGTCGCACATGGCTGGGGGTGCACAAAATGGCGGTGCCCATCCCTCCAACGTGGCATCCACGGAACAAGATGGCGGCGCCCGGGGTCCGCACGTGGCCCTGGAATAGGAAGATGGCGGTGACCGCTGGCCGCACGGGGACTGTGGAGAAGTTTGTGGTTGCGGTCCACATTCGCTGCCAGAGACCGCGGCAACCGCACGGGCCTGACATACCCCCACGAAATGGCCCTTTTTGCCGCATCCCTTGCAGGTGGATGCGCGTGCCGGGCAGTGCTGGCAAGGATGCTTGGCCTGCCCGCAAAGGTAGCAGCGGGGCCCCCTGGGGCTGCCAGGCCGCCTTACAGCACAGGCCTGTGGGGGGATGGGGGAAGTCTCAGGGTCGGCCACGGAGGGGTTCCATGCAGCCCAGAGGGCTGCCGCGCAGTCGGGACCGTAAGCACAGGCGTTCCTGGAGGCCACATGCAGGGAGCCTACAAGGGCCCGTGCCTCCCTGAGACCCAGAGTGTCTTTTTTTAACAGTCGCTGGCGGATTTGTGAGGATAGCATACCTGCCACGAAAGCGTACCGGACCAAGAGTTCAGTGTGTTTGCTCGCCAAAACTTGCGGGCAGCTGCAGTTTCTCCCCAACACCAGGAGTGCACGGTAGAATTATTCCAGCGATTCCCCAGGGGTTTGTCGCCTTGTTGCAAGCAGGTGCCGGGCGTAGACCTAGTTTACTGGGCGAATGTAGTGTCCTTTTAGCAGCTCTAGTCCGCTTCCTCGATGAGGGTGTAAATCTCCGGGCTCACCCTTGAGTGCAGGACTTGCAGTTTCTGCTCTCCCGTGGTTCACGCCAGCCAGTGCTTGAAGATTGCCGCCGAGTTCGCCGCGTGGGGGCTAAGTTGCAGACACTCCGTCTTGATTCGGAGCTCCATCCTTTCTTCTTACAAAACTAGCTTAATAAACTGATGCACGATCAATGACCATTAAAGCGAGGTTGTAGTCCAACTGAAGGCTTTAATAAGCTAGATGTTTCCCCCAGAAGCTCAGGTACAGAATGAGGGCCGCTGGGGCGGCACGGGTTCTTATACCTCGCCTATCAGAGCGGAGCTACCATTCATCCGAAACCAATAGAAAGCATACGGTTTCCACCAATGGTGCTCCAGCCTATCTGGTACCGTAATACCTATAATACCACAAAGGGTACAGTAATACAGTAACCGTTCATCATATTCACCCCCTGTTTTAAAAAAAGTCCGGCGGAGGTGAAGTGCCATCATAAGTCTATTCGTTTCAAGAACAACAAACACGAACAAAGAAATGTACAGCACAGGAACAGGCCCTTCGGCCCTCCAAGCCCGTGCTGACCATGCTGCCCGACTAAACTACAATCTTCTACACTTCCTGGGTCCGTATCCCTCTATTCCCATCCTATTCATGTATTTGTCAAGATGCCCCTTAAATGTCACTATCGTCCCTGCTTCCACCACCTCCTCCGGTAGCGAGTTCCAGGCACCCACTACCCTTTGCGTAAAAAACTTGCCTCGTACATCTACTCTAAACCTTGCCCCTCTCACCTTAAACCTACGCCCCCTAGTAATTGACCTCACTACCCCGGGGAAAAGCCTCTGACTATCCACTCTGTCTATGCCCCTCATAATTTTGTAGACCTCTATCAGGTCGCCCCTCAACCTCCTTTGTTCCAGTGAGAACAAACCGAGTTTATTCAACCGCTCCTCGTAGCTAATGCCCTCCATACCAGGCAACATTCTGGTAAATCTCTTCTGCACCCTCTCTAAAGCCTCCACATCCTTCTGGTAGTGTGGCGACCAGAATTGAACACTATACTCCAAGTGTGGCCTAACCAAGGTTCTATACAGCTGCAACATGACTTGCCAATTCTTATACTCAATGCCCCGGCCAATGAAGGCAAGCATGCCGTATGCCTTCTTGACTACCTTCTCCACCTGTGTTGCCCCTTTCAGTGACCTGTGGACCTGTACTCTTAGATCTCTTTGACTTTCAATACTCTTGAGGGTTCTACCATTCACTGTATATTCCCTACCTGCATTAGACCTTCCAAAATGCATTACCTCACATTTGTCCGGATTAAACTCCATCTGCCATCTCTCCGTCCAAGTCTCCAAACAATCTAAATCCTGCTGTATCCTCTGACAGTCCTCATCGCTATCCGCAATTCCACCAACCTTTGTGTCGTCTGCAAACTTACTAATCAGACCAGTTACATTTTCCTCCAAATCATTTATATATACTACAAACAGCAAAGATCCCAGCACTGATCCCTGTGGAACACCACTGGTCACAGCCCTCCAATTAGGAAAGCATCCTTCCATTGCTACTCTCTGCCTTCTATGACCTAGCCAGTTCTGTATCCACCTTGCCAGCTCACCCCGATCCCGTGTGACTTCACCTTTTGTACTAGTCTACCATGAGGGACCTTGTCAAAGGCCTTACTGAAGTCCATATAGACAACATCCACTGCCCTACCTGCATCAATCATCTTAGTGACCTCCTCGAAAAACTCTATCAAGTTAGTGAGACACGACCTCCCCTTCACAAAACCATGCTGCCTCTCACTAATACGTCCATTTGCTTCCAAATGGGAGTAGATCCTGTCTCGAAGAATTCTCTCCAGTAATTTCCCTACCACTGAAGTAAGGCTCACCGGCCTGTAGTTCCCTGGATTATCCTTGCTATCATTCTTAAACAGAGGAACAACATTGGCTATTCTCCAGTCCTCCGGGACATCCCCTGAAGACAGTGAGGATCCAAAGATTTCTGTCAAGGCGGCCTGATCGTCTTCATCATCGACCTCCTCAGCTCGGGCGGTGGTGTGGTGGACATGGACGTCTTAGTTGAGGGTACGTCCAGCAGCACGGTGGTCGGAGCCTTGGTCCGGGTCGGGGTGTGTGAGGGGGCGGGGGCGCTAGGGGGCACGCGTGGTCTGTGTCCACGGGGAGTGGGACCGGGGGGGTGGGTGTTGTGGGTGCCGGGTTCCGCAGGGGCGCTGCGAGGGAAGGGGCATCTGTAGTGCGGGAACCAGCGGGTGCCAGATCCCGGAGGGAAACCGTATCTTGCCTGCCATCGGAATACTCGAAGTAGGCGTATCTGGGGTTCGCGTGTAGTAATTGGACCCTCTCGACCAGGGGGTCCGTTTTATTGCTCCTCGCGTGCCTACGGAGAAGAACAGGTCCTGGATCCGCAGCCAAGGTGGAAGCGAACCCCGGAGGTGGACTTCCTGGGGAAGACAAACAATCTGTTGTGAGGGGTCTCATTGTGTAGGGCATCGTGTAGGACCTCCTGCCAGCGGGTGGTTGGGAGACTTCTCGACCGTAGGGCCAGAAGGACAGCCTTCCAAACTGTCGCGTTCTCCCTCTCCACCTGCCCGTTTCCCCGCGGGTTATAACTGATCGTTCTGCTCGAGGCGATGCCTTTGCTGAGCAGATACTGACACAGTTCATCGCTCATGAACGATGTACCCCGGTCGCTGTGGATATAAGCGGGGAAACCAAACAGGGTGAAGATGCTGCGCAGTGCCTTTATCACAGTGGCTGAGGTCATGTCGGGGCAGGGGATGGCGAATGGGAAGCGGAAGAACTCGTCGATAACGGTGAGGAAATAGGCATTGCGGTTGGTGGACGGGAGGGGACCCTTGAAGTCCACACTTAGTCGCTCAAAGGGCCCCGAGGCCTTAACGAGACGAGCCTTGTCTGGCCGGTAGAAGTGCGGTTTGCACTCCGCGCAGATCTGGCAAGCCCTGGTCATGGCCTTGACCTCCTTGGTTGAGTAAGGTAGGTTGCGGGACTTGATAAAGTGGACGAGCCGGGTAACCCCCGGATGGCAGAGGTCATTGTGGATGGCTTGCAGGCGGTTCTCCTGCACGTTGGCGCACGTGCCACAGGACAGGGCATCTGGGGGCTCGTTGAACTCCCCTGGACGATACTTGATATCGTACGTGTAGGTGGAGAGTTCGATCCTCCGCCTCAAAATGTTATCGTTTTTTATTTTGCCCCGTTGTGCGTTATCGAACATAAAGGCTACAGACCGTTGGTCGGTGACGAGGGTGAACCTCCTACCGGCTAGGTAGTGCCTCCAGTGCCGCACAGCCTCCACAATGGCTTGTACCTCCTTCTCGACTGCAGAGTGCCGAATCTCGGAGGCGGTGAGGGTCCGGGAGAAGAACGCTACTGGTCTGCCTGCCTGGTTGAGGGTAGCAGCCAGGGCGATGTCTGACACATCGCTCTCTACCTGGAAGAGGATAGTTTCATCCACCGCGTGCATAGCGGCCTTGATGATGTCGGCCTTGATGCGGCTGAAGGCCGATCGGGCCTTAGCCGACAGGGGAAATATCGTGGTCTTTATTAGTGGGCAGGCTTTGTCCGCATGTTTGGGGACCACTGGGCGTAATAGGAGAAGAGCCCCAAGCACCGTTTGAGGACCTTGAGGCTGCGGAGAAGGGGAAGTTCTTTTAGTGGGCGCATGCGGTCGGGGTCGGGACCTAGGACCCCGTTTTCCACGACATAGCCAAGGATGGCTAGCCGGATTGTGTGGAAAACGCATTTTTCCTTATTATAGGTCAGGTTGAGGGCTCGGGCGGTCTGGAGGAACTTTTCGAGCTTCGCGTCATGATCCTGCTGGTCATGGCCGCAGATGGTGACATTGTCCAAGTACGGGTGTGTAGCCCGCAAACCGTACAGGTCCACCATTTGGTCCATCGCCATTTGTGATGCCAAAGGGGACACTGAGGAAGTGGAAGAGGCGGCCGGCTGCTTCGAAGGCAGTATATGGGTGGTCTTTCGGTCGGATGGGGAGCTGGTGGTAAGCGGATTTGAGATCCACTGTGGAAAATACCTGGTATTGGGCGATCCGATTTACCATTTCTACTATGCGAGGAAGGGGGTACGCATCGAGCTGCGTGAAGCGGTTTATGGTCTGGCTATAATCCACGACCATCCTTTTCTTTTCCCCGGACCAGAATACCACCACTTGTGCTCTCCAGGGGCTGTTGCTAGCCTCGATGACCCCCTCTCCCAGAAAACGCTGGACCTCTGACTTGATAAAAGTCATGTCTTGGGCATTGTACCGCTGGCTCCTGATGGCGACGGGCTTACAGTCGTGAGTGAGGTTCGCGAATAGAGAGTGGGGTGCGACTTGCAGTGTCGCAAGGCTGCATACCGTATGGGGGGGGCAAGGGTCCGCCGAACTTCAGTGTCAGGCTTCGGTGGCTGCACTGGAAATCCAGTCCGAGCAGCAGGGGGCGCAGAGGTGAGGGAGGATATACAGTTTGAAACAGGTGTATTTGGCGCCCTGGATCAAGAGATCCACAATACCATACCCCTTGATTTGTACCGGGTGGGACCCGGATGCGAGGGCTATGGTTTGGGACGCGGGATGGGTGCGCAAGGAGCAGTGCCTTACCGTCTCAGGATGAATAAATTTCTCCGTGCTGCCGGAGTCGAAAAGGCATGGAATATCACGCCCGTTGACCTGGACCTGCATCATAGAGTTCTGCAGGTGTTTTGGCCACGTTTGGTCAAGGGTGATCGCTCCCAGTTGCGTGTAGTTTGAGTCCTCAGCCGAGTCGGATTTGTAAAATGGCCGCCGCGTCGGTCGCATGTGTCGGGTTGAGAAGATGGTCACCGACAAGATGGCCGCCCCCATGATTCGCACGAGGCGGATGACGCATCAGAAGGGGGCGTGTCGGGTCGATGGTCAGCCGCATTGCGAGGCCTGCGGGCCTGTGAGCCTGATTTTCGGGCCTGCTGTTCTTTGTGTTTCTGGGAGTCTCTGAGGAGTCCAGGTAGGCCTCGAAGCATCGGAGCCAGTATTAAAAAATTTCCTTTGCCTCCGGTGTCCGTGTTTCCTGATTGAGCTTCTCTGGTTTTAGGCCTGCGTCCATCCTGATGTAGTTTAGCTTATTAAATTGTGGTACCCTCAATAACGACGCTTAGAGAGTAAAACGGTAAAGAAGGCTTTAATAAGCTAAGAACTAGCCTGGTGCCGAGACGGGTGCTTACTAGATGCCGCCCACAAGGCGGCCCCTTATATACGGCTCCCAGGTGGGCGGAGCTGGAGGCGGAGTCCTCCAGGGTTCCAAGCCTGGTCTTAAAGGGGACATCACCGTACATGATGATAAGGGTACAGTAATACAGTAACCGTTCATCACACTGGGTTCCTTCACATATAACAAATCTGATGGCAACAGGTTGAAACTGAAGGAAACTGCGCCAGTCAATTTTGCTCTCATTTCTTGTGGAGACCCGGAACAAAACACTAATTCAAATGTTGCATCTCGAATTGTGATTTTTAAACAGTCTCTTACAGTAGGCCAAAGCTGGCAGGCACATTTCTCTTGTAAGTGGAAATGGTGGATATGGAATAGCAAATAGATGCTCAGGCCTCCAGTCCAATGCTCTCTTCTGCTGTGATGATATTTTCAGCAGGCACTTAGTGTTTTTCCTCCTTCAAATAATGAGTACAAGGGGCCACTGTGCACTGTCCATGGCTGATTGCTGGATAGCAGCCACTTGTTGTGAATGATGATGATTCAGTAGTCAAGTAACATTGAAACATTAACCCTCCACTGTCGTTGAGTTGTCATGCTATTTGTCCAACGTCCAGTAATGGTCAAGTAGAAGTTTCCTCTAATTTAATATTGGGAAGACCAAAGTCATTAGCTATGGCCTGGACCACAAATTATTTTCCCAGTCACCGATTTCCAACCCCCTCTGTGGCCACTGAAGCCGAACAAGAGTGTTCATAGCCGCAGTATCTTTTTCAGACCTGAGCTGAGTTTCTGACCGCAGATCCTCCCTCTCACCAAGACTGCTGACTCCCATCTCAGCTCATCTGTTGTTGAAATGCCACTATGTTTTGTTACCTTCAGGCTTGACGATTAAAATGCTCTCTTGGCTAGCCTTCCATTGTCTACTCTTCATAAACTTGAGATCGTCCAAAACTCTGCTGCACATATGCTAACTTGTACTTAGCCTCATTCACCTATCACCTCTGCCATCTGGTTAACATCAGTGCATAAACCAGCATCGCCTCGAATTTAAAATTCTCATTTGTTTTCAATTCCTGCTTTCTCCTCACCTTTCGCCATCTCTACAACCTGCCCATCCTCAAAGATCTCTGTGTTCCTCAAGATCTGGGGCGGGATTCTCCCAACGGGAGTCTAAGTGCCGATGCCGGAGTAAAACCCGTAGTGTTTTACTCCGGCGTCGGCGCCCGTTCCCAGACCCCTATTCTCCCCCCTCCGTGGGGCTAGCAGGGGCGTCGCACGATTTACGGGGGTGGGACCTCGCAGAGTCAGAGACCCGGCGCCGCGTAAAAGATGCGGCATCTTGAGTCCCGCGCATGCGCAGTTGGACCAGCACCAATTAGCGCATGCACAGTGGCCGTTCTCCCCCAGGCCGCCCCGCACAAACATGGTGGATGGATCCAGGCTCGCCGGCGGAAGAAAGGAGGCCCGCCGATAGAGAGGCCGGCCCGCCAATCGGTTGGTCCCGATCGCGTACCAGGCCATTCCGGAGGCCCCCCTCGGGAATGGAGCCCCCCTCTTCCCCCCAATGGCCGCCCCCCAAGCCTTCGCGACGAGTACCCGCCGGCAGCGACCAGGTGTGGACGGTGCCGGAGAGACTAGGCCGTTTACGCACGGCCGCTCGACCCATCCGGGCTGGAGAATCGGCGCTCGCCATTTGCGGCGATTCTCCGAGCGGCCCGGTACGATTCGCGCGCCGCTGGTTTCGGGGGGGGGTGTGGGAGAATCGCGTGCAGGGGTCGAGGCGGTGCGGCACCCCGGCGATTCTCCCACCTGGCAAGGGGGGGGGAAGAATACCACCCCTGGCCTCCCTAATTTAATCGGTCCCCCACTGTTCAAAGGGTAATACTCAGTTGCTTTGGTCTAAGCTCTGCAAGTTCTCCCTTAAACCTCTTAACCCCTCTCTCCGATTTTCAGGCTGTACTTAAAACCCACCCCTTTCACCAAGCTTTTGGTTACAAGTCTGTTGAATCCGCAATAAGTAGAATGATAACAGAAATTACGAACAAGGTTTATTTCAATACAAGTCCACTATGTTCTTTTTTAAAGTATGTTTATTAGAATTTTTTTCATAATAAACGAGTTTTCGTTGGAGAGAAGAAGGCTAAGAGGAGACTTAATAGAGGCATACAAAATGATCAGGGGGTTGGATAGGGTGGACAGTGAGAGCCTTCTCCCGCGGATGGATATGGCTGGCACGAGGGGACATAACTTTAAACTGAGGGGTAATAGATATAGGACAGAGGTCAGAGGTAGGTTCTTTACGCAAAGAGTAGTGAGGCCGTGGAATGCCCTACCTGCTACAGTAGTGAACTCGCCAACATTGAGGGCATTTAAAAGTTTATTGGATAAACATATGGATGATAATGGCATAGTGTAGGTTAGATGGCTTTTGTTTCGGTGCAACATCGTGGGCCGAAGGGCCTGTACTGCGCTGTATTGTTCTATGTTCTATGTTCTATGTTCTAAACACACAAACCAGAACAACAGAATGCAAAAAAATCCCAAGCAAATATAAAAGTTTTTTAAAAAGCACAACACATAATTAACTTACAAACTAAAATTAACCTAAACCTCTTAACAGCTAACAGTGACCAGCTACTTAAAAAAAGGAAACAAATTGTTGTCACCTTAGGTAGAACCTCTCCACCAACCTCCTCATGGTGAATTTGACTTTTCCCAAGTGTAGGAATGGCATTAATTCACCCAACCAAGCAGAGGCACTGGGCTAGGCAGAGACCTCCAACCAAGCAATATTTGCCTCCAGGCTATCAGCGAGGCAAAGGCGACAAGGTCCGCCTCTACCCCAGACTGAATCACCGGCGAATCCGACACCCCTAATATGGCCACCGTCGGACACAGGTCTAAATCCACATGGAATATCTCTGACATGGTCTTAAAGAATGAAGCCCAGAAGCTTATAAGTTTTGGGCAGTACCAGCACATATGTGTGTAGCTAGCCAGGCCAAGAGAACAGCGATCACACCTATCCTCAACATTTGGAAAAAACCCACTCATCTTTACCCTAGTCTAGTGCATCCTTTGTAACACCTTAAACTGAATTAGGCTCAACTGAGCGCATAAGGACTTGGAGTTGACCCTGTGAAGGGCCTCACTCCAAACCTCACCAATATGAATAGGGCCCAATTCACTTTCCCATTTCACCCTCACACCGCTTAATGGAGCAGAATCCGATGAAAGAATATAGCCATCTGGTCCAGAATAGACCCCTTGCCAGGTTGAGCCAGGAACAGCACCCCCTTCATCAAGGAAGAAGGTGGCGCCAAAGGAAAGGAAGGGAAAGCCTTCCGTGAGAAGTTACAAACATGAAATTACCGATAAAGGCTGAAATTTATTAGCAAACTTCCTAAAACTATCAAACTCCCTGAAACTCCCCTCCACGAACAGGTGCCCAAAACGCTCCAGACCCTTCCCTTCCCAAGATTTAAATGTTCGGACCAACCTAGAAGGTAGGAAACGGTGATTGTTGCAAATTTGGGGCAAATGAAGACAGGGAAAGAAGGTTAAAATGCTGTTTCCAAATTCTCAGAGAGGAGACCACCACTGCTGTTTCCAAATTCTCAGAGAGGAGACCACCACTGCTTTTGAGGAAAATCTAGTGGGAGGAAAGGGCAATGGTGCAGTAACTATGGCAATAAGAGTAGAAGTAGTGCAGGAGTGAGCCTCCAGCTGTCCTCAAATAGAATTGGGGTCACTGGTCCACAGCAACATTTTTTGAATGTTAGCAGCCCAGTAATAAAACAATAAATTAGGGATGGCCAAGGCCGCCCGCCGACTGTCTGTTCTGTAGGAGCAGACGCTACGGATTCTGGGAGTCTTACCTGCCCAAATGAAAGAGGACATCAATTTATGAACCTTGATAAAAAAGGATTTAGGGGGAAAAAATGGGAAGACATTGAAAGAAAAATATACTCGGAAGCACGTACATTTTAATAGTTTGAATCCTGCCAACCAAGGAAGGTTGTTGCACCTCTGCAAATCTATTTTGACACTATAAACCAGGTTTGTGTAATTCAATTTATGAAGTGAGGCCTAGTTGTGGGCCACCCAGGCCCCCAGATAGCGAAAGCTTGTACTAAAAAGGTGAAAAGGTAACATCCCCAATTGGACTCCCCTCCCAGGGGATTAACCAGGAAACATTCACTTTTGCCTAATTCAGTTTGTACCCAGAGAAGGAGCTGAAGGTGTTAAGGAACTTCATTATGCCATCAATGGAGGGTGCTGGGTATGTAATATAAGGAAATAGGTCGTCCGCAGAGAGAGACACCCGATGCTCCACCCCATCTGGGTTGCCTGCAGCTGTGCCTCACTATGGGTGGCATGGTGGTACAGTGGTTAGCACTGCCGCCTCACATCTTCAGCGTCCCGGGCTCAATTCTGGCCTCGGGTGACTGTGTGGAGTTTGCACTTTCTCCCTGTGCCTGTGTGGGTTTCCTCCGGGTGCTCCGTGGAGTTTCCTCCCACAGTCCAAAGATGTGCAGGTTAGGTGGATTGGCCAAGCTAAATTTCCCCTTAGTATCCAAAAGGTTATAGAATTTACAGTGCAGAAGGCGGCCAGTCAGCCCATCGACTCTGCACCGGCTCTTGGAAAGAGCACCCTGCCCAAGGTCAACACCTCCACCCTATTCCCATAACCCAGTAACCCCACCCAACACTAAGGGAAATTTTGGACACTAAGGGCAATTTATCATGGCCAATCCACCTAACCTGCACATCTTTGGACTGTGGGAGGAAACCGGAGCACCCGGAGGAAACCCACGCACACACGGGGAGGATGTGCAGACTCCGCACAGACAGTGACCCAAGCCGGAATCGAACCTGGGACCCTGGAGCTGTGAAGCAATTATGCTATCCACAATGCTACCGTGCTGCCCCTTAGGTGGGGTTACGGGAATAGGGTGGAGGTGTGGGCTTAAATGGGGTGCTCTTTCCAGGGGCCAGTGCAGACTGGATGGGCCAAATGGGCTCCTTCTGCATTGTAAATTCTATGATCTATGATCTCGGTTAATACCCATCCATTGACTAGAGGGCCTCAACATTATCGAGAGCAGCTCTATGGCCAGGGCAAATAAGAGTGGAGAAAGTGCGCAGCCCTGCCTAGTGCCTCTATTCAAGGAAAAATAGTCAGAGTACAAAGTGTTCATGCGAACACTGGCTATAGGTGCACTATATAACCCGTGATTCCAGGAGGCAAATTTATGACTAAATCCAAACAAATCTCAAATAAATACTCAAAAATCACAAATAAATACTCCCATTCCACTCTGTCAAATGCCTTTTCAGCATCAAGAGATCCTATCTCCTCAGGTTCTGGCACTGGGGAGGGGAAAAGGATGACATTCAACAAGCAATGTATAATTGTCACAATTGTCGGCCTTTCATAAAGCCGGTTTCATCCTCTGAAATTATATTTGAGAGGCAAGTCTCCGACTGGAGCACCAACACCTTAGCAAGCAGCTTGACAACCGCATTCAAAAGAGAAATAGGTTGGTATAGACCGCACTCTGTTGGGTCGTTGTCTCTCTTAAGAAGCAGGTAAATAGACGATTGAGTGAGGGTTGGAGGCAGTGACCCAGAATAGGGAATAATTGAACATGTCGAACAATAAAGCTACAAGTTGCTCTGAGAACGTCTTGTAAAATTCAATCAGAAAGCCATCTGGACCAGGGGCCTTGCCAGACTGCATCAGCCCAATATATGTTAAAATCCCGTCTGGGTGTAACAGGGAGTCCAACTCACTGCTCTTATCCACCTCAACCATTGGGTTGGGTAGACTGTCCAAAAAATCAGACATAATCGATTTATCTGCAGGGGGCTCCAATCTATAAAGTTCACAATAAAAGAATTTAAATGCCAGATTGACCTCGGGCTGGGCAGAAACAAGTTTGCTGCCCGGATTCAGTATCTGAGTGATCTCCGGAGGAGGCCGCTTGATGTTTGAGTTGGTGAGCCAGAAGACGACTGGTCTTCTCCCCAAACTCATTAAAAGTGCCCCTGGAGTGCTGTAACTGCTAGTAGACAATAACTCAATTTTTTTCTACTTACCAATAGCACCAGAGTAGGATCAAGTGAGTACTGGTGATTCAACTCTAGAATGGAATCCACCAGTCTCTGCTGCTACAACTTTGTTGTCTTTAACATAAATGCTCTGTAAGAGACAGCCCCCACCCTCCGTAAGGACTGCCTTAAGAGCATCCCACAGTGTGGACGGTGAATTTGAATCAGACCTGTTCGGTTTTATGTAGTCGTCTATGGAGGTGGACACACCTGGTCACAAAAGTTATTATCAGCTAACAATGTAGTATCTAATCTCCAGAGTGAATGTTGGTTGGAGCCAGACTCTAGCAGCCAATCAATAAAGTGTGGGGCATGGTCAGCAATAACAATTGCTGAGTACTCAGCCACCACCATCGAAGGGAGGAGAACCCGATCAAAAAAACAAAAATATCAATACGGGAATTTGCATAGTGGACATGTGAAAAAAAAGGAGTCTCGATTGTCGGGTTGCAAAAAGCACCAAGGATCCATCCTCCCATCTGATTCATAAAAGAAGACAATGCCCTGGCCATCCCAGATAGAACAAGCAAATTAGGTTTGAAACAAACCAATCTAGGGTCCAAAACACAGTTCAGGACCCCACCTATAATAAGCTGATGTGAGCCGAGTTAGGGAGGGAGGCCAGCAGGGAGTTAATAACATTCATATCGTCCCAGTTGGGGGTGTACATTTAACCATGACTACCGGGGTGTTCAACAGGGAGCCACGAACAATAACCATTAGGGTCAGCTATAATCTGAGAGGAGGAAAACTGAACTCGTATTAGTTAAAATCGCCATACCCCTGGCCTTGTCATCAAATCGGAATGACAAACCTCCCTAACCGACCCCTTGCACAGCCTGGTTTGATGCACAAGTGGGGCATAGAAACATGAAAGTAGGATCAGAAGGAGGCCATTCAGCCCTTCAAGCCTGCTTCGCCATTCATTATGATCATGGCTAATCATTCAACTCAATGGCCTAGTCCCACTTTCCCCCATAGCCCTAAGTGCAATATCTAACTGCTTCTTGAAAACATACAGGGCGCGATTTTTCCAAAAGGGAACATAGTCCTGCATGTTTCCCGGCACTCGTAGTGCCAAGAAACATATGATTATTCAACGCGACTCACGTATAATAAGTGGCCTGAACGGAGAACCCGCAGCCGAGGCCACACATAACACTCTGTTTTATACAGTGGGGAGATCTGCTTGCCAGAACTCTATTGTAGCAAGAGATCAGGACGCCATTTTTAAATGCCCCCCCCCCCCAATGTCCAAACCGGGCAACCCCAGCCCGATCGCATGCATCCAAAAAAATGCCAGCTGGGCACCTTGGCAGTGCCAACCTGGCAGTGCCCATGCTTGCTGGTAGTGCCACCTGGGCAGATTGGTAGTGCCAGGCTGGTACCCAGATGGCACTGCCAAGGTGCCAGGCTGGCAGTATCAGGGTGCCCAGGTGGCATCAGCAGTGCCAGGGCACCACCTGCCCAAAGGGCATGCAGCTGGGGGCCTCCAGTCCCCTTGGATACCAACACGAGTGCTGTAAGGCCTGGTCCGTTTCTGGGGAACAGTATCAAAAGGCACTCGCCCGAGGTGTCTGAGGCAAAGGGGTTGAATCCCAAAGCTTCAGGAACCTTGGGAGTCTGCACATTAGAGTGAGGCTAGCTGTCGCGCTCTAAAATGCAGATTAGCTAAAAGTGATCCCGCCCATTGTGGGTGGGAGTCACATCGCAAAGTCTCATGAGATTGTTGGGGCATCTTGACAAATACATGAATAGGATGGGAATAGAGGGATACGGACCCAGGAAATGTAGCAGATTATAGGTTAGTCGGGCAGCATGGTCGGCACGGGCTTGGAGGGCCGAAGGGCCTGTTCCTGAGGGGTACTTTTCTTCGTTCTTTGTACATTGAATCTTGCGAGGCGTTGCTAGCCTGGTAGATCCCGGGAGCAGCGTCTCCCAGCTCTCAATGGCCATGCTGCGCTGTGGCGAGCTGCTTTTCGGGAGCAGCGTAGCCATTGAATCATATCCAAAATGTTTTGACCTCAATTACTTTCTGTTGTAACGAATTCCACAGGCTCACCACTGTCTGGGTGAAGACAGTTCTTCTTACCTCTGTCTGAAATGGTCCACCTCTTATCCTCAGACGGTGACCCCTGGTTCTTGACACACCCACCATCGGGAAAATCCTTCCTGCATCTACCCTTCAGAAAACAACATCTGAGTTTAAGCTTTTCAGATTGGCAAATGCCTCGAGCTCTTCACTGGGCCATTCAAACCTCCAATATTCCAGGTGACCAAATGGATTGGAGGCCTCCCACCACCCTTTAATCCGGAGTCAGCCATTCCCTTTAGAGAGACCAACCAAGGGACATTGTAAAGGGAAAGCAAAAAGACCCACCCAAGATGGGCAAGCCAAGTCAGAGGACTGGAGAAAGGAAAACCAACAGACACTGTCCCCACACTGTCCCCCTCCCCAAAACTCCAACACCATTGTTTGTGACCAGGCAAACAAAGACTTATTCCAAAACTAAAACCTACATTTAACAAAACCAAACAAAACAAAACTCTAAGCTCATTTTCAAAAAAACTATAAGAAGCTGCAGGAAACCCTCCAAAACCACTCACATTTACTAGCTCCCCAGTTAGCAGGTAGTCTCCCAGCTGGAGGAAAAGGAAAATAAATAAAAGTAAAAAAATACCAAGGCTCCATTTAACTTACACGCTCCACTAATGACTAACTATCGTGTCAAACAATAACATTGAAAAAATAAAAGGAAACCACATATTAATGTAAAGAACTCAAAACCCCACATTGTACAGAACCTCAAATCTAATCAAAGGCAATAAGAACGAGTACAAGACAAAAATACAACATGCCCGCCGACAAAGCCAAAACCCAAATTACACAGCGCACAACTTTTAACAAAAGAGTCCACCCGGCATGTCGCAAAAATAGTCTTTTTCCTCAAACGTGATTCAAGATGAGCTGGATAGATCATGCAAAACCTGACTCCACTCTTGTACACAGGGCGGCCTTCACTCCCTTTTTTCACTAACTCCATGGTGTTATCTTGTCCATCGCAGAACACTCTTTTTCCTTAAATCTGTGCAATCTTACAATCACCATTATGTGGTGGATCTTCAGAACAAGGCTTCGGTCGAAGAGTGCGATGGTCCCGGTCTAGTTCAGGCACAGATGCAAATCCATCCTCACCCACCAATTTGAGGAACATGTCCGAGAAATATTCCATGGGGGTATGGCCCTCAATCCCCTCCGGCAACCCCACAATCTGGATGTTCTACCTCCTTGATCTGTTCTCTAGGTCATTCAGCTTGGCTCTGTGACTTATTGGTTTCAGCCCCTGTAATCCGGACTCCAGCAAGGCGCCCACTATGGTCCGCCAAAGCCAACTCAATGCTCTTAATCGTGGCTCCCTGGACTATGACAGTCTTATTAGACATTTCCAGAGCCACACGAATGAGGGCCAAGGCCTCTTCAATTGATCTTTTGAGATCATCCGACACGATTTGTCGTTGTTTATCAAACTCTTTCACCAAAATACTAGTGAGAATCTCGGCCGTTAGTGGAGTGGACGGAAAGAAAGAAACAGACTCCACCATCTTACTTTCCGTTGAGGTTTGAGAGGCTTCAGACTCCATCTGTTGTGTTCTGTGTTATGGCCATTGTAATGAACAGAACATCTAGTTGTTTAACTAGAAAGATGATTTATTAACAGACACGTGGAATGTTAACTGACAATCTATAATAGTCGATGGCTATTAAATGAATTCAGTGAATTCTCCTGGAGCTACACTAAGTGTGACTATTTTCTTGTATGACTTACCACCAACTGGCGGGTGTCTCAAGCCACATGGTAGATCTCTATCGCCACCTGCTGATCGGAGGTCATACAGATAATTATATACATTGATAAACAATTACATACATTGATGTGTACATCCATATCAACACATTCCCTTCCTTTGGAAGTATTAATATTTACAAATGTGACTTTACACAACATTGTAGGCATGACAACTTTAAACATCTACTGTACACAGTTTATTACAAGTTCAGTCTGTCAGGTTTACGACGTAATCTGATTGATCTCCTGAGTGATGGCTGAATAGACATCTCGCACAAACTCTTCTGTACAATGGATACAAGTGGCCTGTGGTCAGTCTCCACAAGAAACGTTAGAAGACTATACACATAGGGCGGGACTCCCTGAGCCCCGCGCCGGGCCGGAGAATTGCCGCAACCGTGCCACACCGCCCCAACTCTGGCACGTGATTCTCCGAGGAGCGGAGAATCGGAGCCATTTGCACCAGCGCGTTTGGCGCGCTGCCGGTCGCGGGCCGCTGTACAAGGCCGGGCCGCTGATTCTCCGGCCTTGATGGGCCGAGCGGCTGCGCGGAAACGGCAGAGTCCCGCCAGCGCCGTTCACACCTGCTCGCAGCCGGCGGGAACTCTGCGTGCAGGGTCGAGGGGCGGCCTGTGAGGGGGGGAGGGGGGCTCCTTCACGGGGGTGGGCCTCCGATGGGGTCTGGCCCACGATCGGGGCCCATGGATCGGCGGGCCGGCCTTTCCAGCCCCGGCCCTATTTTGTTACGCGGCATGCCCCTGAACCCCCGCGCCATGTTGCGTCGGGGCCGGTGGGGGCCAGAATCGGTAGTACCCGTTTTGTGCCGTTGTGACGGCGCGGACACTCTGCCTCCATTTTGGAGAATCCCGCCCCCAGTCATGGAACTTGTCCAAGCCACTAACCCGAGGCATTCTTTTTCAATCTGCGCTCCATCTCGGACATCGTTCTGGATGCGTATGCCACAGGCAGCCAACTGTCGTTTGCACCCTGCTGCAGCAACACCGCACCTAGGCTATCCTTAGGTGCATCGGTTGAAATTTTGGTCTTTTTCGCTGGATCAAATGCACCCAGCCAGGCAGTGAATTTTTACCAGCTGATACCTCCTTCCATGGAAAATGCTGCCGTTAACCAATGTAGCAGTTGTCATTTCCCTTATTTATAGTGTGCTAAATACGGTTTACATGGCAGTTGCCCCCTGCCCCCTCAAAGCTGAGGTAACGCAGTCTTATTTGTTCTTATATTTCTTATTTACTGATTTGTCCTGTTTGAAAAGCATGAGTCAGAAAATATGGAAAAGGCTGTTTTCAGTTCTGCAGTCCCATTGGAGAAATCTTAATGTAGCAGTCCAAGATCTGTCGGTATCAGCGACAGGGGAGGTAACTTAATGGAAATGTGGATTTTAACTGGAACTTTCATGGACCCCTTCCACCTAAGGCTCAATGGCACTCACGTTTATGGTCCATAAGGACAAGAGCTAGTATACTGTACAATTATATGTCAGTGGTCAAAAGTGGAGGAGAGCCATAGAAATGTTGAGCAATACATACAAGCTGTTCTGGCCTAGATGCATTAATTTTAAGCCAATAAAATGGCTTAAATGGATAAATGGCTATCTGGTGACTGAGAATACCTTTATCAGCCCTAGCGTATGACCCCATTGAGACACTCTTGTATACAAGGTGAACAGTGAAATGTAAAGCTGTCAGGATAGTTACAGTTACATACAATCAGTACGTTAAAACAGAACTTCAGATGCCTCGACAGCTGGGGAGGTGTGGTAAAGTTTGGCCCTGCCAAAGCCTTAAGGATATCAGTAGCCTGACCAGGTGGACAAGGAGCTCAGCTGGTGCCAACAGTAAAATTGGATTTTGAGGACCAGCCAGAAGTATTTGTGACATAACCCATTAGCAGGACCATCCTCTTTGCTAACACATAATTCAGTACTGTTTCCACTTAATCAGAGTTCAAACATCACCACTTGGATTCAAATTCATTTTCTTGATGCCACATTTATTGCCCTAGTCACTTGCTTTTCCAATGATTTAACTTGCCCAAACATGTCTTTGTAAATATATTTTACAAAAATATTAGTAGATTACATATGGACTAGAGACAGTTTTTGTTTCCATATACAGCTGCTAACCTTAAATTTATCTGTCATAAGTAGCCTTTGCATGTGTCTCCCTGGGCACCAGACTCAGGGAGCTTGTGCATATTTTATAAATATGAACTTACATACGGACATCTGAATTAGTAGGCCATTCAGCCCCTCGAGCCTTCAATAAAATCATGGCTAATCTGATTGTGGCCTCAACTCAATATTGTACCCAACCCTGATAACCTCTGACTACTTTGTTAGTCCAGAATCTGTCTACCTCTGCCTTAAAAATATTCACTGACCCTGCCACCACCACTTTCTGGGGAAGAGAGTTCCAAAGACTCATGTCCCTCTGAGAGAAAAAAAATCTTCTTGTCCTTGTCTTAAATGGGAGATCCCTTACTTTTCAACTGTGTCCCCCCCCTAATTCAAGTCCTTCCCTCAGGGGGAAACTTCCTTTCAGCAGCCAGCCTGTCAAATTCCCTCAGGATCCTCATGTTTCAATAAGACCACCTCCCAATCTTCTAACCCCCAATGGATACAGGCCCAGGATTGCAGGGAAACGGGAAACCCAGCAATTGCAGCGAAGTCTCTACTCACGTAGCCTGACTGCCTTCACTGGTCTGGAAATGAATGTGAAGTTACTGACCCATCTCAACAGACCAACTCGACACAGTTATGGGCAGCAGATTGGGAAACACAACACAGATATGTATCAACAAAGTGTATCATGGAGTTCACCTGACCCACAACTTTTGATAGATTGTGGTATGGGGAGCACACGGCCCACTCTACAGCTGTGGTACAGCAGAAATGGAAAAGTATTTTTTAAAGTAAAACAATGTTTATTCTATGAACTTAAGTTATCCTTTATAAAATATACAGTGAACATCTTAGCAACCATTAATTCAAATACAACCCCCAAAGACGACAACACTAAGTAAACCTTTAAGCTTTCCTTTTTAACATCCATACGACTTAAAAACAAAACCTTTATCAGAAGCACATCAGGTTAAAGTTACTATTGAAAACATTTACAATTCTGAATTCACCAAATGATCAAGAGATAGCCTTTTGATGGCAGAGAGAACAGCAGTACACCTGATTGGTCTGGCTTCAGCTCCAACACTGAAAACGAAACTAAAACACACCCTGCAGCCTGCTCATAAATGAACCATTTCTTAAAGATACTCTCACTACAGATATTTATAAAAACACCCATTTATAAACACCCATTTCTTAAATGTACTCTCACATGACACCTCCCCCCAAGAAAAAATAAATAAACCATCAACTTCAATTGGTTTCATTTTTCACCTTTTCACCATCCTTTAAGAAATGCACACAGTAAATATACTTTATAGTTTCAAAAAAACAACTCACGCAAAGAGGTATAATAATATAGGCCATTTCTTTTTGTTCTTCTTCCTCCACCTTCTCGATTGACAGTCTCTTTGAACAAGAAGGTCCTTGCACGATCCGCCCATTTCTCTATGCCTCGGTATTTCTCTTTAAAGTCAGATACTTTAGTTCAATCTGATCGCAGAGTCCCTTGTAATTCTCCAACACAGGAATATTGGTTATCACAGCTTTCAGGCAGTCAAATGCCTGTTGAAACTCAGCTGTCCATTGAAATTTTCGACGTTTCTTCAGCAAGTCCATCAGTGGACAAATCATGCTACAAAACGTTTGCACAAATGTTCGATCAAATCCATTCATGCCAAGAAATCGCATTATTTCCCTTCGCCTTGAGGGTATCGGAAACTCCTCAAGGAAAATGACTTGGGCTTTTCCAAATTCACTTTTGGCTAGGTTTACCACCAAACCCACCTCCTGAAATCGATCAAATAACTCCATCAGATGTTTTACATGTTCTTTCCATGTCTGGTTGAAAATTACCAGATCGTCGATGTATACCGCACAATTGGGTAATCCTGAAACGACTTTGTTAGTTAACCATTGAAATGTGGCTGGTGCGTTTTTCATGCCAAATGGCATAACTTTGAATTGGTATATACCATCTGGAGTCACAAAAGCTGAAATCTCCTTCGCCCTTTCGGATAAAGGTACCTGCCAGTAACCTTGAAGTAAATCCAGTTTAGAAATAAAAGCTGATTGTCCCACTTTCTCAATGCAATCCTCCAAACGTGGGATAGGATAAGAGTCTGTTCTTGTAACTGCATTAACCTTTCTATAGTCGACACACAACCGTTGGGTACCGTCTGGTTTAGGTACCATCACTATGGGTGAACCCCATTGGCTGCAACCCACTTCAATTATGCCATTTTTAAGCATACTCTCAATCTCTTTGTTAACCTGTGCCAATTTTAAAGGGTTACGTCTATATGGATGTTGTTTGATTGGAACAGCATTTCCCACATCTACATCATGTACAGCCATTTTAGTACTTCCCAATTTATCTCCACAAACTTGCCCATGTGATATCAATAATTCTTTCAGGTCAGTTCGTTTTTCCTCTGGAAGGTAACTCAACAATTTATCCCAATTTTTAAGAACATCCTCATTTTCCAATTTAATTTGAGGTATGTCAAATTCAGTCATCTGGATTTGGTTCGTCACTTTGAGTTAGAATCATCAAAACCTCCTTCTTTTCCTCTCCTTCCCTTTCATAGTATCTTTGAAGCATATTCACATGACACACTCTTCCTTCCATCTGGCGTTTTTACCACATAATTCACCTCACTTAATTTCCTTTCAATCTGATAAGGTCCACAAAACCTTGCTTTTAAAGGTTCACCTACTACTGGTAACAATACTAAAACTTTATCTCCAATGGCAAAACTATGAACTTTGGATTTCTTGTCCGCTACCTGTTTCATCACATTTTGTGAAACTTTTAAATGTTGTCTTGCCAATTCACCTGCTCTATTTAATCGTTCCCTAAAATTTGACACGTAATCCAATAATGTAATTTCCGATTTCTCACTCACCAATCTTTCCTTAATCAATTTGAGTGGTCCTCTTACCTCATGACCAAAAATTAGTTCAAAAGGACTGAATTTGGTTGACTCATGAGGTGCATCCCTAATTGCAAACAGTATGAATGGAATTCCTTTCTCCCAATCCTCTGGATAATCGTGACAATAAGCCTTCAACATTGCCTTTAATTTCTGATGCCACCTTTCTAACGCTCCGTGTGATTCTGGATGGTACATAGTTGATTTAAATTGTTTTATTCCTAAGCTATCCATAACTTCTTTGAATAACCTTGAGGTAAAATTTGATCCTTGATCCGATTGTATTTTTGTGGGTAGTCAATATCTAGTAAAGAATTTAAGTAACTCCTCCACAATTATTTTAGCTGTAATATTACGTACTGGTATGGCCTCTGGAAACCTAGTAGACACATCCATTATAGTCAAAAGATATTGATTCCCACTTTTCGTTTTAGGAAGCGGTCCTATGCAATCGATTAGGACCCTTGTAAAAGGTTCCTCAAATGCTGGAATGGGTATTAAGGGTGCTGGTTTTATCACAACTTGAGGTTTCCCTATCACTTGACATGTGTGACATGATTCACAAAATGTAACAACATCTTTATGTATTCCAGGACAATAAAAATGTTTTTGTATTTTAGCTTGAGTTTTCCTTATTCCCAAATGACCTCCCACTGGTACCTCAAGTGCAACTCGCAACACCTCCTTTCTATACCCTCCCGGAAATACTACTTGATAAATCTCTACCCACTTTTCATCCACCTGCATATGTAAAGGTCTCCATTTTCTCATCAAGACATCACTTTTACGGTAATAACATTCTGGTATACACTTAGATTTCTCTTCCGTGTATGCTTTCTGATACATCCGTTTTATTTCTACATCTTTCTGTTGTAACTCCGACAATTTTCCTGAACTAAAAATATCCTCCACCTGTTCTTGTTCTTTTTCAACCAACTGATCAAAAGTCGTTTCTGATAATTGCACTTCAACTTCATCTTCACTCTTTGATTTCCCCTCTTGTCTTAACCTGTAAATTTGCGACCTTGTTCTTACACAATCCGGAAAAATACCACGATATTCGTCCTTCACACTTCAGTTGTCTGATTTTCCACTGGCTTATCAACCACAGTAGGCATCACTCCCACCTGCGATCCAGCTATATCATTACCCAAGAGAAACTGTATTCCTGGACTAGATAATTTCTCTATAACTCCTAATACCACTTCACCACTCTTCACTGGACTTTCCAACCTTACCTTATATAATGGAATGCTACTCCTCTCACCATGAATTCCACATATTACCACAATTTCTGGCAACATTCTTCCCAGATTACATAACTCCTCATCTCTTACCATTAAAGATTGACTAGCTCCCGTATCTCTTAAAATTGTGACTTTTTTACCTGCTCCTCCTGATACACATGAGTAAACTTTACCCACAGAAGTAAATTCTTTAAAGAGATATGGCAACTTCTTATCAATCACCTCTTAATCAGGCTGTACAATCTTTTGCACCTCCTTCGCTTCACTTGGGCTTTCCATTACCACTTTAACAAACCCCACTGCCTTATCCTGTTTTATCACATCAGCCTTCCCAGTGCTTTTCTTCAACCACCAACACTGTGACTTTACATGGCCTAGTTTATTACAGTGAAAACATTTGAAACTTTTCATTTATTTTCCACCCTCCTGGATTTCTTTTTTAATCTGAGGTACACTCTCCTTATTATCTCCCATCAGATCACCTTTACCTTTACCACTTGAGTATTTCTCATGTCCCCAGTTTCTATCCCTCACAGGCTGAAACTGATGTCAGAAACCAAGCTTTGATTTATGAACAAATTCATAATCATCTGCCATTTCTGCTGCTAATCCCGCAGTTTTAACTCTGTGCTCTTCCACATGAGTTCTCACTACATCAGGAATTGAATTTTTTAACTCCTCCAAAAGCATAATTTCTCTGAGAGCTTCATACATTTGGTCTATTTTCAAAGCCCTTATCAACCTATCAAAATTACTCTGTTTCAGCCTTTCAAACTCCATGTATGTTTGACCAAATTATTTCCTTAAATTTCTAAACCTTTGTCTGCAGGCTTCAGGCACTAGTTCATATGCACCTAAGATGGATTATTTCACCTCCTCATACGTCCCAGATACCTCCTCTGGTAGTGATGTAAAACTTCACTCGCTCTACCTATCAGCTTTGTTTGAATCAGTAATACCCACATATCCTGTGGCCATTTCATTTGTTTAGCTACCTTTTCAAATGAAATGAAAAAGGCTTCCACCTCCTTCTCGTCAAACCTTGGCAATGCTTGGATATATTTAAATAGATCCCCACCAAACCTTCGACTTCAATGCTCTTTCTCACTATATTCATCACTATCATCAAACTGTACATTTCCCTTTATGTCTGCCAATTTTAACTGACTGTCATGTTTCCTGGCCATTTTCTGAAGTTCAAACTCTCTCTCTTTATCTTTTTCCCTGATCTGTATCTCCCTTTCTCTTACTTTTTGTTCTGCTAGGGCTATTCTTTCTTTTCTCCTTCCTTCTCTCTCCTTTTCTTTTTCCTCTCTCTCTCATTCTCTTTCCGCTCTCTCTCTCTTTCTTTTTCCTCTCTTTCGTATTCAAGCTGCTTTAATTCTTTCTCATGTTCCATTCATTTAAGTTGTAATTGAATTTTTGCCATTTCCAATGAGTCAAACTGTATCTCAGGCAACTATAAATGCTTCGCCACCGCCATAATTACCTCATCTTTTCACATTTTGTCAGATAATGTTAACTGCAATGTTTTTGCCAAATCTAACTGTCTGCTTTTAGTCTCTGTCCATGTGACCGTCTCCACCCCCAGAAACATCAGAGCCTCTGAAAGAGCAATGTCCACAACACACTCCCTACTTAAACTAAAATACCACACCTGAAAAGCAACCACAATATGCTCACCCCTCACTGTCTTTAAGTTCACTTAGCCAATCCAATAGATAAGACTTTTATCCCGGACGAGCCCTCAATTTGTTATGGGCCAGAGTTTAGAGAACCCCAAAGTGTATCATGGAGTTCACCTGACCCACAACCTTTAATAGATTGTGCTATGGGGAGCACACGGCCCATTCTACAGCTGTGGTACAGCAGAAATGGAAAAGTATTTTTTAAAGCAAAACAATGTTTATTCTATGAACTCAAGTTAACCTTTTTAAAACATACAGTGAACATCTTAGCAACCATTAATTCAAATACAACCCCCAAAGACGACAACACTAAGTAAACCTTTAAGCTTTCCTTTTTAACATCCATACGACTTAAAAACAAAACCTTTATCAGAAGCACATCAGGTTAAAGTTACTACTGAAAACATTTATAATTCTGAATTCACCAAATGATCAAGAGATAGTCTTTTGATGGCAGAGAGAACAGCAGTACACCTGCTTGGTCTGGCTTCAGCTCCAACACTGAAAACGAAACTAAAACACACCCTGTAGCTTGCTCAAAAACAAAAGTAAAAAGCTGACAGACAGCCCAGCTCCACCCACTCTCTGACATCACTGCAGTAGTAAACACCCATTTCTTAAAGGTACTCTTACTACAGATATATATATATACACATCCATTTATAAACACCCATGTCTTAAAGGTACTCTCACATGACAGCCCCCCCGAACCAGCAACGGAACCAGCAATCGAACGCCCCACCTAGGAACAATGTGGGGCCCATACATAGCATTAGCGCCCAATCAGATAATGCAGCGACCAATAGCACAGATTGACGGTGTTCGGACTCCCCAACTTGAGTCTGCGACACACTCTGGGACAATTCAGGCAGACCAGTAGTCACAGGCACAGTCCGGGGACACCCAGTAAAATTCCTTTGGGACACAGGAGGGTCCCGCACCACTTTAAACTCCTCCACAATGTTTCAGCGTGACAAATGGCCCACCACAGATACCATCACGCTTAGTGGATTTACAGGACATGTACAGCAAGGATACATTACGGCCCCTGTAGATATTCAACTCGGAATCATAAATACCAAGCACCCCGTTGTTTTAGTGGATTTGCCCCAAACAGCAGAGCACATTTTAGAAATCGACTTCATGAGCTCACACAACCTTTCCTTTGACCCTGTGTTTGGAAAATGGCCAGAACAGCAAGAGTCCCTGCCACGCTCACAGCAGGAGACTACGAACACAGAATATGCTCAGTGGGAGATTATTGGTTTGACCCACAAGTGATTACCACAGATAAGATGATTAGAGAGGTCCAAAGGAATCATAAAACAACCTTCGCCCAGCACAAGCACGATTGTGGAAAAATTCCAGGAACAGTCACCATTACAGGTCCCGATCCGAAGCCCCAGAAGCAATATGGTTTCCCACAGCAAGCCGAGGGCGAGATTGCAAAAGTAATACAAAGCTTGCTAGATCAAGGCGTAATTCGGCCCACAGCCTCAACAACCAATGCCCCAATTTGGCCCGTAAGAAAAACAGACGGTTCATGGAGACTAACCATAGATTACAGAGAACTCAATAAAGTAACTCTATTAGCAGCCCCCACCGTTGCCACGAGTCCCGAAACAATGCTAAAACAGAGAGTACATGCTAAGTATTTTACGGTACTGGACATTAGCAATGGCTTTTGGTCCATTCCTTTAGATAAGAATTGCCAATACAAATTTGCCTTCAAATTTGCCTTCACGTTCCAAGGACAGCAATATACATATACATGGACATGCCTTCCGCAAGGTTTCCACAACTCCCCCTCCATTTTTCACCGACAAGTTGCAAACAGACTATCCAAATCTTCCTGACCCGAATGCCTCATTCAGTATGTAGATGACTTGCTCCTACAAACTGACAGAAGGGAAGAGCACGTTAAGCTTCTTTCCGAATTATTAGGTCTCCTACACTCAATTGGCTGTAAAGTTAACCCGAAAAAAGCCCAGATCCTAAAAGAAAAGGTCCTTTACTTAGGCACCATTATCACACATGGAGAAAGAGAGATAGAACAGAAACGGATTGAATCGATAGTTAAATTGCCCTTGCCCCACAATGTCACTGCACTCCGGTCATTTTTAGGATTGGTTGGGTATTGTAGGAACCTGGGGCAGGATTCTCCAATCCCTCGCCGGGTCCGAGAATCGCCGGTGATCGGCATGAGTCCCGCCCCCGCCAGCTGCCGAATTCTCCTGCCCCCCCCCAAAATCCCGCTGACGTGAATTGAGCGGCCGCCTCGGAGAATGGTGAGGACCGGCGCGACGCTATGGGCCCTGGGGCCGCCTGAATTCTCCGGGCCGGATGGGCCAAAGTCCCGTCGACGTGACCAGAGGTCAAGTCGGCGTAAATTAAACCACCTATTTAACAGCGTCAACCAATTGTGATGCTTGGCGCCGGCCAGCGCGGAGGTAGGTTTCGGCGTGCGGCAGCCGCAGGAGAAGTGATGGCACGGCTGCAGTTGGTGGGCGGTGGGGTGTGTGGAGTGGGGAAGGGGAGGTGTGTGGAGGAGGGGATGTGGAGGGGGGGAGGGGGGTATGGAGTGGGCGTGGTGTGGAGGGGTTGTGTGTGGAGTGTGTGTGTGTGGAGGGTGTGAGTGTGTGTGGAGGGGTGGGGGTGTGTGGAGGGGGTGTGTGGAGGGGGGGGGCTGTGGAGGGAGGGGGCTTATAGGGGGTGGTCGGGGGCGAGTGCCGGGGAGGGTGGAACCGGGGAGGTGAGGCCGCATGCCGGGGCGGAGTGGGCTGAGGAGGTGAGGGCGCGTGCCAGGGAGGTGGGGGCCGGGGAGGTGTGGGCGCGTGCCGGGGAGGGAGATTGAGTGCCGGGGGGGGAGTTTGGGGAGTGTGTCCGCCTGGCCAAGTGCCAGCTTCCAACAGTCACGACCAAACAGCCCATGGCACATGGCAGCGGCGGGAGGTGTGGTATGGGCAATGATGACATGTAGTCTATCCCCCCCAGCCCCAACCTCCACCCCCTGCAGACTGTTATGTTTGATTATCACCCAGCTATGTTGGCCGCCGTGGCGGGAGCCACACTTCTACATGTTGCTCTGGGGGAGCAGGAGCAGGAGCCTGCCAGGGAGGCGGCGGAGCCTGCCGCAGAGGAGCGTGCTGCAGGGAGGCAGGTGGCAGGCACCCAGGCAGAAGGGCCGCCCGCCCAATTGGAGGAGGAGGTGGTGGTGCCATGGCGACGGAGATGTCCGATGAGGCCCCGTGTGTACCAGCCCCGCTCGTCGTACCAGAACCTCACGGAACAGGCATGCAGGTGGAGACTCCGGATGAGCCGGGAAACCGTCACCCATATCTGCCACCTGATGGCACACCTGGCACCGTGTGGCACTGGGCGGGGGGAACAACCCTCCCCATGGCCGTCAAGGTTACGGTGACCCTGAACTTTTATGCCACGGGGTCATTCCAGGTGCTGAATGGGACCTGTCCGGCATCGGTGCACCGGTACATCCGTGGCGTGACAGTCACCCTATGTGCCATTGCGGACCGCTATATCCAGTTCCCTATGGATCAGGCCAGCAAGCATGCCCGGCCAGCGGGTTTCGCTGCCGCGGCCAGGATGCCCATGGTCTAGGGTGCGATCAACGGAATGCACGTTTGGTCCTGCAATACACAATACAGCATGCATGGTTAGACACGCAGACGCGGATAGGGGGATATGGGGGAAGGGGGGATATGGGGGAAGGGGGGATATGGAGGAAGGGGATATGGGGAAGGGGGGATATGGGGAAGGGGGGATGGGGGATATGGGGTAAGGGGGGATATGGGGAAGTGGGAAATGGGGGAAGGGAGGGTGGCAGGAATAAAGGGCAAGTGTGTTAGGCAGACATATACATGCGGACCAGCGGTTGTGTGTATGTTGGCAGAGGTTCATAACCCATCCTGCCACTGCAGCCTGCATGGGTGGGTGCAGCCATGTCGGTTGCACCTAGGGCTGTGCCGCCCATCAGAATTGGAGGGGGGGGGGGGACCCACGCTGGCTGCCCTGACAAGGCCATTGATCTTCTTGTGACACTGGACGCCTGTCCTTGCTGTCACGGCCACGGCACTGACGGCCTCTGTCACCTTCCTCCACAGGCGCCAGCTGAGGCGTGGTGTGACCCTGCGGCCGTGTCCGGGGCCTCCCTCCTCTGCTCCACTGCGTCCAGGAGCGCCTCGATGTCGCGCTCCTGGAACATTGGAGCTGCGTGGTGGCCGGCCATTTTTCCGGGTCTCCAGGAGGGTTGTCTTTTGTGCTGCGACTCCGAGCGGCATCAGTGAGGGATGACACCGTCGCAAACGGCGTCACGCCGTTCCTAGCCCATTCCCGGCCGGAGAATCCGCAAAATTATGGGCGGCCCGACGCCGGAGTGATTTGTGCCATTTTTGGCGCCAGCATCGGGCCATTGCGCCGATTATTGGAGAATCTCGCCCCATATAGATGGTTTTGCCACAAAGGCAGCCCCACGAGCTCCTTAAAAAGAACACCCCATGGGAATAGCTTCCACAGCACACGGACGCCATTGATGCATTAAACGCGCCCTAGGTACAGCCCCCGCTGTGCAGGTACCAGACCCACACTCTCCCTACACCACAGAAGTGGCGACCATCGGCCGTACTACTCCAAGAAAGACATGACCGTTTAGGACCCGTCGCCTGTGCCTCACGAGTTTTGGATCCCATGGAGCAAGGATTTTCAGCCTGCGAACGGCACTTGCTCGCAGCCTTTTGGGCAGTTCAATATTTTGCATATATCACAGGCCTCAACCCCGTAACGATTTTAACCGAGCACACCCCAACGCAGCTACTGTTAGATGGTAGGTTAAAGGACGGTTCAGTCAGCCAGATCAGAGCAGCTCGCTGGACCCTGCTCCTACAAGGAAGGGACATCACAGTTAAATGGACAAAAACCCACACACTTTTAGCAGATAATTTACAGTATGAAGGAACCCCACATGAGTGCCAGATCATTGCAGCCAAACATCACACAGGACCCTTTATTCCAAAATCGCTACACCCACGTGTAGGTAGTAAAGCACTGAATCCCCCGACCACGGGTAACGGTTCCTCCACCATTGATAATGGAAAAAGAATGACAGGATGCGGTATTTATGTGGAAGACGCATTAGAGGAGATATTGCTAAAATTGCCAGGTCACTTAGGATCGCAGGCAGCCGAATTAGCCGCAATTGCATATGTAGTGCAGCACCCAGAATCTTTCCCGACCACCGCAGATATATATTCGGACGGTTTATATGCCTGTAATAGTTTGATGGAATTCCTGCCCCTGTGGGAATCTAGAGGATTTTTATCCGCTGACGGTAAACCCCTACCCTCAGCCCCATTATTGAAGCACATTCTTGAAACAGCTAAAGACCGCACATATGGCAGAATAAAAGTCAGAAGCCATCATCGTTCGTCCCCACCCGGTAACGTAAAGGCAGATGCCCTAGCAAAGGCAGGATCACGACATGGCAACCCCCCGAGAGTGAGCCAATATACGCAGTCCAGGTCTCACAGACAAATATCAAAGATTTAGCCCAGGCCCAAAAGTCAGACAACACTCTTAAGCAAGTTTTAGGCGGTAACGTCCCAGCCCCCATGACAAATTCAAGGTCACACTGACGGTACAGGACGGAATAATTTTAAAGAATGGAATTTATGTGGTCCCCACCCAGGACAGGAACCAGATAATTTGCCAATTTCACGATGGACACGGACATCAGCGGATAGAAACCACCATTGCCCACTTAATACCTTTGTGCTGGTGGCCCGATTTAAAAGCAGACGTCACGCATTATATTGAAAATTGTTTAATTTGCACACAAAGTAATCCAGAAAGATACTCCAGGAAAGGTCAGTTAAGACACACCTGACCTGTTAATGGCCCATGGACGAATTTACTGCTAGATTATATTGGTACCCCCCCCCCCCCCCCCCCCCACACCCTGCAGAAATGGTTTTAAATATGTGTTGGTAGTGATTGACACCTCAGGACAAACACGGCGAAGGCAACAGCCAAGATTTTAACACAGCAGATATTTACACAATCGGGACTCCCCCGCAGTATTGAATCAGACCAAGGTTCTCATTTTACAGGCAGAGTTATGCAGAATGTCCTGACAATTTTTGGCATAAAACAGAAGTTCCATATTGCTTATCACCCACAATCCAGCGGCATTGTGGAACGTATGAATCGGACCCTGAAAGCGACTATTAGGAAAATCGTGCAACAGCACAACACCACATGGGACACAGTTCTCCCATTCGCCCTTATGTTTATTAGGAACACAATATCAAGTTCCACAGGATTCACCCCCCACACCCTCATGACCGGACGACCCACGAAAGGAACTGAATATTTATTAGGACTTGATTTGGCCAGCCCCACAGTCACCGCCTCACCCACGAAAAAGCAGTCCAACAGGTCACGGAAAATATTAAAGCAGCCCAGCTCGCTGCAACTGTCCGACTAGGCGCTAGGAAAAAGCAGAGTAAGGCCTGCTTTGATAAAACAGTCCACCCAGTAGAGTATACAGTCGGTCAGCAAGTGATGGTTTGCCTATACAACCCAATTTCGTTCCTCTCCCCTAAATTTGAAGGACCCTAATCCATTTCGGATGAAGTGAGCCACTCTGTATACAAAATAACGTACCCTGCAAAATCAGGTTGGTTCCATATCAACCAGCTTAAAGTTTATGGAAGCCAATGCAGGCACTAACCACACCACGTCTCCCTGGCAATGGCAGATGAGTACGCCCCGCCCACTGACAACCTAGACCGACCCTCCCCCAGCTAGGACAGCACGTCCACAGACCCGACCTTGTCTCCGTCCACAGGAACGACTTTTCACCTTGA
Source organism: Scyliorhinus torazame (assembly GCF_047496885.1). Taxonomy (NCBI): domain Eukaryota; kingdom Metazoa; phylum Chordata; class Chondrichthyes; order Carcharhiniformes; family Scyliorhinidae; genus Scyliorhinus; species Scyliorhinus torazame. The sequence continues at coordinate 92,498,899 of NC_092713.1, forward strand.
ACTTGGTTCATACGCTAGCGAGAGCACTCCAGCCTTATTGGAAATAAACGACCAATGGCACAACCGCCCAGGCTCCAGTCACTCTAGCCCCTGGAACCACGACCAAGACATGTTTGGCCCCCTATACCCCCTTTCCTTGCCACAGCCAGAGCCACCGCCACCGCCCGACGAGAAAAATTTGCCCTTTACAGCTACCACCCCTCATGACCAAAGAATTCCCCATTGGCACCGCGATAACTCGCATCGATTGATAAGGAACGACGATTCGGATCCCACAACGGCCCACGCGGCCACGGCATGAAAACGCCAGACACGAGTTTGGCAACCAGGAGATGGTGATGACCCAGAGTCTGACTCCCATTACGGTAACCCTTTTGCGACACTTTTTGATACTGAAACCTGAGGCATCCAGATGATGAGAAAAAGGAACTACATGTGAATTACGGTGTCCCATTTCCTGATGGAGCCTGCCTGCTTTCTGATCTTACATGGTTTTAGTTAATGTCACTTCGACATGGAATTTCTTGATACAGTTTATTTTTCAGGTCTCACATGTTTTAATTAATGTCGCCCATTTACTAAATTTCTTGATGCAGTTATGATTACTCTTCTGCCCATTGTCGGAGTCCATATGTTACAAATTCTTTCCGCCCGTGTAAGGTCACCCAGGCAGTGGAGTAACAGCACTATTTCCTGCCCTGCCTGAGGACCCCCTATGTATTACGTCAGCCAAGCTCAGGTAGTAGAGCAACGGCACTGATCACCGCCCTACCCGAGGAAGTCCACCCATTCTTGTCCTGCCGCGGCTCACACGCACCCCATGTTCCCGTCATTTCGAGCAATTTGGTAAAGTTCTTAACACTCCTTACTGTCCTTGGCAGGTCTTTGTTGCCCCATATCTGCTCTTTTTGCGTGTGGTTTAAAGAATGCTTTTTGTCACAGTCTCTGCACTCAACTCTTTACATTCAGCGACTCTTTGGTCGCTACCCCAATTGCTATTTACATGTTCAACACACTTGGTTGTAACAAAATTTGCTGCTATACTCATCGACCACAAGCTGCGAGATTCCTTGCACTTTAACAGAATTTTTTTTTTCCGGATGTCTTATCTCCAAAATGGTTATTTCAAAAAAAAAATGAGGAAGTCCCACATGGTGACGATTCTAATGGGTAATTGAAGTTCAGAAGAGAAAGACAAACAAAACAAGATATTAACCAAGGGTAATAACAGATATTGTGCTTACACCCCCAGGAATATACGAAGAATGAAGAACAAAAAGACAAGATGAAGACAGAACTGATAACCTCCATTATGATCATCATTGGATCCCTACAGTTGCGCGCATTGTACGCATTTATCCCCTACACCACACCGGCCCAGAACATGACCACACAACATGATACACCTAGCCCGGACACTACACCACACATAGAGATACACACTGATACCCCCACATGATGCGAAAACATTGTAAAGTGGTGTTCCCTCTCCTATACAGTAGAACCCCTCTTGATAATAGCGATACTCTGCAGTGTCGTTCAGACACTTAGACTCTGCAAATGGCAAAGGAGAGCCTCCCGCTCCCCGATGTATACACTCCGAGCCCCTTTCTTTGGAATCCACCAAACCCCACAAACATTTTAAACCTTTTTTTTCTGACGAAATAAAGGTTGTATTTTTCAATGAGTGTAATGACTTAAGTAGAAATGTGATGCTGCTGTTGTTAAAAATTTTTGTACTGTATTATCAGTTCCGTTTGATATTTGCCGGCAGCATGAGTGTAGCTTAGGTAATGACAGTTAGAGATTCCCTTGTGTAAATAAGTTAAATGTATGATTAAATGTTTATAGTGGCCCCTTAGAATTTATGAATGTGTGATGTATTAAAAACTTAGGTGAATGCTCCAAAAACATGAGAGAGAGTAGTGTAGAACCTGTTCTTGACCAAGGGTAACCGACACACCAAAGACGGATGAAGGATCAATAGTGTGATCCACCACGCTTCGCCTTCAGGATCAAAAGGACGGGGTGTAGCCATCTGGGATGGCCACTTACAAAGGGAAGTGTGGCCACTTGCAAAGAATCATGGGAAATATGGCCAATGCAGGATCCAGACGAACTCAGAGCTTAAGTGTATATTTGCCACTAGATAACCAGACACGATCGAACCCCCAGCCAATTTGCAATCTAATGGCTCATTTCCCCAGAACAAAAGACTTGTACTCAGGTATCGGATACAGATACAGACTCATCGGCGCCACTCCCTTCACCCAGGAAGCCCAAACAGCCAAGGTCAATGACCGCTCAGGACATGCCCAGCCATCAAGACACCCGCTCCTTTATTGGCTAAAATCGAAGGCAGTAATCGAAGCCTGCCGAATTATTGGGTCCAAAGCTAAGGACCTCCCAAAAGAGCACGAAACCCCGAAGGATAAAAAGAGACACTGCCGTGTGTTTGGTCTCTTTTGGCCCCGGTGCACTGGCACTCTCTTGGCCCGGCCTACGCCTGATACCAATTGCAGCACCACGACCAGAAGCAAGTTCAAGACCAACGATCGCTGCCAGACGGATGAGCCCAGCAGAAACGAAGTCACTTCTTCAGACCCAGCCACGCAAGATCCGAACAAAGGCCTTGTTCCTCTGCATAAAGCCGGGTGCCTGAAGTTAAGTACAGGTTGTTGTAGTGTTAGGTGTAATTTAGCTTGTAGTGTTTTATGTTGTATGTCAAAGTAATTCTTGTGTGTAAATAAACTATCATTGAACTTGAACTATCTAACTGGTTGTTGGGTCTTTGATCGATATCCGGTTAAACCTTGTGGTGGTATCATTTGATACCTGCCGACTCTGAAAGCAATATTATCATTAATAACTGTCATATCAGTATCCAGTTATAAAGAGCAACATTATTGGCGTCTCCGGTGCAAATTGGCAACAAGCCTCCTTCCGCACTGGACCTCAGAGATGTTAAGATAGCTAAAGCGAAGCCTGGAAACTCTGGCTGCAGGATAATGACATCTTCTGCAGACCCCTTTGCCTTGCACTTCCTGTTGGCCCTGCCCCCCTTTGGTTGCACCTCTCTTTCCACAGGTTGCACTCAGGATGCTGTCTGCAGGCACTTGGCCTCCTCACATTTCTGGCCCTCTCCTCCTATTTTGAGGAGGTTCCTCCAGCATCCCCATTTTCTGAAATGCAGGTTGCACAGGATAGTGCACTGAAGAGGGCTCTTGGCAGAAATCCTCTGAAAATGTTGCTAACCAAAGAGTCTTCCAGAATACAGAGATAATACAACAAACTGTCTGAAAACAAATCCTTTTCGGCGGGAACTCAGCTGTTGGAGTGGGCGGAGCTACAGAGTCGAGCGGTGAGTATTTAAACTAGTTGCTTCGCAGATTTGAGTCTTTTCGGCGGGAACTCAGCTGTTGGAGTGGGCGGAGCTACAGAGTCGAGCGGTGAGTATTTAAACTAGTTGCTTCGCAGATTTGAGTCTTTTCGGCGGGAATTCAGCTGTTGGAGTGGACGGAGCTACAGAGTCGAGCGGTGAGTATTCAAACTAGTTGCTTCGCAGATTCAGCTGTTGGAGTGGGCGGAGCTACAGCATCGAGCGGTGAGTATTTAAACTAGCTGCTTTGCGGATTTGAGTCTTTTCAGCGGAAATTCAGCTGTTCGAGTGGGCGGAGCTACAGAGTCGAGAGGTGAGTATTTACACCAGCTGCTTCGCGGATTTGAGTCTTTTCAGCGGAAATTCAGCTGTTGGACTGGGCGGAGCTACAGCATCGAGCGGTGAGTATTCAAACTAGCTGCTTCGCGGATTCAGCTGTTGGAGTGGGCGGAGCTACAGAGTCGAGCAGTGAGTATTTAAACTAGCTGCTTCGCGGATTCAGCTGTTGGAGTGGGCGGAGCTACAGAGTCGAGCAGTGAGTATTTAAACTAGCTGCTTCGCGGATTCAGCTGTTGGAGTGGGCGGAGCTACAGAGTCGAGCGGTGAGTATTTACACTAGCTGCTTCGCGGATTCAGCTGTTGGAGTGGGCGGAGCTACAGCATCGAGCGGTGAGTATTTACACTAGCTGCTTTGCGGATTCAGCTGTTGGACTGGGCGGAGCTACAGAGTCGAGCAGTGAGTATTTAAACTAGCTGCTTCGCGGATTCAGCTGTTGGACTGGGCGGAGCTACAGAGTCGAGCGGTGAGTATTTAAATTAGCTGCTTCGCTGCTTAAACAGCGGCCACAGGGTCTTTGGGGATAAATTTGAAGAGTGACGTCACAGCAAAGCAGTGATTATTGGCTGGTAAGGAAAGTGCTCCAATTAGCAGTAGCTGGGAGAAATTTAACTCTTCGTGTGTTGGTAAGTATTGTGATTGGTAAGTAAAATCTTTATTCCCTTCACTTATTCATTATTTGATATTATATTTGTAATCAGTTAAGGTAAAGTGTAAAAATGGCAGGAGATCCCACACCCGTGTTATGCTCCTCGTGCTCAATGTGGGAGTTCAGGGACGCGGCCGATACCCCTGACGACTTCATGTGTGGGAAATGTGTCCAGCTGTAGCTCCTGTTTGACCGCATGATGGCTCTGGAGCTGCGGATGGACTCACTTTGGAGCATCCACGATGCTGAGGAGGTCGTGGATAGCACATTCAGTGAGTTGGTCACACACCGCAGATTAGGATTGGTGAGGGAGACAGGGAATGGGTGACCAAAAGGCAGAGAAAGAGCAGGAAGGCAGTGCAGGTGTCCGCTGTGGTCATCTCCCTCCAAAACAGGTATACCGTTTTGGATACTGTTGGGGGAGATGACTCATCAGGAGAAGGCAGCAGTAGCCAGGCTCATGGCACCATGGCTGGCTCTGCTGCACAGAAGGGGGCGAACAAGACTGGCAGGGCTATAGTCATAGGGGATTCAATCATAAGGGGAGTAGACAGGTGTTTCTGTGGTCGAAAACAAGACTTCCGAATGGTATGTTGCCTCCCGGGTACACGGGTCAGGGCTGTCTCAGATCGGCTGCAGGACATACTGAAGGGGGAGGGTGAACAGCCAGTTATCCTGGTGCTTTAAGAACCAACAATATAGGTAAAAAACGGGATGAGGTCCTACAATCAGAATTTAGGGAATTAGGAGATAAGTTAAAAAGTAGGACTTCAAAGGTACTAATCTCAGGATTGCTACCAGTGCCACGAGACAGTCAGAGTAGAAATTCAAGAATATCAGAATTAATACGTGGCTTGAGAGATGCTGCAGGAGGGAGGGATTCAGATTTTTTGGACATTGGAACCGGTTCTGGGGGCGGTGGGACCATTACAAATCGGATGGTCTACACCTGGGCAAGACTGGAACCAATGTCCTAGGGGGTGCTTTTGCTAACACTGTTGGGGAGGCTTTAAACTAATGTGGCAGGGGGATGGGAACCAGATTAGGAAGTTAGAGGTCAGTAAAGAGGCAGCAACTAAAGCCAGTAAGGTACTAGATAATAAACTCGTTGTGACTAAGGGGAAGAGTAGACAGGGAAGAGATGATGAACACAAAGGGGCAGGTGGTCTGAGGTGCATTTGCTTTAATGCAAGAAGTGTGGCAGGTAAGGCAGATGAACTTAGGGCTTGGATTAGTACCTGGGAATATGATGTTATTGGTATTACTGAGACTTGGTTGAGGGAAGGGCAGGATTGGCAACTAAATATCCCAGGGTATAGATGCTTCAGGAGGGATAGTGAGGGAGGTAAAAGGGGTGGAGGAGTTGCATTAGTGGTCAGAGATGATATCACGGCTGTGATTAAGGAGGGCACTATGGAGGATTTGAGCACTGAGGCAATATGGGTAGAGCTAAGAAAAAGGAAGGGTGCAGTAACATTGTTGGGACTTTACCACAGGCCTCCCAAAAGCGAGCATGAAGCAGAGGTACAAATATGTAGACAGATTATAGAAAGATGTAGGAGCAATAGGGTGGTCGTGATGGGAGATTTTAACTTCCCCAACATTGAATGGGACTCGTGTAGTGTTGGAGGCGTAGATGGAGCAGAATTTTCATGGAGCATCCAGCAGAGTTTTTTAGAGCAGGATGTAAATAGTCCAACTCGGGAAGGGGCCATACTGGACCTGGTATTGGGGAATGATCCTGGCCAGGTGGTTGAAGTTTCAGTCGGTGATTACTTTGGGAATAGCGATCACAATTCCGTAAGTTTTAGAATACTCATGGACAAAGACGAGAGTGGTCCTAAAGGAATAGTGCTAAATTGGGGAAGGCCAAGTATAACAAAATTCGGCAGGAGCTAGGGAATGTGGATTGGGAGCAGCTGTTTAAGGGTAAATCCACATTTGAAATGTGGGAGTCTTTTAAGGAAAGGTTGATTAGAGTGCAGGACAGACATGTCCCTGTGAAAATGAGGGATAGAGATGGCAAGATTAGGGAACCATGGATGATGCGTGGAATTGTGAGACTAGCTAAGATGAAAAAGGAAGCATACATAAGATATAGGGGTTCAGATTTTTGGGACATTGGAACCGGTTCTGGGGGCTAAAACTGATGAAGTTTTGGAGGAATATCGGGAAAGTAGGACAAATCTCAAACGCGTAATAAAGAGGGCTAAAAGGGGTCATGAAATATCTTTGGCTAACAGAGTTAAGGAAAATCCTAAAGCCTTTTATTTTTATATAAGGAGACTGAGGGTAACTAGAGAAAGGATTGGCCCACTCAAAGACAAAAGAGGGAATTTATGCATGGAGTCAGAGGAAATGGGTGAGATTCTTAATGGATACTTTGCATCGGTGTTAGGGATAGATGTTTAAATACTCTAGGTCAAGTCAGCATAAGGAAGGGCGAAGTTTTGGGTATTCTAAAAGGCATTAAGGTGGACAAGTCCCCAGGTCCGGATCGGAACTATCCCAGGTTACTGAGGGAAGCGAGGGACGAAATAGCTGGGGCCTTAACAGATATCTTTGCAGCATCCTTGAGCACGGGTGAGGTCCCGGAGGACTGGAGAATTGCTAATGTTGTCCCTTTGTTTAAGAAGGGTATCAGGGATAATCCAGGGAATTATAGACCTGTGAGCTTGACGTCAGTGGTAGGCAAATTGTTGGAAAAGATACTGAGGGATAGGATCTATTCACATTTGGAAGAAAATAGACTTATCAGTGATAGGCAGCATGGTTTTGTGCAGGGAAGATCGTGTCTTACAAACCAAATAGAATTCTTTGAGGAAGTGACAAAGTTAATTGATGAGGGAAGGGCTGTAGATGTCATATACATGGACTTCAGTAAGGCGTTTGATAAAGTTTCCCATGGCAGGTTGATGGAAAAAGTGAAGTCGCATGGGGTTCAGGGTGTACTAGCTAGATGGATAAAGAACTGGCTTGGCAACAGGAGACAGAGAGTAGTGGGGGAAGGGAGTGTCTCAAAATGGAGAAGGGTGACTAGTGGTGTTCCACAGGGATCCGTGCTCGGACCACTGTTGTTTGTGATATACATAAATGATCTGGACAAAGGTATAGATGGTCTGATTAGCAAGTTTGCAGATGATACTAAGATTGGTGGAGTTGCAGATAGCGAGGAGGACTGTCAGAGAATACAGCAAAATATAGATAGATTGGAGAATTGGGCAGAGAAATGGCAGGTGGAGTCCAATCCAGGCAAATGCGAGGTGATGCATTTTGGAAGATCCAATTCAATAGCGGACTATACGGTCAGTGGAAGAGTCCTGGGGAAAATTGATGTACAGAGAGATCTGGGAGTTCAGGTCCATTGTACCCTGAAGGTGGCAACGCAGGTCGATAGAGTGGTCAAGAAGGCATACAGCATGCTTGCCTTCATCGGACGGGGTATTGAGTACAAGAGTCGGCAGGTCATGTTACAGTTGTATAGGACTTTGGTTAGGCCACATTTGGAATACTGCAAGCAGTTCTGGTCACCACAGTACCAGAAGGATGTGGATGCTTTAGAGAGGATGCAGAGGAGGTTCACCAGGATGTTGCCTGGTATGGAGGGTGCTAGCTACGAAGAAAGGTTGAGTAGATTAGGATTGTTTTCGTTGGAAAGACGGAGGTTGAGGGGGGACCTGATTGAGGTCTACAAAATTATGAGAGGTATGGACAGGGTGGATAGCAACAAGCTTTTTCCAAGAGTGGGGGTGTCAATTACAAGGGGTCACGATTTCAAGGTGAGAGGGGGAAAGTTTAAGGGAGATGCGCGTTGGAAGTTTTTTACGCAGAGGGTGGTGGGTGCCTGGAACGCATTGCCAGTGGAGGTGGTAGAGGCGGGCACGATAGCATCATTTAAGATGCATCTAGACAGATATATGAACGGTCGGGGAACAGAGGGAAGTAGATCCTTGGAAAATAGGCGACAGGTTTAGATAAAGGATCTGGATCGGCGCAGGCTGGGAGGGCCGAAGGACCTGTTCCTGTGCTGTAATTTTCTTTGTTCTTTGTTCTAACCACCTCCAACCAACTCACAGCCATACGTCTACCTCTCAACTTTCCAAGATTCTGGCCGCCTTTTTCCTGCCCTGGATTGAGATTTAATTAAAACCGTGATGGTCGCCTGGCCACATGGCCCATGCGCCGAGTGTGAAATTGCACAGGCCATGTGAAATCCTGGTAAATTGCCTGTTTATTTAGCCTAATTGTTTATTTAATTGTCAGTGGACGTGCTTCCAACAAAGCACAATGATGTCGGGAAGCCCCCGAAGTCTGCTCATGCGATTTTACGTGAGATCAGGAACGCCATGCGCCTGCTCCTACACGATAAAATTCAGGCTATTTCTTTTAGTCATCCTTGATTGGTTTCTAAAATTTCCCAATCTTCTGGCCTACCATTAATCTTTGCAGCATTGTATGTCTTTTCCTTCAAGTTGGCACCATCATCAACTTCGGCACGGTAGCATTGTGGATAGCACAATTGCTTTACAGCTCCAGGGTCCCAGGTTCGATTCCGGCTTGGGTCACTGTCTGTGCGGAGTCTGCACATCTCCCCGTGTGTGCGTGGGTTTCCTCCGGGTGCTCCGGTTTCCTCCCACAGTCCAAAGATGTGCAGGTTAGGTGGATTGGCCATGATAAATTGCCCTTGGTGTCCTAAATTACCCTTAGTGTTGGGTGGGGTTTCTGGGTTATGCGGGTAAGGTGGAGGTGTTGGGTAGGGTGCTCTTCCCAAGAGCCGGTGCAGACTCAATGGGCCGAATGGCCTCCTTTGGCACTGTAAATTCTATGAATTCCTTTGTTCGCCAGAAATGGTGCACCCTTCTCATACAGTATTCCTTTATCAATGGAATATATTGAGGATTAAAATATCTCCTTACATGACGACCACTGGAGGTCACAAAGAGTCTGCAAGGAGATATAGACAGATTAAGTGAATGGGTGGCAAATGGAGTATAATGTGGAGAAATATGACTTTATTCAGTTCGGCTGTAAGAATAGAAAAATACACTATTTTTCGAATGATTGCAACTTGCAAATGTTAATTTACAGAGAGACTTGGATGTACTCACACCAGGAACACAAAACGTTAGCATGCAGGTACAGCAAGCAATTAGCAAGCTTTATTTCGAGGGGATTGGAGTGTCATAGAATCCCTACAGTGCAGAAGGAGGCCATTCGGCCCATAGAGTCTGCACGGACTCTTGAAAAGAGCACCATACCTAGGCCCAATCCCTCGTCTTATCCCCGTAACCGCACTAAGGGGCAATTTAGCATGGCTTATCCACCTAATATCTTGGGAGGAAACAGAAGCACCCGGAGGAAACCCATGGGGAAAATGTGCAAGTTCCACACAGACAGTAATCTGAGGTTGGAATCGAACCCGGGTCCCTGGTGATGTGAGATAGAGGTGCTAACCACTGTGGCACTGTGCCATCCAAGTACAAGAATAATGAAGTTTTGCTACAATTGTAAGCGGCTTTTGTGAGACCAGATCTGCAACTTTGGTCTCAATTTTTAAGGAAAGATTGGAGGCAATAAAGCAAAGTCTCACTCGATTCATTTCTGGGATAAGAGGGTTGTCCTTGAGTAAATTGGGTCTAAATTCTCTGGAGTTTAGAAGATTGATAAGTGATCTTATTGAAACATTCAAGATTATGAGATGGGTTTGACAGGACAGATACTGAGAGCAAAGGAGCACAGTTACAGGATAAATGTTGATCATTTCAAACTGAGATGAGGACTTTGTTCACTCTTGAATTCTCTACCTCAGAGGGTTTTGAATGTGCCATCATTGAATACATTTAACTCTGAAACAGTCATATTTTTTGATCTCTCAGGGAATCAAAGAAGATGGACAGCGGGCGGAAAAATTGAGTTGAAGCCCGAGGTTATTCATAATCATATTGAATGGCAGAACAGGCTCGAAGGGCCACATGGTCTTCTCCTGCTCCTATTTCTTCTGCCCCTGCTTTCTGCATTTGTTGTGTTGGCATCACAGATTAACATCCGTATTCTGCCAACATTTATATAGTTTGCACTAACTAAACCAGACATAATCAGAAATAATCTAGAGGTGGATCTTGAAGATTTCAAGTGATGCAGTTGCTCCTATTCCCTTTGACCGCTTGTTGCACTCTGGATTGTCCTTGGGGAAAAAAGGTTACTGATGCATTGTCTTGGGAACCAATCTCCTATTGCTCCAACATTGTCAGAACTAAGTTCAAGAGTGTTTAGACAGAATGCAACACCACTGGTCTCCGTTATAGTATATATAAACGAGGTCATTCGGAGCTTGGCTGCCAACTTATGGACAGGGCCAAAAACCACCAGGAAATTTGTCTGGATCAATTTTGGGACAGAAGTTCAATATAAATGACTTGTGTGTCATGTTTCTACCTAAAGAGTTACCATGTACCCTCAGTTATTTGCTGAAATTATACTGAAAACATAATGGGCGCGATTCTCCGAGCTCCGCGCTGGGCCGGAGAATTGCCGCAATTGCGCCACGCCGCCCCGACGCCGGCGCGCGATTCTCCAAGATGCGGAGAATCGGGACATTTGCGCCGGCGCGCTTGGCACGGCGCCGGGCCGCCAATTCTCCGGCCCGGGTGGCCGTGCGGAAACGGCAGAGTCCCGCCGGCGCCGTTCACCCCTGGTCGCTGCCGGTGGGAACACTGTGCGAAGGGTCGGGGGGGGGCGGCCTGTGGGATGGGGAAAAGCGCTCCTTCACCTCCGATGATGTCTGACCCACGATCGGAGCACAACGATCGGCGGGACGGCCTCTCCCCCCCCCCCCCCCCCCCGGGTCTACTTTGTTCCGCTCCCGGCCCCAGAACCCCCGCGCCATGTTGCACCGGGGCCGGAGCATTGAAGAAGTCCCCCGTGCATGCGCGGGTAGGTGCGGCCCACCTGCGCATGCGCGGGTTGGCGCGGCGTCCATTTGGCGCCGGGGGGGCTGGAGCGGCGTGAACCGCTCCAGCGCCATTCTGGCCCCCTGTGGGGTACAAAATCGGTAGTCCTTGCACCCGTTTCACGCCGTCACGACGGCGCAAACACCTGGGGCGAAATTCTCCCCCAACGGCGCAATGTCCACCGACTGGCGCCCAAATCGGCGCCAATCAGACGGGCATCGCGCCGCCCCAAAGGTGCAGAATGCTCCGCATCTTTGGGGGCCGAGCCCCAACATTGAGGGTCTAGGCCGGCGGCGGAGGGATTTCCGCCCCGCCAGCTGGCGGAAATGGCATTTGTTGCCCCGCCAGCTGGCGCGTGGGAGAGTCACTACCGCCTCCGCCATGGTGGAGACAGTGGCGGAGGCGGAAGGGAAAGAGTGCCCCCACGGCACAAGCCCGCCCGCGGATCGGTGGGCCCCGATCGCGGGCCAGGCCACCGTGGGGGCACCCCCCGGGGTCAGATCGCCCCGCGCCCCCCCCAGGACCCCGGAGCCCGCCCACGCCGCCTGGTCCCGCCGGTAAATACCAGCTTTAATTTATGCCGGCGGGACAGGCAATTTCTCGGCGGGTCTTCGGCCCATCCGGGCCGGAGAATTGAGCGGGGGGTCCCGCCAACCGGCGCGGCCCGATTCCCGCCCCCGCCCAATCTCCGGTACCGGAGACTTCGGCAGAGGCGGGATTCACTGCGGCCAACGGCCATTCTCCGACCCGGCGGGGGGTCGGAGAATGACGCCCCAGGTCTCCATTTTGGAGAATCGTGTTCAAAGATTATCCTAGCCCAATATCTTTCAAAACTCTAGGGACAGCAGCATGGAATAGCTATTAATAACAGAGTAGAGTTTTGGAACTTGCACACAGCCATCACACTTTAGATGCAAAACACTCTTGAAAAAATCATAAAAAACAAAAGCAGCCCATCAACTAATATTATAGTGTGTTGTACAAGCAGATAAACCTATCCCAGATTATCTCAGCAATTTGTAATTAGGAACAATTGTCTGGATTCGCCTATTTAGTCCATTTTGCCACAAATTTAAACGCTGGCATTGAAGGCTTATATTAGCAACTAAATGCCACAATAAAGTTCCAATTCAAAGATGCTCATGACAAATATCATGCCAATTCTGATAATTTTCTTTAATAGGGTGTGGCTGTGAGCCATTGAGATCAGAAAGTGTTCATGTTTGATCCTGGTTAGCCGACTGGGTGACATTGGTCCTTTTAGGAAAAGGAGGAATTTATATCCTGGAGGAATATATATCCTGGATTGGACCTTTTCTGTTACCATACGAGAAAATAAGATTGTATGCAAGCACACAACAATTTTTATCACCAGCAAAATCTGCCCCCTTTTTAAATCATCCTTACCTAGCCCCTCTCTCATCAGTCTCTCATCTATTGTAAAACCACAATTATCCATAATTCATGATCTGCATTTTAAATTTCTACCAGAATTTTTGAGAGAGTTGAGGCTGCCAGTACTTTGTTGCCCACTCAATCCTGTGGAGCTGTTGCTGGCAAGATAAATTGATGATGGAACAGCTGATCTTCACGCAGTTATCCAAAACTCCAGTCACTGGATCTGAGAGTGACAGCCAAAAATACCCTCTTGACAGCTACTATGGCCTCCATCACTGCTAAAGAAACGGGTGCTAAAGGCAATTTATGCCCACCCTCAGCAATCCGGATGGCAATACTCGAATGCTGATCTTAGCAGAGCTGTTCACTACTGCCACCCGTAAGCTTGTCGGTTTAAACGTGCTTTTCACAGGGCAGATTTTGCTGGTGATAAAAACTGTTGTGTGCTTGCAGACAATCTTATTTTCTCGTATGGTAACAAAGAAAAGGGCTAATCCAGGATATAAATTCCATCCAGGATATAAATTCCTCCTTTTCCTAAAAGGACCAATGTCACTTTTACCCAGTCGGCTAACCAGGATCAAACATGAACACTTTCTGATCTCAATGGCTCACAGCCACACAACTATTGAATATAAAATTAGCTTTTACAATAATGTTATGTTCACCACACAAGCTGCTCACCAGCTGATGAGTGGTTTAAAACAGGCAAAATCTCCTGAATTTAAGATCAGCAGCTCGGCAGTGATGGCCTCGGAGCAGGCTGCTGACAGTATCACTGGAGTTGAAAATGTGCTATCATTTCAGTGGCTGGGGACTGTGGTTGGCATCAGGGGAGTATATCTGGCTGGTTTTCTCAGGTTTGGCAGCTGCAGCCTCCCCGAACAGGCACTGGAATGTGGCGACTAGTGGCTTTTCACAGTAACTTCATTTGAAGCCTACTTGTGACAATAAGCGATTGTCATTTCATTTCAGTTGTGGGTGGCTGTGTGGGAGTTCTTTGAGCCAGCGAATCAGCTCCCCTAGTGTCAGCTGATCTTGCCAGCAGGAGCCGATCTTGCTAGTAGAGAACTGTGCTGCTGGAAAATCTTGACAATCGTTTAACTTCCATTATCTGCTAGGGCACCAATTCAGTATATTTTCACTTTAATTGTCACTTAAATTAATCTATATTGCCCGCTTGAATTGCCTTTCATAGTAGCTTACTGAGAAATTATATTAAATTTTCAGTAAAAAATTCATGCTTACAACTAATTTTTAGCTTGTGTACCCTTATATTTGCACCTTTTGCCTAGGGTTCAATTTTCCTCATAAACTTGAAACTATAATAATCCTAAATTCCTTTATCTTTCCTAATAATTTAAGTTCTAAATAGGCGGGATCATGCCTTTCACACAAAGACAATAACATCCTTGCTAACATTAAATAATTGAAAGGTGCTGTAGATGTGGTCTGACAATGCATTACACAACAATGCAATCCCTGTTTGCATAATAATAATCTTTATTAGTGCCACAAGTAGGTTTACATTAGCACTGCAATGAAGTTACTGTGAAAAACCCGAGTTGTCACACTCCGGCGCCTGTTCGGGTACACTGAGGGAGAATTCAGAATGTCCAATTCACCTAACAGCACATCTTCGGTACTTGTGGGAGGAAACCAGAGCACCCGGAGGAAACCCACGCAGACACGGGGAGAATGTGCAGACTCCGCACAGACAGTGAGCCAAGCAGGAATTCAATCCCGGGTCCCTGGTGTTGTGAAGCAACGGTGCTAACCACTGTGCTACCGTGCCGCCCTAATAATCCTTTCTAATGCAACCCAGTGTTTGATTTGACCATTTAAACTACTGCTAAACAATTTGCTGTTGGTAATCTTGGATATGTTTCTCGGTCAGCATTCTGCACCCCTATTCCATTTAAGACATATTCCCTCCTTTGACTGATGATTTAGACAATAATTATATAACATTTCCCCGCATTAAGTGGCATTTGCTTCCCCCCCCCCCCCCACCCCCCGCCCGCACCACTCCCCTCCCCAGGGATGTCCCTAGCTGAGTCAGCATTTAATGTCCAGGTATCTGAGTCACTTAAATCCTCAACCTGGTTACACTGGGCCTCAATTATTTGCCTTGCCTAATGTCTTGGTATCTTTTGCAAAGCTTGAAGAGAGAAGAAAGTTCACTTGCAATTCCTTCACAGTTAATTAGTTTGAAGCTGTCTAGGTACGAACATGGAGAATGGCCACTTTAACTTAAAGGGCAGGGAGCAGTACTAGAGCAAGCAAGAAATTTGAAAAAGCAGCAATGGGATCCAGAGCTGAGAGGTGTGCAGTCAAAATTATGCAATTGAAACTGAATGAGGTGCATGTTTTTGGAATCAGCAGCAGTAAACCTATGAAGAATGCTGTTTACACATTTTCTTGAGAAGCTGCAATGGCAGTGAATGTCACTTCCTTGACTCGCGGAACTCCTTCACAGTGTTAAAAAAGTTCAATTACTTCACCAGAGCAGCCATGGGATGCTAAAAGCAAAACAATGTGGATGTTAGAAATGAGAAACAAAAACAGAAAATACTCGGCAGTCAGGCAGCATCTGTGAAGATAGAAACAGCCAAGCTTTCAAGTTGCTGATCTTTCATCAGGACTGGAAGAAATTGGACATGTAATGGGTTTTAAGCAAGTATTTAAGCAAGCAGGGAAAAGGGGAAGGATAGTAGCGAAGATCTGTACTAGGGTGGAAGGCGGATGTGATTAAATGATAAAATAGATTATGGTATGAGGCATAGGGCAATAAAATTAACAAACAGTTGGGTCTTGAGGATCTGTAAATGACAAAAGCAGAATCATTACCAGCAACAGCTGTCTGAAAAAATAGGATAGTGTTTATTTTTATTCGTTCATGGGATGTCGCTGACTGGGTCAGCGTTTAAATGTCCATCCCTAATTGCCCTTGAAGGAGTAGTTAAGAGTCAACCATATTGCTGTGGCTCTGGAGTCACATGTGGGCCAGACCAGGTAAGGGTGGCCGGTTTCATTCCCTAAAAGACATTAGTGAACAAGGTGGATTTTTACAACAATGGTCATCCTTGCGCTTTTAATTCCAGATTTTTATTGAATTCAAATTTCACCATCTGCAGTGGTGGGATTTGAACCTGGGACCGCACAGCATTACACTGGATTCTGGATTATTAGTCCAGTGACAATACCACTAAGCTACTGCCTCTATGATATATTTTCAGACACGGGCAGAATTCTCCGGCCGCGTCCACCCAGCCACCGGAGAATCCCGCCGGAGGTCAATGGACTTCGCCATTGTCCACGTCGCGCCTGTGGCATTCTTCCAGCGGGCGCGGCAGAAGAATCCAGCCGACGGTTACTGGTAATGATCGGTCAGTGTCTTTAACTTTGTCATTTACATCTCCTCTTGACTCTTCGTTTATTGTCCCATTATGACTGTCCTTTGTCCATCTGATTTACCCCACCTACCACACCATTTTCCCTGCCTCTGAATGTAGTGCTATTACATCTCTAGGGTGCGAATAAGCAATCCCGTTGTGCCCAGATCCGAGCTAGGTGCAACGGATGAATCACGCACAGGCCCCAAATCGTGCTCCGTGCCAGCGTCACCTGACTCACTCCGCCCGACGTGATCTGGATCTTGTCCAGCTATATGGCTCACTTAAATACTTGGATGCTGGATTTTCCTGGCACCCGGAACTCACCGGCTGCACCTGGGTTTACCTCGCCAGAACACCATTTAGTACTAGTCAGGGACAGGGCAGGGTGGCACCCTGGCACTCCACCGGCACCTGGGCTCCCTGGCCATGACAGCCTGGCACCCATGGCACTGCTAGGGTTCCCATTTGGCACTGCCAGGATTGCAGCGCCAGAGTGCATTGGTGCCAGGTTGGCACTACCAGGGGTCATTCCAGGTAGAGGGGGATGGGGGTGGTTCCAGAGGCCTCCCTAAGGTTGGGGGGGGGGTGGGGGTGGAGGGGGAGTCAAAAGAGCGGGGTGGGGAACCTGAAGGTCGGGGGGGTGGAAGATCGTGCTGCCGGACAAAATGGCACCCCGTTCTGCAAAGAGCCTTGCCTCTACATGTAGCCTCGGTGGGGGGAAACTCCCTGAAGTGGAAAAAAAGACAAATTGCTGTTGCCCAAACCACAAATGGAGCTATTTGGACAGATAAACAATAGCTTGGCCAAAGAGATGGAGGGAAAGAGAGGTAGAGAGTATCCTGGAGGGCTGTGGGGCTGGAGGAGATCACAAAGATAGGGAGGGGGAAGACCATGGGAAAGATGGCACAGATTTAGGAGGGGACTACATTTGCAAGGATTTCAGAGGTAAGTAAGGTTGGAGATGGGAGGGTGGGATCAGGGATTGATTTTGTGAGGAAAGGGGTATGCCGGTGGATTTAAAGGCAAGAGGGGCAGTATCTGAGGCGAGAGGACTGTTAATATCAGCATGGGGACCAGGAAATGTAGTGGAATGGTCAGCAGTTTAGTGAGAATAGGGTAGGAATAGCAGGAGGTGAGCCTTCTGGACTAACTTAGAAAGGACGTGAGGGGAAATGAGAGAGAAACTAAAGAAAGATGTGGGTTCAGGGCTAGGGCAGCTTCCGGCTCCTAAATATTATAACATCTCTTTGTTTTAATTTTCTCTAAGTTATTCAAAGGAGGATGTCATTGAGGACAAGAAAGGAGTGGTGAACAACCGAACAGGCGCCGGAATGTGGCGACGAGGGGCTTTTCATAGTAACTTCATTGAAGCCTACTTTGACAATAAGCTATTATTATTATTATTATCTCTGACCAATCAAGCATATCTTCACCTATGCTTTTATTCCCTCTTTTCCTCTCTCACCAGCCGAGGGAAATCCACCCAGTATGATGTATGCAGTTACAAAGTGTGCTTTCCACTAGGTGACATAACATATGAAGGTGCTGGCTGGCAGGGGCAGTGCCAGGGTGCGAGGCTTGACAACCAGGGTTTGGGCCCGGGAGGGTGTCTTACCAGGTGGAAGGGCTGCAGAGGTACTAGTTCAACACGGCCAGGCGAACCCCGGAGGAGTCAATCACAGAATTCCTGACGCGCCTACGCAAGTTGGCCAAGCAGTGCAACTATGGCCCATCCCTTCCAGAAATGTTAGGAGATCGCCTGGTTTATTGCATAAACAACACGGTGACCCAACGCAAGTTGTTGGCAGAATCTTCTTTGGACTTAAAAAAGGCCAAGGAATAATCCCTCTCACATGAAAACATGAAAAGGGAAGTCCAGGAACTCCAGGGCTCCATGGACATGGATGTAAATAGCACTGGCCGCCCCCCCCCCCCCCCCCCCCCATTCCGGCGAGTAATGGCTCCCAAGAGCATAGCCCATGGCCATTCACTTAACCTACCTATATCACTTTGGGGGGACTAACAAGGCAAGGGAATACACAATGAATGGTAGGCTGTTAGGAAGTACAGAGGACCAGAGAGACCTTGGGGTGCATGTCCATATATCCCTGAAAGCAGCATGACAGGCAGATAACGTGGTTAAGAAGGCTTATGGGATACTTACCTTTATTAGCCTAGGCACAGAATATAAGAATGAGGAGGTGAAAATGGAGCTGTATAAAATGCCTGTTGGTCACAGGTAGCGTGCTGCAGTGCAGTTCTGGTCGCCACACTATAGGGAGGGTGTGATTGCACTAGTGAAGGTGCAGAAGAAGTTCACCAGGATTTTACCTGGGTTGGACTGTTTCACCTATGAAAAGAGGCTGGTTAGGCTTGGGTTGTCTTCCTGAGAGCAGAGAAGGCTGAGGGGGCCCTGATTGAGGTGTACAAAACTATGAGGGACATAAATGAGGGTAGCTTGGAAGGAGCTTTAGATATGAAGGGACTTTTCCCCTTAGTAGAGGGGTCAATAGGCAGAGATCATAGATTTACGGTAATGGGCAGGAGATTTAGAGGGGATTTGAGGAAAACTATTTTCACCCAGAGTGGTGGGAATCGGGAACTCACTGCCTGAAAGGGTGGTAGACATGAGAACCCGCCCAACGTTTTAGAAGCATTTAGATAAGCATTTGAAATGCCATAGCACACAAGGCTGTGGGCCAAATGTTGGAAAATGGGATTAGAATAGATAGATGCGTGATGGCTGGCATAGACACGATGGGCTGAAGTGCCTATCTTTGTACTGTAAAACTCTATGACTTTCCAGACTCCTTTTATTCTCTTATTGACAACTTACTTTCCTACTTATCTTTTTGTCATCAGCAAATTTAGCAAGCATACATTCAATCCTGTCATCCTGTCATCCAAATAACTGATACAGATTGCAAATTGCTGATGCCCCAGCACTGATCCCTGTGGCAGGTTTTGTTTTAGATGATCACAAAACTATATAACAACCTTCCTAGAGAAGCAGAGCTCCCTTTTCCATGCCCTTTAGCTAGAAGCACATTTGCCAAACCCCAGGTCCTGATGGACTTCATCCTAGGGTCTGAAAAGAAGTGGTTGCCGAGATACTAGGCGCAGTGGTTTTAATTTTCCAAAATTCCCTAAATTCTGGAAAGGTCCCATCGGATTGAAAAATAGCAAATGTAACTCTAACCAAGATAGGATGAAACAGAACCTGTAATTAAAAAGCAAGAGCTAACAAACATCGCCTGTTGCAATCAGGTCGCAGCAACACCAATTTCATTGCCTTGAGCTCCATTCAGACTGTCTCAACAGTCAGTTTGCAATTCATATTTGCATTAAACAGGTGACTAATGCCATGTTTGCTGAAGAAAACAGTTTCATCACATTCTCCACGCACATCTGAAAGCAATAGTTTAGAGTTCAGGAATTGGCTCAGATTTTGGGTTTCTCCCGAACACACTGACTCACTAAACCCTTGACTCTATGCAGGCTTCTTCTGATAGAAGCTAACATGACACTGAAATATTCCAACAATCTTTCACTTTTCACTCCCCCTACACAATAAGTAAAAGGCTGGCCATAAGAATACAAAAGAAACACAATGCACAACGGGAACATGGCATTCCTCAGAAACATACATTTAATGGCTGAGCTTTGCTGAATGGGAAAATTAGATCCAGAATAAAACTGGATACCTCACTGAAAAGACCATTGGAGTCTTCAGGTAACACTTCCACTGCATGGACAAATCTACGAGTGATAGTTACAAGTTATGGTAAACACTATAAAACACTGGTTCTCCCTCAGCTGGAGCATCGTGTCGAATTCTGGGCATCACACTTCGGGAAGGATCTGAAGGTATTAGAGAGGCTGCAGGAAAGGTTCACGGGAATGGTTCCAAGGACTAGGAACTTCAGTTACGTGGGTAGATTGGAAAAGCTGGAGCTGTTCTTGGAGAAGAGAAGATTTAGACAAAATTTGATAGAGGTGTTCAAAACCATGAGGGGTCTGGACAGAGTCGATAAGAAAAACTGTTCCCACCATTGGAAGGCTCAAGGACCAGCGGGCACCAATTTAAGAAGACTGGCAAAAGAAGCAATAGAACATAGAACATTACAGCGCAGTACAGGCCCTTCAGCCCTCGATGTTGTGCCGACCTGTGAAACCACACTAAAGCCCATTTACACTATTCCCTTATCGTCCATATGTCTATCCAATGACCATTTGAATACGCTTAGTGTTGGCGAGTCCACTACTGTTGCAGGCAGGGCATTCCACACCCTTACTACTCTCTGAGTAAAGAACCTACCTCTGACGTCTGTGTTATATCTATCTCCCCTCAATTTAAAGCTATGTCCCCTCATGCTAGACATCACCATCCGAGGAAAAAGGCTCTCACTGTCCACCCTATCCAATCCTCTGATCATCTTGTATGCCTCAATTAAGTCACCTCTTAACCTTCTTCTCTCTAACAAAAACAGCCTCAAGTCCCTCAGCCTTTCCTCATAAGATCTTCCCTCCATACCAGGCAACATTCTGGTAAATCTCCTCTGCACCCTTTCCAATGCTTCCACATCCTTCCTATAATGCGGTGACCAGAATTGCACGCAATACTCTAAATGCGGCCGCACCAGAGTTTTGTACAGCTGCAACATGACCTCATGGCTCCAAAACTCAATCCCTCTACCAATAAAAGCTAACACACCGTGCGCCTTCTTAACAACCCTCTCAACCTGAGTGGCAACTTTCAGGGATCTATGTACATGGACACCGAGATCTCTCTGCTCATCCACACTGCCAAGAATCTTACCATTAGCCCAGTACTCTGTCTTCCTGTTATTCCTTCCAAAATGAATCACCTCACACTTTTCTGCATTAAACTCCATTTGCCACCTCTCAGCCCAGCGCTGCAGCTTATCTATATCCCTCTGTAGCTTGTAACATCCTTCCGCACTGTCCACAACTCCACCGACTTTAGTGTCATCTGCAAATTTACTCACCCATCCTTCTACGCCCTCCTCCAGGTCATTTATAAAAATGACAAACAGCAGTGGCCCCAAAACAGATCCTTGTGGTACACCACTAGTAACTGGACTCCAGTCTGAACACTTCCCATCAACCACCACCCTTTGTCTTCTTCCAGCTAGCCAATTTCTGCAGTAGCCTACCGTGGAGAACCTTATCAAACGCTTTACTGAAATCCATATACACCACATCAACTGCTTTACCCTCATCCACCTGTTTGGTCACCTTCTCAAAGAACTCAATAAGGTTTGTGAGGCACGACCTATCCTTCACGAAAACGTGTTGACTATGTCTAATCAAATTATTCCTTTCCAGATGATTATACATCCTATCTCTGATAAACCTTTCCAAGATTTTGCCCACAACAGAAGTAAGGCTCACTGGTCTATAGTTACCGGGGTTGTCTCTACTCCCCTTCTTGAACAAGGGGACAACATTTGCTATCCTCCAGTCTTCTGGCAATATTCCTGTTGACAAAGATGACTTAAAGGTCAAAGCCAAAGGCTCAGCAATCTCCTCCCTAGCTTCCCAAAGAATCCTAGGATAAATCCCATCCGGCCCAGGGGACTTATCTATTTTCACCCTTTCCAGAATTGTTAACACCTCCTCCTTATGAACCTCAAGCCCTTCTAGTCTAGTAGCCTGAATCTCAGTATTCTCCTCGACAACATTGTCTTTTTCCTGTGTGAATACTGACAAAAAATATTCATTTAGCACCTCTCCTATCTCCTCGGACTCCAAGCACAACTTCCCACTACTGTCCTTGACTGGCCCTACTCTTACCCTAGTCATTCTTTTATTCCTGACATATCTATAGAAAGCTTTAGGGTTATTCTTGATCCTACCTGCCAAAGACTTCTCATGTCCCCTCCTGGCTCTTCCTAGCTCTCTCTTTAGGTCCTTCCTAGCTAACTTGTAACTCTCGAGCGCCCTTACTGAACCTTCATGTCTCATCTTTACATAAGTCTCCTTCTTCCTCTTGACAAGTGTTTTGGCTGCCTTAGTAAACCACGGTTCCCTTTCTCGACCACTTCCTCCCTGCCTGACAGGCACATACTTATCAAGGACACCCAGTAGCTGTTCCTTGAACAAGCTCCACATTTCCATTGTGCCCATCCCCTGCAGTTTTCCTCTCCATCCGATGCATCCTAAGTCTTGCCTTATCGCATCATAATTGCCTTTCCCCCAGATCTAACTCTTGCCCTGCGGTATACACCTATCCCTTTCCATCACTAAAGTAAACGTAATCGAATTGTGGTCACTATCACCAAAGTGCTCACCTACCTCCAAATCTAACACCTGTCCTGGTTTATTACCCAGTACCAAATCCAATACGGCCTCGCCTCTCGTTGGCCTATCTACATACCGTGTCAGGAAACCCTCCTGCACACATTGGACAAAAACGGACCCATCTAAAGTACTCGAACTATAGTGTTTCCAGTCAATATTTGGAAAGTTAAAGTCCCCCATAACAACTACCCTGTTGCTTTCGCTCCTATCCAGAATCATCTTTGCAATCCTTTCCTCTACATCTCTGGAACTTTTCGGAGGCCTATAGAAAACCCCTAACAGGGTGACCTCTCCTTTCCTGTTTCTATGGTGGCATAAGCGTTTTTACATAGCAAATGGTTAGGATCTGAAGTGCTTGAAAGCGTGGTAGAGAGGGCAGCACAGTGGCGCAGTGGTTGGCACTGCTGCCTCACAGCCAAGGACCTGGGTTCAATCCCGGCCCCGGGTCACTGTCCGTGTTGAGTTTGCACATTCTCCCCATGGGTCTCATCCCCAAAACCCAAAGATGTGCAGGGTAGGTGGAGTGGTCACGTTAATTTTCCCCTTAATTGGAAAAACTTTTTTTTTAATGTGATAGAGACAGATTTAACACTGGCTTCAAAGGAGAACTGGACAATTGTCAGAAGAGAAAAAAAATTGCAAGGCTACTGGGAAAAGGCAGGAGAGTGGAACTTGGTGAGTTGCTTCTGCAGACAGCTGACAGAGACACAACAAACCGAATGACATCCTTCTGTGCTGTATTCATCCTATGAGTCTGATGTCCTATATAATATGTTTGCTGTATCTGCATAACTTTATGAAACCAGCATTGAATGAAAACCTTCAACGTGAGAGAGATAACACAAATGATACAGAGGATAGAGAGGAAAGAGAGCTCCAACAGTTCTCATCCAGAACATGATAGCATGTAAAATCCTGTCTCAATGAGATGTACAGGCACAGAATGATCGAGTACAGAAGGAGGCCATTTAACCCTTCATGACTGCCCTGGCTCTTTAAAAGCGTTTTCCGATAATTTCTACTTGCTCTATCTCCGTAATTACCCAGTTTTCTTTTTAAAGTTTTGACAGTACATTCTTAATTAGAAAAACACTGCATTTAAAGAAAAAAATCATAAAGAAAAAGGCATATCAATGCATTATCTTAATTCTGTGTTCTCTAGATCCTATGTGAAATTGTATTTGGCACTCTCAACTTCACTCAAGTAGGTAAAGTTGATCGCACAAAGGCAGCATTAAATAGCAATTTAACTTTGAGTCCATAAAGATGGCTGCTTTGGCAAGGTTGGGGGGGGGGGGGGGGGGGGGGGGGGGGGGGGGGGCGGGGGGGGGGGGGGGGGGAGAAATCAAATTGGTGGTATTGATAGGTTTTGGGGAGGGGGGAGTGAAGTTCATATGTACCGTTGTAGCAGAAAAATCACAATGGAGTATAAATTCTGCAGAGATTTCTTAATTTCCCATGGTAACTTTTGTGTAAGTTCACCAGAAACATTAGTGAAGCTAGTTATTAGAAACATAGAAAATAGGAGCAGAAGTAAGTCATTCAGCCCTTCGAGCCTGCTCCGTCATTCAACATGACCATGATTGCTCCTCTATCTCAAGGCCATATTCCAATGCTCTTCCCATACCCCATCTTTAGAGTCTACTAATCCATCTGCTAATCCTTCTTTGCTGAATACTGAATGTTATAACCTGCCTACTTACCACTGGCTGGGGACTAATGACTATCCCACAATCCTGTGGGAATATGAGCTTCCCCAATGAGGGGGGCAGAGAAACCACTAGTAAACTCCTAGTATAAATAAGCTGGCCAGTTCAGGATCCAGCAGGAAGGAGTATGTAGCAAGGGAAGTTACTGCTACTGTTATGTATATATGTTATAGTAAATAAATGTTATTACTTTGTATCCTTAAAACTCGTGCTGGATTCTTCGTGGCCCTTGCAAAACTGAACTTCTCCCAATCCTCAGGCTTGCTACTTTTTCAGCAACTTTATATGACTCCTCTGTGGATCTAATACTATCCTTAATTTATCTGTAAGCCATGTTTGGGCGACTTTTCTTGTTTTGCTTTTGAGCCAGAAAAGAGTGTATAACTGTTGCAATGCATACATTTGTGCCTTAAATATTAGCCATTGTCTATCTATCATCATGCCTTTGAATGAAGTTCCCCAATCTATCCTGGCTGCCTCTCACCTCAAATCTTCATAGTTTCCTTTGTTTAGATTTAGGGCCCTAGTTGCAGATCAAACTTCTTAACTTTCCATCTTAATGAAAAATTCTATCATGTTATGGTCACTGTTCCCTAAAGGACCCACTCAACCATATTATTTATTACCTCCTTCTCATTGCATCATTTTTCAAGAATTTCCTCAGACCTTCCACCTGTGTGAGATTAAAAGTAATTCTGCTCAGAGATCTACCCACGATACCATTTCAAAACAAAGTTGAGCTCCATGTTCATGACTTTGATAAAACGATTTTTAAAAATTCCTTTCCACTGTACTGCTAAACTTCTTCATGATGAGCATTAAAAAAAAAATCAATATCTTCAGACTAACCATTTAGTAGAATTCCAAGTTTTATTGCTAATACTAGGGGAGCTCCATCATTAACTACAAGCTCTTTAAAACTATAGAGGCTTTAATTAATGCTATTTTGGTACAATCAAATTTCAGTGGGCCGCACGGTAGCATTGTGGTTAGCACAATTGCTTCACAGCTCCAGGGTCCCCGGTTCAATTCCGGCTTGAATCACTGTCTGTGCGGAGTCTGCACATCCTCCCCGTGTGTGCGTGGGTTTCCTCCGGGTGCTCCGGGTTTCCTCCCACAGTCCAAAGATGTGCAGGTTAGGTGGATTGGCCATGGTAAATTGCCCTTAGTGTCCAAAATTGCCTTTAGTGTTGGGTGGGGTTTACTGGGTTATGGGGATGGGGTGGAGGTGTTGACCTTGGGTGGGGTGCTCTTTCCAAGAGCCAGTGCAGACTCGATGGGCCGAATGGCCTCCTTCTGCACTGTAAATTCTATGATAATCTATGAATTGGGAAATGCCCGTCCAGCTTCAAAACCTTGCTTTTAGAATTTGGGGTCGGAGAATCGCTGGCGGGCTGCGCGAATCGCGCCATGCCGCCCCGATGCCGGCACGAGATTCGCCGCCATTGGCGCCGGTGTGGTTGGTGCAGCGCCGGTCGCAGGCCACTCTACGCGGCCGGCCTATCAAATCTCCAGCCCGGATGGGCCGAGCGGCCGTAAGAAATGAGCCGAGTCCCACCGGCACAGTTCTAACCTGCTCTGTGCCGGCGGGACCTCGGCGTGTAAGGGTCGGGTGGCGGCCTTTGCGGGGGGGGGGGGGAGGGGGGGTCCGACCCTGGGGGGGCCTCCGATGTGACCTGGCCCGCAATCGGGGCCCACCGGCCGGCCTCTGTGGCTGGGGGCCTCCTTTCCTACGTGCTGGCCATGTAGTCCTGCGCCATGTTGCATTGGGGCCGGCGCGTTGAAGAAGGCCGCTGCACATGCGCGCGTTGGTGCCGGCGAAACTGCGCATGCGCGGATCCCGCGGCGCACAGTTCACACCGGGATCTGCAGCTGGAGCGGTGCTGGCCCCCTGGAGGGGCCAGAATTAGTCGTGGGAGCGGCCTGTTCACGCTGTCGTAAAACGCGACGGCGTGGACACTCTGCCGCGGGATTGGAGAATACCACCCTTGGTTCTGAGAAGTTCAAATGTTTGAGAGATGCTGATAACAATCCATTACCTAAAAATGTATCTAAATACCCAACACACATATGCAAAAGTATAGAAGGACATGTAGAAAGGTGTGGAAAATAAGGTTGATAGGATTAGAGGAATAGGCGTGGGAGGAGGCTCATATGAAACATAAACACTGACAAGGACCTGTTATAGTCTGACTGACCAGTCTCTCTGCTGTATGTACTTTGTAATAAATATATCACGAGGAATTATGAAGGATCCAACCTGTGATTCAGCTATTGAATCCAATGGAAGTTGACTCAAAGGTATTGGACTTAAAGTCATTGGTCCTTTAAATTCTGTATCCCCAGCGTCACATTTAGGGGGCACCCCAATGATGCACTATGAAGCCCTCCAGGAAGTTCACATATAAGGGTTCAGCTGGCAAATGCCCCAAAGTGCTAACTTCCTTTGGACAATTATGCTAGGCTAGGAACCATCTGACAGAAGCGATTTAAATCGCTAACTTCGGATCATTCTGTCAATTTTACCCAGATAGATATTCTGAAAGGAGTAGAGGGAAAAATCACTTCTAACTCCATTTAAAAATCTAGACACAGCTTTGCATGGGACACCCCACACACACATAACTCCGCCTAGCAGACCAACCACACCACCCCTAACCCAACCCCCCCCCCCCCCACCCCACCCCACTCTGCCCGGCATGACCCTGTCCAAGCCCCCACCCCCTCTCCCCAGCATGACCTAGCCTGACACCTCCCACTATTACCCGCTGCTACCTCGCCTTCCCCTTCCCAGTCCGACACTCCCCCCTCTCTTCACCCAATGCAACGGGCGCGGGCGGACCTCCTGTCACTGGTTACACAGAGATCGGGTGCCATCTTTAAAGGATGCCCCGATCTGCGCTAAAAATATACTTCCCCGCCTCCCCCACAGCCCTGGAGGATCCCTCCCTCTACATGTGGAAGTATCGGGGGGCACTAAACCCCTCTTCCTCCAGCCCTGCGTATTCTCTGCATGCACTCCTCCTCCCCCCCAATGCACATAAGAGGAAGCCCACAACCCCCAATGGAGAAGGGTTTGACCACTCACAGTGCCCCCTGGCACTTGCCCTTGGCACAGCTCAGCTTCGGCCCTCAACCCCGGGGCCTCCAGGCACCTCCACACCCCCGGCACGGTCACCATGGCAGGTTTTCGATTTCATGCTGCCGTGATGTCACCCTGCCAGGGGTGGAACATCACATGGGGCTGGAAGATACAGCATAAAGCCGTTTAATAATATTGAAATGTAATTTAATCATGTCACTTGCAGGGAAAGGGGCGGCGGGCATAATATCTCATTCTGAGACTTCACCAGCATAAATTCCCTTATGGCCCTCTCACAAGAATAAATGGCCATGACGGGATTTGCGTGCACGTCGAATTCCCTTATGGCCCTCTCGTGGGCAGCACGGTAGCACAGTTGCTTTACAGCTCCAGGGTGCCAGATTCAATTCCCGCTTGGGTCACTGTGCGGAGTCTGCATGTTCTCCCTGTGTCTGTGTGGGTTTTCTCCGGTTTCCTCCCTCAGTCCAAAGATGTGCAGGTTAGGTGGATTGGCCATGTTAAATTACCCTTAGTATCCAAACAAAAAGGTTAGATGGGGTTAGAGTGGTGGTGTGGGCTTAGGTAGTGTGATCTTTCCATGGGCCGGTGCAGACTCGATGGGCTGAATGGCCTCCTTCTGCACTGTAAATTCTATGTATAATTCTCTTTTCTCTCGTTTCTCTCCTATCATTGTTCCGCCTTCATGGCAACATTGTCATTAAAAACCCATCTGCTTCACTAATGCCCTTTAGGGAAGGAAATCGTCTGTCCTACATGTGACTCCAGATCCCACAGCAATGCCCTCTGCAAGGCAATCAGTTGTATCATATGATACAAAGTTCAAATGGAATGTAACAAGACAGATCAACTGGCATCGGAACCCTGTGGACCCTGCAGAGACCTCCTTTCTAGGCCTTGTGCCAAAATTGGGCGAGCTGTCGAACAGACAAGTAAAGAAAAGTCTGACATATTCATACTCACAGAATCATACCCCACAGACTATGAGGGAGATTTAGAGCCTGCGTTAGGGACGGCTGGGAACCTAATTTAAATACATTATAATATTATTAGTGAGCCCTCCTGTCGGGACCCCCCCCCCCCCCCCCCAACCCACCACGCACACACACACATAGCTGTATCAATCTTACAACATTAATCCTGTGCCAAAATCATTTTAATAATTCAACTTTCGGCCCATATTGTAAGCGTGAAGGACCAATGACATCTACAATGGTAATATCAAGGGTTTTATGTCACATGGCACAGCCTTCTGTTCAGCCAAAATGTTAACTTTTCCATGTCAACAGATGCAATCCATGAGAGCCTGCACTGTTGCCAAAAGTTATAAAATGCTCAGTGAAAAACATTCATTTTTAGATATTTTTAAAATCTCTCTATACTTCCTCAGCTATCATGCTCTGGTGCAGATTCACAGATAATGCAAAGAGACTGAAATTACTGAGCTTTAACAGCGTTGAAACTCACAGAGTTAGAAAATCAATATACATGTTAGAACAAATGTGAAATGGAATCAAATGGACACTTTATCCTCATAAGAATAAAGAAATGTAATTCCATTGACCAAATTTAAACAAATATGAATGTTGATGATGTTGGTGGTAGAACAACTGTAACATGTCAGTGTCTGTGCTTAAATATTAATGTAATTTACTATTGGTACGGTTGCTGTCAAGTTGAACAGATCAGGAAGGTCTCATGTTCACTCAATAGTTTCCAGTCATTAGTTGATCTCAGTTTGATGGTAGATGAGGTATTGCATTTGACCTCTATACCGATTGTCTTGAAGAAAGGATAGGTAAATCAGCCAAATTTCCGTGCATCGAGATTTCGCTGGGCAAGGTCCAAGCACGCATATTTAAATGAGCCAATAATCTCATTTAAATATGCACTTGCCCAATTCACCTGGGGCCCGGAATTCCCCGGCCTCGTCAGGGAGGCCTCAACTTGGCGCAGTTTGCTGCTGGTTCACAAAATCATGAGCCAGTCGTGATGGCACACTCGGAGAGTGGTTAGCACTGTTGCTTCACAGCTCCAGGGTCCCAAGTTTGATTCCCGGCTTGGGTCACTCTCTGTGTGGAGTCTGCACGTTCTTCCTGTGTCTGTGTGGGTTTCCTCCAGGTGCTCTGGTTTCCTTCCACAAGTACCGAAAGATGTGCTGTTAGGTAATTTGGACATTCTGAATTCTCCCTCCGTGAACCCGAACAGGCTCCGGTATGTGGCGACCAGGGGTTTTACACAGTAACTTCATTGCAGTGATAATGTAAGCCTACTTGTGACACTAATAAAAATTATTTTGTCACGCTGGGGAGTTGAGGCCCTGCTGCAGACGTTGAGAAACATCCCATAAATGCATCGTTCAGCGGACTCTAACTTGACTCAGCTGAATTGCACCCATAAATTATTTAGAGGTCTTTGATCCTTTGAGATTGACCAAAGTAGTTCACAATTGTTCTCACTGTGTCATATACCCCAAATGCATATGGTTATGTTACTGGTTCAGTAAACCCACATGCCTGGACTAATAATCAAATGCCAATAAACTGATAATTTCACATCAGTGTAAAAAGAAATCTAGGAATAAAACAACTCGTATTAATAAAAGTGAACATGAGTCTGCCAGGTTGTTGGAAAAAGTTATCTGGCTCACTAATGTCCTTTAGGAAAATAAAACTTCCATCCTTACTCAGTTTGGCTGATATTAAATTTAAGCCAGTCTGTTCACAACCTTGGTGCCATAACTGACCCGAAATGAGTTTCTGACCTCACCCCAATCTCAGCTTATCTGCTGTTAAACCTCTCACTGGTACTTCTGTTAATTCTAAATTTGACTATTCCTGGTTAGTATCTCACATTCTAGCCTCTGTAAACTTGGGATAATTCAGAACTCTGCTGGCTGTGTTTTGACTGACAACATGTCCTTATCTTCCCTGTGCTCACTGGCCTACATTGGCTTCCAGTCAAGCAACATCTTGATTTTAAAAATTTCTTTCTCATCAAATCCCTCCTTAGCTTAGCCCCTCTCAGTCTCTGTAATCTCCTCCAGCCCCATAACTCTCCGAATTATCTGTGCTTCTCTAATTCTGACCACCAATTTTAATTTCTCCACCCTTGATGGCCATGGGCGGGATTCTCCCGTACCCGGCGGGACGGAGTGGCGTTAATCACTCTGGCGTCGGGCCGCCCCAAAGGTGTGGAATCTTCCGCACCTGCAGGGGCTAGGCCCGCCCCAGAGTGGTTGGTGCCCCGCCGGCCGGCGGGATAGGGGCTAGGAGCCATGCCAACTGGTGCCGAAGGGCCTCTGCCGGCCGGTGCAAGTCAGCGCATGCGCGGGAGCGCCAGCGTGCGCTGGCGTCATCCCCACGCATGCGCAGAGGGAATCGCTTCTGCACCGGGAATGGCGGAAGACCACGGCCTCTGGTGCGGAACAATAGAGTGCCCCCACGGCACAGGCCCGCCCGTGGATCGGTGGGCCCCGACCGCGGGCCAGACCACCGTGGGGGCACCTCCCGGGGCCAGATCACCTCGCGACCCTCCAGGAACCCCTGAGCCTGCCCGTTCCGCCAGGTCCCGCCGGTAAGGGACTTACTCTAATTTACGCCGGCAGGACCGGCTACAGACGGGCGGGACTTCGGCCCATCGCGGGCCGGATAATTCGGGCGCCCCCGGCGCCCATTGAATTGCGCCGGACCCCGCCATTCTCCGAGGCGGGGGGCGTGACTCATGCCGGGCTGGTTTTTGGGGGGGCGGGAGAATTGGGAGGGGGGCGGGATTCACGCCGGCCCCCGGCGATTCTCCCACCCGGCGGGGGGTCGGAGAATCCCGCCCCATGTCTTCAGTTGCCTAGGTTCAAAGCTCTGGAAATTTCTCCCTATACTTGTCTGCTTTTCAATCTTACTTTCCTTCCTTAAGACACTCCTTAAAACCTATTTAATTCACCCAGTTTTTGGTCATCTGATTTAATATCTCCTTATGTGGTTTCTGTCGTACCTTGTTTTGTTCGGCGACTTTGGGATGTTTCATTATGTTAAAGGCACTATATAAATATAAAGCTATTATTGATATATGACTTCAGCTTCCCACAAGTGTGGTTAGCTTTTAATTGCTCTTGAATATGGCAATCAGAGTTATATCAAAGGTCTGAAGGATCAACACACAAGAAGGTCAACCATCACCACCTTAGGCCAATTAAGGATGGACAATAAATATCTGCCTGTCAGTGAAGTTTAACGACTTTGTTTTCAATTACCAGGCTCATCATTTGCCAACAAAGGTGCTGGTGCCTTTCTGAAAATAAAGGTCCGTTCTCAGAATCTAAGTTCTCAGTATCACACAATCCCCGCTCAAAAATTAGTGTCTTGGTCTATAACACTATTATAGCAGAGGTGAACATTCCCAAAAGCCTGTTCACAATATTGGATGGAAGGCTAAAATCATGCTATGGAATTTAGCAATTGGGAGCAATGACAGAAGAATTAAATGGACCCAGAATTAAATGGACCCAGTGACCAAATTCTGTGCTTAAACAGCCCACTTGTCCACGAAAGTAAAGCAAGGTATTTCAATTTTTTTCATTATCCCTGTCCAGTTATAAAATACCTCAAATAAGGACAAATTGGTTTAGGCCGTGAGACAAATAGTTATAGAATCATCTTACAAATAAAACAACATTATTAGCTTTTAAATTGAAAATAAAGCTAAGCAGTATTATTCTATGGCTCTGTCCATCCACCTATTACAATTGCTCTGTCATACTTAAGTTGGAGAAGCAACAATGACCTAGATATGAAATTTGCTAAGCCAAGTCCTTGAAAAGGCAGTACATGTCTTTGACCTGCATAACTTACTTCCTCAACATTTCAGGGAAAAAAGCATAATGACTGCGCCTTCACTGCATGGTAAGTATCATTTGATTGTCAATAGTTAAAACATGTCTGATATTTTTCTTCAAATATTAAGCTAGAAGCTCCGAGGTGCAGATATTTTGCACAGTCAAAATGTACATGCTGCTGGAAAGAATGTCCGCTTTATAAAAAGAAAATTTAAAAAGTATTAATCAACCAAATATTGAGGCAATACCAATCCTTGAGAAAAAAATTCAATAGCCCAAATCTTTTTTCACGCCACGTAAATAGCAATATTCAATAAAACTATAATGCTGAATATTCTTAGTATACAGCGAAGAATGAAAACCTTGAAAGAAAAACATTTTTTTTCCTGAGCTCTAGTTACAGCATTCATAGATACCTTTGTGCAAATAATTGTCAGATACCCAGTTTTCCAAACCCTGGCTTCTATATTACAACAATCAGTTATAATAAGCTCGGTGATTATAAGCGTGCCAACCAAAAATTACTGGTTACTCCCCAATGATATAGCCCCCTTAAATGAAAGCTCGGGTTACATACTCACGTTGAAATGTTGAATCATTGTCCATTAGTGATCGGGTTGTGAGAAACACTGATTCAGCAATAGGCAGTTTTATTGCACTTCCAATAAGCCTGTCGATAGCTGGAGTCTCTCCATTTTTGGGGCATCTGCTTGGCGCTAAACCCATGAAATAGGTATACACTCATGTGCAAGGTACATGCAGATTTCAGCTGAACTAAGCCATGTGCTTGACAGGACTGACAGCATCGGTATGCCCCAAATTTGAGAAAGAAAAAGAAAGGGAAAGAATTGCAGCAAAATGAATCAGTGGCACGACACGCATATAGCCCACCTCCCCCACCCCCACACACCAAACGTCACTGTTATGAAGTGCTTTAACGTTCTTTCTGCAGTTGCCTTAATGATTCATTATGTAAGGGTCTCTCGACACCTGCTGCCTCTGCATGGCAACGCAGTGTTTTTGTCTCATCTTCAGTAAATTAAAATACTTCATGACTGCACGCATTTTATAATCTACATTCGAGACTATCTATGAACTAAAAGCACATTCATTTGTTGTCCAGCTATCAACTAAACAGAAAAATCTCACTATGCATAGATATATCTATTGATATATAAAGTATATCTTTGCCTGCATACCAATATATATTAACAGGAGAACTGGACTATTGTGGAAAGAGAAATGAACAAAGATATATAATTGATGTGACTAGTGGGGGAAGATCCATTAATATAAAAGGTAAAGTGAAATCACAACATATGTTAATTACTGATACTAAGTGAGACTTGCCAGAAAATGACAAAAAATAACAATGCGCAAGAAATCTAAACTAGGTTAATTATATTTCTATTCCTCCTACAGGCATAGGAACTTGGTACAGTCCACTAAGCCATGCAGTTATGATGCATTTTTAGAAAAGATTTCAGTCCCAGATTTACTCAAGTGAGATTTTTATGGTTTAATCAACACATTTATTGAAAAATGCAGTAAATACATTATTCTGACAAAACAAAACACGTCGGAACACTGCAATTTCATTGCAACTTACACCACTGCACACTGTTTAAATTTTCTAATTATACTTAAGATTTACCCAACATGAATTTGGTGTACCTGTTGTAGCCATATATAAATTTGTCTTATTTTATGATTGCTGCTTAATTAAAATAATAATTACCTGACACTTCCTTGATGCTGTAGTGAATATTGGTACTACCCAGTATCATTGTCCAGTGATATGTATCACTGATTTTAGTTCTTACAATGCTACAGGTAGACTCAAAAATGTAGGTGGAGGTAAAGATCAACGAACGCTTCTGCCCTAAGTGATGTTCAGTGACCCCTGTCAAAAAATATGCAGAAAGTTATTAGGCCTGGGCAGGTTTAGGCCTTGCCCCCAAATGTGACATTTCTGCACAACCCTGGATTTGGGCCTTCTGGGCACTGTTGGTTTATGAGGTGTAAAAACCTTCTAATTAAAACAAAGTCGAGGGTCCAAATTTCTTACTTTTTAACACGAGAATCTTCAATTGTGCTTGACCCACAAGGTACGAATAACTAGTATTTATGAATCAAGTAGAATTTATTAAGCAACATATAGTTAACAAAAATCAGTGAAGACAACATAGAAATTTCTCATCTCTCAAGATCCCAGGAAATCTTGGTGTTGTGAGCACAGACAATGTCCCTTCTCTTTGTCTTTGGAGTCACTTTGAACTGTGCCCAGAAAAGCATAATATAACTGTGACAATGAGGATAATGATTTCTCAACTTTTATCCCCCAATTCCCATTCCTCCTTCCTTTTTTGGAGACAGTCCAAATTCACTTCTCCTATTAGTTATAGGATGCAAATCATCTCATGTCACCCTACCTTTGCAACAACCCCTGTTTGATGGGTCGTGGACTCCTGGGGCGGGATTCTTCGCAATCGGCGCGATGTCCGCCGACCAGCGCCCAAAACGGCGTAAATCAATCCGGCATCGCGCCGCCCCAAAGGTGCGGAATTCTCCTTGAGGGGCTAGGCCCCCGCCGGACTGACTTCCGCCCCGCCAGCTGGCGGGAAAGGCCTTTGGTGCCCCGCCAGCTGGCACAAAACTGACTTTGCCAGGCGGCGCATGCACGGGAGCGTCAGCGGCCGCTCACGGCATCCCCGCGCATGCGCAGTGGAGGGGTCTCTTCCACCTCTGCCATAGTGGAGACCATGGCGAAGGCAGAAGGAAAAGAGTGCCATCACGGCACAGGCCCGCCCGCGGATCGGTGGGCCCCGATCACGGGCCAGGCCACCGTGGGGCACCCCCCGGGACCAGATCGCCCCGCGCCCCACCCCCAGGACCCCGGAGCCCGCCCGCGCAGCCTTGTCCTGCCGGTAAGAGAGGTGGTTTGATTCTCGCCGGCGGGACAGGCATTCTAGCAGTGGGACTTCGGGCCGGAGAATCGCTGGTGGGGGGCACGCCAACCGGCGCGGCGCGATTCCCACCCCCGCCGAATATCCGGTGCCGGAGAATTCGGCAACCGGCGGGGGCGGGATTCACGCCAGCTCCCGGCGATTCTCCGACCCGGCGGGGTGTCGGAGAATCCCGCCACTGAAGTTTATATTCATCACAAACAAATGCATATTTCCTTCCAGACACAGAAGAGTCATGAATAAGTCACATTCGCTTGTCAATCTATCTTAACCTAAGCCTCACATTAAAGCTATTAAAATCAACTGCCACTTAAGATCACTTCCTATCAAAATATCATAGAATAAAGGTTTCCTCTCTGGTTCAGATGAAGTAAAGCTTTGTTTCAACATAGTGTCATCTTTTAATGTTTTAAGCCATTCCTTCAAAATGATTTTAAAACAAACACCTGATTGTATTGTGGCCATTAAGACCACTTCAGTTCGAGGCTGATAGAAGTTTCTTCACAAACAATGGGCTGGATTCTCCGATTTTGAGGCTATGTCCCACGCCGGCGTGGGAACGGTGATGTTTTATGGCAGAAAAAATGGTGTAAAACAGCCACCGATCCTCCACACATGCTGTGTGTTAGCATCACGGCAGCGTAGAGCACCCGGCTCTAACTGCTGATACCGCCCGGAGAATTGCCGGGTCCGTGGCCGCGCGTGCGCACGGCGACGGCCTGCAGCGGCCGCACCGTGCAACATGGCGCCGGCTGCTCGCGGACACCCGCTTTGGAGGGGGCGTAGCATCGCAAAAGTAGTGCCACCCCCAATTCAGTCTGAACGGGGATTCTCCGACCGATCGGCGAATGCGATTTCACCGTCGGCGATCGGATAATCCCCCTCAATGATTTTCCTGTTCCCCAATTACCTTGACTGTTAAATGGCCAAAAGAAAAATCAAATTTTAAACTATAGTTACAGAATACATTCCATTGATATTACACATTCTAAAAATTAATAGAATGATCAAAGCATTACAGCACCCAGGGTTGGATTAGCTATCAGAACTGAATCACCATGGAAGATGATGATCTTCTACCATCAACCTGGACCATATTCCTGCCTTGGATCTAAATAGTGATTCAGTCTCCTCGTGGCATCTTTGCCAAACAGAGGGAGCCTGACAATGCCAGACAGGAAAACTCAGTAGCACTGCTGCAAGTAGGACAGTTCCCAAAGTAGGTGGAGACACAAAGGGCGGGATTCTCCGTTGGCTGACGCCAAAATTGGGAAAGGATTAGGCGGAGAATAGGTTCGAACACCACCGTGGCAGGTGCCGATTTGGCGCCAAATCATAATTTTCCATCGCCTCAACAGTGGCATCAATGCATATCATTAGGGGGCTCGACCTAGGAATATCCCGGGCCTCCACGATTCTCTGCCTCGAAGGGCCGAGTTCCCAATGGCGTGGTTCATTTATGCTTTTAAAAATCATGAAACCAGCGTCGTGGCTGCTGACAGAGAAAGAGGGGGTAAGGAAAGTGTCCAACATCGCCATAGTTTGCTGACAGTTGTGCCATTGGCCGGGAAGCTTCTGCCAGGGCCGGAGGGAGTAGCGGGGGGGGTGGCCAGGAGGTGGGCTGTGGGGTCGGGGTGGACGGGCATGGAGCACCATTGCCGCAGCCTGCAAGGAAGTCATGCAGCTGCACACGCCACTAGTTGCCCACTGTGAACCTAGTGGCACGGGTTGTATAGGTGTCCTCCCAGGTATGGGCATGCTCCAGCACAACCACTGCCATCTTATTGGCGGGGAAGGTGTGTCTGGGGATCGTAATTTGTAAGTGCGGTTGCAGCTTGTCAGCCTCCCGAATGTCAATCACGGACCCGGCGAATCCTGCACCGTTTTTCATTGTAATTGACTTTGTTCCATGCTGCGTTGGTGTTAACCCCTCCACAGCCACTGAATCGATCCAGGTCCGCCGCCAGTTTTACAGTCCTGAAAGTCCACGAATTCTGCGTTGGAGTCAACACTTTAGGGCTGAATTCTCCGATTTTGAGACTAATTGCCGACGCCAGCTTGGGAACCGTGGCATTACACAACAGAAGACACAGCGAAACAGCTGCCCGATTCAGGGACTTTAAATGGGCTAGAGCTATCACCACGTGGAAGGCAATCAATTCCATGCAAAACGGTGCCAGATTTGCCAGGTCCGTGATTGACGCACATGAGGCTGACACGCCGCAGTCACACTTAAACGATCCATCCCCCCCATACACATCGTCCCAGTCAAAAAGATGGCTGGAAGGAGAGCAGCGCCACGGTTCAGGGACGCTGATCTGGGCACCCTCATGGAGGCCGTGGAGGGGAGAAGGATGAGCCTGTACCCCAGCCACCAGGCGCCGCCGTTCGCCGTGCCTGGACGCAGGTGGCAAAGGCGGTCTGCACCGTAGGCAACGTCGTCCAGACTGGCATGCAGTGCCTGAAGCAACTCCATGACCTCCTTAAGGCGGCCAGGGTGAGTTGGCTGCTCTGTGTGAAATGAAAAATGAAAATGAAAATCGCTTATTGTCACAAGTCGGCTTCAAATGAAGTTACTGTGAAAAGCCCCTAGTCGCCACACTCCGGCGCCTGTTCGGGGAGGCTGATACGGGAATTGAACCCGCGCTGCTGGCCTGCCTGGGTCTGCCTTAAAAGCCAGCTATTTAGCCCACTGTGCTAAATCAGCCCCCTGGCACTAACTCCGTTCCCCCCCACAACCCATAACCAGCCCCTCTTCCCCAGAGGACGGCCGAATCCCCACCCTGTCCCACATGCCAGCCGCCAAGGCCGGGTGGGTGCCTTGGCCACTGAGGCCACTATCTACCCAACCCCTGTGCTGCATGTGTCGGACCGTCTAACAGTGTTGTTGTATGTGTTTCCCCCGCCACCACCCCAGGGGTAGGCCACGCACAACCGCCGGGATCGGTAGAAGACAGGAGGGGGACCACCAGAACTGCGGCCCCTCACCATGACGGAGCAGAGGGCACTGGACATGGTTGGCGGCCCGGAGGAAAGGAAGGTCACCGAGGTGGAGTTTGGTGGCGGGCGAGGAAGTGAGATCCTGCTTAGTTGCAGATCCCGACACCCCCCTCAACCTGCACCCTCCTCACCCCTCTGACCCTCTCACCCCCTCAACACCCCCCCCCCCCCCACCCCCCCCAGCCTGCTGTCTAACCATACATGTTGTCTTGTGTCTTACAGGACCAGCCGGAGATCGGGCCGGTCCATGGGGAGCCCCCCCCCCGCCCCCAGCCAGTGCCAGAGCCGGGCCCCCCAGACAGCTGAGCACTGACGGGTAGAGCAGCCCACACACCAGCCCTCTACCCGAGACTCAGGACATCCCGGAGCTCCGGTCGGAAGATGACATTGACTTTCAGTTACCGCTGAATCCTACACTCGCCACCATCCCTCAGTTGGGCACATTAGTGAAGAGGCTCCTGGTACATTATCTGGTGTGCACCACACATCACATCCAATACAGTAAGTGGAGGTAGGAGCAGCCAAGGTCAAAGGGCAGTCTGGCCCCAGAAACCAGCTGCCGTCCAGACGGGTCCCAGGCTTCTGGAACATTCTGTCCCACCAACAGTGCAGATGCAGTCAGAGACCCAAGGACCACAAGAGGGGATGACGGCTGGCATCCAGCACCTGCAGGCGTAGGTGGAAGAGTCCATCCGTGGGCAGGATCCGTGGTGCCGGTCATGCGTGCCACCCAGGCCAAAACTGCACAGATGGCAGCCGCGGTGGAGGCATTGGGGGCAACGGTTTTGGCTATGGATCAGCGTGTCCAAGGCCTTGGGCATTCTGTGCAAGTGGTGGCCGAGGTCCAGGACAGGGCTGCGTTGCGCCGACACTGGGTGGGATGACCCAGTCCCCGAGGGAGGTGGCCAAGTCACTGGCTGATGTGGTGCCGTCCCAGACGTAGATAGTCCACTCTCTGTGCTCCATGGCCGTGAGCATGCAGATCCTGGTCGAGACCAAAGCGGGCCTCTCGGCCTAGGAGCGCCAGGTGGTGTT
Organism: Scyliorhinus torazame; assembly: GCF_047496885.1. Taxonomy (NCBI): domain Eukaryota; kingdom Metazoa; phylum Chordata; class Chondrichthyes; order Carcharhiniformes; family Scyliorhinidae; genus Scyliorhinus; species Scyliorhinus torazame. The sequence goes on from NC_092713.1 coordinate 92,537,975, forward strand.
GGGGCATCAGGGGATGGCTCCGCTCGCAACCCCGTCCAGTGGAGTAGTCTGTACAGGCTCTGTGGGAGGATCATACTCTTCACCCTCCCTTCCCCACTCCCCCGTGCCCCAACTGTCCCCAGAACCCCAGGGATTTGACGGACTGTGTGATGGGCTGACCATCTCGCAGGGGTCACCCAGGTGGGAGGTGCTACCGTGGGCATGAGTCAGACGATGTGGAGTAACGGAGCTCATCACAGAGCAGGTTGAGAGTGATGGAGGAAAGCCAGAAGAGGCTGAGGGAGCAGATGGAGGCTGGGATTCTCCGAGCCTCTATGCCACAATTGCGCTCGCTGCAGGGGCGGAGAATGGGCGTCAGAAGGGGCGCCAATCGGGGCCACTGAAAGAGGACCACGCGGCGATTCTCCACCGACAGCTGGCCGAGTTCCCGCTAGCGTGGTTCACTCATGGTTCCACCAGGCGGGAGCTCGGGGTGGCGGCTGTGGACTCAGTCCGTGGCCGTCTGGTGGGGACGGGGGGATCCATCACCGGGGGGGTCTCCAGGACGGCCAGTCTCGCAATCGGGGGCCACTGATTGGCGGGCGCACACAATCTCGGGGGGGGCCTATATTGTCGGGGTCGGCCCGCGGTGTGGGTCTGCCATGCTGAGCCGGGCTAACGCGCGCGCATGCGGACCCACGGTCGGAAGTATAGGGCCCCGTATCGGCAGCCAGAGCTGCGAGGAGCACATCGCGGCCCTGCTAGCCCCCTGTAAAATGGAGAATCACTCTGGGCTTTCTCCAGGAAAGTCCAGAGTTATTTGCGCCCGTTTTCTCATGGGCGTGGGAACATAGCCCCATTATCAGAGAATTCCGCCCGGAAAACCTGGAGAACCGCTCCAGGAGGCAAAATGTGGGGATTGTTGAGATACCTGTGGGCACTGAAGGTGCGGAGGCCACTATGTGTGTGATGAGTATGCTGGAGAAGTTGATGGTGGAGGGGACCTCTCGAGGTGAATCGATCGCACAGGGCGCAGAGGAGGTAGCCACAGGTGGGGAGCTGCTGAGCGCAATAGGGGTGCCGCTGCACCGCCTTTTTGATAAAGAAAAGATCCTATGATGGGCAAGGCAGGCAGAGAGGTGTACCTCGGAAGGGAGTGATCTGTGGGTCTACCAAGACCTGGGTGCAGAGTTGGTGAAGAGGAGGGCCGGGTTCAACCGGACAACCCTGCCCTCTTTGAGAAGGGGATGAAGTTTGGAGTATTGTACCCGGCCTGCCTGTGGGTGACTTTCCAGTAACAGGAGCATTCTTTTGGCACTGCAGAGGAGGCAAAGGACTTTATGAGGGACAATGGACTGGGAGGAGTGTGAGGATATTGAACTTTGGAGGAGTTTTGTGTGCTTTTCGGGGCTGGATATGAAGACAAGAGGGGTGGCGGTGTTGGTCGATAAGGTGGTTGCATTCGAGGTGGGGAGAATTATGGCTGATCCGGGTGGGAGATATGTGATGGTTAGTGTGAAGTTGGAGGGGATATTGGCAGTTTTGGTAAACATTTATGCCCCGAATTAGGATGATGTGGATTTCATGAGGCGGGTGTTGGAGAAGATTCTGGTCTAGGCCTCGCATCGGTGGGGTGGGGGATTTTAATACAATCATAGATCCGAGCTTGGACCGGTCAAGTCCCAAGTTGTCGAGGGTGTCGGTAGGGGTTCATGGAGCGCATGGGTGGGTGGACCCATGGAGATTTGGGAGGCTGAGGGCGGAGGAGTTTTAATACTTCTGCCATGTGCTCCCGGATTGTACTCCCGGATTGACTTTTTTGTGATGCACAAAGCGCTGCTGGCGTGGTGGTCGACTTGGGGGTGGCCACGTGCCACATTGTGTAAATTTGCGGGTGGCTCAAGGGGAGGCCCAGTGGCCATAGTGGAGGCTGGACGTGGAGTTGCTGGTGGATGAGGAAATGTGTGAGCGGGTGTGGATTCCATTCGAGGCTACGTGGAGTTGAACGACACGGGGGAGGTCACAATCGGCACTTGTGGGAGGCACTCAAAGCTGTAGTCAGGGGCAAGATTATATTGATTCGGTGCACAAGTGGGAGGAGAGGGCAAGAGTATGGATGAGATTTTGAGAGTGGACAGGAGATATTCAGAGATACCGGAACAGGTTTGTTGAAGGAGAGGCAAAGGCTCCAGATGGCGTTTGGGCTAATCTCTACAGGAAGACGTCTGGACAGTTGCGGAGGACCAGAGGGCCATTGTATGAGTACGGGGAAAATGCGAGTAGCATGTTGGCCCATCAGTTGAGGAAGCAGAAGGCTCTCAAGTCTCCCATAAAACGGAGGGGATGCGGATGGTTCCTGGATTGGTTGGGGTTTCCCAAATTGGAGGAGAGGCTGGTTCAGGGTCTGGATGCCCCAATTGGGCTGAGGGAGGTGATGGATGGTATGGGGGCGTGGCAAGCAGATAAGGCGCCGGGGCCCGATGGGTTCCCGGTAGAGCTTTATAAAAGGTTTGGATCGGAACAGGGGTTACTGCTGGTGAGGGCGTATAATGAAGCGAGGGAGAGCGGGGAACTCCCCCCTACATTGTCACAGGATTCCATTTCCCTGATTTTCTTTTTATAATTTAGAGTACCCAATTATTTTTTTTCAATTAAGGAGCAATTTAGTGTGACCAATCAACCTAATCTGCACATCTTTGCTAACCATTGCGCCACCGTGTCAACCCCATTTCCCTGATTTTAAAGAAAGATAAGGATCCAGAGCAGTGTGGGTCCATACTACCCCAAATCATTATTGAATGTAGATGCCAAGTCATTGGCGAAGGTGCTGGCATCGCGGATCTAGAGCTGTGTACCGGGGTAGATAGGCGAGGATCAGGCGGGGTTTCTGAAGGGAAGACAGTTGTCAGCGTAAGTGCAGAGGCTACACAATGTAATTATGATGCCTTCGGAGGGGCTGGAGGTAGAAGTAGATAGATAGATAGAATTTACAGTGCAGAAGGAGGCCATTCGGCCCATCGAGTCTGCACAGGCTCTTGGAAAGAGCACCCTACCCAAGGTCAACACCTCCACCCTATCCCCATAACCCAGTAACCCCACCCAACACTAAGGGCAATTTTGGACACTAAGGGCAATTTATCATGGCCAATCCACCTAACCCGCACATCTTTGGACTGTGGGAGGAAACCGGAGCACCCGGAGGAAACCCACGCACACACGGGGAGGATGTGCAGACTCCGCACAGACAGTGACCCAAGCCAGAATCGAACCTGGGACCCTGGAGCTGTGAAGCAATTGTGCTATCCACAAGGCTACCGTGCTGCCCTCACCGTAGTGGTGACGATGGACGCGGAGAAGGCTTTTGATTGGGTGGAATGGGCATATTTGCTGGAGGTGCGAGAACAGTTGAGGTTCGGGCAGAGGTTTGTGATTGGTCCGGCTGCGACATAAAGCACCGGTTGCGAGCGTGCGGACGAACCGATTGAGTTTGGGGTACTTTGGGCTACACCGTGGGCCGAGGCAGGCGCTCTCCCCATTGCTTTTCGCCTTGGCGCTAGATCCGTTGACAATGGCGCTTAGGGCATTGAAGGATTGGAGAGGGATTGAGCAGGAGGGGGGTGGGAGTGTTGTTGCCGAGCATAGGGGCTCGTTGTACGCAGGCGACCTGTTACTGTATATTTGGGACACAGTGAGCAGCATTGGCGGTATTATGGAGATTTTGGGGGGGAACGGCTGTTTTTAGGGATATAGATTGAACATGGGAAAGAGTGAGTTGTTCCCTATTCATGCCAGTGGGCAGGAAAGGAGATGGGGGAGTTACCTTTTAGGGTGTTGGGGGCTAGTTTCAGGTATTTGGGTATCCAGGTGGTGTGGAGCTGGGCGCAGCTGCATAAACTGAACTTAGCTTGACTGATGGAGCATGCAAAGGCGGATTTTAAGAGGTGGGATGTGTTGCCGCTGTCACTGGCAGGGCGGATGCAGACAGCGAAAATGACGGTGCTGCCTAGGTTTCTGTTTGTGCTTCAGAACCTCCCGATTTTTGTCACCAAGTCGTTCTTTAGGAAGGTCAATGGGCTGATCTCTGGGTTTGTGTGGATGGGGCAGACCCTGCGGGTGTGGCGGGCTTTTTTTGAATAGGATACTATTTACTGTGAAACCTAACTTTGTGTCATCTTCAAATTTAGATATACAGCTTTCCAATCCTTTATTAAAGACGTTGATAAATATAGTAAATAGCTGAGTCCCTAGTACTGATCCCTGGGGGTCACAACTCCAGTCACATCCTTCCAATTGTATCATACATCTATTAGCCCCAACCAATTCCATATTCATTCCAATAGGTTCCCTCTAATTCCATGTCTAATTGCTCATAATGAAGAGTCAACCTATCCCCTGTTCTTCTCAGGAGAGAATTTGAGGATTGGAAGCATGTCTTTGATGGCTGGGTCGCAATCGCACTTTTCATTTGTGAAGATGTGCTTTTCAGCTGTATAGCAGCCACTGTCACTACACCTTTTTCCTTGTTCTTCATTAGCCAGTTCCACAGCATCAACAGTGTCATCACAGGTCTCTGGCATCCTCTGGGATATATATCATCAGCCCTTTCCTAACTGCAATGTTGTGGCGTACACAGCATGCTATTATGATTCATGAGCTGCTGATAGGTGCATATTCTGCACCCCAAATTTATCCAGACACTGGAATGTTCCTTTGAATAACCCAAAGGCATGCTTAATTCTTATTGTTATCATCATGTAGGCTTCCCTCGAATCATTCTCTTCAGCACTACTATTCATTCAATAAAGTATCATGAACCCAGGGAGTATCAGAGATCTCTTGCCATGCAATACAAATCTTGACATTCAATTCTGTTGTTGAAATAAAGCTGAATCACTATACCAATAAAATATAAAAGCACCATGACAGCTTCTAGCTTCACATGCAGGAAGCTGTATTTGCCATTGTAAAGGAGTTGCGGATTTAGGGAATGGAGCCCTTTACAGTTCAAATAACTACAGAGTTTACATTTGGGGAATGTAATGTCACATGGATGCAATCGAAAAATCCAAGAACCCTGGAAGTCTGGCATTTTGAGAAATTTGATTGGCCTTTTAGTTATCTTTGTAGGAGCACTGTCCAATTGTTTAAATTAAGCTGTTCTAGCAAAAATGGTGGTTTTCCCCTTAGAGAAGTGTACACAAATTGGCTGATCTGACAAAAGTAATCTGCGGCTCCCTGGATATTTTAAAGTATCTTGAAACGTACTCTCATTCTGCTGTTCAAGCCATAAATATTTCTTCTGAAAGGTTTACATATATCTTAAGTATAAAAATAGAAGTAACATTTACGCTCACGAGGAACCTAATCCCAGGCACAGCATGTAAATTTTTCAAACTAAATTCTTTCACAACACACATCAACAATAATCCCAAATGACAAAACTGGGTCATTTTTGTAGATTCCTGCAATGATAGCTCAAAGGTTGGTTGATTACTTTGATTGAGGGTACCTCAATTTTACTACTTTAAATTTAAAAAAAATGATTTTAAGTACTTTAGGTAAGTTCATATATTTGACACAAATGCTTAGAATCAAATTTTGATGATCAATCGCACCAAAATATTAATATGTCTTTTCCTCTTTTAGGTTCTAATCAATAGCCATTTATTTCAAAGATTTTCTACCTTATAAACCTTAAAACATAAGGATAGAAATTTCTGTTGGTGATAATACTGTAAAAGCAGTGGCATTACCCTATTTAAAATAAATAGGTTAATATATTTGTTGAAACAACATCATGTGACTGTTTAAAAAAAAAAATTTTTTTTTAGAATACCCAATTATTCTTTTTTTTCCCAAACTAAGGGGCAATTTAGCGTGGCCAATCCACCTAACCTGCACATCTTTTGGGTTGTGGGGATGAAACCCACGCAGACACGAGAAGAATGTGCAAACTCCACATGGACAATGACCCAGGGCCGGGAATGTGAATGTTATTTCAATGTGATTTCAATTGCTTTATTACATAAAATTTCTAATATATCTTTGCAGCTATATCTTCACTTGGTCCTGTTCTCTGCAACTCTTCTGCCTCGTCCCCATGTTTTGCTCCTCATTTCCTCAAATTGATTCTTTGACTTGGGCAGATACTTCAACAAAAACAAAAACTTGCATTCATAATGTGCCTTTAATGTAGTAAAACATCTTAAGGTTTTTCACAGGACCATTATCAAACAAAATTTGACATCAAGGAGATGTGAGAGCTTAAGAACTAGATGTTAGGGAATACTGAGATAGGAGGGCGAGGACAAGAAGGTGTTGAAAACAAGTATGCAAATTAAAATTCGGTGTTACTTAGCTGAATGGGTCAGCAAACACAGGGGTGTTGGGAGTCCAGTATTTGGTGTGAGTTTTAGATGGCCTTAAATTTGTTGTGGGTGAAAGATACCAGTCAGGAGACATATATAGAATGCCTATTTCCAATTCCTAATATTACCCATCAGCAGTAGATGAGCTGAGGCAGGGATATAGTTGAGTGGTATTAGGACATGCAAACAGGCGGTCTTTATAATGGCATGTATATGTGGCTGAATGCTCATCTCGGGGACAAATATTAACACAAAGTTTGGTTCAGCCTAAGCCATTTACTGGGGAGAGCAATAAAATCAGTGACTAAAAAACAATGATTATGGAAGGGACAGAAGACAGTTCCTGTGCAGTATTGAGGTGTCTTTCAGATGATATCCCATCAGCCTATTTTGTTGCACATATAAGACCCTATGGCATTATTGGAAGACTAGCATTCATCTGATGTCTTGGTTAATATTTTTCCCTCAATCATTACCACCAAACCAATTAATTAGCATGATTCCATTGTGGTTTTTGGAATTTTGCTGCACACAAATTAGTGGCTGTGTTTGCCTGCATTACAATCATGGCTACAGAGTCAGCCATGGCTTAGCTAACCCACTTTGACACAGAAGATTAAGTGACCAAGTTTCACTGCAAGAACCTGAGTACGAAATCTTGGCTGGCACTCCAGTGCATTATTGTGGGGAGGGCTGACCAGTCGGAGGGCATCTTTCTCAAATGGATGTAAAAGACCTCATCCCACTATTTCAAAGAAGAGCATTGAAGTTTTTTCCGATGCGTGGGCAATATTTATCATCAAACAATACCTGAAAATAGATGATCTAGTGATTATCACATTGCTGTGTGTGGGACCTTGCTTTGTGCATGTTGCCTTTCGAGTTTTCCTACATTGCAAAAGCGACTCGCCTTTATTGGTTCTATGGTGCTTTGAGACATCCTGAGGTTGTGAAAGGTGCTGCATAAATGCGAGTTCTTTTAACTTCAAAAATAATTAATTGGCCATGAAGTAGCTTGAGATAATCCAAGGATATGAAGAGTGTTATATAAGGAGAAATTCATTCTATCTTTCAATGCCCGCTAAAAAACATTCCTGTGATCATGTTTTTGGTGACTCCTATCTCTATCAAAGAGATCGTTTTGTACTCAAGATACAAACCATTGCACGCTACAATTGTGTTATTAAAACGTGAGTGGGCAAAAAAAATGGTTTGCAGAAAGAGCAAGAGTAATGATGAATGATTTACAATTATATCGTAAATATAAATCCACAACCACCAGATGTCCAAAACTGCTTTACAGCCAATGAAGTACTTTTGAAATGTAGCCACTGTTGTAGGAAAATGTAGCTGTAAGGTAAATCAAACAACATTATTCCAATTTATGGATTAGCAATCTAGTCTGGCCATTCTTGCCGGCAGGATCATCCGGTGTCGTCGATGGCGAACTCAGGCCGCAGGTTTCCTAGCAGCGGGGAAGGCTGCATAGAACGGGAAACTCCGTTGGAAGCGAGGGGTTGGGAACATCCCGCTGCTGAACAATGGCGGGTCACCTTTGCCACCACGAAAGACACTGAGGGGGGTGTGGAAAATCCCGCCCAGTGCATTAATATTCATAGAATCACTACAATGTAGAAGGAGGCCATTCGGCCCATCGAGTCAAAACCGGGCCTTGGAAAGAGCAACCTACTTAAGCTTAAGCCCACACCTCCACCGCATCCCCGCAACCCAGTAACCCCACCCAACCTTTTTTGGCCACTAAGGGGCAATTTAGCATAGCCACTCCACCTAACCTCTAGGGGCTGTGGGAGCATCTGGAGGAAACCCATGCAGACACAGGGAGAAAGTACAAACTCCATACAGACAGTCACCCAAGGCCGGAATTGAACCCCGGTCCCTGGAGCTGTGAGGCAGCAGTGTTAACCACTGTGCCACCGTGCAATATAGCCTATCATTGCTAAGCCTATACTAGGTGCCAATAGGAGTACTGTGGCTAATTCTGAAGGATTTCGAAACCTTATGAGAAGATGTACAGGAGATTCACTTGAGAGGCACGAGGAATGAAAGACTTAAGTTACATGGATAGATTAGAGAACCTGGGGTTGTTCTTCTTACAGAAGAGAAGATCTGTTGGAGAGTTCAATATCATGAAGGGCTTTAATGAAGTAAATAAGGTTAAAAATTTAAAATGGCAGAATAATCATGTCCTTTTAGAGGTAGTCCCAAAGAAGACAACAGTTTGACTGTGGCAACATCACATCGAAGCACTTTCCTTCATGAAGAACACTCCTCAGAAGAATGAGGAGGGAGCTCATAGAAATCTATAAAAATTCTAACAGGACTAGACAGGGTAAATGTAGGAAGGGTTTGATTCGATTTGATTTATTGTCACATGTACCGAAGTACAGTGAAAAGTATTTTTCTGCAGTCAAGGGAACATACACAGTACGTGCATAGTAGACAAAAAAATAATAATCATTGCCAATTGGTACATCGACAAACAGCGAATGGTTGGAACTAGGGCCAAACAAAGCAAATACATGAGCAAGAGCAGCATAGGGCGTTGTGAACAGTGTTCTTACAGGGAACAGATCAGTCCGAGGGAGAGTCGTTGAGGAGTCTAGTAGCTGTGGGGAAGAAGCTGTTCCTATGTCTGGATGTGCAGGTCTTCAGACTTCTGTATCTTCTGCCTGATGGAAGGGTCTGGAAGAAGGCAATGCCTGGGTCAGAGGGGTCTCTGATAATGCTGTCTGCCTTCCTGAGACAGCGATAGGTATAGACAGAATCAATGTGCGGGTGTCAAGCTTCTGTGATGCGTTGGGCTGAGTTCACCACACTCTGCAGTTTCTTGCGATCTTCGGCTGAGCAGCTGCCATAGCAAGCTGTGATGCAACCGGATTGGATGCTCTCTGTGGCACATCTGTAGAAGTTTGTGAGAGTCGATGCAAACAGGCCGAATTTCTTCAGTTTCCGTAGGAAGTAGAGAAGTTGTTGGGCTTTCTTGACTGTTGCATTAGCATGAGTGGACCAAGACAGATGTTGGTGCTGGTGACCCACAGGAACTTAAAGCTATCAACCATCTCCACCTCGGAGCCATTAATGCAGACAGGGTGGGGGGGGGGAGGGGGGCAGTGCTACATTTTCTGAAGTCGATGATCAGTTCCTTGGTCCTTCCGACATTTAGAGAGAGGTTGTTTTCGGTACACCATGGAAGCAAGTGATTTATCTCCCTTCTGTAGTCTGATTCGTCATTGTTTGAGATGCGACCCACCACAGTAGTAACATCCGCAAACTTATAGATTGGATGTTCCTAATGGTGGAAGTGTCCAGAACCAGGATCATAGTTTAAGGATATGGGGTAAATCTTTTAAGACTGAGATGAGGAGAAATGTATTCACCCAGAGAATCAGTGGAATTCACTATCACAGGAAGCAGTTAAGGCCAAAATAGTGTATGTTTTCAAGACGGCACGGTAGCACAGTGGTTAGCACTGTTGCTTCACAGCGCCAGGGACCCGGGTTCGATTCCTGGCTTGGGTCACTGTCTGTGTGGAGTTTGCACTTTCTCCCAGTGTCTGCGTGGGTTTCCTCGATGGGTCGAATGGCCTCCTTCTGTACTGTTAATTCTATTATTCTATGAATAAGGAGTCAATGGACCCAGATGTAAGGGGCGGGATACTCCGACCCCCCGCCAGATTGGAGAATCCCCGGGGGGCGCCGCGAATCCCGCCCCGCCGCTCCGACGCCGGATGCCGTATTCTCCGGCGTCGGTTTTCGGGCGGGGGTGGGGTTTACTTAATGCCGGTCAGGGGTCGTTGGCAGCGGCCCCCCCGGCAATTCTCCGGGCCCCGATAGGCCAAGCGGCCGTTGTTTCCTGGTCAGTCCTGCCGACGTGAAATGGACATGGTCCATTACGGCGGGACCTGACTTGTAGGCCGGCAGGGTGAGTCCTCAGGGGGGAGTGGGGGGGATCCGGCCCCGGGGGTGGCCCCCACGGTGACCTGGCCTGTGATCGGGGCCCACCGATCTGCGGGCGGGCCTGTGCCATGGGGGCACTCTTTCCTTCCGCGCCATCCTCTGTAGGACTCCGCCATGCCGGCGCAGAGAGGAACCCCACTGCGCATGCGCAGGAAATACGCCAGCCAGTCTGCGCATGCATGAAACCATGCCAGCGGTCCTGCGCATGCGCCAGCTCGCGCCGGCCCTTCGGCGCCGGTTGGCATGGCGCCAACCCCTCTGACGCCGGCCTAGCCCAACCCCTCTGACGCCGGCCTAGCCCCCGAAGCACGGAGGATTCCGCACCTTCCGGTCAGCCCAACGCCAGAGTGGTTCGCGCCGCTCTTGCCGCCGGCGTTGGGCCATCCGGCCAGTTGCGGGAGAATCCCGCCCAAGGTATTTGGTAGAAGAACCGGAGACAAGGTGAGGATATTTCTATTTTTTGCAGCAAGTTGTTATGATCTGGAACGCACTGCCTGTGGTGTGTCATGTTGTGACTCTATAGCCAAGTGCTAACTCACCTATAAACAAGCAAATGGTCAACTGCACACATTAAAATTGTGCACTGCCAAAACATCTTAAAGATGGGAACTTGAGTGCATTTTTAAAATTAAGTAATGCATATCAACTTTTTAATTGTATTTCCAAACTCTGGTGCAAAAGCAATGTCCGGGATGTTAAATAAAGCCAGTTAATGCATTCACACAATCTATATGTGGCTGGTGAGTTGTAGAGGGTGGAGATGTGGGCTTGGGTAGGATGCTCTTTCAAAGAGCCGGTGCAGACTCAATGGGCCGAATGGCCTCCTTCTGCACTGTAATTCTATGAAATTACCCCTTAAAATATTGATGGTGGGGTGGGGGAGGGGAAATTCAGCGATGATATAGCCACTGGGGTTTTGATTAGGTTGCCTCTTCTTGGAAGCTATTCCCATGAAGTTGTCGCCCTGATCCTACTCAATATTTTGCCATGTGGTTATTAATACATTTTTAGGAGGAACAAAGGCCTTTGCCAGGGAGTTCACCTGGAGTTCAGGTATTTCTTTGCTGCAGCAGAAGCTACGAGCAAAATTAAATTTTTTTAAATTTGCTTCTGCTGCCCGTGCACAGATTTAAAAAAAATTACAAATTAACTTCTCCTTCTGTTGCCATAGCAAAGCTGGATGCCAGTAATAAACCAAAGCTCCTTACATTGAATATGTGTTTTCATACTTTTTCGATATGTACAATACGCCCCCCCCCCCCCCCCCCCCCCCCAATTATGGCCAGGCATATTGTATACTGCTATTTTATGCCTGTGGGAAGTAAGAGAATATAAAAAGACTGAAATACACTACAGCATACCTCTGCGCCATTTCCCAACCTATCTGTGGTGTTCTTTGTGTTGCTTATTTCAGGATGGTTAACGTAGTGTTCACAAAGACCACAAAATAGCTTTAACTTAAACAAAGCTGCAAATTTATTAAGACTACTAACTTGGATTTGGCAAGTACTCCTAAAGAATAAACAGTTGATTAATAACATCTTAACTACAGTCATCTACAGCTAATCTCACTATTGGTTTAAACTATGATCTGCACTCACTTACACTATCTGTAATTCTGACTCACTAGCTAACTCCTGCACACACTCTCCCAAAAGGCTTAGTATCACTGCCTTATATAGTTGTAACAGTAGCTCCCTCTAGTGGCTACTCTCGACACTTCGTTAACCGTTGCATTTCTGAGTTATGAAAATATCACACTATCCGCACCAGTTCCAACAAAAAAATCAATGTAAAGAGGACAGGACCTAACTGACATACTTCCTATTACTATGAAACAAACCAATCTGGTTCACTAATGCTCTTCAGGGAACTAAGACCAGTTGGCCCATTGAGTCTGCTCCGCCATCCCCCTAACCCCTGATCCCCTTATTAATTGAGAATCTATCGATCACTGTCTTAAAGACACTCAGTGACTTGGCCTCCACAGCCTTCTGCGGCAATAAGTTCCACAGATTCCACCCTCTGGCTGAAGAAAATCTGACATCATTACCCAAGCTGACCGACATGTGAATTCTGATCCATGGCAATATAGTTGATTCTTTTTCAAAAAATCATTTTATTTGCATTTCTCATATTTATAAACAGTTGTATATATACATCACATTTTTCCTACCTGGGTTAATTTACTTTATTGTACAGAGAGGTTTATTTTGTATTTCATTTAATTGACCTTATATACATTTTGCCACCCTCTGGATCGGTCTATAGTCCCTCCCCTCTCCGCACCTCCCCCTCCCCTGCTCCCCCCCCCTTTGGCTTCAGCTGCGTTTTGCTTTTAGTTTCAGTGAAAGGTCCCTCCTCTTCTCTTCTTTTGTGGTTTCCCCACCTTCCTTCCATCTCCTCCCCGCCACCCCCCGATTGCGCAGTCCTTTGGTTCCTCATCTATCTTGTTTATTTATTTTTAACTTACTCCTCGTTGCTGGCCTCAAACAGGATTTGGAACAGGCCGACAAACCGCCCCAAGTATCCAGAAGCCTTTCTCCGACCCTTGGATGGTGGACTTAGTCTTCTCCACGTGGAGAAATTCCGAAAGGTCAGCGAGCCAGTCTGCAGCTGTGGGTGATGCTGCCGATCGCCAGCCGAGCAGGATTCTCCGGAATGCGATCAGGGAAGCGAAAGCAAGGGCGTTGGCCCCCTTCCCCATGTGTAGTTCTGGCTGCTCCGACACCCCGAAGATTTCCACTATTGGGCATGGTTCCACAATCACCCCCACAACCCTGGACATTGCCTCAGCGAAGGCTGTCCAGAACCCAGCAAGTTTGGGACAAGCCCGGAACGTGTGGGTGTGGTTGGCCGGGTCCCTCTGGCACCATTCACATTTGTCCTCCACCTCCGGGAAGAACCTGCTCATTCGGGTTCTGGTCAGGTGCACTCTGTGCACCACTTTGAGCTGCATTAGGCTGAGCCTTGCGCAGGAGGAGGTGGAATTAGCCATGCTCAGTGCTTCGCTCCAGATGCCCCACCCTACCTCTGTCCCCAGTTCGTCCTCCCATTTTTGTCTGGTCTCGTCCAGTGGCGATCGATCTCTGTCCAGTAGCTGTCCGTATATTCTTAACTGCCTTCGGAAATGGCCTAGCAAGCCACTCAGTTGTATAAAACTGCTAATAAAATGTAAAATAAGAATAAATCTTACCAGAAAGTATTAACCCAGGCACAGGAAATGATAAAGATATTGATCCTGTACAGCTCTCCTCAATAACGTTTAGAGACTTGTGCCAAAACTGGGAGTTGTCTCACTGAATAGTCATAGCAAATGCCTGACATAGTCATAGCAACAGCCTGACATAGTCATAGCAACAGCCTGACATAGTCATAGCAACAGCCTGACATAGTCACACTCAAGGAATCATGGGCTGGATTCTCCTCCCCGCCGCGCCACATTTCTGTTTCACCCCGACGGCGGGATGCTCTGTTACCCTGGCTGGTCAATGAGGTTTCCCATTATGGGGCAGCCCCACGCCGTCGGGAAACCCCGGGCTGCCGGCAAAACAGAGCATCCCACTGGCGGAGAATCCAGCCCCATACCTTTCAGCCAACATCTCAGACTCCTCCATCACCATCCCTTGGTATGTTCTGTTCCATTGGTAGGACAGAACCACCAGATATGGTTACACAGTGCTATACATGACATAAGGGCAAACTTGGGCAAGGAAACCTCCTGCTGATGCCACCTACTGGTGTCCCTCAACTGATGAATCAGTATTTCTTCATGTTGAGATCCATGTCAGCCTAGATTATGATGTGGAGATGCCGGCGTTGGACTGGGGTGAGCACAGTAAGAAGTTTTACAACACCAGGTTAAAGTCCAACAGGTTTGTTTCGATGTCACTAGCTTTCGGAGGGCTGCTCCTTCATCAGGTGATGAAGGAGCAGCGCTCCGAAAGCTAGTGACATCGAAACAAACCTGTTGGACTTTAACCTGGTGTTGTAAAACTTCTTACTGAGCCTAGATTATGTACTCAAGTCTTGAATCAGTCTTGACCTTCCAATGCCTCTTACGCTGACACCTACATTTAGATGGTGTGATATTTAACCAAACCAAACAAAATGTTACAGAATTTGGTGGAATATAGTTTTGGTGCTGATTTACCTAGTCTCAGTGAGTGAGGCAGTTCTGTTTCTAAAATTGGGTTCTTAAGGCTGGTGGAGATAGCCACATCTGTCTGCTATTCTATTGAAAAGTATGTGTGAGGAATATCTGTTGAGGAGAGGACAAGGTTCAACTCTGATGCTAAAATTATAAAAATATATACATTTATTGAAAACTTTTTCATTTCAACAAAATAGCATAATAATTGTCTTGATATGCAAACATGCAACCAATGAACACTCAGAATAGGACACAACCAATGGGCAGTCAGGACACTCAGAGGTGGCATCACCACAAGGGGGCATGACATAAACATTATAAAAGGGATGAGGCACTCACACCCTGCCTCTTTCCACAGACAGACATCTAGAGTGTTAGACAGGGTTGATCAGCAGCATCACACCCCAGCACGTGGCTCAGAGCAAGCTGATACAGTTAAACTGAGTTACTACAGTTAGATTAGCAGAGAGTCAAACTTTTCAGAGAACTGTGTTACCAGTTCAATAAACACATTAAACTAATTTCAGAATCTGGTGCATCCTTTAGTTAAGACTGCATCAAGTAGCAGCCTGTGTTATCCGAAGCAGCATAACACAACGATAATAAAATATAAAACTGATGCTTCAAGCTTCACAATACAAAGAGCATAATCAATAAATAAGAACACATGCAATCATAACTACCCCCCTCCCGACAATAAAAGCTAAAACATAACCCTTAACAGTTGACGGTAACTAATTTTTAAATAAGAAAATGAATGGCTGCCATCCTAGCTAGAATATCTCTACTGACCCTGATAGGTTATTGATTTAGGGAGTCACTGATTTATTTGATGTCTTTAGGTACTGATTGAGGGTATCGCTAGAGAATGGAATTATTCAAAAGGTCATGACTCTGAAAAGATAGTCATTGTTTCAGATAATGGTTAAACTATTGGACTTCAGGGTCATATCTGCAGAAATTCAGACATTGTTTTGTCGAATGTCTCATATAAATGAATAGACCATTGTATTCCAGTACATTTAGTAATAAGAATATATCAAACAATTAGTTACAGTAAGATTGATGGCTAGCCATGGCGTGAGAGTCCCAAACTCGTAAGGCGGCACACGTAGGCACAGAATTATTCCAGACGGATACCAGTCAATCTTAAGTAATAGCCAATGTTCAATTAATAAATTGTCCTCTAAGTAGCAGACATCTATTTGAACGGACAAGGAGGTCTCAGCTGAGAATTAAAAACCAATGAGAGTAAATGAGGGACTAGACCACAGATAAGGATTCCCTTAAGAGTGAGAACTCGTAGTCAATGGCTCGTTCCTGAGTTCCTGCCTTCCCGAATTTTTGAATCATTCCATTTGTTTATTTTAACGAGGTTTCTTTATGCTTCATGATTGATGCGTTCCTTTGCCATGTATTCAACTAACTTGTATATTATTTAATATATTATTTCTAAGTTTAATATAGTTCTTATGCAAGTGTATTAAAGTGAATAATTAGCAATAAAGTTATATTTTGGACACCTCCAGTCAACCGGACAATTGACTCTTATTAGAAGATAAAAGAAGAGATCTTACAGACTCCCTACTGGTGTACTTCACCTTCTCCAAATATAGAAACTCCATAAGGTCACTCAACCAAGCTGAGACACTGGGCAGAGTAGGAGACCTCCAACCAAGCAGAACTCGCCTCCGGGAAATTACCAAAGATGAGGACATTTGTCTTCATCCAGGCCTGCAGCATCGGCAACTCCGATACCCTGCAAATCGCCACCATTGGACAAGGCTCCAGTTCAACATTAAGAATTTCTGACATGGTAATGAAGAAGGGGACCCAAAAGCAGAACTTGGGATAAAACCAGAACAGATGAGTATTGTTAGCTGGCACCTGAGAACACCGCTCACGCCTGTAATCCAGCCCCGAAAAAAAAAATGCTCATTCTCCCCTTGAACGGGTGGCCTGTGTACCGTGAACTGAATCAAACTGTAAACTCTCAGGCAAGCGACCACTCGGAAACGATGGCTGTAGAAAAGCTTTGATTTATTCTCCTTACTATTTACACCTTCTACTCCCCGAAGGTCCTCCCGGATCATGCCCATGTTTTATGTCCCAGCAGTCCTAGGAAAATGGGGGGTAGCCCTCGTCTGGGTAAATTGTACTCAGGTCAGGCCACAGGGACTCTGAGGTTGCCGATCCCTGGGGCTCCTGTAGAGTTATAACAACAAAGCTAGGCACAGGAGGAGGTAGAGTTGACCCTGCGAAGAGCCACACTCCCCACCTCCTCATCCAGAATAAGACCTTATCACCCTCCCATTTCTCCTCAACCTCATTCAGCGGAGCCGACTCCCTGATAAGATCTGACCATAAATATCCAAAATACCTCCCCCACCATACACAGTCAAAGATAAAATCCTTTTCGAAAGGGAGGATGGTGGTGCAACAGGAAATGAAGGCAAGGTCTTTCGAAGAAAATCTCGAATTTGGAAATACCTAAACAAATTGGTTCCAGGAAGCTTAAATTATTCCAACAGCTCCTCAAAGCTAGCAAACCTTCCCTCCACAAACCTCTCCATACCCTTCCCCTCCCATGACCTATACAGCAAGTCTGCTGGCACAAAGAGATGATTATTACAGGAGGGGGCCAACAACCACATGGAGCTAAATTTAAAATGCTGTCTGCACTGCTTCCAGGTTCTCCGGGTGGCCACCACCACCTGAATTGATGAAAATCTCACAGGAGAGAACGGAAGTGAGGCAGTTACTAAACCTCCCAAACTAGAGCCCTTACAAGAACCCACCTCCATTAGTCCCTATGCAGAACTTGGATCTCTAAGCCCCCAGAGCACTTCTCAATATTGGCTGCCCACTAATAAAATAACAATTTGGGCAAAGCTAAACCACCTGACCATCTATCCCTCTGGAGAAAAGACCTACGGGTCCTTGGGGTTTTACCTGCCTGAATAAAAGAGGACACCAACTTGTTATCTCGAACAAAAACAAATTTAGGAAGAAAAAATGAGGAGGCACTGATAAAAACCTCGTGAGGACATTCATTTTAATAGTCTGAACCCTGCCCTTCAAGGACATGGGGAGGTTAACCCACTTCTGCAAGTCAGATCTGTACCCATTCACCAGACTAGCTTAATTCAATTTATGGAGCAAGGTCCAATCATGTGCCACCCGGATTCCCAGATATCAAAAGCTAGATCTGGCCAGGCGAAAAGGCAACATCCCCAGATCGGCTCCCCTCTCCGGGGGTTAACCGGAAAGTATTCGCACTTGTCCAAATTCTACTTATACCCAGAGAAGAAGCCAAAACTCTTAAGTAGCTTCATTATCTCATCCATAGTGGAAGACTGAGTTTGCAATGTAAAGAAGCAGATCATCTGCATAAATGAATACCCTGGCGGGATTCTCCGACCCCGCGCCGGGTTGACAGCGGTTGGGGGCCGCTGAAATAGGCCCCCGCTGTTTCTCCGCGAGCGACGGGCTGAACTCCCGCCGAGTCCCGCCGGCGTGGTTCAAACCTGGTACCACCCACTGGGAGCTCGGACCCGCGGCCGCTGTGGACGTCCTGCTGGAGGCGCGGGGGATCTGACTCCGGGGGCGGCCTCCACGGGATCCAGGCCCGCGATCGGGGGCATCCGATCGGCGGGCGGCCGCGATCTGGAGGGGGCCTACCTCCTTCCGCATGGCACACTGTAAAGTCCCCGACATGTTGCTCTGCACCGGCGCGGAGCTGGCAACCACATGCATGCGCCGCCGCGGAGACGGCTGTTGCATGCATGCGCGGACTCGCACTGGCCGTGTAGGGACACCTTTCGGCACCAGAGCAGCGCTCAGCTCTCCGGCGCTGTGCTAGCCCCCTGAACAGCAGTGAATTGCTGGACCAGGAGGCCTGTTGATGTTGGTGTACACCACTGCGGTGTTTACACCGGCGTCAATCCCGGTCCCTCCCTCCCAACCCCGATTTATCCCCTTCCACTTACTAGAAGATCTTAATGCTATGGCTAGTGGTTGAATTGCTAAAGCAAATAGAAGTGGAGACAATAGGCATCCCTGCCTCGTACCCCTATTTAGCGGACAATAACCTGAGCTTAAGGCATTAGTGTGAACACTAGAGGTGGGGATCCTGCACAACAACCAAATCCAGAATGTGAACTTTTGCCCAAAACCAAACCTCCCAAGAATCTCAAAGAGATATCCCCACTCCACCTATCAAATGCTTCCGCATCCAGAAATACAATCATCCCCAGTTGGGGCACAAAAGAGGGGGAAAGGACAACATTTAACTAACAAAGCCTGTCTGGTCCTCCGTGATCACCTATGGGAGACAGGACACCAACTGCAGCGCCAGCACATTTGTGAGAAATTTAGCATCTGCATTCAGAAGTGAAATGGGTTGAAATCATCCACATTCTGTAGTGTCCTTGTCCTTCAGAATCAGGGAAATGGAGGCGTATGCAAGTGTAACGGGCAACGAATCTCTGATGCTACAATCTTTGACAAACAATACAGTCCTTTGCAACGGATATATTTAGGTGAGAAGGCAAGAACCAAGGGAAAAATAATGAAATATGTCACAACTGACTTGCAAAGTCTATGGCCGCGATTTAATGGAAATGTTTCAAGTGTGGTAATGGAAACTTCCATGAGCTTTCCGACGC
This sequence comes from Scyliorhinus torazame, assembly GCF_047496885.1. Taxonomy (NCBI): domain Eukaryota; kingdom Metazoa; phylum Chordata; class Chondrichthyes; order Carcharhiniformes; family Scyliorhinidae; genus Scyliorhinus; species Scyliorhinus torazame. Next base: position 92,557,119 of record NC_092713.1, read on the forward strand.
TCGGCCCGGCGAGGCAGTCACCGTTAGAAAACTTTAATTGGACCACCGCAAATGATTGTGCTACCAGCAGGTTCTCCGGTACCAAGCTCACCAGCCCCCTGATAACAAGGGAGAGCAGCACTTAAACCCCTCCAGCACAACCAACCCCACACAGCTCACAGCCATGCCACCATGATTTGGGGATGCTGACCTGACCAGACTGCAGTCGAAATCAGATGGGATTCGCTGTTCCCCCGAGGGTCTCAGTGGGTCAGCCACAGAGCAGCCAGTGCCGCCTGGGATGATATGGCAGTGGCCGTCAGCTCGGGATGCGTCTACAGGATGATTGGAACCCAGTGCTGCAAGAAGATGGACGACCTCCACCGGGCCGCAAGAGTGGGTTGGCACCGGCCCCCTGCCATCAGCCCAGCCCGCCTACTTGCCACCCCGAACCCCCCTCCCCCACAAGCATGTGCCTGGAACTGCCCTAGGCCAGCAGCGTTCCTTGTCCCGGCCCACCCATGTCCAGCAATGCCGCCCATGCCGTCCCCCTAATGATCCTCATCATCCCCCCCAAAACTCCCCATCCCCCCATAGGCTCTATCCACCCCATATGCCTGATCTCCAACCCGCTGAAACTCCCCAACCCTGCGATGAATGACGCATGCAGCTCACAATGCCCCCTCTGTGTCCACACAGGAGATGTTGGCCCACAATAGACAGGAGAGGGCCCAGAAGGCGGCAGAGTGCTGGGAATCAGAATCCTTACCCTCTATGAGCAACACGCCCTGGAGGTCGCAGGAGTGGCCAAGGGCAAATCTGTCACCGATGTAGAGGTCGGCACAGTGGTAAGGTTCCACCGTCCCCATCCAGATAACCTGAGTTGTTAATGCCATACAGAATGACCCATCCCTCACACTGACCACATGTCCATTCTCCCTCAGGATCCGGGGTTGTATCCCTCTCTCTCTCTCTCCCTCCCTCTCTCCCCTCTCCCTCCCCCCTCCCCCCCTCTCCCCCCCTCTCCCCCTCTCTCCCCCCCCCTCTCCCCCCCCCCTCTTCTCCCCCCCTCTTCCCCCCCCCTCTTCTCCCCCCCCCCTCTTCCCCCCCCCTCTTCCCCCCCCCCCTCTTCCCCCCCCCCTTCCCTCCCCCCTCTTCCCCCCCCTCTTCCCCCCCCCTCTTCCCCCCCCCCCCTCTTCCTCCCCCCCCCTCTTCCTCCCCCCCCCCTCTTCCTCCCCCCCCCCTCTTCCTCCCCCCCCCCTCCTCCCCCCCCCCCCCCCCCCGCCTCCCATGAGAACGCCTCGGAGGGGAGCTCTGAGGAGACCATCGTATTCGCGGCAGAGCTGTCATCCCCACACTCCACCAGCGCAGGGACACACACCTCAGTGGACGACAGTAATGGCAGGCTTCTGGGGAACATTCTGGTGAGCACCACACAGTTGCTGAAGCACATCAGCTGGAGGCAGGAATGCCCAGGCGAGACAGCAGTCGGAGATCTCCTGGAGGTCAAGACTCAGCGGGTCTCAGTCAGAAGCTGTGCCCCTGGGCGAGGTGTACCCAGAGCTGCAGACGCCAAGGTGCGGCTGTGTGATTCAGAGGGTGATGTCAGAGACCCTCCAGCAGGTCCAAAGCCGATTGGAGGAATCCCAGAAGCTAAGGGCACAGGAGATGGCATCTGCAACGCTAGGATGGTGACCGCAGTAGAGAGCCTGGTGTACCACGTCGGAGCATGAGTAGAAGTGTCCAAGGCATGGCTCAGTCAGTGAAGGCCATGGCTGAGCGCCACGACAGCATGCCCCAGTCGCTGGAGGATGTGTCCCAGTCCCAGGTGGACTTTGATAAGGCACTGCGGAGCATGTCCCAGTCTCAGGTGGGCATTGCCGAGGCCCTACAGAGCATGACCTGGTCACTGGGGGAGGTGTCCCAGTCTCAGGTGGGCGTAGCTGAGGCACTGTGGATCATGTCCCAGTCGCAGATGGGCATTGCCGGGGGGGGTGCCAGAGCATATCCCAGTTACTAAGGAGCATCGCTGAGGGGGTCGATACCATGCTGCAGAAAATGAGGACCGCCAGGGCTGGCAGGTGACACAGGGGAAGTCGCTGCTCAATCCAGCTGCCCCTCCGTTCCAAGGTGAACCCCAGGGCCTATGGGCACTGACCAGGAGGAGGGGGCATGGGTGCCAACCCAGAGCCACCCTATCGAGTGGCAACTATGGCCACCAGCTCCCCCGAGTCCCACCACCATTACAACAGTGTATCTCGGAGTCAGCACCCGGAACAGGGTGGCAAGGCAGGGCATTTGCTGCTGGCAAGTGGGCCAGGGCCCTCCGACTCCAGGGACCCCAGAGGATGTCCACCAGAGGCATCAATGACCACAGGATGCAGCAGGCTGCCTCCACCTCTAATGTGCTGGCGTGTACCCTCTAATGTACTAATCAGTGCTGGCGTGACCACTTTCTGGGGAGGCGGTTAGATCACGGGAGGCCGTTAGATAGGGGATCGCTTCCTTTAATTGTATGGAGATTGGCCTTCAGTGGTGATTATTGGTTTCCTGCCACCCTACAGTGGGATCCTGATTTTGCCAACGGGAGTGGGTCGGTTAGATCGCAAACCGATCAGTGCCCAGCACGGTTCCCGTTTTTGGCCTCTCCCGTGACCCAACAACATCGTTGTTCTCTCGCTTAAGCGCAACATGGCCATTAAATTGCGCCCCACATGTTACCTGATTCAATTGTGACATAACCCTACTGGCAGGTCACAGGAGACCTAAACCAAAGACAACACACCATTTTAATAATGACTGATATTTTTAAAAATTGAATGATCTGACATCAAATTCCCAGTAAACAACATTAGTATGTTATTGAAGAAAGAGGGACCCCAATAAAACACCAAAATCAACATAGAGTATTGTTACGCAATAGGTATAAAGCCAAAATATGGATCAGACATTTAAGGAGTACTGCAAAACCTCTGACATATGGGATGAAGCAATCTAGCTTGAGGAATCAATACAATATCACAATTTTAAAAATGACAATCTGAAGCAAAATTCCTCTGAACAGATGAGACATCAGCTGTCAATCAACTAATAACTCCCCAAGAAAGCGAGGGTCTCCTTGATTCTGTACTGGGTCAAAAGCTGCCTTGATGGTGGTCACTCTCACATAATCTCTTGACGTTAGTTCTTTTGTCCAAGTTTGAACCAAGGCTGTAATGAGGTCAGCAGCTGAGTAGCCTTAGCGGAACCGAAACGGACCATCAGTGAGAAAGTTATTGGTGAGTGTGTGCTGCTTGATCGCGCCGTCGACGACCCTTTCCATCACTTTGCTGATGATCGAGAGTAGACAAAAGGGGCGGTAGTTTGCCAGGTTGAGTTTGTCCTGCATTTTGTGGATAGGTCATACTATAAATTATATGTCACACCTGTTTGGGGTTTTCCCCTTCCAGGAGTACATCGGGCTCTGGGATAAATAGCCAGCTGTGGACCTGATCACTGTGTATTGGTGCTGGGATGTCAGAGTGTGTGACACAGAATCAGCACTGTCAGGCGTGGCATGGTCACACAGCGGTTAGCACTGTCGCTTCACAGCTCCAGGGGTCCCAGGTTCGATTCCCAGCTTGGGTCACTGTCTGCGTGGAGTCTGCACATTCTCCCCATATCTGCGTGACTTTCCTCCGGGTGCTCCGGTTTCCTCCCACAATCCAAAGATGTGCAGGTGAAGTGGTTTGACCATGCTAAATTGCCTTAGTGTCCAAAAAAGGTTAGGTGGGGTTACTGGGTTATGGGGATAGGGTGGAGGTGTGGGCTTAAGTGGGGTGCTTTTTTCATGGGCCGGTGCAGACTCGATGGGCCGAATGGACTCCTTCTGCACTGTAAATTCTATGATCTATGATAAACGCGAAAAGACAGCAACAGTTATCTATGCAAAGGCTGTGGCAGGTAAAAAGTATTGTTGTCTCTCTGGTTACAGGAAGTTAGCAAAGCCACAGCTGAAATGGAATCAGGACCCCAACTCCTCTCAGCTAAGCGATTAAAAAGCAAGACCTCTAGGGTAGTAATCTCAGGATTACTCCCCGTGCCACGTGCTAGCGAGGCTAGGAACAGGGATATTGTGCAGTTGAACACGTGGCTAAAGAACTGGTGCAGTAGGGAGGGCTTCAGTTTTTTGGATCATTGGGATGTCCTCGAGGAAAGGCAGGGCCTGTACAAGAAGGACGAGTTATACCTGAATTGGAGTGGCACCTTTGACAAAGAGTCATTGGACTCGAAACGTTAGCTCTTTTCTCTCCTTACAGATGTTGCCAGACCTGCTGAGATTTTCCAGCATTTTCTCTTTCGTTTCAGATTCCAGCATCCGCAGTAAGTTGCTTTTATTTTTTGCACCAATATCCTGGCTGGGAGGTTTGCTAGTATGGTTCAGGTGGGTTTAAACTAATTTGGCAGGGGGGGGGGGGGGGGGGGGGGAGAAAATCAGAACAGTAAGCCAGCAAGTGTAGAGGCTGAGGATAAGTATGGTACTAGGGCCACGCTGGTGAAGAGGAAGGGCAGGCTGGGGGTGGTCGAACTCTTTTTTTTCATGCAATTAATGATCTGTTTGAGCTGCTCGCAGAAAAATATTTTTCACTGTACCTTGGTACACGTGACAATTATCAAATCCATCCATCCAGTGGGCCTGGAGGCCTGGAGTGTATCTGCTTCAATGCACGGAGTATAACAGGTAAGACAAATGAACTTAAAGCCTTGATTCATGTGCAAAAGTTAAATGTGGTTGCCGTATCGGAGACTTAGTCAAAAGAGGGACATGACTGGCAGCTAAATGTTCCATGATATAGGTGTTTTAGGCTAGACACGGAAAAGGCAAAAGAGGTGGGGGGTTGCAATATTGGTTAGAGAACAAATTACAGTTGTACAGAGGGAGGACACTGATGTACGATCAATGACCACTAAAACGAGGTTGTAGTCCAACTGAAGGCTTTAATAAGCTAGATGTTTCCCCAGCAGCTCAGGTACAGAATGAGGGCTGCTGGGATGGCACGGGTTCTTATACCTCACCTATCAGGGCGGAGCTATTATACACTCCAGCCAATAGCAAGCATATAGGTTCGTACTTCAGCCCCTCAGGTACCGTAATACCTATAATATCACAGACACTATGGAAGAATCACGTAATGAGGCACTGTGGGTAGAACTCAGAAACAGGAAGGGGGCAGCCACTATGATGGGGAGTACTACGGGCCTTCCAACAGCCCATGGGAAGTTGAAGAACAGATATTTAAGCAGATTCTCGATAGATGTAGAAATAATAGGGTTGTTGTAGTGGGAGACTTTAATTTTCCTCATATTGACTGGAAATCCTTTAGGGTTGGGGCTGGATGGTGAGGAATTTGTTAAGTGTGTCCAAGAAGGTTTATTGGAACAATATGTGGATACTCGGACTAGAGAGGGGCCATATTGGACCTAGTACTAGGAAATGAGCCCGGCCAGGTCATCAAAGTTGCAGTGAGAGAATATGTGGCGAAAAGTGACCGCGATTCCGTAAACTTTCGGATACTCATGGAAAAGGACGAGTGTTGTCCTCGGGTTAAGGTGCTAAATTGCGGGAAGGCTAACTATCACCGTAGGCAGGATTTGGAGGCTGTTGTTTGGGAGAGGCTGATTGAGGGTAAATCCACATTTGGCATGTGGGAATCTTTTAAGGACCAGTTGATGGGAGTGCAGGACAGGCATGTGCCGGTAAAAAGGAAGGACAGGAAAGGCTGGTTTAAGGAACCGTAGATGACCAGAAAAATTGTGAATCTTGTCAAAAAGAAAAAAGATGCACACGTGAGGTACAGGCAACTAAAAACAGATGAAGCACTTGAGGAATACAAGGAAAGTAGAAAAGAGCTCAAGCAGGAAGTTAGGAGGACAAAAAGGGTTCACAAAATAACCTTGGCAGACAGGATTAAGGAGAATCCCAAGGCATTTTATACATTTATATTAGGAACAAGAGGGTAGCTAGAGAAAGAGTTGGTCTACTCAAAGACAAAGGAGGGAGATTATGTGTAGAACCAGAGGAAATAAGTGAGATCCTTAATAAGTATTTTGCATCTGTATTCACAAAGGAGAAGGACACATTGATTGGTGGTGTCTCAGGGGGATGTGTAAACACTTTAGAACAGGTCATTATTACGAGGGAGGAAGTGTTAGGTATGTTAAAAAGCATTAAGGTAGACAAATCCCCTGGGCCAGATAGCATCTATCCCAGATTACTGAGGGAGACAAGAGATGAAATCGCTGGGCCTCTAACAGAAATCTTTGTGTCCTCGTTGGCCACAAGTGAGATCCCAGTGGATTGGAGGATCGCCAATGTTGTACTGTTATTTAAGAAGGGTTGCAAGGATAACCCAGGTAATTAAAGGCCATTGAGCTTGATCTCAGTGATAGTGAAATTGTTGGAAAAGATTCTCAGAGATAGGATCTATGCCCATTTGGAAGTGAATGGTCTTATTAGCGACAGACAGCATGGTTTTGTACGAGGAAGGTCATGTCTCACTAATTTGAGTTTTTTGAGGTGGTGACAAAAATAATTGACGAGGGAAGAGCTGTGGATGTTGTCTACATGGACTTTAGTAAAGCATTTGATAAGGTCCGTCATGGCAGGCTGGTGCAAAAGATTAAATCACATGGGGTCAGGGGTGAACTAGCTGGATGGATTCAGAACTGGCTTGGCCATAGTAGCAGTGGAAGGGTGTTTTTCCGAATGGAGGCCGGTAACTAGTGGTGTTCAATACTGGAACCTCTGCTCTTTGTAATATATATAAATGACTTGGAAGAAAACATAGTCGGTCAGTTTAGCAAGTTTGGGGTTGATACTAAGATTGCAGGAGTTGCGGATAGTGATGAAGATTGGCAGAGAATACAACAGGATATAGACAGACTTTAAAATTGGGCAGAGAAATGGCAGATGGAATTTAGCCTGGACAAATGCGAGGTGATGCATTTTGGTAGATCCAATTCAGGTAAGAGCTACAAAATAAATAGAAGAACCATCAGGAGCATAGAGACACAGAGAGATTTGGGTGTGCAGGTCCACAAATTCTTAAAAGTGGCAGCACAGGTAGAAATGGTGGTAAAGAAAGCATATGGCTTGCTTGCTTTCACAGGACGGGGTATCATATGTTAGTTATATAGAACTTTGGTTAGACCGCATTTGCAATACTGTGTCCAATTCTGGTCACCGCACTACCAGAAGGACGTGTAGGCTTTGGAGAGAGTACAGAAAAGGTTTACCAGGATGTTGCCTGGTATGGAGGGTATTAGCTTTGCGGAGAGATTAAATAAACTGGGATTTTTCTCCCTAGAGAGACGGAGGCAGAGGGGCGACCTGATAGAAGTTTATAAAATTATTCGGGGTATAGATAGGGTGCACAGTTCGAGGATGAAAGAAAAATGGGAAACTGCTGGGGGGCCTGGGAGTGGCACAGGGTATGGTAAAAAGGTGGCCAGTTTCTGCAGGCTGGAGAAACTGAGGGTCTGCAGCAAGTGTGTGATTAGGTGCTCACATTGTGGGCACACAGATGTGGCAGTGAAAGATGCATTAAGTGAACTGAAGGTAGGTCAGGGAGCACAGGGATCTTGATTTTATTTACTGCCAGGTAGGTGTTTTAAATTCAATCACGTGCAGGGTGACCAGATTTTCAAAATTCTAAACGAGGACACATTGAAAAGGCTTAAAAAGGTGGTGCTCCATGATGACGCACATGTTGGCCGTTCATTGGCAGGTGCCTGGAGAGCTGGAAAAGGGGCAATTACAGGTCTTAAGTCACGTGAAAACATCTCCCAGAATATGTTTAGCCAGAGTTGTCAACCCTTCTTGGTGAATGGCGGGGCGAGGGGGGGGGGGGGCCTGTGTGTGTCTCTTTGAAAGAATGAAAGAAATAATAAAATGAATGGAGCAGCAAGGTCCAATGAATGCAAGAGCAAACATGCTGCTTCATACGGCAGCAGTGAAGGGATAATAGAAAATTAGCACACCAACAAATCAGTAAATGATTGGAACAACAGACACCCATAAATTAATATCTTCTTCCTGGCTTTATGGCCATTGCTTTCTGCCTCCATGCTGCTCACTGACTTTCACTCGTTTCTCTGGCAGTTTACTTCCCAAAGAATACTGAGCACATTATACTTTGTGAGATACCCTCAATTACAACTCGAGAGAGATGATTGATAATACAAAGGCTTTAATTAGCAGAGAACCAGTCAGCTACCGAGAAGTGTGCTCGCTGCACACTGCCGACTGGCCATTACCTTATATATGGCTCCCTGGGGGGTGGAGCCGGAGGCAGAGTCTTAAAGGGATCACCACATTAAAGGTGCAGTAACCATTCATCGCATTCACCCCCTGTTTTAAAAGAAAACACAGAGTCTGTCGGGGGTGAAGTGGAATTACATGTCCAGTCTTTTGGGTGGTCTGATGGTCTTTGTTGACCATCTCAGCTCTGGCAGTGGTGTGCAGACACGGGCGTCTTCAGTGGGGGTATATCTGGGAGCACGGTGGTCTGAGCCTTTGCCCGTGATGGCGCAGGGGGGGTATCCGGAGTAACTAGGGTGATTGGTGCCGGCACCGGCAGGGGGGGAGGGGTGCTAGAGGGGGGCGCTGTCGGTGTCGGCAGCCGGTGCGGGGAGGGGAGCGTCGGTAGAGGGGGATCGTCGGTGGGAGAGCCAGCGGGTGCCAGGTCTCGCAAGGAAACTGTGTCTTACCTTCCGTCGAGGTGCTCGAAGTAGGCATATTGGGGGTTCGCACGCAGCAGCTGGACCCTATCGACTAGAGGGTCCATCTTATGGCTGCTCACGTGCCTCTGGAGTAGAACTGGTCCCGGAGTCGTCAGCCAACGTGGAAGCGAGACCCCAGAGGTGGACTTCCTGGGGAAGACAAACGAGCGATTGTGATGGGTCTCGTTCGTGGCCCTGCAGAGGAGCGACCTAATGGAGTGTAGGGCATCGGGTAGGACCTCCTGCCAGCGGGTGGTTGGGAGACTTCTTGACCGTAGGGCTAGAAGGACAGCCTTCCAAACTGTTGCGTTCTCCCTCCACACCTGCCTGTTTCCCCGCGGGTTCTAGCTGGTCGTTCTGTTCGAGGCGATGCCCTTGTTGAGTAGATACTGATGCAGCTCATCGCTCATGAATGATGTACCCCGGTTGCTGTGGATATAAGCGGGGAAACCAAACAGGGTGACGATGCTGTGCAGTGCCTTGATTACGGAGGCCGAGGTCATATCGGGGCAGGGGACAGTGAATGGGAAGCGGGAGAATTCGTTGATGACAGTGAGGAAGTAGATGTTGCGGTTGGTGGACGGGAGGGGCCCTTTGAAGTCCGCGCTTCGTCACTCAAAGGGCCCAGAGGCTTTCACCAGGCGAGCCTTGTCTGGTCGATAGAAGTGCGGTTTTCACTACGCACAGATCTTGCAAGCCTTGGTCATGGCCTTGACCTCCTCGGTGGAGTAAGGTAGATTGCGGGACTTGATGAAATGAGCAAGCCGGGTGGCCCCCGGGTGACAGAGGTCATCGTGGATGGCCCGCAGATGGTCTTTCTGCGCGTTGGCGCACGTGCCACGGACAGGGCATCTGGGGACTCGTTGAGCTTCCCCGGACGATATGTAATATTGTACACGTAGGTGGAGAGTTCGATCCTCCACCTCAGAATTTTATCATTTGTTATTTTGCTTCGTTGTGCGTTATCAAACATGAAGGCTACCGACCGTTGGTCGGTGACGAGGGCGAACCTTCACCGGAGAGGTAGTGCCTCCAGTGCCGCACGGCCTCCACAATGGCTTGTGCCTCCTTCTCAACTGCAAAGTGCCGAATTTCCGAGGCGGTGAGGGTTCGTGAGAAAAATGCTACTGGCCTGTCTGCCTGGTTGAGGGTAGCAGCCAGGGCGATGTCTGGTGCATCGCTTTCTACCTGAAAGGGGATGGTTTCGTCCACCGCGTAAATGGCGGCCTTGATACGACTGAAGGCCGACCGGGCCTCAGCCGTGAGGGGAAAAACCGTGGTCTTAATGAGTGGTCGGGCTTTGTCCACATATCTGGTGACCCACTGGGCGTAATAGAAAAAGAGCCCCAAGCACCGTTTGAGTGCCTTGAGGCTACGGGGAAGGGGAAGTTCCTTAAGGGGGCGCATGCGGTCGGGGTATGGGCCTAGGACCCCGTTTTCCACGACGTAGCCGAGGATGGCTAGTCGGGTTGTGTGGAAAACGCATTTCTCTTTGTTGTAGGTCAGATTGAGGGCCCGGGCGATTTGGAGGAACTTTTTTAGGTTTGCGTTGTGGTCCTGCTGGTCATGGCCGCAGCTGGTGACATTATCCAAGTACAGGTAAGTAGCCCGTAAGCCGTACTGGTCCACCATTCGGTCCATCGCCCTTTGAAAAACAGAGACCCCATTTGTGACGCCAAAAGGGACCCTGAGGAAGTGAAAAAGCCGACCGACTGCTTCGAAGGCCGTGTAGAGGCGGTCCTCCGGGCGGATAGGGAGCTGATGGTAGGCGGACTTTAGGTCAACCGTGGAGAATACCTGGTATTGGGCAATCTGGTTAACCATTTCTGCTATGCGGGGAAGGGGGTACGCATCGAGCTGCGTAAAACGGTTTATGGTCTGACTATAGTCCACCACCATCCGTTTCCTTTCCCCAGACCGGACTACCAATGCTTGTGCTCTCCAGGGCCTCTATGACCCCTTCTTTCAGCAACCGCTGAACCTCTGACTTGATGAAAGTCATGTCTTGGGCACTGTACCGCCGACTCCTGGTGGCGACGGGCTTACAATCGGGGGTGAGGTTCGTGAAGAGGGGGGGTGGTGCAACTTTAAGTGTTGCCAGGCTACATACCGTGAGTGGGGGCAGGGGTCCGCCAAACTTCAGTGTCAGGCTTCGGTGGCGACACTGAAAGTCCAGACTGAGCAGCAGGGGGGCGCAGAGGTGAGGGAGGATATAAAGTTTGAAACGGGTGTATTTGGCGCCCTGGATCGCAAGGTTCGCGACACAATACCCTGTGATTTGGACCGAGTGGGACCCGGAGGCGAGGGCGATAGTTTGGGAGGTGGGATAGGTGCGCAAGGAGCAGTGCCTTACCGTTTCTGGGTGGATAAAGCTCTCCGTGCTCCCGGAGTTGAAGAGGCAAGGGGTGTCGCGCCCGTTGATTTGGACCTGCATCATGGAGTTCCGCAGGTGCTTCGGCCATGATTGGTCGAGGGTGATCGCTCACAGTTGCGGGTAGTCAGAGTCCTCAGCTGAGTCGGACTCGTAAAATGGCCGCCCGGAGTCACAAAATGGCCACCGCCGTCAGTCGCACGTGTCGGATTTTGAAGATGGCCGCTGCCAAGATGGCCGCCCCCATGACTCGCACGAGACCGATGACGCGTCAGAAGGCGGCGTGTCCAGCCAGCGCGCAGCCGCGTTGCAGGGCCTGTGGGCCTGGGAGTTCGATTTTTTGGCCCGATGAGACATTTGTTTCTGGGCCTATGGCCCAGCCAGACAGACCTTTGCGAAATGCCCCTTCTTTCCGCAGTCGTTGCAGATAGCGGAGCGGGCTGCGCAAAGCTGACGTGGGTGCTGGCCTTGCCCACAGAAATAGCATGGTGGGCCCCCGGTGTGAGGGGACGCCGCGCGGCGCAGGCCTGTAGTGTGGCCAAGTCTGGAGGGGACCGAGAGGGGCTCACAGGGTCCGTGGAGTACATGCGGAGATTATGATGGGCCACTTCCAGAGAGGAGGCGTTACCGTACCTTGAAGGTCTTTTGCTCCGTCTCCGAGGAGTCGCTGCTTGATGTATGTGGATCGTATACCGGACACGAAAGCAGCTCGGATGTGCAAGTTCATATGGACTTCTGCCGTCACCTTCTTGTGGTCGCAGTTCCTAGCGAGCGCGATGAGTCTTTCCACGTACTCGTCTAGCATTTCCCCGGAGCGCTGCCGGCAGGTCGAGAGCAAATGCCGGGCGTGTACCTCGTTTATTGGCTTAAAGAAGTGCTTCCGCAGGACTTCGACCGCCGCCTCATACGTGGTGGCCTTCTCGATCGCGGAGGAGAGTCTGTGGCCCACCTGGGCGTGTAGTAGGCTCAGCTTGCGAGGTCCGTCAACTGTAGTGTCCGAGGAGTCCAGGTAGGCCTCAAAACACCGAAGCCAGTATTTAAAAATGTATGCGGCCTCCGGCGACCAAACGTCCAAATTGAGCTTCTCCGGCTTTAGATCGCTGTCCATCTTGAAGTATTCTGCTAATTAAATTGAGATACCCTCAATTACAACTCGAGAGAGATGATTGGTAATACAAAGGCTTTAATTAGCAGAGAACCAGTCAGAGCCGGAGGCGGAGTACCCCAGGGTTCCAAACCCAGCCTTAAAGGGATCATTACATTAAAGGTGCAGTAACCATTCATCACACTTTGTATTTGATTACAGTAAAGGTAAGTTAATAATTAATAGTCTCTAAGATTTGAGTTAAATATAGGAAACGTCTTCTAAAAAAAACAATTGGTCAACACTATATATTTGTATAATGTAGTGAATTTAAGTGCTGGTGTGGGCTAACATTGAACGTTGTTGAAGGTGTAAAGTAGATGTAATCAGATCAGCCACCCCTTATACAGCCCCCTCATTATCCTTTCCACATGGATAGGAAAATCAGGCAGGATGAATAAGAGGCCACCGGTTTGCTGCCAAAGTTTTGCCCTTAAAATCACAGACCTGAGTTGAGCATTTCAGCCTCAACCATCAATTCGGACAGTGAATTCCAAGCATCCACCACCCTTTGGGTCAAAATGTTTTTCCTCGTATCTCCTCTCATCCTGTACCAATCACCTTAAATCTATGCCACTAGTAATGAGCTCTCAACTAGGGGAAACCGGTTTATCCAATTTAGGCCCTTCATAATTTTGTACACCTCAATTTTTTTTAATGGATTTTATTACAAACATGAATTACAAACAGGGCAACACGGTAGCACAGTGGGTAGCACTGTTGCTTCACAGCTCCAGGGCCCCGAGTTCGATTCCCGGCTTGGGTCACTGGCTGTGTGGAGTCTGCACGTTCTCCCCGTGTCTGCGTGGGTTTCCTCCGGGTGCTCCGGTTTCCTCCCAAAAGTCCCAAAAGACGTGCTGTTAGGTAATTTGGACATTCTGAATTCTCCCTCTGCGTACCGTAACAGGCGCGGGAATGTGGCGACTAGGGGCTTTTCACAGTAACTTCATTGCAGTGTTAATGTAAGCCTACTTGTGACAATAAAGATAATTAATAATTATCAAAACAGGTTACAGCAAATAAATATCCCTGGAAGCATACTTCCCAGCAATCAACTATATAGTCTGCACTGATTTTTTTCCCTTTTTCACCTTCCCCCCCTCCCCCCCACCCCTCTGAGCAGCTCCTCAAACATGGTCCCAACATCCCCCACCTTTTCTCAAACCTCCCTGCAGGGCCCCTTAACTCATACTTTATCTTCTCCAACCTGCAGAAAGTTGTACAGGTCACCCAAACCCGCTACCCCGATGCCGACCGGTACTCCAGTAAAATTCGCCACCGTGCAATCAGCGAGGCGAAGGCCCCAACATTGGCCTTTCTCCTCTCCATGAGCTCCGGCTTCTCTGAAACCCTAAATATCGCCACCAAAGGGTCCGAGTCCACCTCCTCCTCCACTATCCTGGCTAAGACCACGAACACTCCCGCCCAGAATCTTACCAATTTTTCGCAACCCCAAAACATGTGCGTGTGATTCGCTGGCCCCGCCCACACCTCTTACACTCATCTGCTACCCCCTGAAAGAACCCACTCATTCTCGCCCAAGTCATATGCACCCTTGCACCACCTTAAACTGTATCAGGCTCATCCTTGCACAAGAGGAGGTCCCGTTTACCCTACGTAGTGCCTCACTCCACACTCCCCAATTGATCTCCACTTCCAACTCCGCTTCCCATTTCTCCTTGATCTTCACCACCCGTTCGCCTCCCTGCTACCCCAGCCACTTGTACATATCCCCAATTTTTCCCTCCCCTTTCCCTTTCCCTTCCCTTCCGGAAGCAGCAGTCGCTCCAGCAGGGTGTATCCAGCAACCGAGGGAACCCCCTCCAGACCTTTTGCGCAAAGTCCCTAACCTGCAGATATCTGAACTTACTCCCCCTCGGCAGCTCTACCCTCTCCCTTAGTGCCTCCAGACTGGCGAAACCTTCCTCCAAATACAGATGCCTCATCTTGACCAGCCCCACTTCCCTCCACCTCCTGTGTACACTATTCATCCCTCCCGGCTCAAACCCATGATTCTCACACAGCAGCGTTAACACCGACATCCCTTCCACCCTAAAATGCCTCCCCAACTGATTTCATAACTGCACCACTGGGCTCCCTGAATGTATTACTGCGACCATTCACCACTGTATTACATTACATTACATTGTATTATGTTGATGCCCTTGTGGGCTCCACCTATAACCATTGTATTACATTACGTTACATTGTATCATGTTGGTGCCCTTGTGGGCTCCGCCCCCTTGGGAGAGGTATATAGATCTGCTGCCTGGAGGCGGCTCTCAGTACAGGCAGTCGCAGGCAGGCACTGTTCTAGCTGATTAAAACCACTGTTCACTTCAACTCTCCGTCTCGTGTGAATTGATGGTCGCATCAGTAATCAATACTTGAATACACCTTATTAGACGTGCGAAAAGAAGGAATACTCCCTTCCCCCGGATTCAAAAAGTGCCATGAATCCATCATAACCATCCTCTCCATAAACCCCCCCAGCTCCCTTGCCATTTGTACCCCACCCATCAACCTGGGGCTCAATCTATCTACCCTCGGCTCTAGGACACAGTTAAAATCTCCTCCCATGATCAACTGGTGCATGGCCAAATCCGGGATTGCTGCCAGCAACCCTCTCATAAAATCCACATCATCCCAATTTGGGGCATACACATTTACCAACACTACCGGTGCCCCTTCCAATACCTCACTCACAATCACATATCTCCCACCTGGATCCCTCACCTCCTTCGCACTCATAAATCCCATTTTTTTGTTCATTAAAATCGCCACTCCCCTCAATTTCGAATCAAAGCTGAGTGAAAAACCTGCCCGACCCACCCCTTCCTTACCCCAAGCTGGTCCTTCACACGGAGTTAGGTCGCCTGCAGAAAGACCTCCCCCGCTTTTAAGCTCCTGAGGTGAGCGAGCACCGTGACCTTTTAATCGGCCCATTCAGTCCCTGAACGTTCCACATTACCAACCTTACGCCTCCAATCCCCTCGACCTCCTTCATCTTTCCCACTTAACTCCCGCTCCTTAATTCCACCCTATACCTAGTCCATCCCAAATGGCCCCTTTCTTTGCTTCTGACCATGTCATCTCTCACCCCCTGCCACTTTGCACCAACCTCCCCCTCCCCTCCCCCGCCACCCTTCTTGGCCTTCTCCCCAACCACCTCACCTCCCTTCACTAGCATCACCTGCTAGCGTGGCAGCCACTGCCCAAAGACACCTCCCAATAACCTCCCCTTCCCTCTCCACTCCTCAA
This sequence comes from Scyliorhinus torazame, assembly GCF_047496885.1. Lineage (NCBI taxonomy): Eukaryota > Metazoa > Chordata > Chondrichthyes > Carcharhiniformes > Scyliorhinidae > Scyliorhinus > Scyliorhinus torazame. Next base: position 92,572,634 of record NC_092713.1, read on the forward strand.
CTCAAGGAGAAAGGGTCCCTGCTCACCTTACCACCCCCCCCCCCCCCCCCCCCCCCCCACCCAAACAAAGACTTCTCCTGAACTCCAGGCAGCCTTCTCCAAAAGCAAACGAACAACTGTTAAACACAAACAGTCCCATAAAACAGGAGGGGGATGGGAACATCAATCCCCACATAAACTCTTCACCCCTACAACCCCTTACAATCTCAACATTAAACAGCAACCCCCCCCCAAAAAATACAAAAATCCTCCAATCCCTACCCCCACTTCAAACATGCTCCCAATCATTACAAAGTGCCAGCACCCCAGTTCCAAAGCATTGTCCGCTCAGTTCTCCGCCCAGTTTAATAATTTATAATCTTTTTTATAGTCACAAGTAGGCTTACAGTAGCACTGCAATGAGGTTACAGTGAAAAGCCCCTAGTCGCCACCTTCCAGCACCTGTTCGGGTACATAGAGGGAGAATTCAGAATTCTCAGCTGGTATGGGAATTGAACCCCCGCGGCTGGCCTTGTTCTGCATCACAAACCAGCTGTCTAGCCCATTGAGCTAAATGTGTAACTTTTGACACAATTAACCACAACACAATTCTGTAATCCCTTTTATTTTATTTGTTCATGGGATGTGGGCATCACAGGCTGGGCCAGCATTTATTGCCCATCCCTAATTGCCCTTGAATGGAGGGGCTTTCTGGACCATTCCAGAGGGCATTTAAGAGTCAACCACATTGCTTTGGATCTGGAGTCACATGTAGGCCAGACCGTGTAAAGACAGCAGAGTTCCTCCCCAAAAGGACATGAGTGAACCAGATGGGGTTTTTACAACAAACGACAATGGTTTCATTGTCATCATTAGATTTTTAACTCCAGATTGTTATTGAATTCACATTTCACCATCTGCAATGATGGGATTCAAACCTGTGTTCCCAGAGCGTTGCCCCGGGTCTCTGGATTACTAATCTTGCGTGGTGCAGTCGAATTCATATCTACTCAGTTGTAGCCACAGAATCTCCTGCACTGGTTTCAGTTCTTGCTACTGCACCATTAAATCTAGAGTTACCTCGAGGATTTATCCATAACGCACCCCCCCTCCAACCTTTTTTGGACACTAAGGGCAATTTAGCATGGTCAATCCATCTAATCTGCACATTTTTGGACTGTGGGAGGAAACCGCAGAACCCGGAGGAAACCCACAAAGGCACGGGGAGAACGTGCAGACTCCACACAGACAGTGGCCCAAGCTGGAATCAAACTTGGGATCCTAGAGCTGTGAAGCAACAGTGTTCACCACTGTGCTACCGTGCCGCCCATCAGCTTTCCTCTTCACTATCAACATCTTCTGAAAATTTAATCCCACATTTAAGTCCAAATAATTAACATATACAACAAGGACCCCAACACTGAGCATGTGGAAATCCACTGGAAATCGCTTTCCATTCACAAAATCATCCATCAACTATAACCCTTTTGTTTCCTGTCACTGAGCCAATTTTGGATCCATTTCAACACTTTTCCTTTATTCCATGTCATTTCACTTTTTTGACCAGTCTGCCATGTGGGGCCTCAACAGATGCCTTACTGAAGTCCATGCAGACAACATCCACTGCACTACCCTCATCAACCCTCCTCGTTACTTCCTCAGGAAATTCAATGAAGTTAGTGAGACACAATCTTCCCCGAATGAAACCATGCTGACTTTCCTGATCAATCTGTGCCTTTCTAAGTGATGATTTATCATGTATCTCTGAATTTTATCATGTTTCTCAGAATTAATTCCATTTAAAAGGGATCAAGCTTGTTACCTGAAGTGCTGTATTCTGCAAGTCTTTGTAGCAGGAGCTGGAAAGTGGGATTAAAATGAGTGGCTAGTTTTTTTGCTCTTTTTGGCCAGCACAAACAGGAGGGCTGAATGGCCTCTTTCTGTGCTGTAACTTTTCTATGGTTCGATGAATACTTTCTAGATGCTGCCTGGCCTGCTGAGTAATTTCAGCTTTTCTGTTTTCTTTCAGATTTCTGCATCTGCAGCATTTAGTTTAAGTAGAATTTTCGCCCTTCTTCTTTAAAATTTCAGCAGGGAGTTCAAGGTGTGGGACTTCAAAGTAAAGTTGCCAACTTTTGTGAGGGCCACAAAGAATCCAGCACGAGTTTGTAGAGTCAAACAGAAAGCAACTTTATTTACAAGGGCCAGTGGTTCACTATTGGTTCCCTCTCTAGCTGGTACCACACTGGCCAACTCTATTTATACAAATGTGCCCCAGCTCTCTCTCATTGGGGGAGCTCACATTCCACAAGTAGCATGGGGTAACCAATTGTCCCCAGCCAACAGGATCCGGGCAGGTTATAACATCCCTCCCCCCAAAGGTCTGAGGCATCCGCTGAAGACCATGGCAAAGGAAGGTGCGGACTCGCTTGACAACAGGCTGGGCATCAGGCACACGAGGCGCCGGATTAGGCAGTATATAATGACAAGGTGAACGGCACTTCCGGGATGAATGCCGTAACGGCTGCAAGTCAGTGGGTTGTGGAACCGAGGGTTTCCCCTCGGAGGCTTCCTGTGTGTCCATCTTGGAGTCGGAGTCGAAAACCTCGTCATCTCTGTGTCCCTATTTTCGTGGGATTTTGTAAGTGACCCGAGCGGGCCATGAGCGCGGTGCCAGTGGGAGATCTTGAGGATGTGCATTATCCAAATCATCTGGATACTGTAGCTGCTACGGCTAGAGAAGCGTATTCCGGCGACGAGGAATCTGCGGACGAGGTGGCTTCTGAATCTAATGTGGTCCAAATGCTTACATTGAACATGGCCCTGGGCTTGCACCTGGTAAGAAATTGGCCCTGTTTGACAAAGGATAACGGCGGAGACCGACTGAGCGCCGCCAGCAAAACTACAAACAAACATCGGGTCCCCGGGCGCAAACTGCCGGACTGAGTGCAGAAGGGAAATGCCCCTGTCATTCCTGATTTTGGTGTACTTTTGCGTCAATGTCTGGAAAAACTATACTAATGTAGGTACGAAGCCTGCGGCCCATTAGGAGTTCCGCAGGAGCGACCCAAGTCATCGCATGTGGAGTGGTCCTATAACAACAAAAAACTAGTGCCCCTGGACCGGAAGACTGTTTCCTGAGGCCCCGCTTTAATGACTGGACTGCAAAGCCATTGGAAGCTGTCTGGTATGGAGCGGTGCGAATATGTCATATACCGTTCATCGTCAAGAAACCTGAAAACTCCTCACTCGTGAAAGTAGTGCCAAACACCTCAGGGAGGCCATGCGTGAAAAAAGATAAAGCATCTTCTCCATGGTTGCACGGGATGTTGATCCTGCCATCCAATGTGCCTGAAGCCACTTTGAATGGGCATCAACCAATAAGACGAACGTCGATCCTTGAAAAGGCCTGGCAAGTTTGGCTTGTATTCGTGCCCTAGGCTGGCCTGGCCATTCCCAGTGAAGCAGGGGTGTGGCTGGCAGAGGCGTCTGATGCTCCTGGCAAATGGAGCAGCATTGTACCATCTTCATAATGTCGGTATCGAGGCCTGGCCACCAGACATAACACTGCGCCACCATTTTCATTTTGGTCACACCCGGATGACCATTGTGGAGGTCCTTTAGTATCAGCTCCTGCCCTTTATCTGGGATGAACATATGTGTCCACCACAACAGGATACAGTCTTCAACACTGAATTTTGACAGCTTGGAGGAAAATGCCTGCAACTCGCCTGGAAGCTCTTGCTGTCCTTGGATAGGACCGGGTCTGTCTGGGTCCACTCACGGATCCACAATGCCGTGACAGGTAACAAGTCCATAAAATCAGGGTCGCGACTGTGGTGTTGGGTGCTCTGGTGCACAGATGAGCCAACACAGTTGTATGTGGTACAACTCTATTTTATTATAACTCTTATAATACAGTTCGTTCTGGATACTCTGCACGTGCTGTCTCCCTAAGTGTGTTTGGCAACAGATGTGTCCTGGTTCTCCTCTGCAGCTAATACTGACCACCGGGGGTCGTGTCTGTGCTTTTATATCTTTCTGTCATTGGTTGTGGTGTTGTGTGTTCTGATTTGTCTGTTGGTGTGTCTATCATGATGTGTGTGTTTGAATATCATGACATCCCCCCTTTTTACAAAGATATGTGCCTACGTGGTTATAAATATAATTGTGTCGTGAGTGCATCGAAGAGTGTGTGTGTGTGTTATGTACAGCGTGTGTATATGACGTAACTATTTACATGGGGCGATGTCGGGTGCGTCACACTAACAAGGTTGTACCATAACAAAACTTGGATGCGAGAGAAAAAAAACTTGAACATTGGTCTGGTCAGACGATATCTGGAACAATAAACAACAACAGGTTATAATACAGAAGTGTTTGACTTTTTGAACGTATGAACAGCGTTATAAGTCCAGTCTAATGGGTGACCGCCTCAAGAATGGGCTGGTCCTCAAGCCGGTTCAGCTGTGGAGATTTGGTTCTGGTGGCGATGGAAGGGGCATGATCCGTGGCATCTCCACGAAGTCATCCTTGGGAACCAGTGGAGGATCCGGCGTGTGCGTACGGTTCAGTTGCGAGCGTGGAAGGCGGCGCAAAGCTCGCTGATTGCGCCTACGCACCAATCCATCCGCCCTGCATGCCAGGAACAAGGTGGAGTCTTTTTCTTTTTATGTTTGTGGTGGACGGCATCTTGTAGCCGATGGGTCGTCGCCATCGAAGTAGCACCATCACTAATATCATGCAAGGCGATGACTGTGCCAGATGTGGAAGTTGGCCGAGACCGTGTACGCTGGTTCCGGCCACCTGCTGTGCCGGAAGGGCGACTCCGCAGAGAAACGTCGAAGCATGTCGCCTTGGAGAGAGAATTGTTGCTCGCATCAACGTCTGGCGATGGCGCGAATTGGTGTGTCCATCTTGGACCGCCGGTGCTGGTTGCCACTGCCGACCCAGTGGGACTGCCACGCGATCCATTCCCTGTCGCCGTGGCATCCGCTGTCACCCTGAGCGTGCCATCACCGAGGCCGCGACACCGCCCGTCCGGAGCAAGGTCTGGCGTGCGCGAATCAGAGTCGGCGCTTGGCTGCTCCCCATCTGGAGTCCGGTCTGCCTTCCGTCGATGCCCCCCGTCCGGAGTCCCAACAGGTTCACTGGAGGCAGCCGAGATTCCCTGAAGCTGCACTTCTGGAGTCGGAACATGCAGGAATGCACCAACCAGTGGAGAGGGTCGAGCCATCGAGGGTGGAAGCGGTGCGCCGCCACCGCAGTCGTCAGTGGTCCCACCGTGATCGTCGAGTGCCTCGGTACGCACTAGGCGAGGTCCGTCACCTTGCACCTTTTGCATGGGAAGTGGGATGCTGTCGTCACTCGTCTCACATCCCGTGGATAGATCCTCATTAGCAGCTTGCTGTTCACTAGGGTTGGGTAAATTGTCAGAGTTTTCATCTGGTGGTGCACACCATGTCGGTGGACTGTCATTGTCTTGCCGTTGTCCTTCATTTGGGCTTTTCTTCTTTGGAATTTTAAATCTTCCCCCAGACATTGCAGAACCTTGTTTATTACCCCCAAATTCTCCCATAGGTATGGTCTCGAATATAGGATCCAATGTTTCTATCGACATTGTACTATTTTCCAAAGAACATTCCGTTTCACTTTTCTTCTCAGGTGCCTCATATGTATCTTTGTCTAATGTACATGCCTGCATGATCTCTGGGTCTGATTTTGCTGGGACTGGCATGGTCACAGTCTCTCTTTTACTGTTCTCAATTGCCCACATTATACTCCCCATACATAACTGCTTAATCACTGGGGTTAGTGTGGTACAATGGATAATCGGGTCGACCTTATCTGCATCTTCACCATTAGTGGAAAGCACACTTGGTTCACTTGAAACTGCTGTGGGTTTTAAATTCGTTATCTGGCTACTCGATGTCGGTGTCCTCAGGATTCTTGCTCCAATGTTCTGCTCAATAATCAGTGGAGCGTGTATAGGTTCAATGCAATTAATGTTCCCCTCAAGGTTTGAAGAGTCATTACTGACTAACTGCTGGTCTCCGAAGTTGGGATTTTGCGGTGTTGTGTTGAAGGGAGACATTTGTCCCTGCTGTAGATATGATTCAGGTTGTGTTATTTCCATTACCTGAGGATCAATGTCTTGTCCATTTTTTCGATCCGTACTAAAACACTGGCAATTCTCAGTCTGCTCCTTGCAAGTTAAACATTCAATTAATTTTGTTAGCAAATCCTCAGCATCCTTCTGTGGCCGTGCAGCATTATTAATCTCTGTTCGGCTATAATGATCTTGAAGGTCAGCGCATAAACCTTTTTTCTTCGGGCTTGGACGAGGCGATTCCTTTGGCTTGTCTTCAGTTGGGCTTGAACAGTCTTCAGCGCTGTGCCCTTCATTGTAGCATGAGAGACCGTCATGTTCATGCTGCTGTGTAGTGGAGCATGGTAGGCTGTTATAGCCTTGTTGCTGTTCACGTGAGCATGGCAGACTTGCATCGTCTGCCGCTGGTTGGTCAGGAGAGGTTGCTAGACCCTCATGGTCTTGTTCCTGCAAGGACTGCGCTCTGGAGTCTTGCGTTCCTTCCATCGTGGAGTCCGTCCACGAGCTCTCTGTGGAGGCTTGTGACACTGGAGTCACTTCTTGTTCGTGCAAGGACTGCGCTCTGGAGTCTTGCGTTGCTTCTATCGTGGAGGCTGTCCACGAGCTCTCTGTGGAGGCTTGTGACACTGGAGTCACTTCTTGTTCGTGCAAGGACTGCGCTCTGGAGTCTTGCGTTGCTTCTATCGTGGAGGCTGTCCACGAGCTCTCTGTGGAGGCTTGTGACACTGGAGTCACTTCTTGTTCGTGCAAGGACTGCGCTCTGGAGTCTTGCATTTCTGCAATTGTGGAGTCTGTCCACGAGCTTGCTGTGGAAGCTTGTGACACTGGAGTCACTTCTGGTTCATGCGAGGACTGCACTCTGGAGTCTTGCATGTCTTCTTTCATAGAGTCGGGAACGTTGAGCGGGACGTGGACCACGCTCTGTGTGGCAGCAGGGCACTCTCCGTGTGCTTGCACCGCTCCCTGTCTGTTAATGTCAGGCTGCAGCATCATCCGGTACTGATAAGTTGGAACGTCGTATCTGCTGGATTGAAGATCCTCAAATCCGAAAAATGAATCCGCATCTGCGTCGGATTCAATGTGGGGGCCGCCAATGTGCAACACGAAAGGTTCGTCCGAGTCATAGTCATATAGGACCACGGAGCTATCATTGGGCTCGCGAGGTCCGGAAACACTGTAAAGATCGTCATCGAAGTATTCAAGGTCGGAATCATCGGCTTGTGCGTAGGTAACTGCTTGTCGGAGGGTTCTTCGGAGGTCAAATTCATCTCCTGGGTCAATTTGCGGCACTGTGCTGTCATTCCAGGTGAGGGAAGGTTGTTTTACAGCTTTAACAGATTTTTGTTTTTTTGATTTGGGACGTTTCCCTTTTAAATTGGATTTGGGACGTTTCCCTTTTAAATTGGTGCAGTCTGGGGCCTCTGACATCCTGACGCTCGGTATGTAGCACGTAGGAAGCGACTGCGCATGCTCAGATCGCTGTTCCTTTACCGATGGCCGTTTTCTTGACTGCGCATGCGCAGCATCTCGCGCATGCGCAAACGAAACGTCCGGTTCTGCGCACTGCTCGCGCAACTGTGCTAGCGTGATACCTTTAGCAAGATGGCCGCCGACCTCGACCCAGCCTTCTCTCAGGCCCGGGATTTCGGCCTCTGGGAATTCGGGCTCCGGGATCCCAGCCACGAGGTGAGTACTGCAGCTTTTCTTACCTTTATGTGCCGATTGGATTGCGTTTTCTTCACAGTACTTGGAGAATTTGCCCAGGACTGCCTGGTAATCGTACCTTTGCTGCCTCCTGAAGAACCTGAACCTTCTGAATATTTCTCTTGCCCTTGCACCGGCGATGGTGAGGAGAAATTCAATTTTTTCCCTATCATCCAGGTCTTGGAGTTCAGCTGCCACCAGGAACAATTCGAACATTTGCCGGAATCGCCGCCAGTTTTCGCGGAGGTCGCCGTGGCACTGGAGCGGCTGCGGAACCGGGAGCTCGTACATCATGCCTGGGCACTGCTGGTTGTCTGTGTACACGGAGGTATGCCGGCAGGTATCGATCCACTCCTGTACCATGTGGTGTTGGGTGCTCTGGTGCACAGATGAGCCAACACAGTTGTATGTGGTACAACTCTATTTTATTATAACTCTTATAATACAGTTCGTTCTGGATACTCTGCACGTGCTGTCTCCCTAAGTGTGTTTGGCAACAGATGTGTCCTGGTTCTCCTCTGCAGCTAATACTGACCACCGGGGGTCGTGTCTGTGCTTTTATATCTTTCTGTCATTGGTTGTGGTGTTGTGTGTTCTGATTTGTCTGTTGGTGTGTCTATCATGATGTGTGTGTTTGAATATCATGACAGCGACCACCTCGCCCATTGTGGGGGTCAAGAAGGGGCCAGTTGACAAAGGCAACCAGCTCAGTACATCGGCATTTGCAATTTGTGTCCCTGGCTTATGCTCCAAAGAATACCTGCAGGCAGCAGCGGATCCCGCAGCAAGGCCCAGTGCTGGATCCGCACGGAAGCAATGGACAGGCGGAATTGGCTAATCCTTTCTAAAATGTCTGAGCAGAGTTCACGATAGTAAAGTGGCAGCCATAAACATATTGATGGAAACATTTCACCGCAAAGACCACCACCAGGCCCTCCTTTTCAGTCTGTATGTACTTCTTTTCTGCTGCAGTCAACGATGACCGGGAAGCACCCCGACTGGTGTCCGTAAGTGACAGGGGTCATCGTAATCCCAGCAATGTCTAAAGGTTCCCCCGTATAAATGGCCAACCTGGCCTGTGTATCAATCAATGCAAGGGAGGCAAATCTATCAGCCGCTCCCCTCTGTCTTCACCTTGTGGGACAGGACGGCCTCAATACCATAGGGGGAGGCATTGCACGCAATGAGCAAATTATCATAGTGGGTTAGTAATCCGGATGACAACAACTGCTGCTTTACCGGCCGCAGTTTATTGCGGCCGACCCCAAACCCAGACGTGTTTCTTCTTCAACAAAAGGTGCAATGGGGCCAGCGTGGTCACCAGATTGGGGAGAAACTTCCTGTAGTAATTTACGAAGCCTAGAAAAGAACGAAGACTTGAAGCATCCATTGGGGTGGGGGCCTGTTGGATTGCACACACCTTCTCCACGATGGGGTGCAATCCACCTGATAACCAAGGTAGATCACTTCCTACGCCTGAAAGATGCACTTTGAGATATGTAAACGGTCTCCAATCTCTGAGTAGCGTTTAAGCACAGCCGCCAAAATGCTCTTGCTCCGAAACTCCCGAGTTCAAGACGTTGTTGAAATAAACAGCAACACATGGCAACCCTCGCATCTTGTTCTCCATTGTGTGTTGAAAAATAGCACAGCAAGAGCAAACTTCAAAAGGCAACCTGTCACGTGAGAGTACCCTTTAAGAAATGGGTGTTTAAGAAATGTACCAAAATGGAGCTGCCCATGTTACTGGAGTGATGTCAGAGTGTGGGTGGAGCTGAGCTCTACTTCTGCTTTTTGTGTTTCAGTTTGAGAAAGAGCTTGTGTGTGTCTGGGTTTTTCGGTGAGCTGAATCTGAAGTTAAAAGTGAGCTGCACTGCTGTTGATCTATGCTATCCAAAGACTATCTATGGATCATTTGGCGAACTCAGAATTGTAAAAAGGTCTCAGTATTAAATGTAACCCTAATGTGTTCCTGTTTGAAGGTTTGTTAAGTTTTTGGATGTTAAAAGAACAGCATACAGATTCTCAGTGTTGTATTCTTTGGGGGGTGTATTTGAATTAATGGTTGCTACGAGATTCACTGTTTTAAAAAGGTTAACTTGAGTTCATAGAATAAACATTGTTTTGTTTTAAAAACCACTGGTCCATGTGTGCTGTACCATACCTGTAGAGTGAGCCGTGTGCTCCCCATACCACAATCTATTAAAAGTTGTGGGTCAGGTGAACTCCATGATACACTTTGGGGTTCTCTAAACCCTGGCCCATAACAACCGTGTATACTTATTCAGACTCCTGTGCGTATTTAAAGTAACATACTGTCGGGAGGCAGGATCCAAATCCAACTGCAGATAGGTGTGACTCATATCCAATTTTGTGAACGAGAGTTTGCCCACAAGCTTCGTGAAGAGATCCTCTATGCAGGACATGGGGTATTGGTCAAGCCGGCAATCTGTAAGTTTATAGTCGCTGCACAAGCGAACCGTGCTACCTGGCTTCATTACCGGTAAGACTGGTGCTGCCCAGTCGGTGAAACGGACAGGTCTGATAATACCCAGGGATTCCAAAAGAGTGAGCTCTGCTTCTACCTTCTCCAGCAAGGCATAAGGAACTGGGCACGCCCAGAAATACCATGGCACGGCTTCCGGGTCAACCTGAATACTGGCTACGGCCCCTTTTATCTTCTGCAAACCAGGCTAAAACACGTCTGGTATCTTCCTAGTACCTCAGTCAAACCACCAGGACGCTTTTGAAGAACATGTTGCCAATGCAGCCACCTATGGCGCAACCAGTCCCAACCCAACAGGCTGGGTCCATGACCTTGCACCACGATGAGTGGAAGGCATCCCGACTGGCATCCGTAAGTGACAAGGGTCATTGTAGTCCTAGCAATGTCTAAAGGATCCCCCTTATAGGTGGCCAACCTGGCATGTGTATCAGTCAACGGAAGGGTCTGTATACCCCGCTTGATGCAGTCAAACGTCCTCTGTCCAACCACAGTAACCGCTGCGCAGGTGTCCAACTGCATTTCAAGCGAGTGACCATTTACCCATACCGTCACCTTAATGGGTGCCACTGGGGGGGGCAGCCACGCAATGTAGTTGCAGGCAGTCATCCTCCCTTCCCTCAGCCTCGGGTTTATCCAAATGGAAAATTCGGGCACTGGGTTGGCCCCGGCTTGTTTTTAAAAAAATGTTTTCATTGAGTTTTTGGTACACAAAACAGATGCAAATATGAACAAACATTAGGAGATTAAAAAAAGGAGTAAGCAAAAAAAAGTTAAACGAAAACTATTTACACATAGATCAGCTTCGACTATTTACATACGTACATCGCAGTTTCCTTTCTTTTTCCTCCTTACAGTATTTGCAGTGGCAATTGTGGTCCCCTGCATTTCGCTTCCCACTGGTTTTCTCTGGTTTTCTCCTCCCTTTGGTTCAGGTTGTTGCACCTGCCCCCCCCCCCCCCCCTCCTTTGTCTCATGTTTCTCTTGTTGGGCTTGGTTGAGGTTCTTGTTTTCCTGACCCCCCTCCCCCCACCTTCCTTACTATCTCGTGGCTATCCCTCCTGTTCTTTGACTTTGAGCTGTTGGCTACAAACAGGTCTTGGAACAACCGAGTGAATGGCTCCCACATTTTGTGGAAGCCTTCTCCCGACCCTCCGATGGCGAATTTAATTTTTTCCATTTGGAGAAATTCCGACAGGTCGGACAGCCAGTTTCCATTTTGAGTGGTTCTGCTGAATGCCAGCCGAGCAGGATTCTCAAGCATGAACCAAAGCATAGGGCAACAGAGGCGAAAACTTGAAAAGGGAAAGCAAAATAAGATGATGAACAAAATGTCAATTATCTGAATAAAGTGTGAAATGTTTTAAATAATGTTGAAAACAAAATAATTCCAAAAATTTGAAGAACGAATTTCACTTTATTTCTTTTTGATTTTGAGATAGTCCTAAAAATGCCCAGGATCTCTAACCAATCGTGCCAACTGTAATTAGCTTAACTGTGGATTCATGTCCAGTAGGAATTGGGTTAAAGTTGGCCAAATGTATTTCACTTCCTGACCATCATAAACAAGAATTAATTTTATGCGCGTTTTATGCCAGGGATTTTGAAGCAGAATATGGTCAGGTTCACAGTACATGTCGACTGAGTTTTCCTCCAAGAGAAATGAGAAAAAAAAATTCAAAACAGAGCCAACCCTCCCCTGACGTACTACCACCTGTAATAATGATACAACTACCAACTGATTAGAATGGCTATGGTTGGCACAGGGCGAGCACTCCTGTTTTGTAGTACTTGGATGTGGAAAACATCAACACCAAGCTTGTGGAAATTCGAACATCCTTTTGGATTGTATATGATGCACGATCAATTGCACAAAGACGAGCGTTGAATACAACTGAGGTTTTATTACTCTAAGATGTGTGGCCTCCCACAGCAGCTGGCGAAACTGGCTGCAGCATGGAGGACACACATATTTATACTCAGCCTATTGGGTGGAGCCAGCAGGCAGGGACTACCGTCGTACCTGTAGTACAGGTCCTACCGTACACCACCTGATAGAGGTGCAACAGTGGTTTACCACATTCACCCCCTGTTAAAATTGAGTCCGGCGGGGGTGGTGGAGAACTATATACAACAAATGTTTTTTTTTCTTTTACATGTACATTTACAATCTTTGACAGACAGAAAAGAAAAGTGTCTTTTGAAGTCCAGTGGACCAGCTAGAGGTTCAACCGGTCTGGGGCCTTGATGTGCCGCTGGGAGTGACGTAGTGGTGGCAGGCTGATGCTGGTGTGATGTTCGGTGACTCCGGGTGCGTGCCGAAATCCTCTTCATCCTCGGGCGTGGGCAGAGGAGGATGGATGGTCCTGGGGGGGTTGCTGCTGGGAGCGCAGGGGGAGGGTAGGTCGGCTGTGTGGAACCTGCTGGTGCCAGGTCACTGAGGGAGACAGTATCCTGGCAGCCGTCAGGGTACGCTACGTAGGCATACTGGGGTTTGCATGGAGCAATTGCACCCTTTCCACCAACGGGTCCGCCTTGTGGAGTCGGACGTGCCTACGGAGAAGGACGGGTCCTGGAGCTGTGAACCAAGTCGGGAGCGACACCCCGGATGTGGACTTCCTGGGGAAGGCAAAAAGACATTCATGGGGTGTGTTGTTGGTGGCGGTGCACAGCAGTGACCGAATGGAGTGGAGTGCATCAAGGAGGACCTCCTGCCAGCGGGAGGCCGGGAGGTGCCTGGACCGTAGGGCCAGTTGGACGGCCCTCCAGACCGTCCCGTTCTCCGTCTCTACCTGTCCGTTTTCCCGGGGGTTGTAGCTTGTCGTCCTGCTGGAGGCGATACCCCTGCTGAGCAGGAACTGATGCAGCTCATCACTCATAAAGGAGGATCCCCTGTCACTGTGGATGTAGGCAGGGAAACCGAACAGAGCGAAGATAGTGTTGAGGGCTTTGATGACGGTGGCAGACGTCATTTCAGGGCATGAGATGGCGAAGGGGAATCTGGAGTATTCATCGACCACACTGTGAAAATACATGTTATGGTCGGTGGAGGGGAGGGGCCCTTTGAAATCTACGCTGAGGCGTTCAAAGGGGCGGGAGGCCTTCACCAGGCACGCAAGGTCCGGCCGGTAGAAGTGCGGCTTGCACTCCGCACATATCCAGCAGTCCCTGATGATTATCCGTACTTCCTTCGACGGAGTAGGGCAGATTGTGGGTCATTATAAAATGGTACAATCGTGTGACTCCCGGGTGAAAAAGGCTGTCATGCAGGGTCCGGAGACGGCCTACCTGTGCGCTGGCACATGTACCTTGGGATAGGGCATCTGGGGCTCATTGAGCTTACCGGGGCGATACAAAATCTCGTAATTGTAGGTGGAGAGCTCGATCCTCCACCTCAAGATCTTATCATTCTTGATCTTGCCCCGCTGTGTGTTATTGAACATGAAGGCTACCGACCGTTGGTCAGTGGAGAGTGAATCTCCTACCGGCCAGGTAATGCCTCCAATGCCACACAGCTTCAACGATAGCTTGGGCCTCTTTTTCGACGGATGAGTACTGAATTTCTGAGGCATGAAGGGTGCGGGAAAAGAATGCCACGGGTCTACCTGCCTGATTGAGGGTGGCGGCTAGGGCGATGTCCGATGTGTCACTCTCTACTTGAAAGGGCAGTGTCTTGTCTACTGCGTGCATCCCAGCCTTGGTGATATCGGCTCTGATATCGGCCGTCAGGGGAAAATGGGTTGACTGTATGAGTGGGCGGGCCTTGTCTGCATAGTTTGGGACCCACTGAGTATAGCATGAAAAGAACCCCAGGCAGAGTTTGAGGGCCTTGGGGCAGTGGGGGAGGGGGAGCTCCATGAGGGGATGCTTGCGGTTGGGATCGGGCCCCAGAACTCCGTTCTGGACCACATAGCCGAGGATGGCTAAGTGGGTCGTGCTAAACACGCACTTCTCCTTGTTGTCGGTGAGGTTTAGGAGAGTGGCGGTGTGGAGAAATTTGGCAAGGTTGGTGTGTGGTCCTGCTGATCGTGGCTGCAGATGGTAACATTGTCTAGGTACGTAAAGGTGGCCCGCAAGCCATACCGGTCGACCATTCGGTCCATCTCCCTTTCGAAGACCGAGACCCCATTGGTGACGCCGAAGGGAACCCTGAGGAAGTGATAGAGGCGACCGTCTGCCACAAAGGCAGTGTATGGACGGTCTGATTTACGAATGGGGAGCTGGTGGTAGGCGGATTTGAGGTCTACCGTTGAGAAGACCCAGTACTGTGCAATCTGATTGACCATATCAGATATACGTGGGAGGGGGTACGTGTCGAGCTGCGTGTACCGATTGATGGTCTGGCTGTAGTCCACGACCATTCTGTGATTCTCCCCAGTTTTAACTACTACCACTTGGGCTCTCCAGGGCCTGTTGCTGGCTTTGATGATGCCTTCCCGAAGCAGCCGCTGGACCTCGGATTAAGGTCCTTATCTGGGTGCTGTACTGCCTGCTCCTGGTGGCGACGGGTTTGCAATCCGAGGTTAGAATAGCGAAGAGGGAAGGCGGATCGACTTTAGGGTCGTGAGGCCACACACAGTGAGGAGTGGTGGGGGCCCGCCAAATTTCAGGGTCAGGCTCTGGAGGTTGCACTGGAAGTCCAGGCTGAGTAGTAGGGCAGCGCAGAGGTTAGGGAGGATGTCGAGGCGGAAGCCGCTGAATTCTATGCCCTGGACCGTGAGTGTGACCGTACAGTACCCCCCGGATCACCACAGAATGGGATCAAGAGGCCAGGGAGATTCTCTGGTTGGCGGGGTGTACCGCGAGGGAGCAGCGCCTTACCGTATCCGGGTGGATGAAGCAGCAGGCAAGGGGTCACGTGTCCGTTGATTTTAACGCTGGTCGACGCAGTGGCCAGGTTGTGCGGACGAGACTGGTCGATGGTCACTGAGGCAAGTCGTGGTCGGTGGTCGCTGGCGTCGGAAGACGGGGAGCCCGGGGGGGCACATGTCCTGGAACGCTGGTGGTGCCCATGTGCCATGGGGAAGACAAGATGGCGGCGACTGCAGATCTTGAGGAGGACAAAATGGCGGCGCCCATGGGCCGCACGTGGTGCTCGGAGGGGAAGATGGCGACGCCCACTGGCCGCGCTTGGTCTGAGGGGGAGAAGATGGCGGCGCCCACTGGCCGCGCGTGGTCTGAGGGGGAGAAGATGGCGGCGCCCACTGGCTGCGCGTGGTCTGAGGGGGAGAAGATGGCAGCGCCCACTGGCCGTGTGTGGTCCGGGGAGGTGAAGATGGCGGCGCCCATTGTCCGTAAACGAGGGGGGTGGGGGCGATAGCGGCGACTGCATGGGCCTGGCACACCGTGGTGAAGTGCCCCTTCTTCCCACAAGCCTTACAAAGGGCAGCACGGGCTGGGCAGCGTTGGCGGGGGTGTTTCTGCTGGCTGCAAAAGTAACATCGGGGACCCCCGGGGTTGGCTGGCTGGTGCGTGGCGCAGGCATATTGGCTGGGTAAGGCCCCCTCTGGGGTGGCCGTCTGTGGGGTCCACGATGCGTAGGAGGAGTGGGCCGCGCGGCTGGGGATGTAGGCCTGAACGTTGCGCGAGGCGACCGCCATAGAGAACGCTAGTTTCTTTATCTCTGCTAGGTCGAGCGTGGCCCCTTCTAACAGTCGCTGGCGTATGAGGTCCGACCCAATCCCCATAACAAACGCGTCCCGCATAATGAGGTTTGAATGTTCAGTGGCCGTAACGGCCTGACAGTCACAGTCCCGGACGAGTGGGATTAGGGCCCGCCAGAAGTCTTCTATGGACTCACCAGGGATTTGAGAGCGAGTGGCGAGTACGTGCCTGGCGAAGAACGTGTTCGGCTTCTGAGCGTAATTCTCTTTGAGAAGTGTCATGGCTTTGGCGTAGTTCGGCGCATCCTAGATTAGTGGAAAGACGCTGGAGCTCAACCTGGAGTACAGGATCTGGATCTTCTGAGCCTCCGAGACAGGGCTGGGCGCTGAGTTGATGTACGCCTTGAAACAAGCTAGCCAGTGTTGAAAGTCATTTTTGGCATCGCTTGAATGCGAATCCAGCTGCAGGCGATCAGGTTTGATACGGAGGTCCATCTTTTGAAAATCTTCGAGCAATAAATTGATACACGATCAATTGCACAAAGACGAGAGTTGAATACAACTGAGGCTTTATTGCTCTAAGATGTGTGGCCTCCCACAGCAGCTGGCGAAACTGGCTGCAGCATGGAGGACACACATATTTATACTCCGCCTACTGGGTGGAGCCAGCAGGCAGGTACTACCGTCGTACCTGTAGTACAGGTCCTACCGTACACCACCTGATAGAGGTGCAACAGTGGTTTACCACAGTATATTAAATGAGCATCGTATTTTTCTGATTTTCAAATAAAAAATGCAGGTTTGCATTTTTGTACAGTTATTGCAAATTTACTTCCTCAGTATTTGTGGGAGCGTGCAGTGATGCTGAGCATGCTGACTTTGTTTTATATACAGGCACCCAACGTTAAAATATTTTCATAATTTGATAAATATCATTAATATTGAAAATATCAACACCAAGCATGTGTCTGTTATAGCAACACCCTGAGTACTGTGTCACATTTATACTGGAAATAATAATAATAATCTTTATTGCCACAAGTAGGCATACTTTAACACTGCAATGAAGTTACTGTGAAAAGCCCCTAGTCGCCACACTCCGCGCCTGTTCGGGTACACAGGGAGAATTCAGAATGTCCAATTCACCTAACAGCACTTCTTTCGTGATTTGTGGGAGGAAACCGGAGCACCCGGAGGAAACCCATGTAGACAAAGGGAGAACGTGCAGACTCCGCACAGAAGTGACCCAAGCAGGGAATTGAATCTGGGACCCTGGAGCTGTGAAGCAATAGTGCTACCCACTGTGCTACTGTGCTGCCCATGGAGTATAACTGTGGGGAGAGGAAGGGTGGGTGCAGAATTTCCACCTGGGTGGAGGTGGAGGGTAAAAGTAAACTCATGAAGGTGGTTGAGAAGCAGTGTGGCATTAAGATTTAGGGGGGCATGGTGGCACAGTGGTTAAGCACTGCTGCCTCACAGCGCCAGGGACCAGGGTTCAATTCTGGCTTTGGGTTACTGTCTTTGTGGAGTTTACACGTTCTCCCCGTGTCTGGGTGGATTTCCTTCGGGTGCTCCGATTTCCTCCCACAGTCCAAAAATGTGCATGTAAGGTGGATTCAGAGGGCGGTGCAGATTCTATGGCCCGAATGGCCTCCTTCGGGATTCAATGATGATTTAATCAGTGGCTTAAAAGGGCAATGGGAGCATTGGAAGAGGAGTTGGAAATTCTTAAATGATAGTAGTAACAAGGGTAGCAAGAACAAAAAGTCCCTGTTGTAACGTGACCTTTTAAATTTCGCAACAGCAAAGTCATATCTTTCAGAATTACAAGCTGCCTGCCCTATTTACCTCATATTTCTTCAAGCATTTAGGGCACGGTCCTACGGTCACGCTGCACCCGGAAAGCATCTTACCGTGGCGCAGTGTGGCCGTTGACAGCCGTGAGACACTGCTCCTGGCATCCACCCTGCTCGCAACATCACAAGAGATTCAACGCAATTCCGCGAGATGAATCCTGCCCACAATGGATGGGATCACTTTTGGGCAAATCCACATATTAGAGTGAAGCAGTAAGCCTCACCGTAATGTGCAGATTCCCAAGGTACCTGAGGCTTTGGGATTCAACCCATTCACCTCAGACAAGCGCCTTTTGGTACTGGTCGCCACATACGGGGACCAGAGGGATCGTAACTTGTGGGGGTCTCCAAGGGGATTGGAGGCCCTTAGCTGCATGCCCTTTGGGCACAGTGGTGCTCTGATGCTTCTGGTGCCAACAGGGTATCCTGGCAGTGCCAGCTGATACCTTGGCAGTGCTACCTGGGTGCCGGCCTGGCACTGCCAAGGGGCTGGGTGGCACTGCGAGCTGGTGGGGCATGGTCAAGTGGACAGTGCCATGTTGGCACTGCCAAGATGGCAAGCTGACATTTTGTGCACACGTGCGATTGGCGTGGGTGTTGGTGAGAGTGCGGGGGCTGAGGGGGGGGGGGGGGTGAACATCGTGGATCTTTTCGGGGCCTCGAAGATCAGGATGTCATTTAAAAATGGTGTCCCAATCTCTCACTACAATGGGGAGTTCCAGCGAACGGAGCTCCCCATTGTAAAAGACGGGGCGATGTGCCGCCTCAGCCACACGTCCCCATTCAGACTCCTTATTCAGTGCGAGTTCAGTGCAGCTAAATGCACTCGCTCGGGGACTTTGTTCCTTTTTAAGAAGATCGTGCATTTAGTTTACAAAAAACAGAACTAAAAGAAACTGACTTATAACATCCTAGGTTATCCTGGTCTCTTTCATGAAGCTCTACCTTTCAGTGCCCCAGTATATTTTATTGTCCACAAAATTAGGGAAAATTGCAGAGGCCGGAACTTTCCGGCCATTCACCTCCGGCGGGATCTTCCATTCCTGACAACGGCACATCTCTGCTGCGGCATTCACAGTGACGAGGGGTTCACACAACGGGAAACCCCATTGACAATGATGGGACCAGAAGATCCCGCCGCCAGCCAATGGTGAGCCGCCACTGCGTGTTGTGCAGAAAATTCCGCCCAGAGTATCTGTATTACATTTCTGGATTTAATGTCAGATACTCTGCTGGCATTTAGCATCACCAACTAGTCGCCTCACTAGGATTTACATTTTCTGTAATGGGAGTGTGCCCATTCTTTACCTACATAATATCTCATTATAATGAGAGTCAGAGATTAAACAGATAATTGTTGCAATTGTACGCTCTCTTACCATAAATTACCATGTGATTTTCCCTTTATTGGGCAAGATGACTGAAATACATGCTCCATCAGATAAAAACTCAGACTATAAACCCAAAACTTCCTTATCAAAGAATCTAATGAACAGTAATCAGAATGAAATAGTGGGCCTAAAATTGTCAGAACCAAGGCATAAGTACAGATGCAGCTAATTATGTAGCCTTGGTCTCTGAGTAACAAATCTCTCGTTCTCCTTAAAGGTCAAAAGACAATGGCATGGCTTACTGTGCAGGAAGAACGCATCGTAGCTGCTGACAGGTTTGGGGGCATTCATGATGTATTGTGCATGGTTTCAAACCAATTGCACTTTCATAGAATAGAACCCTTGTGATTGTTGTACAATTCGTTGTTGACATTGGGGGCCCACCGAACTAGGTACGATAGTCGTTGATGTCGTGCAGCAGCAGGAATCCTGTTGTCTTGGCAAAGTCATGTGCTCACTTATCCAGCTTATCGTTAATAAGGGAGCATTGTGGATAGCACAATTGCTTCACAGCTCCAGGGTCCCAGGTTCGATTCCGGCTTGGGTCACTGTCTGTGCGGAGTCTGCACATCCTCCCCGTGTGTGCGTGGGTTTCCTCCGGGTGCTCCGGTTTCCTCCCACAGTCCAAAGACGTGCAGGTTAGGTGGATTGGCCATGATAAATTGCCCTTAGTGTCCAAAATTGCCCTTAGTGTTGGGTGGGGTTACTGGGTTATGGGGATAGGATGGATGTGTTGACCTTGGGTAGGGGCTCTTTCCAAGAGCCGGTGTTGACTCGATGGGCCGAATGGCCTCCTTCTGCACTGTAAATTCTATGAAATAGTGTACTCATCTCTTCTGGAATAGATGTAATCCTTGACTTCCTGAATGTTTTGATAGGTCTGTACTAGGCAATGTTCAGGATGTCACGCACTGCCAGGTGGAAAGACCTGGACACATAAACATTCAATGCACTGGTGGCCTTTATAGCCAGTGGCAGTGCCTTCCACACCTTGATGCAAGCAGGGTTCAAGATGCGTGGGATTGAGTGAAGAATTCCCCCTCAAAAGCCACCAAATATCCTGCAAAACCTCAATGATGGGGGCAACAATTGACAAAAGTCACCCTTGCAATGGGACAGACAGAATCCGTGAGGAGATGCTCGGCCAGTCATAGATTCTGTCTCTCCCATGATCACTGCTCCAGTTCCTCCAATTACAGCTTCCCTCTCCTGCTCTTGAAACTCCTTAAGAAACAGAGAGTGGAATTTTCAAAACAAATGTCATTTTCGGCAAGACAATTGGAGCGATTTCCATTGGTCCCAGAGTCACAATTCAGACGCAATATTTAGCCACTTGGAAGAATTTGTTTTTCCTTATGCGAAAAATGTTGCACCTGAGGCACAAATCGCCTGAGTACTTCAATGAAGTGGAGATGCCGGCGTTGGACTGGGGTGAGCACAGTACGAAGTCTTACAACACCAGGTTAAAGTCCAACAGGTTTGTTTCGATGTCACTAGCTTTCGGAGCGCAGCTCCTTCCTCAGGTGAATGAAGAGGTCTGTTCCAGAAAAACATATATAGACAAATTCAAAGATGCCAAACAATGCTAGGAATGCGAGCATTAGCAGGTGATTAAATCTTTACAGATCCAGAGATGGGGTAACCCCAGGTTAAAGAGGTGTGAATTGTATCAAGCCAGGACAGTTGGTAGGATTTTGCAGGCCAGATGGTGGGGGATGAATGTAATGTGACATGAATCCCAGGTCCCGGTTGAGGCCGCACTCATGTGTGCGGAACTTGGCTATAAGTTTCTGCTCGGCGATTCTGCGTTGTCGCGGGTCCTGAAGGCCGCCTTGGAGAACGCTTACCCGGAGATCAGAGGCTGAATGCCCTTGACTGCTGAAGTGTTCCCCGACTGGAAGGGAACATTCCTGCCTGGTGATTGTTGCGCGGTTACTATTTGAGTTTCGTGAACTTTCCTGGAGCTATCCAGTGTGTGATTGTCCTGGTGTACGCCTTACTACCAACTGGCGAAAGTCTGATGTCATATGACTGATGTCTGACGCCACCAGCTGGTTGGAGGTCGCCTTGCTAACTATAAACAATATTATTCACAGGCATATTACCGCATTCCCCTTCCTTTGGCGATGTTACCATTTATATACAGAACATGACTGGTATCATTATTTAACACCTGTGGCATATACATTCATCCCATATCCTTCATCCCATGGAGGAGCCCAGATACCCCCGGACACCCAAAAGGAATAGATCAACAGGAGCACAGCACTCTGCCTCCACCCAGCCCATCTGACATGCCTCTTCCTCTGAACGACACATCTCTAGCACCACACACCGAGGAAGGCAGCAATGCAACACCCATGCTGCCCGAAAGCAGGTCTGAACTGTCAAGAAACCGGTCTCCTAGGGGCTGCCCACCGAGGTCATATCAGGCAGCAGGGTGTGGAAGTTAGCATGGCACCTCAACCTCAACTATGGATCCTTGGGATATACCTAGACATAGCATTGTGATGAATTCAGGAATTTTAGGTTATATTGTATTATATGTATTTGGTGAAGTAAGGGTTAAAAGCCTTGGTTAATGTGTGTGGCTGCTGCAGTAGTGTTTTAAAAATCCTGGTTTGCAAGACAGCTGGGCTTTTTGGAGCCAGCGGTGCAATTAAAACATTGTAAAAGTTTGGACTGGTGGACTTTTATTTACATTAAGAGGGTTCCCTGGGGAGTAGCTAATTAGAGACATTCAGTTCAGTAAGATGATGCAGCTAATGAGAGGAGCCAAGGGCTGAAGCAGTCAGGTGTTGAGGTTCAGAGTTAGTTTTAGACTGAAAGGGGAGCTGAGAAGGTTTCTGAC
Source organism: Scyliorhinus torazame (assembly GCF_047496885.1). Lineage (NCBI taxonomy): Eukaryota > Metazoa > Chordata > Chondrichthyes > Carcharhiniformes > Scyliorhinidae > Scyliorhinus > Scyliorhinus torazame. The sequence goes on from NC_092713.1 coordinate 92,594,630, forward strand.
GAAATACAGCTACATTATTCTGCATTATTCTGACAGGGTGCCAGGTACCTGTCTTTCAAGCAGACTCAAAACATCTCTTTTTCAAAGTGTATTATTCAAGACATCTCTATATAGCAAGTATTCCTGAATGCTAACTGTATTTAAAAGTGAATTGGGATCGTAGATCTTTAATTCTTTGAGTGGAAATAAAGATAGCAATTAGAACCATAGAATACCTGCAGTGCAGAAGGAGGCCATTCGGCCCATCGAGTCTGTATCCCCGTAACCCCTCCCTCACCCTATCCCCGTAACCCCACCTAACCTGACCATCTTTGGACACTAAAGGGCTATTTATCATGGCCAATCTACCTAACCAGCACATCTTTGGACTGTGGGAGGAAACGGGAAAACCTGGAGGAAACCCACGCAGACACGGGGAGAATGTGCAAACTCTGCACAGTCACCCAAGGCTGGAATTGAACCTGGGTCCCTTGCCATGTGCGATAGCAGTGCTAACCACTGTGCTGCTATGCCGCCAGTTAAGGGTTATTGTGTCACTGTATTGATTAAGGGATAATTGTAAGCTATTTTCTTGTGTGAATGTTAAAGATATTTTAATACTGTGTTAGTAATAAAGTTTGTTTTTCCCTATTTTGCATGAAATCACTCCTGGAGCGAGGTATACTTTCCTCACAATCTGACAAAATTAAAATTAAATATTTGGGTTTCTCTCCAGTACCCTAGTCACTGTTGTGGTCTGGTCCGGGATCATAATAGTGGGAGGGTGATGAAGATTAAGCAACGATGGGCACCTTGTGAGCACGGGTGAACTAGTAGAGGTAAATCACCATTGTAAGAACACACTTGTATTAAACATCACTGTTCAGACGCGGGAAGGCTTTCAACCGAGAGGAGTGGAAGTATCTATGGGATATTTTAGGCAGGTTTGGGCTTGGGCAGGGATTTGTGGAGTGGGTCCGGCTATTGTACCAGGCCCCGGTGGCAAATGTAAGAACTAACCGAGTTCGGGCAGAATAGTTTAGTCTTTGTCGGGGGACAAGCCAGGGGTGCCCGCTCTCCCCATTACTGTTTGCCATGCCATAGAACCCTTAGCAATGGCTGTGAGAGCAGCGAATACCTGGAGGGGTATAGTGAGGGGGGTGGGGGGGGTGGAACACAGGGTGTCTCTCTGTGCGGACGATTTGCTGCTTTATATCCACGGACCCAGTGGGGGGGATGACCGAAATCATGCAGGTATCAGGAGAATTTGGGCGATTTTCAGGCTATAAGTAAAATATGGGAAAAGGCGAGATGTTTGTGATTCAGGCACCGGGGCAGGAAAGGAGGCTGAAGGAGCTACCTTTTAAAGTGGTTGGGGAGAGTTTTAGGTATCTGGGGATTCAAGTGGCCAAGGATTGGGGGCAGCTTCACAAGTTAAATTTGGGCAAAGCAGTGGATCAAATGAGAAGGGATTTTTGTAGATGGGACATGCTCCCACTGACGCTGGCGGGGAGGGTTCAGACGGTGAAGGTGACTGTCCTTCCGAGACTGCTTTTCTTTTTTCAGTGTCTCCCGATTTTTGTCCCAAAGGCTTTTTTCAGAAGTATGAATGTGGTGATATCGAGGTTTATATGGGCGGGTAAAACCCCGAGAGTAAAGAGGACACTCCTGGAACGGGCCCGCGGGGAAGGGGGATTGTCTCTTCCGAGCTTTATTAACTATTATTGGGCTGCCAACATATCGATGGTCAGGAAGTGGGTAGTGGGGGAGGGGTCGGGCTGGGAGCGGATGGAGGCAGCATCCTGCAAAGGTACGAGTCTGGAGGCTTTACTGACGGCGCCCCTGCCGTTCTCGCCGGCTCGGTACTGCACAAGTCCTGTGGTGGTGGCAGCCCTGAGGGTGTGGGGGCAATGGAGGCAATATATGAGACTGGAGGGGGCGTCAGTGTGGACACCGATCGGTGACAATCACTGGTTTGTCCCGGGAGGGCTGGATGGGGGCTTTAAAGTATAGCAGCAGGCAGGGATTGAGAGGTTTGGGGATCCATTCATCCAGGAGGGCTTCCCGACCTTGGAGACATTAGAGGAGGAGTTTGATTTGCCGGGTGGGAACGGGTTTCGTTATCTTCAAGTGTGGGACTTTGTACGGAGACAGGTCCCAAGCTTTCCTCGCCTCCCCCTGAGGGGACTACAGGATAAAGTGCTGTCAAAAACAGGGGTTGGAGGTGGGAAGGTTATTGGACATATACAGGGAATTATTAGAGTGGGAAGGGGCCCCTATCAGAGAGGTGAAGAGGAAGTGGGAAGAGGAGCTAAGAGGGGAGTTGCAAACGGAACTGTGGGAAAAAGCCTTGAAAAGGATAAATGCATCCTCGTCCTGTGCTGGACTTAGCTTGATTCAGTTCAAGGTAGTCCACAGGGCCCACATGACGGTAGCTCAGATGAGTAGGTTCTTCGAGGAGGTGGAGGACAGATGTGGGCGGTGTGGGGGTAGCCCGGCCAATCATGTTCATATGTTTTGGGCATGTCCGAAACTGAGGGAATTCGGACAGGGATTTGCAGATGTTATGTCGGAAGTCCTGGAAGGTAGGGTAACTCCGAGTTCAGAATTAGCAATATTTGGGGCGTCAGAAGATCCGGGGGCAAAGGGGGGGGAAGGAGGCCGATATTTTGGCCTCTCCTCCCTGGTGGCCCGGAGACGGATCTTGCTGAGATGGAGGGACTCAGAGCTCCCGAAATCAGGAGTGTGGGTCAGCGATATGGTAGTTTCTCAGTCTGGAGAAAATCAAGTTCGCTTTATGAGGATCAATACAGGGATTCGCCCGGAGTTGGCAGCTTTCCATCGATTTCTTTAACAAAAACTGAACGTCAGCAGTAAGGGGAGAAAAGGAAAAAGGGAGGGGTGGAGAAAAATAGGAGGCATGGTAATGTTAAATAAGGACAGGGAATTTAGTATACGGGTAATTGGGGATAGGGCGGGAGAAGTGGGGTACGTGGTTGTAGCGCACAATGACTCCGTGAGACGAATAGAGTGAAGTCGATGAGGCTTTATTAAGCGTGTCTGTTCCCCCGCAGCTCGATAGTAGAATGGCCTGCGGGGGAGGACTCCGGCTTCTTATACTCCGCCTTCAGGGCGGAGCTAGAGGTCAACGGCCAACCAGGACCCGGGATCTGTCAGCCAATGACATTAGGGCTTCCAGTCCCACATGACCCCTAATACATACTACCACATTCACCCTTTGTCAAAAATGAACCCGGCGGGGTGATGCTTTGTATGGTGGTAAGGGTTTACAGGGCTGGTCCTGGGAGGAAAACATTTATATGGCAATACAGTATGTACAATTTTGTCCTGTTTCAACTATTTACAGAAGGTATCGGGAGAAAAGCAAAATGTTCTTGTGAAAAGTCCATATATTGATTTAGATCGACGCCACGAGTCGGTCGGGCGGTCTGGTCGTCCATGTCGATCGCCTCGGCCCCGGTGGTGGTGGTGGTGCTTGTTCCGGTGTTGTCGTCTCCGGGGGCCTTACGGTTTCAGCTCGGGCTTTATTCTTGGTCGGGCCTGAGGGGAGGGGAACCGATCCTCCTGGGAAGGGGGTGGTCGCGGGGTGTGGCGATGGCAGGAAGGGGGGGGGGGTTGGGTGAATGGTGTCGGGGGGGGGGTGTGTGTGTTGCCGGCGGGCGCCAGATCCCGCAGGGAGACCGTGTCCTGTCGGCCGTCGGGGTACTCCACATAAGCGTACTGCGGGTTCGCGTGGAGGAGGTGAACCCTTTCGACCAACGGGTCCGCCTTGTGTGCCCGCACATGCTTTCGGAGCAAGATGGGTCCTGGGGCCGCCAGCCAGGTCGGCAGCGACGTTCCAGAGGAGGACTTCCTAGGGAAGACAAGGAGACGCTCATGAGGCGTTTGATTAGTGCTCGTACACAAGAGCGACCGGATGGAGTGGAGAGCGTCCGGGAGGACCTCCTGCCACCGTGAAACTGGGAGGTCCCTGGACCGTAGGGCCAGTAGGACGGTCTTCCAGACCGTGTCGTTCTCCCTCTCTACTTGCCCGTTCCCCCGGGGGTTGTAGCTGGTCGTCCTGCTTGAGGCTATGCCCTTGCTGAGCAGGAACTGGCGCAGCTCGTCACTCATGAAAGAGGACCCCCTGTCGCTGTGGACGTATGCGGGGCAACCGAACAGTGTGAAGATGGTGTTCAGGGCTTTAATGACTGTGGCCGCGGTCATGTCAGAGCAGGGGATGGCGAATGGGAAGCGGGAGTATTCGTCCACCACATTAATGAAGTATGTGTTGCGGTCGGTGGAGGGGAGGGGCCCTTTGAAATCCAGACTAAGGCGTTCAAAGGGGCGGGAAGCCTTAATCAGGTGCGCACCATCCGGCCTGAAAAAATGCGGTTTGCATTCTGCGCAGATGTGGCAGTCCCTTGTGACTGTACGGACCTCCTCTAAAGAGTATGGGAGGTTGCGGGACTTGATAAAGTGGAAAAACCGGGTGACCCCCGGGTGGCAGAGGTCCTCGTGGAGGGTTTGGAGGCGGTTAATTTGTGCGTTGGCACATGTGCCGCGGGATAGGGCATCGGACGGCTCGTTCAGCTTTCCGGGACGAACAAGATCTCGTAGTTGAAGGTGGAGAGCTCGATCCTCCACCTTAAGATCTTGTCGTTTTTGATTTTGCCCCGCAGTGCATTATCGAACATGAAGGCTACCGACCGTTGGTCGGTGAGGAGAGTGAATCTCCTGCCGGCCAGGTAATGCCTCCAATGTCGCACAGCTTCCACTATGGCTTGGGCTTCCTTTTCCACTGAGGAGTGGCGGATTTCTGAAGAGTGGAGGGTTCGGGAGAAAAAGGCCACGGGTCTGCCCGCTTGGTTAAGGGTGGCCGCTAGATCTACGTCGGAGGCGTCGCTCTCGACCTGGAAGGGGAGGGACTCGTTGATGGCGCGCATCGTGGCCTTTGCGATATCCGCTTTGATGCGGCTGAAGGCCTGGCAAGCCTCTGTCGACAGAGGGAAGGTCGAGGTCTGTATTCGGGGGCGGGCCTTGTCTGCGTACTGGGGGACCCACTGGGCGTAGTATGAAAAAAACCCCAGGCAGCGTTTCAGGGCTTTGGAGCAGTGCGGGAGGGGAAATTCCATGAGGGCGCGCATACGTTCGGGGTCGGGGCCTATTATCCCATTGCGCACTACGTAGCCCAGAATGGCTAGCCGGTTGGTGCTAAAAACGCACTTGTCCTCGTTGTACGTGAGGTTCAAGGCTTTGGCGGTCTGGAGGAATTTTTGGAGGTTGGCGTCGTGGTCCTGGTGGTCGTGGCCGCAGATGGTTACATTGTCGAGATACGGGAACGTGGCCCGCAACCCATGTTGATCAACCATTCGGTCCATCTCCCGTTGGAAGACCGAGACCCCGTTTGTGACGCCAAATGGGACCCTTAGGAAATGGTATAATCGCCCGTCTGCCTCGAAGGCTGTGTACTTGCGGTCACTTGGGCGGATGGGGAGCTGATGGTAGGCGGACTTGAGGTCCACGGTGGAGAAGACTTTATATTGGGCAATCCGATTGACCATGTCGGATATGCGGGGGAGAGGGTACGCGTCTAGTTGTGTGTACCTGTTGATGGTCTGGCTATAGTCTATGACCATCCTTTGTTTCTCCCCTGTCTTCACTACTACCACCTGTACTCTCCAGGGACTATTGCTGGCCTGGATTATGCCTTCCTTTAGTAGCCGCTGGACTTCGGACCGAATGAAGGTCCGGTCATGGGCGCTGTACCGTCTGCTCCTAGTGGCGACGGGTTTGCAATCCGGGGTGAGGTTCGCAAACAAGGACGGGGGTTGCACCTTGAGGGTTGCGAGGCCGCAGATAGTGAGTGGGGGTATTGGGCCGCCGAATTTGAACGTAAGGCTCTGTAGATTGCACTGGAAATCTAATCCCAGTAATGTGGGGGCGCAGAGTTGGGGAAGGACGTGTAGTTTGTAGTTTTTGAACTCCCTCCCCTGCACCGTTAGGGTAACTATGCAGAAACCTTTGATCTGTACGGAGTGGGATCCTGCAGCTAGGGGAATCTTTTGTGCGCTGGGATAGGTGGTCGAGGAACAGCGTCTTACCGTGTCGGGGTGGATAAAGCTCTCCGTGCTCCCGGAGTCGACTAGGCATGGTGTCTCGTGCCCGTTTATTAGCACCGTTGTCGTCGTCGTCTGGAGTGTCCGGGGCCGAGCTTGATCGAGCGTTATTGAAGCGAGACGTGGTTGTAGTAGTGGAGCGTCTTCCTCGAACCCCGTGGAGCCGTCGACACTGGGGTCCGTTGTTGCCGTCCAAGATGGCGTCGGGGATGAACAAAATGGCTGCCCCCATACATCGCACATGGCTGGGGGGGTCACAAGATGGCGGCGGGGGTGGACAAAATGGCCGCCCCCATGCGTCGTACAGGTCTGGGGTGGTCCAAGATGGCGGCGCCCTTCCTCCCCTCGTGGTGGCCGGGACCCAATATGGCGGCGTCTGCAGGTCGCACATGGGGCGCTGGGGGGGTTGGGGAGCGTTAGGACCGCGCGGCGCTCCCTCATCTCTGGGGACCGCGGTGGTCGGGACCCAAATTGGTAGCGCCGGCGGATCATATGTGGGGACGGGGGGGGGTTGGGGAGCGTAAGCGGCGTGCAGGGCTCCCTGTTCTCCCGGGACCGCGGTGGTCGGAACCCAGACTGGCTGCGCCTGCGGGTCGTACATGGGGCGCTGGGGGGGTTGGGGAGCGTAAGCGGCGTGCAGGGCTCCCTGTTCTCCCGGGACAGCGGCGACCTCGCGGGACCGGCACACGACCGCGAAATGGCCCTTTTTCCCGCAGCTCTTGCAGATTGCTGCGCGGGCCGGGCAGCGCTGCCGGGGGTGTTTCGCCTGGCCGCAGAAATAGCAGCGCGCGCCCCCGGTGTGACTTGGCGTTTGGACCGCGCAAGCCTGTGGGGTGTCCGGGGGGGGGGGGGTGGATTTGTCGCGACGGGTACGTACGGAGCCCAATGGGCTGCCGCGCGGTCGGGGCCGTAGGTGCGGGTATTACGCGCGGCCACGTCTAGGGAGGCTGCTAGGGCCCGTGCCTCTGAGAGTCCTAGCGACTCTTTTTCTAGAAGTCTTTGGCGGATTTGGGAGGAATTCATACCTGCCACAAAAGCATCGCGCATTAACATGTCCGTGTGTTCATTTGCGTTCACCGAAGGGCAGCTGCAGGCTCGTCCCAAAATCAGCAGCGCGGCGTAGAATTCGTCCATCGATTCTCCGGGACCTTGCCGTCTTGTCGCGAGCTGGTAGCGAGCGTAGATTTGGTTAACTGGGCGGACATAGAGACTTTTCAGTGCTGCGAACGCCGTCTGGAAATCCTCCGCGTCTTCGATGAGGGAGAAAATCTCCGTGCTTAACCTCGAGTGCAGGACCTGTAGTTTTTGGTCTTCTGTGACCCGGCCGGTGGCCGTTCTGAGGTAGGCCTCGAAACAAGTCTGCCAGTGCTTGAAGGCTGCTGCCGCGTTCACTGCGTGGGGGCTGATCCTCAGGCATTCCGGGATGATCCTGAGCTCCATAGTCCTTTTTAGGCACGCTTAATAAATTGTAGCACACAAAGACTCCGTGAGACGAATAGAGTGAAGTCGATGAGGCTTTATTAAGCGTGTCTGTTCCCCCGCAGCTCGATAGTAGAATGGCCTGCGGGGGAGGACTCCGGCTTCTTATACGTCCCACATGACCCCTAATACATACTACCACAGTGGTTTATTGTTTGTTGTTATTTTAGAAGGTATTTTGTGCGTTGACCCGCGCGGTTGATTTGGAAATGTCAATCTGTTAAATTGTGAAAATTACAAATGCTTCAATGAAATATTTTCTAAAAAAAAAACATCACTGTTCAGTTATCAAGAACCTTCATGCTGCAAAGATTATTATTATTATGCTCTGCAAATGCCCGCGCTTCATTCCTATGCAGTGTGAGAATGGCAGCGCTCAGTCTCTCCCATGTCCCACACTGACGACGCTGTAACGAGGCAATTCCCCAGTTCACCCCCCAAACCACATCCATGGAAGGTCCCACCCACATCAATGCTCAGGCCTCTCAGGTCTGCCAGCATTCCCTAGTTATGAGAAACTCAAGAGTTGAAAACATGTGAAAGTCTGTCCACCGCGTCAGTAAATTGAGAAACACGCTGGGATTCCTGACCTTGGAGGAGGAAGTAGTAGCTGAGATATGTCATTCAGTCTCGCTGGGCTCTTAAATCACCCCATTTAGCGGCAAGTCGCACTCGGCTCTCAGGCAGGCAGGAGTCAGACATTTTGCATAGGATAAAAAGAGCGTTGTTCTGTTCTCACTACAAGTCATAATCATGTTCAGCCAATCGCTTTAACACCCTGCCCATGAATGTTCCGATCATGAGGATGACCTCCCACAGACACCACAGTGGTGGGAGGATGTCAGACCCCCATGGTGGTAGAGGTTTTCAGCCCCAGTCCTGGTCATCCCCAAGGTGAAAAACTGTAAGGGCGTCCATAGCCCTGCACCCCATGCGGGCCCTGGCCATCATCCGCGAACTTTCCTCTGCGGGTTGCCCATTCGTGCCCTCCTCCTCATCCGAGCAGACGTGGCGCTCTTTCCTTTGCTCCTCGTCCAGCTGCTCACCCCGCTGCATTGACAGGTTGGGTAGAGCTCAGCACACTATTATGATGCGTAACACCTTCTGGAGACTGCATTAGAGGGCTCCCCCAGACCGGTCCAGGCACTGGGACAGCATCGTAAGCAATCCAATTGCCTATCTGAACAGGGGGTTCTTGGTCTCGTACTAACGATTCCCAGTCTACCGCACACAAGTGCATAAGGGAGATCACATTGACGCTCCCTTGTAGCGACTCTCAGCAGTTCTTTGTGGCCTCCGTACTGGAGTCGTCAGCCACCTTCTGAATGGGTACCATTTTACCCCGAGGAGCCATCCCTCCAGCTACTGTCATCCCTCAAAAATGGCTGGGATCTCCGAGCATCCCAGTATTCAACTGTCATGGATGCTCCCCGGAGAATGGGCACATACCTGCATGATGCACATCACATGGTCACAAACTATCCAAGCATTGAGGGGCATGGTATCCCTTGAGGTTCACAAATGGCACCCCATGCTGCCATGGTTAACGCAGAGCAATGTGGGTGCAGTCAATGACACCTTGCATCTGGGGCATGCCTGCTATGCGGGCAAAATCCATGCCCTGGCGTCTGGCTTGCCTGTTCCCGGTCCAAGTTGGAGTACATGTGAGTCCTCACGTGCGGTAGACTGGGATACATTAACGGCACGAACAAGAACACTGTGCTCAGTGCGATGCACCACACTTCATGGAAAATGTGAAGGCTTTGGTGAGGACACAAAGAGATTTACTAGAATGGCTCCAGGAATGAGATTACAGTTACATGGATGGACTGGAAAACGTGAGTTTGCTCTCCTTAAAGCAGAGAATGCTTTAAAGTGGAAATGTTTTTAATACCATAAAATTTTTAGATAGAGTAAATGAAGAAAAATTGCTTCCAGTGTTGAATGATCGATGACCAGAGGGCAACAGATTTAATGTGATTGATAAAAGGACAGTTTCTCTGATGGCTGCAGATTGTAGACTGACATTGGAGGTGAAAGCCGGTAATCCAGTAATTTCAAATCCAGACCACAAAATAGTCTGACAGAAGGATTGCAAAGAATCATGGGACTATCTCCACTCACAGGCCTGATCCACACTTTATTTCTCTACATGACATTCGAAGAAACACTGGCCAAAAATGCCCAGATTCTTTGATCTCTGCCAGGAACTAGCAACTATTCATTCAAGATCTTTTGAAGATATGCCAGGCCAAAAGACATTAAAAGAATGAGCTATTTTCATTATCATTACCATTCAATCTTAATTTTAGCTCAGTGGGCTAAATCGCTGGCCTTTAAAGCAGACCAAGGCAGGCCAGCAGCACGGTTCAATTCCCGTACCAGCCTCCCCGAACAGGCGCCGGAATGTGGCGACTAAGGGCTTTTCACAGTAACTTCATTTGAAGGCCACTTGTGGCAATAAGCGATTTTCATTTTCATTTCATGTTTGTCCCCTGTAAAAAAAATCCAAATAGTTGGAGCCAGGACCACGCAGCTCCAGACCCCACATGTTGTTCAAGCATGGGAAAAAATTCTAAATTCCAAAGGTGAGGTGAGAGTAGGTGCCCTTGACATCAAGGCAGCATTTCATAATGTTTGGAATCAAAGAAACGTTGTAAAATTGAAGTCAGTGAAAATCAGGGGAACAACTTTCCACTGGCTAGTTGTTGGAGGCCAATTATCTCAGCCCCAGGACATCACTGCAGAAGTTCCTCAGAGTAGTGTCCTAGACCCAACCATCTTCAGCTGCTTCATCATTAACCATCCTTCCATCATAATGTAAGGAATGTTTGCTAATGTTTACAACTCCTCAAATAATGCAGCTGGCCAATCCTATATGCAGATTGTAACATTTGCCACATAAATGCTATGCAATGACCATCTGGAAAAAGAGAGAATCTAATAAAAACAGTAGGTCGAAGATGGGAGTTCTGTGACTAGTAACTCAACTCCCGACTCCCCAAAACCTGTCCACCATCTACAAGACACAAGTTAGGAGTGTGATGGAATACTCTCCACTTGATCCACTACATTAAATATTCGCTCCCTGTATCACTAATGCATAGTGGTGGCAATGTGTGCTGTATACAAGCTGCATTACAGTAACTCACAAATTTTTCTTTGACAGCAATTTCCAAATCTGCAACAACTACCACCACCTAGAAAAACAAAGGAAGAAGGCACATGAGATTCCACCACCTACAAATTCCCCTCCAAGCCATATGCCATCCTGACTTATAAATATATCATTCACTGCGGCTGGGACAAAATACTGGAACCCCCTCTCTAACAACACTGTGGATGCAGCTACACCACATGGACAGCGATGGCTCATCACCACATTCGCAAGGGCAATTAGGGATCAGCAATAAATAATGCCACTGATGCCACATGGCAAGAAGGTAAAAAAATTGCAACATAACGCTTGATCCATTTAGTTTTGCTACAGGTACACCCCAATGCAAAAACAACTGGTAGCATGATAATCCCAGTATATATAAATAAATAGATAATTAAACACAAATAGAGAAGTCCATTGACAGAAAATGAACTTTCTTCATAAGGATGATTTTTAATTAGTTTGACAACCTAATTGGACCACATTTCTTTCAATGATGTCCATGAAAAAAACTCGCAAAAATATAAAGATGTGTAATTTTGTTTGAAATGTTAATGGTTTACTTATCCATGATCAGCACCGACAGAGGTTTCTGAACCATCCAAAAATAGATGAATAAATAGTGTGAAATGAATAAAAGCACGATCTTTGCTTTAGAAATTATGAACTTGCAGAGCATGGTGTGCATTTCAAAATTGGATTAATTTTTTTTGACATTTAAACTGATTAGTTAGCTTATTAGCTGCTTGAAAAGTATTAGGTTATTATTAAAGGTAAATACTAATTGGCTGCTGTTTTATGTCATTGCTAACAAAATCACATTTTCATCTATCATTTGTTTCCAAATTGCTTTTCCACAATTTGGTTAATGGTTTATAAATGGTGGGAGGAAAAAAAACAGCAATCTGCCTTGGAAGATCTTCTTTCTTGTACAGAATACGTTCCTTTGACACCAAATACTCATGTCGAAGTTAGAAGATTACGGGTCAAGTTCCACTCCAGGACTTGAGCACAAAATCTTTGGCTTGGTGAAGGGCTGCTGAATTTTCAGAGATGTGTCTTTCCGGTGAGACATGGAAGCCAGAACTTCACCTACCTGTTCAGGTGGATTTAAAAGATCCCATTTGGCACCTTTTGAAGAAGAGGGAATTCCCCTTCTGACCTGGCCAACTTTTACCCCTCAGCCATTTGCTCCAAAGAAAAAAAAGAGGGACTGGTCATTCATCTAACGGTCTTTTGGCAGGGCTTTCTGTTTGCAAATTGGCTACCCTGTTTGCATACATAACAACAATCATTCACATCCATGGCTGTGATGTGCTTTTGGATGTCCGCAAACTATTACTGACTCTCAATATTCTAGGGGGAAAGAATCATAAAAGGATTAACCTCCCTGAAACACATACTGCCTTGACAGAATTGCCCCCTATGTTACCAATCTCACTCAGACACAATGGCCTGAATTTTGCAGTTGTGGAGCAGGTGCACGCCGCTGCCCTAATCCTTCATGAAAAAAGGGCGCAATGTCATCAGGAGGGTGGGGTCCAATATTATCGCGCGCCGTCTCACAATATTTTGGTCGGCGGGCAGGAGCGCGCGCGCCCGCCCGCCAACAATTAAAGGGCCAATTAAGGCCATTTAGACAGCATCTGGTTTCCGTTTCTGAGTGGCCCATACACGTTTACTGTCAGTGCATAGGCGACTTGACTTGGCCAGGTGGCCTTCAGGTTTTTTAAAATTTCTATATCCAGGACGGGATGAAAGGTGTACAGCTTCTTGGCAAGATGAGTAGATAGGTGTTTTGATGTGAGTTGTTTGGATTACAGATAGTTTCTGGTGTTCTGCAGAACTCTTTGATTTCTCCACATTTGCAGAGGCTTTCCTCCAAGAGACCACTTGAGTGTACAATCTTGCGCAACTATCTTTATGACCATGGGGATTGTCTATTCGATCTGGAGGGACCTCCTCAAACGAGGAAGAGAGGGCCATAAGGCAGAGAAGGCCAGTTGCCTGCAGGGACCGTCGCAGAGTGGGATCTTGGACCGGGAGACGCAGCGGAAAGGATCCAGGGCCAGCAGGAAGTGCAAGCCAGAAGGGACAATAGAAGGCGCTGTTATCCAGCAGGCAGGATCTACAGCCATCACTCTTGCTACCAGGACATGTTTGATGTTCTGTGCTGAAGAAGGCTCTGCTTCTTCATGTAAGATGATTGGTCTAGAGATTGCCTCCAACTGAGCAGGTGGTCACCCTATGCCAAGTGGCTCTTCAGGTTACTGGCCCTGAACATTTATGCCTTAGGTTCATTGCAGGAATCAGTGGAAGAGCTGTGTAGTATCTTGCAATCAGTTGCAGCAAGCTTGTCATGGACGCCCTGTTCCGAAGGGTCATCACCCTTCATTTCTGGACAGATAAGGCCAGACAGGCTAAGTATGCCAGAGGCTTCTGCTGCAATATCAGGATTTCCCCAAAGCCAGGGAGCCATCAACTACACGCATGTGCCCAGCCAGCGGGGAGCTGGCTGTCTTTGTCAATAGAAAGGGCTCCCTTAACGTGGATTGTGTGTGACCAAAACATTAGATTTTGGAAGTTTGTGCCAGGTATCCTGGAAACTGTCACATTGCCGCCATCCTCCGTCACTCCCAAATGTCATGACTTTTCATTCCTCCAACTCGTCTGATGGTTGGTTCCTGGGGGGTCAAAGAATATCTGCTAAAAAGGTGGCTCATGACTCCACTGAGACACTAAAAGCTGGAACTGATGAGATCTATAACTGCAGTTACCTCTCCATAAGGACAGTAATTGAGAGGACAATAAAGCTACTCCAGAGGAAGTTCTACTGCCTGTACTGCTCATGGGGGATCATTTCAATATCCTCCTCAGTGTGTTTCACTTCTTGTCGTCTGCTGTGCACTGCACAATCTGGTTCTGTCGAGGGGAATCCACTGGGAGATGAAGGTAGCAATCCTGCTGTACAGGATTGCTGGGTCTGAGGAAGAACCAGAGGAGCTCGAGTGTGAGGAGCAGGATCTCGATTGTGAGGATCCTGATGGGAGGTAGGTAGAGCAGCGACGCCTTGATTCAGAGGACGTACAGCTAGGCAACTAAATCCAGGAGTGATGGAAAGGAAACGTCACCTTAATGATCTTTCCCAATGAGGCACTCACGTCATCCTTAAGTCAAGATTCAACCTCTGAAATAAAATTTCTAGCTTTTCCTCTGTGTCACATGTGACTCCCAGGCCTATTCCCTATCAAAACGATAAAGCACGCTACGGCCATTATGTACATGATAGCACAGTGGTTAGCACTGTTGTTTCACAGCGCCAGAGACCCAGGTTCGATTCCCGGTTTGGGTCACTATCTGTGCGGAGTCTGCACGTTCTCCCCGTGTCTGCGTGGTTTCCTCCGGATGCTCCGGTTTCTTCCCACAAGTCCCAAAAGATGTGCTTGTTAGGTGAATTGGACATTCTGAATTCTCCCTCAGTGTACCAGAACAGGCGCCGAGTGTGGCGACCAGAAGATTTTCACAGTAACTTCATTGCAGTGTTAATGTAAGCCTACCTGTGATGCTAATAAAAATTATTATTATTATAAGATCCTTTTATAATGAAGGCAAATATATAAATTAGCTAGTGCACTCATGCCAACAAAACATAAATTACCTGTAAGAACCCCATTCGCGATTATAGTGACTTCAATTTTTGTTTGCGATTGCTATATCTTGGTGCCACCCCCTCATTGGGAGCTGGATTGGAGGAAGCTTGCTATCTCTGATGCTCTGTCAGCCTTGATGACCTTGGCAGTCGCCTTCTGGTGGTCGGAACCTGTGCAAGCCCTGTCTGGGCAGGAGAGTCCTATGACATGGCTAGACACTCCCTAGTCATTGCAGTATCATCAGATGTGATGGTCACAGGCAGAGCGTCACAGGAGCTGGTGCCATCATCCACATCACCCTGAGAGGAGACGACAGATGCAAGTCACAGGTTGTCTGCCAACCTGGCAGTGATCTCAGCAGGTTAATGCCACTATGTGGGCTTTCATGTCTGAATGCAACATCAGAAACCCCTGATTGTGTTCTGTGAGCTGCATCACCATGAGAGTCACGACACATTCTATTGAGAAGGCTATGCGTTCACAGCTCTAGGTCAATGAATGAATGAAATGAAAATCGCTTATTGTCACAAGTAAACTTCAAATGAAGTTACCGTGAAAAGCCCCTAGTCGCCACATTCCGGCGCCTGTTCGTGTAGGCTGGTATGGGAATTGAACCGTGCTGCTGGCCTGCCTTGGTCTGCTTTCAAAGCCAGCGATTTAGCCCTGTGCTAAACAGCCTCATCAGCGCAGTGCTCGCACTCTGCATGGACTCCTTCTAGATAGAGTCCATGGCACATAGACCCTTGAGGATCTCTGCTAGGTCTTCCCATGCATCCTGCTAGACATCCAGCATCTGCCACCTGATGGACAACCCCAGAGGCTCATCATCTGCAGACGCAGCATTGTCCTGGCCTCCAGAAATCCACCAACTGCGGTGTGCAGGCCCTGCATCTGCCAGCTTCTCAGGGGAATGTGGTCTGCCTTCACCACTGTGCACTACCATCTGATGCCGAATGCTTTATGTCCACCAACATGCTTGTTTCTGCGCTGGTGCTTGGTACAAAGGAAGGATGTGACCTATGTGCATCTGCTCCTCTTCAAGGGTCACGGGATAGTCTTCCGGGTCTCGGTGACAACAAGAGAATGAGGCAGCATGAGGAAGGACGACAGAGTGTCTGTCATAAATATCATTATGAGGTCACAATACAAGCAATTCTGGTTGCTTCTGTGGTCGAACGGCCACCTGAGATGGCGTCCTGCAAAGGGTGCTGGGAAATTTAGTCAAGTAAAGAACAAGCAGGCTGCAGTTTATTTAAAAAAAAAAGAAATTTAGAGTGCCCAATTCATTTTTCCCAATTAAGGGGCAATTTAGTATTGGCCAACTCTGCACATCTTTGGGTTGTGGGGGCGAAACCCACGCAAACACAGGGAGAATGTGTAAACCCCACACGTACAGTGACCCAGAACTGGGATCGAACCTGGGCTAACCACTGCGCCACCATGCTGCCCAGACTGCAGTTTAAATAAACATTGAAGAGCAAGATGCAGCCTAGACACTACAATACACAGGAAAAAGGCCATCTCCAGGCAATTCCAGGGACAATGAAAACATACTGTGGTAGTATGTATTGGGGGTCATGTGGGACTGGAAGCCCTAATGTCATTGGCTGACAGATCCCGGGTCCTGGTTGGCCGTTGACCTCAAGCTCCGCCCTGAAGGCGGAGTATAAGAAGCCAGTGTTTTCCCCCGCAGGCCAGTTTACTATCGAGCTGCTGGGGAACAGACACGCTTAATGTGTAAAACAAAGATGGACTGTTCAAAGAACATTTTGTTTTTTTTCCTATACCCTCTGTAAATAGTTGCAACAGGACGAAACTGTCCCATACTGTACTACCATGTGAATGTTCTATCCTCCCAGGATCAGCCCTGTAAACCCTTACCACCATACGAAGCATCAACCCGCCGGCTTCATTTTTGACAAGGGGTGAATGTGGTAGTATGTATTGGGGGTCATGTGGGACTGGAAGCCCTAATGTCATTGGCTGACAGATCCCGGGTCCTGGTTGGCCGTTGACCTCAAGCTCCGCCCTGAAGGCGGAGTATAAGAAGCCGGTGTTTTCCCCCGCAGGCCAGTTTACTATCGAGCTGCTGGGGAACAGACACGCTTAATAAAGCCTCATCGACTTCACTATATTCGTCTCATGGAGTCTTTGTGCGCTACACATACTGTCAATCACTAATGTCTACGAGACACAACGGCACCTACATTCCTTTTTTGGAAGGGCCTACGTGCCCCTAACACCTACAGACATGGCCAGTGAGTGCACACCCCAAAATCGATGGGGCAGTCCCTGATTAGACTTGATTGATCAAGGTGAACAAACCCTGATCAATTGATCGGGAATGGCCAGGGACCGCCCAAAAGGGCACAAAACCAATAAGGTTCAAAAGATGCTACACCACCTTAGAATCTCTCTCTGCAGCTACATGCAACAGCAATGGAACAACGGTGATCTTCACCAGCCACCACAAAGAGGACCTTCAGGCCACCAGCAGAAGGAAGACCGGAGCTGGAGCATCTGACCAGACCAAGGACCGAACGTCGAGGGCTACCAAAGTCGAATATAGGTAAAGGCCGTTATCTGTCTGGGTACTCGCTTGTCATGTCAAGGTCTAGTATGAACTTTAGTATTCTGTAAAATAACTTGTTTGACGTTGTGATTGATTAACGAACATTGTGTGAGTGTGAATAAACACTATTTGATTAAACAAAGTCGACTCAACATCATTTGTCCATCGCATATGGGTTAAAGACACACCATGGTAACACTTCTCACAATGTGAACGCCTCAGATAGAAGAGTAAGCTGGACAATTGGCTTTCACACCTTAGTCCAATAGCCACTGCCCTACATCGCCGATATCCTCCCCCAGTCTCTCTACTGTCTCCTTGAAGACACCTGTCTCTCAACAACCAATGGATCAGGCTACACACTCTCATGCCATCTTTAGAGCTTCTTCTTCCACCAGAGTTAATATAAAATGATTTGCCACACCATGGTCCATCCATCCTTGCTCCTGCACATTCTGACTCCTCTTCTCCTGCAAGGACAAAAATGCTTTCAAGACTTCCCCATTTGGGCGGCTTGGTGACATCGTGGATAGCACTGTTGCCTCACAGCAGCGCCCGGGACCCGGGTTCAATTCCAGCCTCGGGTGACTGGCTGTGTGGAGTTTGTACGTTCTCCCTGTGTCAGTGTAGGTTTCCTTAGGGTGCTCCGGTTTCCTCCCACAGTCCAAAGATGTGCAGGCTAAATTGCCCCTTAGTATCCAAATGGTTAGGTGGGGTTATGGGGATAGGGTGGGGATGTGGGCCTAGGAAGAGCGTTCTTTCTGAGGTTCGATGGGCCGAATGGCCTACTTCTGCGCTGTAGGGATTCTATGATCTACATGCCAGAACATACCATCCTCCCCTCCAGAGACACAGGTTTAGGTGCCCATCACATTGTCCCACCTCATGCTTACATACATGTCAGCATTCCTGTATAATTATTTAGTCTTTCATGACACAGAGATGGGTTTAGGAGACAAGTTACAGGCATTGCCATCCCATCTGGAATGGGCTTCAGGTGCTGTTGTCATAATGCTGACAGTAACCGCAGAATGCCTTCCTGATGCAGTGGAACCCACCAAATGTCAATGCAGCTCCTGGACGCTCCTGAACATCTATTGCCAGTCCTAGCAACTTTTAAGCCCCCTACCTGAACCTTGGTACCAGTGCCCGCCCTCTTACCCTCCATAATGGCATCACTGAGCGTGTCTC
Source organism: Scyliorhinus torazame (assembly GCF_047496885.1). Classification (NCBI taxonomy): domain Eukaryota; kingdom Metazoa; phylum Chordata; class Chondrichthyes; order Carcharhiniformes; family Scyliorhinidae; genus Scyliorhinus; species Scyliorhinus torazame. Next base: position 92,612,780 of record NC_092713.1, read on the forward strand.
TGTGTGCAGTTCACACTGGCAGTTAATTGGTCAGCTAGCACAAAATCAAGGTCGGGAGCTAATTGTGCGAGGAAGCGGATTTCGCATCTGTTTCTGGGTCTTGCGCTCCCATGCCACGCTAAAGATTCAGGCCAATAGCTGATCCTGCCTCAGGACATTTTGCCCTAAGGGTTCTCTGGAAAAAGGCATTAGTGACGATTTCATGAACTCAAGCTGCCAGTACATTGCTTTGTGCACAGGGTTGCACATATTAAGTATTTGGGCACAAACTCTCAACAATTTTACAAAGCTCTGCACTGAAATTAGGGAATTACCACTGACATGTCAATTACTTTTATTCTCTCTCAAGAACTAAAGAGACTTGCAGATGGGAGGATGGTGTAGAATGGATGTTCTGTGTAAGGAAGTTTCCCTTCTACAGTTTGCAACCTTCAAACCAAGTAGTGACTAAAAATGAACAGAGGTCCTTGCAGGGGAACATAAACTCTCACTGTCAGATTATCAAATGAAGTGTATATTTGGACTGCTTAAATCAAACAATATTTTGTAACCGCATACAAGTTATTTTACATAGTTTCCTTAGATTACTGTCTTTGGACACCTGATTCAGTGAAGCCAGCATGTAATTGGTGGAAGAATCTTTCATAACCCTGCAGGTTTCCAGTTATCTAAGTGACAAAGATGAAAAAACGAGCTTTATAACCAGTCATAATTTAATGATAGGCTCACCAAGAACATTAGAAACATATGAAACAAATAACTATTGACAGTGGTATTTGATTTGGTCCAAATAATAAGCCACAACACCTTGAGCATCCAAACAAAACTAACTATTGTCAAAATAACACTAAATTCATGAGGAGGAGGAGAAGGATGAAAGCAATGGATCAAAATTTCTCAAGAGAAGTAAAAATGTTTTAAGTGCTGCAGGATCAGTTTGCCTATTCAGATATGGATCACCAATGACCTGTGTCTGAATCTTACTGATTCTTTGTGCTAATGCCTGAGCTATTAATTTTGAAATCTTTCATATCAAATATTTCAGATGGCAGGTGCTAAGTGGTTTAAAACCAGGGCATATTAAAATCTGCGTTATCAAATGTTGGTTTTCGGCTTAATACTAAGAGATACTCTAAATAGATTTAAGGGCTGAAATTTCATTCTCATTCAATCCTGGCACAAGTGTTTTCCACCTGGAATAGTTAATTATCAATAGATTTATACTGTTTTCTATCTTGGTGTCACATTTGATCCTGATTTGAGCTTCCAACTGTTGTATTATGCTGTCACTACTGAGCATCATGTTGTATTATATGGGTTTGTTTGTGGTGTCTCACTTATGAGATCTTGGGTCTTCTATGTTTGTTGTTAATCTTTAACTATTTGCAGGTCTCAGATAGTGCTGCTTCTCCATGCAAGCTGCTTCCAGAATATTCTCTCTGAGCCTATTACCATGTGACTCTATACAGCATTCCGTGGGCGATGCTATTCTCCAGTCCCACGTTAACCCTTGCTCTAACTAGCACCTTTTCATTACAGTGGCATGCAGGCACATAAAACAACATTCCACCTTCTCAATAGAAATATTTCTTCCTTTCCAACAGAGTACAACTATTTGCAGTATAATCTTTACTTGCTATCCCTTCTCCCCCACCTCATGGTCCCCACGCCGGCGTAGAAATGCTGGTGTTTCACTCCCCAGGGGCGGGATCCTCCGCAATCGGTGCGATGTCCGCCGACCGGCGGCAAAAATGGCGCGAATCAGTCCGGCATCGTGCCGCCCCAAAGGTACGGAATTCTCCGCATCTTGGGGGGCCGAGCTCTCACCTTGAGGGGCTAGGCCCTCGCTGGATGGATTTCCGCCCCGCCGGCTGGCGGGAAAGGCCTTTGGCGCCCCGCCAGCTGGCACAGAAATGGCTTTGCCATGCGACGCATGCGCGGGAGCGTCAGCGGCCACTCACGGCATCCCCGCACATGCGCAGTGGAGGGGGTCTCTTCCGCCTCTGCCATAGTGAAGACCATGGTGAAGGCGGAAGGAAAAGAGTGACCCCTCGGCACAGGCCCGCCCGCGGATCGGTGGACCCCAATCGCGGGCCAGGCCACCGTGGGGGCACCCCCCGGGGCCAGATCGCCCACGCCCCCCCCCCAGGACCCCGGAGCCCGCCCGCGCCACCTTGTCCCGCCGTTCGAAAGGTAGTTCAATCCACGCCGGCTGGCATGGGTTGACAGCGGCGGGACTTCGGCCCATCATGGACCGGAGAATCGACGGGGGTGAGCCCGCCGCCCGGTGCGATTTCCGCCGACCGGCGCGGCGCGATTTCCGCCCCCGCTGAATCTCCGGTGGCGGAGAATTCGGGACACGGCGGGGGTGGGATTCACGCCGGCCCCCGACGATTCTCCGACCCGGTGGGGAGTCGGAGAATCGCGCCCCTGTTTCCTGCAAAAAAATAAAGAGCTATTCACTTACCTGCAGGGGGCTAGCAGGGACCTGGGGAACTTCACACAACGTTGGCTGCAGATACGGGCCCCCGCACCTCCGGTTCCGAGTCCGCGCATGTGCACAGCGGCGGCCTCCAGCGGCTACGCCGAGCGCCATGGCGGACTCGGATCGCGGATCATTAAGAAACAAGGTCCACCCGATCGACCCCGCACCCCTACATCGGATAGCCCGATCGCCGCCCCGACCGCCCATAAGGCCCCCCCCCCCCACCGGTGCTGGATTCCCCCGTCCCCCACCATGGCGGCTGCAGACTGAGTCCCGACCGGCCATACGTGGTTAGAACCACGCGTCGAGAAATCGGCCGCTCGGGATCGGATTATCGCTGGGAGGCCTCTGCCAATGGCACCCCCCCACCCCCCCAGCAGCATGGCGTGATTGACGGACGAGCGATTCTCTGGGGCCCGGAGAATCGACGGAGCAGCGCCAGTCACGATCCGGTCGGGAACATCGATTCTCCGCTCCCGTGCCAAACATGATTTTGGCGCGGGACTGCGGAGAATCCAGCCCCATGTTTCTGACTTTAGAAATTCAGATGGTCTTGAGGCTTGACAGCCCTTCCACATCTCGGTCTGTCACATTTGGAGGAAGGTGGTAGTACATTCTATTTCTGGTACTTTGTTGTCTCAATTTGTTGCCCTCCAAGTTGCATTTCTCTTTGTTATCAATGTGTCTGCTTCATTCAGACGTTGTGTGGTCCATGAATTCCTGGAGTGGGCTTAAATTTTCTTTACCCATGATGTCTGTCACGTTCTACCTGAACATTTACAGATGTAACCTTATATTTGTTCCTCAATTTCAGCCAAACACTTGTTTGCTGCTTTATTTTCACATTCATTTGCAAGCTTATGAATCTTTTCACTCAGCTCAATGTTTCTCAGCACATCTGAAACATCCAGTGCTTTTTCTTCTTCGAGTTCCTTGGGCTTCAGTGTCAGATTCACATTTTTCAATCTAATTTCTGACTGTTCTTTCTCTGGCTGCAACATAACTTTGTCCTTGTCCGTCATTTTGGTTTCATTATTAGCCAAGTCTGTCTCTGGCGAATTCTTAACCTGTTTCCGTTCTCCAATTGTGCTATTCATGACTTCATTATCCACTTGCAGTTACGAAAGTTCTTATGGCTTTTTCTTTCAATTTGTCCTTTCATTCAACTGATCCTTCAGTCTGTTTCTCGTAGCTTTTGACTTCCACCTGGAATATGTCACATTGCTGTCAACTGGATCTTCAGTTTTTTTTAGTGACGTTAAATTTATTTTGCTTCTCTTAATTTTCCAGTCGAACAAACTTTGACCTGAGGGATTCTTGTAAACATGAAGGTCTTTCAAGAGTTTTTTCTTTTCTTTGTAAAACTCATTTGCTTCATCTTGAACTTTCCTATAATTGGGGCGAGTCTCCTCGAGTTTCTTCTGCTTTGCTTCATTTTGTTGTTTAAGATAGTCTTCATGTTGCTGAATGGGTGCACATTCCATTTGTATTTTATCTTGAAAGATGATCCTGGGGGGGGGGGCAGAAATGAAGATGAGCTTGGGGCCCCACCAACTGTAAATGTATCTCTGCCAGGGAATTCTGTGTCCAAGGTGCACAGGGATTCTGCGGGGTGGTAGAATCCAAGTTCCCAACCAAATCGGGGGCAGTGCTGCTTTTGCGATGCTCCGCCCCCTCCAAAGCGGTGTACTCACAAAATACGCCACGCCACGTATCGACGGCCTCAGGACATTGCCTGAGGCCCGCCCCCCGATGCTCCGCCCCCAACCGGCCGAGTTCCCGACGGCGTGGGTCGCATGTGGTCTCACCTGTCGGGAACTCGGCATAGCGGCTGTGCACTCAGTCCAGCACCGCCACAGTCAGCGGAGGGCGGATCCGCGGGCAGGGGGGGACATTATTCGGGGCTGGGGGCACTGTGGTAGGGCGTTCCGGGGCGCGCGAGCTGGCCGGAGGGGGGGACTGTTTTGCGTGCCGTGTCTGCGAGCAGCCGCTGCCATGTTGCACGGCGTGGCCGCAGCAGGCCACTGCCGTGCGCATGTGTGGCCATGGAGCCGGCAATTCCCCGGGGCATTTCGGCAGCTAGAGCCCGGTGCTCTACGCTGTTGTCCTGCTAGCCCCCAGCAAAACATGGAATCGGTGGCCGTTTTGCGTCAGTTTTCCTGGCATAAAACGTCACCTTTCCCATGCCGGCCTGGGGACATAGCCCCAGATTTGGAGAATCCAGCCCATTCCCTGTCTGTGGGGTGAGTTTTTAAAAAAATGTTATTCCATCGGGACAGGATCGGCTTTCCAAAGTGTTCAAACATTTGGCAGAAAGCTGGCGGCCCACACACTGCTTTTCCCGCCCGAGTTGATACTTTGAAAAAATCTGTAATTTCCACTCACAACTTATAACTTGAGCAGCACAATCTTTGCTACTCCCTGATTGTGGCCACTTCTGAAATCTCCCCCGTCCAGCAAAGAGCCAAGCCTGTCAATCAGACTGGTCTCCACTTATGAAACCTGTTTATAGAAACATGCACATCATGGAGTTAGAACTCTATGGCATTCAGGAAAACCTAGCCGATGAGAACTCATTGCTCCTGCTTGGAAATTCCTCCCCAATAAGTATTGGTAATAGACTAACGAAGAGCTTGAACAGGTATAATTTTGTTGGAGTGTCAGTAAGGCATTGTGTCGGGTATTTCAGGGCTGACAGATTTAGTTGAATTTTTTGAGGTGGATATGGATGTTGTCACTATGAACTTCCAGAAAGCATTTTAAAAGACATCTTCCTCATCATGATGCAGATATTACATTTCCTTCCAATTCAAATGGCATTAAAACTTTATTGATGCATACTATATTTTGTGCTATCGCTGCACATTATTATTTTATTTCTCAGCAATAGTTCCTCCTCAAATGAAGATGACAATTCATGTTGGTTTTTAATTTCACTGGGAGCAGCATTACTCTGGTGTCTCACCTGAGCCAACGTTCTACAAAATATGCACTTATGTAATTATGTCTTTCTTTTTTTTTTTAAAGTTTAATTTCAGTGAAAAGTGATCTGTTGAACCCAGTAGAAATCTATCAATGCAGTTTTAGGTTGCATTAAAAATAGGGAACTGGGTGGTATTGGACAGAGAAATAGTGCTCAACTCAAAAAATGTTCCATATTAGTCAATAAGATTATTATTTTGTTCATTGAGGGTGATGGCATTGGGGAGTGACACAATTTCCCTATTTCAGGCTGCTTAATAGGAGTAGAGTTTGGCCTCTTGAGCCTGCTCTGCCATTCAATACAATAATGGCTGATCTATGTCAAGTCCACTTTCCCGCCAACTCCCCATATCCCTTGATTCCCAGAGAGACCAACTTTCTTTGCACCAATTGCTCCACTCCCTTTTAAACAGTATAAAATCCATCACCTTTCTCCCTCTCTTTTTGCTTTGAAGAAGAGTCATACAGATTTGAAATGTTAACTCTCGTTTTTCTCTCTCCGCAGATGCTGCCAATCTACTGAGCTTTTACGGCAGTTCTGTTTTTATTTCAGATTTCCAGGATCCGCATCATTTTGCTTTTATTATAGAAGAAGGCTGATAAGTATGCACAATGAAATGCTTGGTGTCTTGGCAAGTGTGGCAAAGCTTGCATGCAATGTCAAAGAGCATGGATGAGTCAGTCCGAAACTTTGCACTGAGACTTTACCCATCTTTTCCAGCATAAAATTGGTGCATTAGCAGACCTGTGGAGCACCACCCCCCCCCCCCCCCCACCCCCACTTCATGCCACTGATGGTTGATCTCTCAAAATTGCATTTCAGTGCGAGCAGAAATCGCTCTACAACAGTGGAAAATCAGACTTCTGTCATGGCTGTGAATAATGGTGCTCAAAAGGGCTTGCAGTCCAGAACAGATTACTCAGATTCTTGAACAGGGAAATGACTTTGTGGAGCATGGAGCTACAAACTCCTCTCTGGATCATAGCATTCGTCCTCCCACCAATACTGCTCTGCCACTACCCTTGCTGTTGGCTGTCAACCAGCCAGCCCAGATTGCTGTCACGTACAACAAAGTGGTGCAGCCTGTAACTGTGTACTCGAGGCTCAGAATTGCTTGAGTTTTACTGCAAAGCATTCAGTAGCCTTCCACGAACACGCTGCAGCCACTTGGGTAGCACGCCATAGGAGCTCTCAGACAAACAAAATAATAGGGAATAGAAGCCTGGATAAACTCAGTAGGTCTGTCAGCATCTGCGAGTTCATGTTTCAGATCTAAATGACCCTTCTGCAGAAACATGAACTCTGTTTCTCTCTCCACAGATGCTGGCAGACCCTCCTGACTTTTACAGCATTTTCTGTTTTTATTTCAGATTTTTAGCATCAGCAGTATTTTGCTTTCAAAACAGTGAGGAAGACAGGCACAGAGAATGCACAATGATGATTAGTAGACATTAGTATGTAATATGAAATGGATTAATTTATAAATTTGTGCTTACTTTTGCATTGTGGTTAAATGGACACTATGGCGGTCCATTAGAGGGAAGGTGTGGCACTATGGATGAATGGGGAATCGGAGGTGTGTTTACTGGTTTCCCCGTCAGATGTTGGAAGAAGCCCAGCCAGAAAAAGGGGCTGTCTATGTTGCCTCCGCCCTCCTGTTCCTCATTTTCTTGCTCCTTCTGCTCCTCAGCTGTTCGCTGTACAACTGTTGGCAAGGGCTGTATCCTCATATTGGCAGCATTGTGCAGCATGCAACAGTCCACTATGAATCTTGACACACACTCTGTTCAGTACAGCAAAGCTCATTCAGAATGGTGCAGGCAATGGGAGCATTCAGCGGGATTCTTCAGCCACATCTGCCTGATGATCGGAAATTTCCGCTCAAGGTTAATGGACCTTTAGATAGTCCCCGTCGCATCTATGGCCATCTTGACGTGGGCTCGGTCGAAGAAACCAGCCCATTGTTTCAGTATGTGAATTGTTTGCTCGACCACATTTCATGTCCGAGTGTGTCTTTCATTTTATGCATGCTGCCCAAGCGTGCATGGGTTGATGTGGGTGTCACTGGCTAGGCCAGCATTTGTCAGTCCATAATTGCCCTTGAGAAACTATACGTCAAAAAAGTACTTGTAAAAAATTCATTCATGGGATGTGGGTATCACTGACTAGGTCAGCAATTATCGACCACCCCTAATTGCCCTCGAGAAGGAGGTGGTGAGCTGCTTTCTTGAACCGCTGCAGTCTATGTGTTGTAGGTACACTCACAGTGCTGTAAAGGAGAGAGTTCCCGGAGTTTGACCCAGTGACACTGAATAAATGGTGAGAGATTTCCAAGTCATAGATTATCATAGAATTTACAGTGCAGAAGGAGGCCATTCGGCCCATCGAGTCTGCACCGGCTATTGGAAAAAGCACCCTACCCAAGGTCAACACCTCCACCCTATCCCCATAACCCAGTAATCCCACCCAACACTAAGGGCAATTTTGGACACTAAGGGCAATTTATCATGGCCAATCCACCTAACCTGCACATCTTTGGACTGTGGGAGGAAACCGGAGCACCCGGAGGAAACCCACGCACACACAGGGAGGATGTGCAGACTCTGCACAGGCAGTGACCCAAGCCAGAATCGAACCTGGGACCCTGGAGCTGTGAAGCAATTGTGCTATCCACAATGCTACCTTGCTGCCCCAGGATGATGAAAGTCAAGATGGTAATGACTTGGAGGGGAAGTTCCAGATGGTAATGTTAGCAGATGTTTGCTGCTCTTGACCTTCTACATTGTGGGTTTGGAAAGTGCTGCCCCAGGAGCTTTGGTGAGTTCCTGCAGTGCATCTTGTAGATGATACGCACTTTTGCCACTGTGTGTCGGTGGTGGAGGGAGTGAATGTTGTGGAAGGGATGCCAATCAAGTGATTTGCTTTGTCGTGGATGATGTTAAACTTTTTGAGTGTTGTTGGAGCTGCTCTCCAGGCAGGCGGACGTTTTGCATCACACTCCTGACTTGTGTCTTGTATATGGTAGACAGACTTTGGGGAGTCAGGAGATGAGTTACTCTGATCTGCTGTTGTAGCTACAGTATTTATATGTCTAGTCCAGTTCAGTTTCTGGTCAATTGTAACGCCCAGGATGTTGACTGTGGGGGATTCAGCGATGTTAATGTCAAAGGACGATGGTTAGACTTTGTCTTGGTGGAGAAGGGCATTGCCTAGCACTTCTATGGCACAAATGTTACTTGCCACTGGTCAGCCCAAGCCTGGATATTATCCAGGTCTTGCTGCATTTGGCATGGACTGCTTCAGTGTATGAAGAGTCGTGGATGGTGTTGAACATTGTGCAGTCATCCGCAAACATCCCCACTTCTGACCTTTTGATGGAGGAAAGATCATTGATGATGCAGCTAGAATTGTTGGACCTAGGACACTACCCTGAGGAACTCCTGCAGTGATGTCCTGGAACAGAGATGACTGACCTCCAACCATCACAAACATCTTCCTTTGTGCCAGGTATGTGGGGGGTTTTACCTGATTCCCATTGACTCCAGTTTTGCTAGGGCTCCTTGATGCCTTACTTGATCAAATGTTGCCTCGAAGTCAACAGCCGTCACTCTCACCTCACCTCTGGAATTCGGCCCTTTTGTCAATGTTTGAACCAAGGCTGGAATGAGGTCACAAGCTTAGTGAACCCAGTGGAACCCAAACTGAGCGTCAGAATTAATGCATGGTGATTGCTGTCAGAATACCAGACGTTGATATATATCATTAACTACATAAGACTAACTGAATAATAAGTGAGTAAAATCCCTTGAGTTGTGTCTTGGAGTTGCGACCAAGTCAATGGCACCCTGCACCATCTGTAATCTACAGGGAGCCATGTGTTCGCTCTGCCTGCTGCTCTCTTGCAGTAGAGGATGGTATATAGTAAAGTATAGTCAGCTCACTTCAAATATAAAACATCAGTGATCATCACCCTTATGTCACAGAGGACAGAAACGGTGAGATGTTGTAAATATCTTCGGCTCACATTTGGCTCATGGTCACCTTCACAGCCTTAGCAGTGGGATCTTCACCCTGCTCTGAGGTTGCAGTCACGGCTGCAACAAGTGCCTGGGTTTACTGAAGTTTAGATGTCTCACAGACTGTTACTCACTGTTTTGGAAGATGCTCATTGTGTGTGCCCTAACATCCTCAAAATATAGCGATGAGTGCAAGTCATACAGGATGTGTGCACATCCGCCATAGACACCATTGTGGAACTTCAAGGTCACTGGCAGCACCTGAAAAACGGGAACCATGCAACTGCATTTTCTGTTGGCAGGGAGGCCAGTTTTCTTTCTGTAGTTTTTTTATAATTCATTCGCCGCACATGAGATCAATGACATGGCCAGTATTTACTGTCCATCTCTAATTGCCTTAACTGGGTGGTGGTGAGCCCCCTTCTTGAACTATTGTAGTATAAGTAGTAAAGATGCTCTCAGTGCGGTTCGGGAGGACCTTTCAAGACTTTGACCCAGTGATTATGAAGGTACAACCATATATTTCCAAGTGTTTTGATGTCTGGCTTGGGGAGTAATTTGGAGGAGGAGGCATTCCTTTTGCCAGTCTGCCCTTATTTGTATAAGTGGCAGAGATCGCAGGATTTGCAGGTGCTGTTGAAGAGGTCTTGGCAAGTTGCTGCAATGTATCTAGTAGAGGTGCACCAGTAACTTGAGGGAGTGAATGCTTAATATGGTGGATGGGGTGTCTATCAGGCAGGTTGCTTTGTCCTGCATGGCATTGAGTTTCATGAATATTTTTTAACTGCACTGATCCAGCTAAGTAGCAAGTTTCCAATTACACTCCTGACTTTCATGGTGTAAGTGGTGAACAGGATTTGGGGAGTCATTCTTACCGCAAAATTCCCACCCTCTTCCTTGCTCCTGCAACCATCGAACATTCCTGGTCCAGTTCAGTTTCTGGACATTAGTGAATCTCTAGGATGTTGATGGTGGGTCATCAATGATGGAAACACCATTGGCTGTCAAAGGGAGAAAATTAGACTCTCCGTTCGAAATGATTGCTGGGCCTAGGACACTGACCGGAGGAACTCAAACAGCAATACTCTTGAGGCTGAAATGGTTGGTCTCCAACAACCACAACTATCTTCCTTTGTGCTAAGTATGACTCCAGCCACTGGAGAGTTTTTCCCCCTAATTCCCATTAACTTCACTCTTTGTTGTATTCCTTGTTGCTTACTCAGTCAAGTGGTGCCTTGTGAAGGGCAGTCACTCTCAATTCACCTCTGGCATGCAGCTCCTTTGTCAATGTTTGGACCAAGGGTGTAAGGAAGTCTGGAAGTGCATGGTCCTGGAAGGACCCAAACTGTAGATGATTGAAGGTATATCGATAAGGTAAGAATTGGTCAGATTAAATTTGTCGTGCTTTTTGTGGACAGCATATAACAGGGCAATTTTCCACTTCATGTGCACCTCAGGAGAGATCCAAAATGAATCATCCACTTGACACTTCTGATTGAAGAAGTCTGCAAATGCTTCAGTTTTGCATTCTGCATTCACATTCTGTACTGGTCAGTCTTTGCTTTATCCACTGCACACAGTTCCCAATGCTTAGCATGAATGTAGTCATGTGTTGGCTTCACCACCACTTTTGGGTATGCCTGGGTGTTGCTCCGGCAAGTTCTTCTAAATTCTGTTCACTGGCTTGATGGTAATGATAGTGAGAAAGGTGCCAGGCCAGGAAGTTACAGAGTGTAGTTTAACACAATTCTGCTGTTGCTATTGGCCCACAGCACCTCATGGTTGAATGAGTGGCAATCAATACCAGACACGATATGGGCAACTAAGTTTTGAGCTGCCAGATCTGTTAATTTATCCCATTTAGGACAAGTGGTAAATCCACACAATACAATGTGGGGTTTCCCTCGTCAGAAGATGGAACTTCATCTCAACTAGTATTGTGCTGTGGTCAGCATCAGTTAGCCTGGCTATTCACATTATATGAGTAATAAAATTGTAAATCCACTCTTTATAAATGGGCTAAGATTCTACTGCACGTAGTGTATCAAAAGAATTCGCTTCCATTATTATGTGCATCACAGATGGAAAAAGAAAAGTGGGAATGAGGTGATTTGTTAGTAAGGCGACAAGTAGACACTTTGTGACTTTTCTATGTTTTCCTTCATTTTGACGCTTTCTACTTCCAACTTTATTCTTTATCATATTTCAAAATGTCTTACTTCAATGTTTTTTAAGACAACCTTTGTATATGGCTAGCATTTCATGGGATGTGGGTGTCATTGGCTAGATCAGCATTTATTGGCCATCAATAATTACCATTGAGAATGTGGCAGTGAGCTGCCTTCTTGAACCGCTGCCATCCACGTGGTGTAGATACACCCAGAGGGGCGATTTGCAATCCGCATTAGACGTCAATGAGAATGGTAATTTGTGCAGAAAGACCCACGAGACTTGGACAACGTGATTCTTGGCAACAAGAACGTGTTTTCCGATTTTCCACCCACCCCCCCCACCCCACCCCCCCCCCCCCCCCCCAACCCCACCAGAGCCATAACGAAGTTAATTCCAATGAAGGGCAGGAACATCAAATAAATATGTTTTAATATACTTCCCCATGCTCCACCCTCACTGAATATTCATACCGTACCGACGTAACGTCATGTTGGTGGGGTTTACAACACGTTCTGAATCAGTCGAGAAAATCCCCCTAGGGACACAAATGTAAGTCTAGTCCCTGGGGAAAGAGACGTGCCTGCCTAGCACAGGTTGGTACTGCCAGGTTGGCATTGTCAACCTGTACCGGGGCAATGCTGGTGAAGACTCTCTGGGCAGTCCCATTGGGGACGGAGTTTGCGTTATGTTTGCTGGAGGGTGGAGCTGCTGATGCATGGTTGGTGCGTGGGTGGTAGGGTTGGGGAGATGAGAGCCCTGTGCTGTTGGTGTGAGGGGACCCCCAATACTGATGGTGGGCACCCCGTTCTCTATGGAGCCTGCCTTGCCAGCTCTATAATGCCCCACCCCACCACAAAGATAGCATAAAATGCCTCTAAATTATATTTTCAGAGAGGCTCAAAATCTGCACTAAAAACTCAGCTGTGCAGCTACACACTGGGTTTCAGTCAGAATCTGATACTCTGGAAAATTATGAGAAAATTCCACTCATACTACTTTTAGGAAGGAGGTTTCAGCATTTTGACCTAGCGGCAATAAGGGAACAGTAATAGTCATGTCAGGATGGTAAATATCTTTCATTATATTTGGCCCAATAAAGATATTTGCTCATCTTCCAGTTCTGAAAAATGTTCTACAAATCAACAGCAGTGTTTTGTTTTTTTCGGTATTTTTCCATTTTATGTCAGGAACAACAACCATATGCATTTATATAGCATCTTTCACATTCAAAATTAAACCAAGAAGCTCTACAAGGAGAAAATAGGAATACATTTTCCTGGCAAGTGAATTAGGAGAGGTGAATAACATTATTCATTAATCCTGAGGATGTAATGTGGCATTAATACATTAATGTTATTTAGCTTTCCTCTTTTATGTTATTCCGGGAGCAAAGAGTGGTAATGGGATTGTAGGAAACTGACAGAGTAGTGGATAATGTCACTGAAGTACATTGGGTAGTTAAGGAAAAATAGGAATCCTGGGAATCACTATTTGACAGCAGGAAAAGATGTTGCTGGAAATTTTCTGATTGCATTGGGAAAGATTGGGTAGGGACCATGAATGGCGAATGAAAGAGAGGTGCTGGAGAAGAATCGGCTGGTTGATACTGTCATTGCAGAGTGAGGAGAACAAGGTTGCATAACTTATTGCAGTCATAGTCAAAAGCATTCGATTTATGCCTTGCCAGATCAGCCCACGTGACATAAACAGCAAATAAACTGGACCGTATAGGGGAAAACAGGTTTTCAAAAACTCAGCTGGGAGATAATGACACATTCAAGAACCTTGCAGATGAAACCCATTAAGGATTCAACACTAGTTGGAGGACTGATGTGTTGAAGATTGATATGCGAGGTGCAGATGCAAATAGTGGCTCTAACAGCAAGATGAAGGTACTTTGATCAAAGGCAGCTATGAAAAATGTTCTTCTTCCCATGTTCATATTTTGCAGAGCTGTGTCTAGATCTAAATTAAGCTGGATAGACTGATGGGTTATTTTCATGACAAAGTTATATAGGTTGCTGGCGTTGATGTATAAATGAAGGAACAATAACCATAGGTTTTACACACTTCACTTAATAAAGTAAAAAGCCTATTGGATGATTGATATTTCAAAATAACCACGATATTCCCAAGATTCTTTTGTGCAGAAACATTATTGATGGTTGATATCAACTAGAATGTTCTTGAACAGTTGCCAATGTTGAACTTCCATATTCATAGAATCATAGAATCTCTACAATGTGGAAAGAGGCCTATCAAGTCTGCGCCCATCCTTGGAAAGAGTACCCTACCGAGGCCAACGCGCCGACCCTTTGGCATAGCCAATCCACCTAACCTGCACATCTTTGGACACATTCTTTGCATTCAGTCTCTTTTTCTCCACTGCAGTGGCGTGAGAACATTTCATACTATCAATGCTGATAAAGATACGGCTGCTGTGCACGGTGTTCTGTGGGTATAGGTTAACAGAAGTGAAACTGTTCAATAACCTTTAAAATTAGAGAATGAATTAGCTCGTGTTAAGTGGTATAGTATTTTACCTACACTGCAACCACACTGCTTGTGAGGTTTATCTTGCTCTATTTGCATCAAAGCAGGATTTTAAAATGTTATCAATACTATGCGAACGTTTTAATACTGTTGAGAGACAGATAAGTAAATGGTTCCAAGTATTTTATAATGGGTGCTAAAATGCACAAGTCGGTGTGGCTTTTAGGGGGCTAAATGGCTTTTCTTGTTGCTGTTCTTTTGTTTTAAAAGAGCTTGAATATTCTTTCATAACAAAACCCACTTTTACCACTGAACATCATCATCAAAGTATTCCCACCTTTCTCTCAGTTTTCAGTTTTTTTAATTTTATAGAATTCCAATGTTCTACATAAGAATGTCTCTGAGGATCAAAGTAATTTGAGATTGAGTTCCACCAAGATAGCTTACTGTGCTTAGAGTTAATGTGATTATCGCCTTCAATAGCTGTAGCTGTGTCTTTGAATAAAGACAGTTCTTTAATTAATTACTGTGTTATTATACAATCATACATGACCTCAAATTAAATCACCAAATTAAAGTTAAGTCACCTGAATTGAAGGCGGGAGACTCTCCTGAATTTAACATCAGGATAGATAGAAGTGTCAATGCTTAATTTCTAGCTTCTTTCCATCCTGTATAAGTTTGCACATTATCTTCAATAATTTAGTGTGCGATTAACGAAAAACATTACTAAGAGTGATTTTGGGCACGTTTGGTGTGTTTCATGATGACCGTTTTGGTGAGATCGCGGCCCATATTTAACGGCATTTAGTCCCGGAAATGAGCCCAACCAGCTTCTCGCCATTACTGGCAGTCTCTCCATCTGATTCGCCTGACTCGCACCTCAGCCTCTCGCTGCTAACAAGGGGGAGCTGCTTTTAAGCGCTCTCTCAGCACTCACTCCCAGTCAACACAAGCATGGCAGCGCACAGACCTGTTCCTCGCTTTGGAGATGCCGATCTGGCCAGGCTTCTCTACGTCATTGATGCGAGACGGGACATCCCGTTCTCCTGAGGGAGTCAGATGATCAGCAGCAGAGTTACCAATACTGCCTGGGAGGAAGTGGCAACGACTCTCAGTGTGGGCAGCATAACCAGGAGGACCGCTCCCCAATGTCGAAGAAGTCTGCTGACCTCTACCAAGCTGCTGCAAGGGAAGTTAGCACTTCTCCCCCAGCATCAGTTCTACCTGCCACCCCTCAAATTTCCAACCCCCCTCACCCCACCCCCAAAATCACTGGCTGATACCTCGGCGTCCCTACATACGATCTTTGTGCTTGCTCCTCAGAACCCACTGGCACCCACCAGCACATCACCTTCATGTGCAGGGGTGGTGCCAGTACATGCCATCTGCTATAGACCCACACCCTCCTTCCGACCCATCAAGCCTGCTCACAATGCCCTCTCTTTGCCTCTGCAGGAGAAGATAAGTCATAATAAGCGGGAAAGAGCCAAGATGGGGGGGCAGAGTACGAGATTCGAGACTTCATCCAGTATGAAGAATGAGCCCTGGAGACCGCAGAGGTGAGAATCCACTGCCCCTTCACCTGGATGACCTGTCTCAAGTGAAATGTTCATGTCAGATAAAATGATCCTTCCCTCTCACTGACCACAAGTCCATTCAGGGCTGGTTTAGCACAGTGTGCTATACAGCTGGCTTGTAATGCAGAACAAGGCCAGCAGCGCCGGTTCAATTCCCGTACCGGCCTCCCCGAACAGGCGCCGGAATGTGGCGACTAGGCGCTTTTCACAGTAACTTAATTGAAGCCTACTTGTGACAATAAGCGATTATTTATTTTGTCTTGTAGGACCTCCATCTGATGGGGCCAGATCATCCGGAGTCATTTGACCTCCCGTCATCTAAGAGACCACTCAGAGGAGAGCTCCGAGGAAACCACCGCCAATTCACCACAGCCATCGACTGCACCTTCCATTAGCGCAGAAACACACACTTCGGTAGGTGACATTAGTGGACAGGCTTCTGGAGCACAATCTGGTGAGCAGCACAGAGTTCCTGACGCACACCAGGGGGAGCAAAGAACATCCAAGGGAGTCAGCAGTCAAAGGTCTGCTGGATCCCAGGGCTCAGCTTTGTCTCAGTCAGGTGACAAGCCTCTGGACAAGGTTCTCCCAGAGCTGATACAGATGATAGGACTAATTTGTGAGATTCAGGAAGGGATGTCAGCGACATTCCAGCAAGTGCATAGCCATTTGGAGGAGTTCCAAAAGCTGTAGGCGCAGGAGAAGATGCCAACAATGCATGGCACCGAGGTCAACACTGCTAGGGTGGCGACCGCAGTGAAAAACCTGGAGCATGTCAGTGTGTTGAGTGATGGTGCCCAAGTAATGGCTCAGTCCGTGATTACCATGGCTGAGGGCCTCAATATCATGTCCCGGTTGCTAAGGGTCATATCCTTGACGCAGGTGGTCATTGCTGAGGCACTGCGGAGCATGGCCCAGTCACTGCGGAGCATCGCTGAGGGCGTTGACATTATGATGCAGAAAATAGGGAGCCGCCAGAGCCAGCTGACTCAGAGGCCTCTGGAGCTCACCTCAGCTGCATCTCCATCCCATGGAGACCCCCAGGACCCTACAGGCAACGTCAGGAAGGAGGAAGCACTGGCAGCCAACTGGGGCCTTCCACCAAGGAGACAATGGCAGTCTCCAGTTCTTCCGAATCTCCCCCTTCTGACACCGGCGCGTCGCAAGAGCAGCGGGCAGAACAGGGTGGCATAGGGATGCCAGTGACACCTGTAAGTCGGCCGAGGTCTCCCGGCTCCAGCTCCTCCAGAGGATGTTCGCCAAGGGCATCAAAGGCCACAGGGCGTGGAAAGCAGCAGGCTGTCTTCAATTCCAATGTGCATCCTAGAGTCACACCGAGACCATGAAAGATCAAGAAGAGTGAGAATCACTGAGTGGCCACTAGGAGAAGGGGGGTCACAATCTGTAGCTAGGGAGAATGGAAATGTAAAATGTACAAAATTAAAACATGTTACACCTGATACATGTGAAGCTTCTGTCATGTTCATCTTCACAGCAGGCCTGCCAGCACTTCCACCCACTGTTGCATGCCGGACCTTTGCCGCTGCCTGTCCTCCATTCTTTGGCTCCTCCTGCGGGTCCTCCCCAGACTTGTCCTCCATCCCCTCCTGGTCCGCCTCCTCCTCCTCAGACGAGACTATATGTCCCTCCTCCTCCCCGTGCTGCACGCCGCCTCCGCTGCTGTGCCATGTTCTGGAGAGCACAGCAGACTACCACAAAATGGGAGTCCCTCTGGGGGGTGTATTGCAGTGCACGACCAGAGTGATCCAGGTGTCAGAACTGCTTTTTGAGCTGTTTAATGCACCTCTCAATAATAGCACGGTGGCAGCTTGGGCCTTATATCAGGTCTCAGCCTCTGGCCTCTGCACTGGTTTCATCAGCCAGGATCTCAGCTGGTACCTCTTATCCCCCAAAGGCCAACCCATCATCTTGGAATGGTCCTTGAAGACATCGAGGATCTGCATCCCAGGATCTAGCTGTCAGGATTGCTCCCTGGAAGCGTGCACACACGTGCATGATCCAGAGGTGGTGGTCGCACACGAGTTGAAGATTTAGGGAGTGGATCCCATCCCTGTTAATGAAGGGCACTCCCTCATGCCCTAGTGCGCGTAAGCCGACATGTGTGCCATCTATTGTCTCCGAGACCTGAGGCATCCCGGCAATGGCGGAGAATCCTGTAGCCCGGTCATCTTGGTGGGCCTGGTCCAACTGTAAGTTGATAAAGTCTAATGCCCGGCATACAGGACATCAGTGACCTCATGGATGCACTTGTGGACTGCAGCTTGGGAAATGCCGCACAAGACTCCGCTCGAATCCTCGAATGAACCGGTTACATTGAAGTTCAGGGCTGTGGTGTCCTCCTCCTCTATGGGGTGCCAAGTCCACGAGGACGTGACACAGGTGCTGCACTGTTTCTTTGTTGCGATGGAGTCTCCTGCGGCATATGCTGTCCATCATACCCTCGAAAGACCAACAACGCTTGTACATCTTTGGCCGTTGCTGGTGTCCCCCTCTGGGTTCTTCCTCGACCTGATGGACAGCCGGTCTTCAGGGTGTGCGGCGGCCCCCGGCACATGGGGTGCCACCTCCAGCCTGCATCGACGCCGCTGACGTCTTCTCCGGTGTCTGCCTGCCTCGGCCGCCACCAGCAAAGTGAGGACAGTCTCTGCAGGACCGACATAACCAGCCATATTGTTATATCTGTACGGAATTGGAGAAGGAGAGAGACTGACAATCGGTTAGTGCTCGCCCAGCCACAGCAGGAGCCCTTAGAACCTGGGAACATTAGGAAGACCGTTCAGGTGCTCTCCCCAATCCACACACTTACCCTTTGCTCATGAGGATATCCCGAGGATATCCCTAGTACTGAAGCCTAGCTCTTGACTGTTTTATTGTTGGCTGCTGCCACTATGGTACTGATGCGTCTGGAAAACTGTTCAGGCTTCAAAATTTGATTGAGGTGCAATGCAATAATCGTCATCTGAGACGTGGCACGTGTACGCACGACACGAGAAGCCAATTGAGAATATTTTATTGGCAAAAATGGTCAACATTAACAAAGATTTGAACATCAACTGCATAAGATTTCACACATAAGACTAACTATTAATCAACAAGGAAAAGTTACCGTTCCATATTGGTGCCAATGCAAAGCTATATCAGCTCATTTTCATTAAAAAACCAAACACACGGTATCACCCCTCACCGGTTCCGCAACAGAAATGGAGGATAAGCCTGACAATGTGTTATATGTCCAGAACTTTGTTGTAAAAATGATCTGTCCATCAATGTGTTACTTGTTCCCTGTATTAGTGCCATTCCTTCTCCAGGAGCCACAGCTGTGCAGGCCCTCCCACATGGCTCAAACTCGCTGGGACCAAATCCTGGCATCCACATATTCCACTGGCGAACAAGGGACAATTGAACGTCCTTTATTTCTAGTGTGTTGAACTCACGGTGACGTGCCAGTTACATGCAGAGCGCCCACACCAGCAACAAAAGCATCAGCAAACTGCAAAAGCATATCTTCAATATCTGCAGCAGGTGGCCCATTGGGATCAATGTCACGCACCAGGTCCCTCAGCGTCTTCTTGCTTCAAACCTGATTGCTTTCTGGACTCTTCCGTCCCTAGAGCCCAGTATTCCAGGTATCTTAGAAAAAATTGTCTTTTTTTCCAGCTACAGAAAAGGGAAACAGCAACTAGAGCCTCCAGGCATCTGCATCCACAAGAAGCAGCAAACACAACCTGGCTGAAGGCCAATTCCTCATTAGCAATAGCCTTCAGCTGTTAAGCTAGAGGATGCTCACAGTCAAAGGGAGTTAAAGTGACCTTCAGAATCGAACCAAGACCAGGGCTTTGTCCTGAAGCGTTTGGTTGGACAGACAGGCATCAGCAGCTATAGTTGTTGCTCTTATGGGTATTCTCAATATTTAAAGGTGGCTTGAAAGTCTCACAGAGAAAAGCCCCCCACTCACCTCAGCACTGGGGCAACCGGATATTGGAAATGGCTACTCACCCCTCAGTTCCCCTCAAGCAGCCATTGCGCCAGCTTCACGTTTTAAAAATGTTACTAAATGACACCCGCGTGATTTCTCACTGGGGATCCCGTTAATTCCCGGGAGACCGTTGCATTTGACTTCAATCTCGCTAACGAGATGGAAAAGCCATTGTGACTTTCTTTGTATTGTAAGATTTCAGATTTAACCAAAAATTGAGGTGCCAATTTTCAGCAGTGCATTCAGGTGGCAAGGAGCTTCTGATGGAACGGAACTGAAAAAAATTGCCTTTAGCACAAGACATCAAATTAGGAAAGGAGTTCAAATCTGTGCCAAGAATGGCCACCAAAGGCTCATTAAGGGCTTTGTTCCCACTTAAAATGTCTGTTAGCATTCACTAAGGAGGATGCGTGGCATTTTGTCCATATGCTGTCTCTTAACAGCAACCAGTTGTAAGGGTGTAACCAAGGCACTGATGTGGATTTCAAGGGTTATCAAAGCGGTACTCACCATTTTATGTTCATATGCTGCTGGAAATGTGAAAAAAAACTTCTGAAAGCTGTAAGTCCTGGGACAACGTGTCAAGACTTCATCATTACACCGTAACAATAATTATTCAGCAAATTCTCTAAAGGTTTCATCCAAAGTAAATTTTCTGTAATATTGCACTTCTTGAACACCTATTAGGAGTCGCCTGGTGAAAGATGAGTGCTTGGTCATGGGTATCTTAATATGAGTCCCCCTTTAACAGCACGGTAGCATTGTGGATAGCACAATTGCTTCACAGCTCCAGGGTCCCAGGTTCGATTCCAGCTTGGGTCACTGTCTGTGCGGAGTCTGCACATCCTCCCCGTGTGTGCGTGGGTTTCCTCCGGGTGCTCCGGTTTCCTCCCACAGTCCAAAGATGTGCAGGTTAGGTGGATTGGCCATGATAAATTGCCCTTAGTGTCCAAAATTGCCCTTAGTGTTGGGTGGGGTTACTGGGTTCTAGCGATTAAGTGGAGGTGTTGAGCTTGGGTAGGGTGCTCTTTCCAAGAGCCGGTGCAGACTCGATGGGCCGAATGGCCTCCTCTGCACTGTAAATTCTATGATAATCTATCTATGATAAAACTAAAATGCCCACCATGTTGCAATCTTCAAAACAAACTTGATTTGTACTTAGCAATTTAGTCAATAAATTAATTTGAGTACATTTCCAACGCAAAGTGGTGCAATTCTGTTAAAAATGTGATCAAATAACAATGCCTAATATTAGAGGAAATAATCATCATTAACCAAGTGAACTTAAAAAAAATGAACTGGAGAAACAGAAAGAGAAAAATTAACCAATGAAGGGGTAGGAAGAATGATGAAGAGATGGCGGCTGGAAAATATTTGATGCTGCAAAATATAAAATCCATTGCATCGTGATGGGGCAAAATGACACTGGAAGAAGTGGGCAACCTGGGTGTCACGTTTATAACAACAAGATCAAATAAATAGTGGCAAACATCAAAGAGCCAGACCTGCCTGCCTTCATAACAAATATGTAGAGCAGACAATTGGTCTGTTGGGGTAAGGGATGGAGCCCTGACAAAGATGTGGCATATTCACATTGTGGAAGGAAATGTGAACCTCAGCACTCCATAGCAGTGCAGATGGCACTTGCAGGCATCATTTTCACTGAGCGATAGCTGATTGAGTGCATTGCCTACCGGATGTAGAAACTAATTTTCAACCTATTGGTCCCTTTGTCAGACTATTGCCCACAACAACAACTAAAACAACAGTAAAATGTTCCAGGGTGCTCATCAGAGCATTGTCAAGTAAAATTTGACTTCCAGCCGCATTAGAGATACTCTGGCAGATGAACAAAAGTCTTTGTCATAGAGGTAAATTTAAGGGGTGTCTTAGAGGAGAAAAGGTAGGGAGGTGAAGAGGTTTAAGGAGGGAATTCCGGCGCAAAGGGCCTCAGCACCTGAAGACATATCCATAAATGGCAGGGCAATTAAAAGCAGGGATGCACTAGAGGCCTGAACTGGAAGAAGGCAGATATCCTGGAGAATTGTAGGGCTGTTGTCATCAGCTGTCTCCTCAGAAAAAAAAACCTTTGGACCTTCCATCCTTGCTAATTACCACACCATTTCCTATCTCCCTTTACTTTACAAATCCATGCCCAACAGTACCAAAATTACTCTTTTCAAAATCACAAATGGCATCTTGTGTGACTGTGATAATGGTAAAATGAAGGAGAGGTTTCAGTACCTAAAAAGAAATCATGGTTAACAATATCAGCTATCAGGAGAATCAGAAAGGACAGTGGGTGCTCCACAATTTATTGGAATTATCATCAAGGGAGCAAGATTCCCAAATATTGAGTGGAAACTCTTTAGATCAAATAGTTTGGATGGGGTGGTGTTTGTGCAGTGTGTCCAGGAAGCTTTTCTGACACAGTATGTAGATTGTCCGACCAGAGGAGGGGCAATATTGGATTTAGTACTTGGTAATGAACCAGGGCAAGTTATAGATTTGTTAGTGGGGGAGCATTTTGGAGATAGTGACCACAATTCTGTGACTTTCACTTTAGTAATGGAGAGGGATAGGTGCATGCAACAGGGCAAGGTTTACAATTGGGGGAAGGGTAAATACGATGTTGTCAGACAAGAATTGAAGTGCATAAGTTGGGAACATAGGCTGTCAGGGAAGGACACAAGTGAAATGTGGAACTTGTTCAAGGAACTGGTACTACGTGTCCTTGATATGTATGTCCCTGTCAGGCAGGGAAGAGATGGTCGAGTGAGGGAACCATGGTTGACAAGAGAGGTTGAATGTCTTGTTAAGAGGAAAAAGGAGACTTATGTAAGGCTGAGGAAACAAGGTTCAGACAGGGCATTGGAGGGATACAAGATAGCCAGGAGGGAACTGAAGAAAGGGATTAGGAGAGCTAAGAGAGGGCATGAACAATCTTTGGCGGGTAGGATCAAGGAAAACCCCAAGGCCTTTTACATATATGTGAGAAATATGAGAATGACTAGAGCGAGGGTAGGTCCGATCAAGGACAGTAGCGGGAGATTGTGTATTGAGTCTGAAGAGATAGGAGAGGTCTTGAACGAGTACTTTTCTTCTGTATTTACAAATGAGAGGGGCGATATTGTTGGAGAGGACAGTGTGAAACAGACTGGTAAGCTCGAGGAAATACTTGTTAGGAAGGAAGATGTGTTGGGCATTTTGAAAAACTTGAGGATAGACAAGTCCCCCGGGCCTGACGGGATATATCCAAGGATTCTATGGGAAGCAAGAGATGAAATTGCAGAGCCGTTGGCAATGATCTTTTCGTCCTCACTGTCAACAGGGGTGGTACCAGGGGATTGGAGAGTGGCGAATGTCGTGCCCCTGTTCAAAAAAGGGACTAGGGATAACCCTGGAGATTACAGGCCAGTTAGTCTTACTTCGGTGGTAGGCAAAGTGATGGAAAGGGTACTGAAGGATTTCTGAGCATCTGGAAAGACACTGCATGATTAGGGATAGTCAGCACGGATTTGTGAGGGGTAGGTCTTGCCTTACAAATCTTATTGAATTCTTTGAGGAGGTGACCAAGCATGTGGATGAAGGTAAAGCAGTGGATGTAGTGTACATGGATTTTAGTAAGGCATTTGATAAGGTGGAGGAGCAGAGAGATCTTGGGGTCTATGTTCATACATCTTTGAAAGTTGCCACTCAAGTGGATAGAGCTGTGAAGAAGGCCTATGGTGTGCTTGCGTTCATTAACAGAGGGATTGAATTTAAGAGCCGTGAGGTGATGATGCAGCTGTACAAAACTTTGGTAAGGCCACATTTGGAGTACTGTGTACAGTTCTGGTCACCTCATTTTAGGAAGGATGTGGAAGCTTTGGAAAAGGTGCAAAGAAGATTTACCAGGATGTTACCTGGAATGGAGAGTAGGTCTTACGAGGAAAGGTTGAGGGTGCTAGGCCTTTTCTCATTAGAACGGAGAAGGATGAGGGGCGACTTGATAGAGGTTTATAAGATGATCAGGGGAATAGATAGAGTAGACAGTCAGGGACTTTTTCCCCGGGTGGAACAAACCATTACAAGGGGACATAAATTTAAGGTGAAAGGTGGAAGATATAGGAGGGATATCAGAGGTAGGTTCTTTACCCAGAGAGTAGTGGGGGCATGGAATGCACTGCCTGTGGAAGTAGTTGAGTCGGAAACATTAGGGACCTTCAAGCAGCTATTGGATAAGTACATGGATTACGGTAAAATGATATAGTGTAGATTTATTTGTTCTCAAGGGCAGCACGGTAGCATTGTGGATAGCACAATTGCTTCACAGCTCCAGGGTCCCAGGTTCGATTCCGGCTTGGGTCACTGTCTGTGCGGAGTCTGCACATCCTCCCCGTGTCTGCGTGGGTTTCCTCCGGGTGCTCCGGTTTCCTCCCACAGTCCAAAGATGTGCAGGGTAGGTGGATTGGCCATGATAAATTGCCCTTAGTGTCCAAAATTGCCCTTGGTGTTGGGTGGAGGTGTTGAGTTTGGGTGGGGTGCTCTTTCCAAGAGCCGGTGAAGACTCAGGGGGCCGAATGGCCTCCTTCTGCACTGTAAATTCAATGATAATCTATGATTAATCTAGGACAAAGGTTCGGCACAACATCGTGGGCTGAAGGGCCTGTTCTGTGCTGTATTTTTCTATGTCTATGTCAAGAGATGAATTTCAGGGACAATGTGAGCATAGAGACAGCATGAGGGGTGATAGGGGAGAAATTAAACAATGATATTAATTCAGGGCTAGGGCAAGGAACAGAAAGTTTAGTCCAGTGGGGTAGTGAAGGGAGAGAAGCAGCAGAGGCAGCTGGTCAGATGCCCTCCATGTGCTCCTCACACTCATGTGAGGTGAGGTGAAGGAAGGGAACAGATGAGAGGGGTTTAAAAAGACACGATGGGTTATTACTGCTTCCAGGGCGATCCTGGAAGTGCTTTAGGTGGTTCAGTCAAAATGGCTAACCCAGTTGTTTGCCATAACATTCACATCTGTATCCTTTAAATTTAAGGGGATGGAGATGAGAACCACAACAGTGGAATGGAGTTGGACAGACTAATGATAATCAGGGCAACAAAGGCGGACAAGAGGGTATGGTTCAGCACATTGGTATACGCAGAAAAGTTGTGATGAATGGAGGGTGTTAAGTTAGGCAGTTGGAATTTTGAAAGTGCGATTGTAATTAAATTGAGGGAGAGTTTCCTAATGGGCAACACAGAAGGAAGTCGGGTTGGACAAGGGAAGAGAGCGGAAGAAATGAAAATCGCTTATTGTCACAAGTAGGCTTCAATGAAGTTACTATGAAAAGCCCCTAGTCGCCACATTCCGGCGCCTGTTTGGGAGGCTGTTACGGGAATTTAACCGTGCTGCTGGCCTGCCTTAGTCTGCTTTCAAAGCCAGCGATTTAGCCTAGTGTGCTAAACAGCCCCTACAATACAAGGAAGTGATCGCAGATAGTCTTAGCTGTGATATACATAATAGAAGTAGCAAGACTATGTGAGATGGTACAGTCAAGCAGTCCAAGTGCTGACCATGTAGATTGTCAACCGAGCTGACAAGATAAGTTGCATGATACTCTAAACCTTCCTTGTAGTCTCTTTACATGTGCAGCATTCTCTTACTCATACCCTTATGGTGGTGAAAGTGTGATCTTAAAAAGGGAAGCAGAGGCTTTATATAAGTCAGCCCCTGGGTCTGAGTCCAAAGCCTCATATTTCTGGGGTTCTTACATAGAATTATAGAATTTACAGTGCAGAAGGAGGCCATTCGGCCCATCGAGTCTGCACCGGCTCTTGGAAAGAGCACCTACCCAAGGTCAACACCTCCACCCTATCCCCATAACCCAGTAACTCCACCTAACACTAAGGGCAATTTTGGACACTAAGGGCAATTTTTTATCATGGCCAATCCACCTAACCTGCGCATCTTTGGACTGTGGGAGGAAACCAGAGCACCCGGAGGAAACCCACGCACACACGGGGAGGATGTGCAGACTCCGCACAGACAGTGACCCAAGCCAGAATCAAACCTAGGACCCTAGAGCTGTGAAGCAATTGTGCTATCCACAATGCTACCGTGCTGCCCATCAATAGATTACAAAGAATGCTAGACGACCATCACACAGATGGGCCAGAGTTTAACAATCGTGGTGTGGGCTCACAGTAGGCCCAACTATTTGTGAAATGGGGCGCAATGACTTTGGGAGGGTGCCTCAGTTGGTGGATGCATTCATCAATCAGAAGCACATCCACTAACGGTTACAGGGCCAAGTAAGCCCATTAAATGTCCAATTGACCACGGTTTTGAGTGGCCAGTGCACTTTTACACTCGGCACATGAACCAATCGGCCAGGGAGCTTTCAGATTTTTAATTCTTTCTACACCAGAATGGGATTAAAAAGCCCAGATGTTGGTACAGTGACAAGTTAGGACTTTTGCTGTAAATTGTTTGTAGTTGAATTGGAGATCGCTCCTGGCATTTTTTAGGTGTTTTGGATAATTCCCGGATTACTAAACGTTTGCAGAGGCTTTCTGCAGAAAGGCCCCTTCAGTGGAGAAATCTGTGCAACTACATGGACAAACACGGGGATTGTGTACTCAGCTGAAGGGACCTTCTCAGAAGAGGAGGTGAGGGCCAGAAGGAAGAGGAGGCCAGTTGCCCGCTGACACCATCCCAGAGTCTGCCCTCCAGATCAAGAGGCGCAGCCAGAAGAGATGGAAGGCCAGCAGGATTTGCAAGGGAAGAGTCCAGGGAGGATGCCAATTCCCAGCAGATAGTGTTCAGACAGTGCTACCTGGACATGTCAGAGATTCGGTGCCTCTCCAAAGGCAGATTTGCCTCTACCTGCAACACAATTAGCCCTGAAAAAGCCTTCACTTGAGTAGGTGGCCACCCTTTGTCAATCTGCTGCCCATAACTACATTAAGTTGATTTTGATGCACTGTTCTGAAGGATCAACATCTTCATTCACTTCAGGACAGACAAGGCCAGCCAGGTGGTAGGAGCCAGAGGATTTGCTAAAATTGCAGATTTTTCTTGAAGTCAAGGAGCCATTGGCATGTATCCATACAGGTACCAGCTGGGGAGCCAGGTAAAAGCTAGATAATGAGCAATATAGATAAAGGGGAATCATTAGATGTAATATATTTGGATTTCCAAAAAGTAATCAATATGATACCACATCAAAGGCTACTTAATAAGGTGTTGGTGCTGGCATATTAGCATGGCTAGAGGATTAGCTAACTAACAGATAAGAGGGGCATTTTTAGGATGGCAACTACTGGGATGCCACGAGGATCAGCACTGGGGCCACAATTATTTACAATATACTAATGACTTTGATGAGGGAAGTGAATGTACTATTGGCAAGTTTGCGAATGACAGAAAGATAAGTGGGAAGACAAGTCGGGAGGATGTCACACAGAGTCCACAGAGGAATATAGATAGGTTAAGTGAATGGGCAAAAACATGCCAGATGGAATATAATGTAGGAAAATGTGAAGTTATGACCGTTGGTAAGAAGAATAAAGAAACTGAATATTATTTAAATGGAGAAAGACTGCAGAAAGCTGCAACAAAGAGGGATTTGGGAGGCCTCGTGCATAAATCACAGAAAGCTAGTATGTAAGTTCCACAGGTAATAAGGAAGACAAATGGAATGTTGGAGAATACAAATAGGGAAGTCCTACTAAAACTATACAAGGCACTAGATACACCATACCTGAAATACTGTGAGTAGTTTAGTCCCCTTATCTAAGGAAATATATACTGGCATTTGAGGCAGTCCAGAGAAGGTGCACTAGGTTCATCCTGGGTATGGAAGGATTTTCTTATGAGGAGAGGTTGAGTAGGTTGGACCTGTAGTCATTGGAGATTAGAAGAATGATAGGCGATCTTATTGAAACATATAGGATTCTCAGGAAGTTTGACAGGGTAGGTACTGGGAGGTTGTTTCCTCTTGTGGTAGATGCTCGGACCAGAGAGCATAATAGAGCACGGGGTCACCCATTTATGAGAGATAAGGAGGAATTCCTTCCCTCAAAGTGTAGTTAATCTGTAGAATTCTTTACCGCAGAGGGCTGCAGAGGTTGGTTATTAAGTATGTTCGAGGCTGAGACAGATTTTTAATCAGTTGGGGAAGTAAGGGGATAGCTAAGGCAAGAAAGTAGAGTTGAGAATTATCATATCAGATCAGTCATGATCTCATTGAATGGCAGAGCAGACTCTATGGGCCAAATGGACTACTGCTCTTATGTCTTATGGGTGCATTTGTCAATAGAAGGGGCTTCTGCTCTCTAAACTTCCAGACTGTGTGTGACCACGAGTGAGATATTGCAGGTTTGTACCAGGTAGCTAAGAAGCTGACATGATGTCGATATTACTCTTTCAGGTGCCATGGCTGTTTTCTGCACGAGCACGTTTGGATGTCTGACTACTGGGGTACAAAGGTTATCTGCTGAAAAGGTGGCTGGTGATGTGATGCCACTAAGGCACCCAAGTACTCAGTCAACGAGAGCTACAACCACAGTCATGCCTCCACAAGGGCAACAATTGAGAGCACAATAGACCTGCTCAGGATGAGGTTTCGTTGCCAGGACCGCACATGGGATCAATGAAATGTCTTTTGGAGCATATCTCCATTATCGTAGTGTGCTATGTCCTCGACAATCTGGCTCTCTCAAGGAGGGACCCATTGGAAATGAAGAAAGCGATGCTGTTCCAGAGGGCATTTCCAGAGCTGATTCTGAGGAGGTGCCTGAACAGCCCCAGAGTGAAGAGCAAGAGCCCAATATAAGGATGCTGACATGAGGATTGTTTGAACCTCACTGCTCACCAGAAAGGAACAGGATGCCAGCAGAGTCGCTCGATGTCTCATCCATCTCTCACTTTGGCAGTGACATGTTGAGGTCACTGCCAGTGTTGTGAGCACACGGGTCTGAACGTAATCCCTTAAACCCCTGACTGAGTTGCTGGAGCTGCCTTTGTGTGAAAGTCACCACTCTCTCTATGGAGGAAGCTGTGTGTTCAGAGCTCTGGGCCAACACAGCGCTCACGCCCCACATGAACTCCCCCAACACAGAGTACATGACATGCAATTCCCTAGGACTCTTTGTTAGGTCTTCATGTGCATCCTGCTGGATATCCAGCATCTGCCACCTAACAAACAACTCCAGAGGCTGATCCACTGCCTTGGGTTCAGCATCGTCCTAGTCTCCAGCAATCCTCCGACTGCCTGTGCCCTGGAATCTCTCTGCCTCCGCCACCTCTTTAGGTGAGTGTGATGTGCCTCTCCCAATAATGTACTGCCATCTGCTCCGAAGCATATATGCCCACCAATATGCTTGTATCTGTGCTGGTGCATGGTGCAGAGAGGGTGTGACACAGGAACATCTCTCTGCAGGTCATCCTGGGGTCAATGGAGGACCTTCTGTATCTTTCTGGTGTCTAGGGAATGTTCCATCAGAGGAAGGAAGAAAAAACGTCAGTCTCAAACAGCATTATGAACTCAAGAGTGCATGCAGTCTGGTTGATTCTCAGAATGGACATTGGCTGGGCAAAGACCTCTGAATGGACAAGCAATGGGATTAGTGAATTTCACATGTCAGTCTTACAACAACTGCCCTACATCTCTCATGCCCTGCCCCAATCTCTTCCCCATCCACTGGACTCTTACCCTCCTCTGAGAATTGTATTTCTCGGTGACTAGTCGACCTGGCTTCACTTTCAAATGCCATCTCGCGTGCTCGTGCCTCTGTCAGACTTAAAACAGATTTGGGACAGTATCACCCATCTGTTCTCGCTCCTGTACATTGTGACTCCACTTCTCCTGTAAGGGCACAAGTGCTTTCATTCATCGCGCCCTCTACTTGCCAGAACATAATCAGCCCCCCCACCCCACTCCCAGCTTAAAAGAAGCAGGTTTAGGTACCCATCATATCCAGATCTCATCGTTACATACATGCCTGCCACCTGGTCTAATCACGTGTAGTGTTTCAAGCACAGCAATACGAGCCAATTTACACTCGATGTTTCACATCCCTAAGCACCAACAAGTGCTGCCACTCAAAACATACCTCTTCACAGTTCCAACTGGATTCAGTACTCACCCTGGCAGAGTGCATAAGTTCACTGAACCTCATTGTGCACCTGGATCCAGGTCCTGCGCACTACATCATATCCACTGACCTGATCCATCACCTCCATCCAGGCCTTCTTTGTTAAGTGTGGTGGCCACCTCTTTTCATCTCATGGCAGCAAGATGTCGCACAGGCACTGACTGCCTCCCTAGAACCCGCAGGCACTCATCAGAAAAGTAGGGGGCAGACTGGCTCTGGACATTTCCACCCCGCCTGGCATGGGCTCCAGATGTGGATGACATATTGCACAGCACTGGAACTGAAGAACCCGATAGTCAGAACCCGGGAAATTCAAAGCAGCTCCCGGAGGCTGTTGAACAATGATTGTCAACCTTCAGGGAGCTCCATTTAAACCCCCCCGCCCGCACACTCATTTGACCTGATGCCTGCTCTCTTCCTACCCCCGCAGCAGCGCTGAGCTTGTCTCAGCGAGTGTTTCAGGCTGGCCACAAGTTATTTGATTAGCCAGTGTGATATTTCTGTCGGGAACTGATAATGGACAGGAGCGGATTTCACATCTGCCTCCGATGCTGCCAATCATGCTCGCAGGCCAATTCTAAAATACAAGCCATGGCAACATTAAGGACCATTTAAGAATTTTAAATTCCAAAACAAATCACAAGGAATGCTAAAATTTTACAAATCTCTGGTAAGTTTTCAGCTGGAATGTTATGTACAATTCTGGGGAATATATTTTGAGAGGGGATTTGCCACTGTGATACCATGGGTGAGGGATTTCAGTAATGTGACAAGATTGGACAAGCTGGGATTGGTGTTTTTAGAGCTGAAAAGGTCAAAGGAAGACTCAATAGATATATTCAAAATTGTGTGGGGCTTTGAGAGAAGCAAGTAGGAAGAAATCCCAGACAACCAAATCTGTGGTATGTGGCTGTAACTTCAGCAATTTTGGCTTAGAGTTATTAAACTGGAGTCTGTACTGTAGACATTGTAAGGTATCAGGAAGGGGGAGAATTACCTGGACATCGTGGTTGACATCTAGATGGCTCACCAACTGGTTCCTGGGGTGGCAGGATTGTCCCAAGAGGCGAGATTGAGGAGGCTGGGCCTGTATTCTCCAGAGTTCAGAAGAATGAAAGGTGATCGTATTAAACATACAAAATTCTTACATTACTCGAGAGTAAATGCAGAAACAGTGTTTCCCTGTCTGGGGGGCTAGAACTAGGGGACACAGTCTCAGGATAAGGCACAGGCTATTTAGGATTTATATGAGAAGGAATTTCTTTTCTCGGAGGATGGTGAACCTTTGAAATTCTCTGCCCCAGACAGAAGATTTTTAGAATTAAAGACACCAAGGGATATGGGGATGGTGCCAGAAAATGACAATCGGCAACAGATCAACCATGATCCAGTTGAATGGCAGAGCAGGCTCATGATACGGAATGACCTACTCTTGCTCCTATTTCCTAAGTTTCTATGTTGTGGTAAACCCTTCAAAGTGGGGGTTGTGAAAGGAATATGATAGTGATAGGGGACAGTAAAGTCAGGGGATACGTAGTCAGGGGTAGGATTCTCCATCGGCTGATGCCAGAATCGGGAAACACGATTGGGCAGAGAATCGGTTTTGACGGCAGAATCGTGGTGGGCACCGAGTTCACGCCAAATCAGAATTCTCCGGTGCCTGAACAGCAGCGTCAATGCGTTCCAGAACACATGTACAGTAAATGCCATTTGAGTATCATTAGAGGGCCTGACCAGGAATTCTCCGGGGGCTCCGAGATTCTCTGCCTCCGCTGCTTCTAAAAATCATGAAACAGGAACTTTGGCAGCTGAGGGAGAGGGGTCACGGAAAGTGTCCCATAGTTTGCTGACAGTTGTGCTGCTGGCTGGAGAGGGCTTCTGCCAGGGCCGGGGGTTGTGGCAGGGGGTGGCCAGGTGGTCGGCTGTTGGGTTGTGCTGGACGGGCACGGAACACCATTGCCATGGCCTGCAAGGCAGCCATGTGGCTGCGCTCGCCGCTCACTGCCGATTGTGAACCTAGGGCTACAGTTTGTATGGGTGTCACCCCAGGGCACCCCGCCTAGGTGCCCACTGGCCCCAGCTGACCCATCAGCGGGATGTGCGTGCTCCAGCGCAACAGGTGCCATCTTGTTGGCGAGGATTAGTGCGTGTGGGGAGCGTAATGTATATATGCGGCTGCAGCTTGTCAGCCTCCCGAGTGCCAATCACGGACCCGGTGAATTTCTCATTGGAATCGATTGTGTTCCATGTGATGCCGATGCTAGCCCCTCCACGGTCCCTGACTTGGTCGAGGTGAAGTGCCAGTTTTGCTGTCGTGGAAGTCCACGAATCCTGCCGCAGCATCAACACAGTCTCAGGAACGGAGAATCCCGCCCATTGTTCTCTGCAGCTGCAACCAGGAATTTCAAACATTGTGTTGCCTGCCTGATGCCGTGATTAAAGACATCTCCTTGCAGTTGGAGGAAAACTTGAATGGGGAGGGGTGTGATCTGGTAGTCATGACCCACAAAGGAGCCAACAACATAGCTATAACCAAGCATTATGCTATACTGAGAGTGTCTGAGGGGCTAGGGTCCAAATTAAAATGCAGAAGCTCGAAGGTAATAGCCTCTGGGTTGTTACCCAAACAGCTTATTAATTTACACGGGGTCCAGCAGATTAGAGAATTTGATACATGGCTCAAAGAATGATATGGAAAGAAAGGGTTATGATTCAAAGGGGAACTGGCAGCAATCCTGGGGAAAGAGGAAGTTGTTTGCTCCATGGCAATGGACTCCACTTAAATTGGGCTGAGATCAGTGTCCTGCTGATTTGTATAACTCAGACTGTGGATAGAGCTTTAAACTAAAAGTGGAAGAAGAGGTGAGGTGGAAGGAGAGTTAAAAACCTAAAAGATGAGGCAAAAGAGTAGCATAGCAGTTTTGGTACAGGCAAACAGTGTGGGATGGGGAAAAACAGAAACATTAACGTCAGATAAGATCTATATAAAGAACAGTAGTAAAAAAAAAAATTTGAAACTCTTTATCTGAATGTGTTAAGCATTTGCAATAAGATGTATGAGCTACCGGCACTTAAGTCATTTAATCCTAATGGTCAATTACAGAGACATGGTTGAAAGGTGACTAAGGTTGGAAAATAAATATTCCAAAGTGCACAACACCATGGGCGGCACGATGGCACAGAGGTTAGCACTGCTGCCTCACAGCACCAGGGACCCGGGTTCGATTCCGACCTCAGGCAACTGTCTCTGTGGGGTTTGCACATTCTTCTCATGCTTGCATGGGGTTCCTCCTGGTGCTCCTCCCACAGTCCAAAGATGTTCAGGTTAGATCGATTGGATATGCTAAATTGTCCCTAGGTGGGCTTACAGGGAAAAGGTGGGGAAATGGGCCTGAGTAGGGTGCTCTTTCAGAGGGTCAGTGCAGACTCGATGGGCCAAATGGCCTCCTTCCATACTGTAGGGATTTTATGATTCAAAATGATAGGCAGAATGGAAGGGCAGATGAATAGCCCGGATAGTAAAAGATTATACAAGGACAGTAGTTAGAAAGGGCCTTGGCTCAGAAGATCAGGAAATAGAATCAGTATGGGTGGAGATTAGGAATAACAAGGTTCAGAAAACACAGTAGTTTATATGCCCCTTAACTGTAGTTATACCATTGGAAAGAGCATGGAGTAAAAAAATAATTGGAGCTTGTTAAAAAAGCAACATAATAATTGTAACTTTAATGTTCATTTATAGCAGCACAGTAGCACAAGTGGGTAGCACTGTGGCTTCACAGTGCCAGGGTCCCAGGTTCAATTCCCCGCTGGGTCACTGTCTTTGCAGGGTCTGCACATTCTCCCCGTGTCTGCGTGGGTTTCCTCCGGGTGCTCTGGTTACCTCCCACAGTCCAAAGACGTGCAGGTTAGTTGGATTGGCCATGCTAAATTGCCCTTGGTGTCCAAAAAAAGGTTAGATGGGGTTATTGCGTTACGGGGATAGAGTGGAAGTGAGGGCTTAAGTGGGTCGGTGCAGACTCGATGGGCCGAATGGCCTCCTTCTGCACTGTATGTTCTATGTATAGACTGGACAAATCAAATTGACAAGGGAAGTGTGGAAGAGGGGTGCAGAATGTTTTATTACAGTTCTTGGAAAAATAGGCTGTGGGACCAAGTCAGGATAAAGTTACTTTTGATCAAGGATTGTGCAATGACGCAGGTTTAATTGGTAATCTCACAGTGAAGGGGAAAAAGTGATTGCAATACAATTGAATTCCTCTCCAAGATTGAGAGTGACTTATTCCAGTCACAAATAAAAATCTTAAACAAAGCCAATTGCATATGGATGGGGGAAGAGCTGGCTTAGGTTGATTGAGTAAATAGGCTGAAAGATAAGGTGGTAAATAAGCAGTGGGAAACATCTGAAGAAATTATTCAAAATGTTCAACAAAAATACATTCCATTAAAAACCAAATACTCGGTGAGGAAAATCCTCCTGTGGCTTACCAGGGAACTTAAGGATGATATTAAATGAAAGAAAAGACGTATTATTTGCAAAAAATAGTAGTAAGCTGGAGGATTGCGGAGAGTTTTAGAAACCAGCAAAGAGTGACCAACATTTTGATATAAAGAGAAAAAAAGAACATGGCAGTAAACTGGTTGTAAGGGCCTTGCTGTTTATTCCCTTATTTCCCCTTTCTCTTATTTGCCGTTCTTATTTTGATCTATGGATGCTTAATGGACATGTCTCTTTAAGAAAATCAGCCTGTATCTTTAATTCAAGCAGAATAATCCAGTAGTTACAGGAAATATCACTTTGCTAACCTGTGCTGGTTTGAACAGGAGACCCTGACTTGTCGGCACCAGAGAGAGAAATGGGTTGGGACTCGGTTTGATTGATTGGCTGGGAGCCAATGAATTGGCCCAAAGAGCCATACTCTGCCTTGTAACAGGTGATGATTGGATTATATCCCAGTGGAATGTTTTTTAGAGTCCCACGGTTTTTCAGTTTTGATTTTGGCAGCCCAGGGGGAAAAACCTGCGAACTCTCCCCAGAAAAGCTGCCATGAGTGCTATCTCTATCTCCAGAAATACAGCGGCAGAACAACTATACCTCTCACCAGAAAGCCCACTATGAGTGCTATATTCCTGAAACTACAGAGGCCTGAATACAAACCACGAATCAAAAGCAAAGATTGAAGAGATGTAAGGTGCCTCTCCAGAAAAGCTTTGAGCACTGCATTTCTAAACTACAGAGAACCTGAATGAATGGATGATTCTACAGAGAAGATCATTACAGGCTGCGAACAGAGGCTTTAACCTGCAAGTTTACTATTGAGAAAGGTGTTCTAAAAACCATCATCTGAAACAAGGACTCTTTTTCCTTTCATTAATTATTTTTACCCCTTTCCATCAATCTGTGTTTGTCTGTCCTGTGTTTGTGTGAGGGTGGGGGGGAAAGTTAAAGTGGGAATCAGCTATTAGTTAATAGTTAACCAGTTGTATTTGCTGCATGTTTCATTATAGTTCTCATTATCAATAAACAGTAATTGTGTTGACATTTACAAACCTAGTGACTGATTATTGGGCAGCCAAGGAAGAAAGACTTTGGGTATTTTTGTAAGAATTATTGGTTAACTAACATGTGTTGTGACGTTGGGACCAGTGAAGCTAGAATTGACCAACTACTTGTCCAGGGTGTCGTGACATAGTTAGGAATATATAAAGATATTACAAGAAATTTTATAAGTTTATAAAATAGAGTAGCTAAAGTAAATATTGGTCTCTTAGAGACAGAGATAGGAGGAATTATCATGGGGAAGGATAAATGGAAGAAACAAATATTTGGGGTGGATTCGTCACAAATGTAAAAATAATTGCCGTCGGAGCTATTTTCCAGGTATCAACATTGCACTTTTTGTCAGGGTCATGATCATCTGGGAGATGGCCTGCTAACTGGCCGTTTCCAGGTTCATCATTTAATTAAGGACATTGGGAGGGTTCCTTATTGCAGGCTCAATCAGAGAGCCTGCAGCGTTCAAAGGACAGCAGCCCCACCAGCAGAGTGGGCCGCCATCTGAAGATGTTTCAACTTTTTTTTTTTTTAAACAGCAGCCAATCCACCCGTACGGAGTGGAGAACCCTCCACAGGATGGCCTGTGAAAGCAGCCATGACCCACTGATCTCTGCACTTCCTGTGCCAGGGAAACTAAAATAGGGCTCGCGGATCCTGACGGGATCCCTATTCTATCGCTAAGGGGCCCCTCATAGATCGCTGAACTGTTATAACAATATAATAATAATTGCTTATTGTCACAAGTAGGCTTCAATGAAGTTACTGTGAAAAGCCCCTAGTTGCCACATTCCGGCGCTTGTTCGGGGAGGCGGGTACATGAATTGAACCCGCGCTGCTGCCTTGTTCTGCATTACAAGCCAGCTGTTTAGCCCACTGTGCTAAACCAGCCCCTGTTGCATTTATTTCAAAATGTCCTATTGTTCCGACCTTCAAGCACACCTCTGCAGGAATGGGAGATTCTTGCTTTTGTGTCCTTCTTTCCAGTCGAGAACACAAATTACTTGCCAGAAATAGAGGGTAACTAAATGGCTAATAAAAGTGAAGAAGTATTGGACAAACTAAGTGAGTAGAATCTGGCATATCCCCAGGATCTGATGGTTTATTTCCTCGGGTTGTAAAAGTGATAGCTGCAGACACATGGGTACACAGGCCACCATGTTCTAAATTTCCCTATATCTTAAAATGGCTCTGGTGGATTGGAAGTTAACAAAAGTAATAAATCAATTCAAGAAAGGAGGGAGAGAGAAAACAGGGAACTGCAGGCTAGTTAGCCTGAGAGTCATCAAGAAAATGTTGGAACCTATTATTAAGGAAGTCTTAACAATGGACTCAGTGAAATCAATACGATCAGGCAGATTCAACATTTAATATTCATTCATGGGATGGGGGTAGCAATGGCTAGGCAACCATTTACTGTCCATCCCTAATTGGTGATGGTAAGCTGACTTCTTAAACTGCTGCAGTCCATATAGAACATAGAACATTACAGCGCTGTTGGAAGAACACCCACAATGCTGTTAGGGAGGGAGTTCCAGGACTTTGACCCAGTGACAACAAGAGAACAGTGAAATAGTCCCAAGTCAGCATAGTGTGTGACTTCAGGGAAACATACAGGTGGTGGTGTTCCCATGGTGGTGGAGGTCGCAGGTTTGAACGGTGTTGTCAAAGGAGCCTTTGTGAGTTGTTGCAGTGCATCCTGTAGATTGTACACACTACTTGTGTATCGAAGTGTTGAAGGTGCTGGATGGGTTACCAATCAAGAGGGCTCTGTGTACTGGATGGCGTCATGTTTCTTGACTGTTGTTAGAGCAGCACTCGTCCAGGCAAGTGGAGTGTGTGTCTTATAAATGGTGGACAGCATTTGAGGACGTAAGTTGCTCTCCACAGAATTCCCTGTCTGTGACCTGCTCTTGTAGCCACAGTATTTATATGGCTAGTCCAGTTCAGTTCCTGATCAATTGTAACCCCCAGGATGTTGATAGTGCTGGATTCAGTGATCGTAATACCAGTGATTGCAAAGGGGATATCACTAGATTCTCTCTTGTTGGAGATGGTCATTGCCCGGCACTTCTGTTGCACAAATATTACTTGCCACTTATCAGCCTGGATCTTGTCCAGGTCTTACTGCATATGAGCACGGACTAATTCAATGTCTGAGAAGTCGCAAATGGTGCTGAATATTTTGCAATCATCCACAAACATCATGGATGCAATTCTATCACCATGTTGCACCTGACGCCGATCTGGGCACCCCTGGTGCATCATGGGAGAGGCCCAAATCGGGCTTTGAACCAGGCGTGAAACTTTGTGCTAGTCACCCGACCCGCAGCACCCAGTGCAATCTGGATCACACCCATCATATTTAAATAGGTCTTTAGGCTCATTTAAATATGCGTGGCTTAGTTGAAGCTGAATTCCCCCAGCGCCCAGGAGTCACCGGCGGCACTAGCAAGGCCTCACCCGGTCACCGATTAGTACTAATTCACAAACGGAGACCAGGCTTGATGGCCACTCCGAGGTCATTGGAGCTACTTGGGTGGTCAGGGACAGGACAGGATAATACCCTGGAACACCCCCTGCTACCCTAGCAGTGCCAACCAGGCACCCTGGCAGTACAAACGAGGCACCACCAGGGGCAATGTCTTGGTGCCAGACTGGCAGTGCCACAGTGCCCAGGTTGTCACTGCCAAGGCGCGGCCGAGGCAGAACATAGCCCCGTTTTGTACAGTTGGGAGCTCCGCTCGCCAAAACTCCCCAGCTCCGCTTCCGAAACTCCCCAGTGTAGCAAGAATTCGGGACGCCATTTCTCCGAGGCCCGCAAAATGATCCCCGACCAACCCTCTGCCCAGACACACTGCAGAAAGTGCCCCCCCCCAACACCCACACTGGGCAACACCGGCCCGATCGCGCGCGCAAAAAAAATTACCAGCGTGGAACTTTGGCAGTGCCAACCTGGCAGCCTGACAGTGCCCATGACAGATGGCAGTGTCAGGCTTGCACCCAGGTGGCACTGCCAAGGTGACAGGCTAGCAGTGCAAAGATGCCAGACTGGCACTACAAGGGTGCCGAGATGGCACCAGCAGGGCCAGGGCACCACCCTGCCCAAAGGGCATGCAGCGGGGTGCCTCCGATTCCCACAAATACCGTTCCGTCTGTGATGTTCTTGGTTTGTTTAACTTATTATTAATGTTGTGTGTTGCTACAAAGGACTTGCAGACTTTGTACTAAATCAATGTCAATTTATTTACACTATGCTATAAATTGTGAATTCTTAAGTATGCCGAAAAAGCTAAGTATTAGATCAAATAATTACAATATTGAAACTACTGAAAAACATTCATTTTTTCCAACTAATGGGCAATTTAGCGTGGCCAATCCACCTACCCTGCACATCTTTGGGTTGTGGGGGCAAAGCCCACACAAACAGGGGGAGAATGTGCAAACTCCACATGGACAGTGACCCAGGGCCGGGATCGAACCTGGGACCTCGGCACCGTGAGGCAGCAGTACTAACCACTGTGCCACCGTGCTGCCCCTCTATATATACAAAGATGATATACTAGATATCATTACATCCCCCTTTCTTGGCAAATGTTGAAGTTTACATTACATTCAAAATGTATATTTACAATTACAATGGGCAATACGGTAGCACAAGTGATTAGCACTGTGGCTTCACAGCGCCAGGGTCCCAGGTTCGATTCCCTGCTGGGTCACTGTCTGTGCGGAGTCTGCATGTTCTCCCCGTGTCTGTGTAGGTTTCCTCCGGGTGCTCCGGTTTCCTCCCACAGTCCAAAGACGTGCAAGTTAGGTGGATTTGCCATGATAAATTGCCCTAAGTGTCCAAGATTGCCCTTAGTTTTGGGTGATCATGTTTCAATACCAATACACATGCAAAATGTTCACCGATTTAGCCGATCAGGCATCTTCCTAATTCGTTGCGATCTTCTCAGTACTCTAGTCGGGCTTGATATAAATTGCTGTAGAATCGGAGTCGCAGCCTGAATATCTTCATTAAGATTTGTTGTCGTCTCTTCATGTGTATCCGTATTCGTCGTTTGTTGCTTTATGATAAATGTCTTCGTCATTCACAATTGATTGAGATTCAGTCGTCTTGACTTTGAGTAAGAACATAGAACATACAGTGCAGAAGGAGGCCATTCGGCCCATCGAGTCTGCACTGACCTCACTCAAACCCTCACTTCCACCCTATCCCCGTAACCCAATAACCCTACCTAACCTTTTTGGGCACTAAGGGCAATTTATCATGGCCAATCCACCTAACCTGCACGTCTTTGGACTATGGGAAGAAACCGGAGCACCCGGAAAAAACCCACGCAGACAAGGGGAGAACGTGCAGACTCCGCACAGGCAGTGACCCTGCAGGGAATCGAACCTGGGACCCTGGCGCTGTGAAGCCACAGTGCTAGCCAATTGTGCTACCGTGCTGCCCTAGAAGAGTAAGGCTCTTCTATTTCTTCTTTGAATAGTACCTTTCTCGGTCAGGATGACCTGGGAGGCAGCACTGTGGCACAGTGGTTAGCATTGCTGCCTCACAGCGCCGAGGTCCCATGTTTGATCCCAGCTCTGGTTCAGTGTCCGTGTGGAGTTTGCACATTCTCCCCGTGTTTGCGTGGGTTTTGCCCCCACAACCCAAAGATGTGCAGGGTAAATGGATTGGCCACAATAAATTGCCCCTTAATTGGAAAAAATGAATTGGGTGCTCTAAATTGAAAAAAAAATACATAAGACTGTGGACCTGCTTGTCTAATGACTTTGGCAATCCTTGATCACACAGGCGGTGTATCGACACTTACCGTATCATCTGACTCCAATTTAGAGAGTTCTTTACTCAACTTAATATAGTATTTCTTTTGCATTTTCTTCTGAAGTTGCATCTTGTTGCACATGGTTGCATTTGTTGCTTTGTCATTTCCTTCTGGTCTAAGCATCATCGCTCTGTTGTTTCTCTTTGTGTGCTCAAGATCAGTTCCCTTTGGCTTATCTGATTTCTCTGTAAGCTTTTCAAACTTTTTTTTGTCCTCTTCGGATCCATCCTTTTTGTGTTTCACTTCCCCGACTGACATTTCTGCCTCGCTTCCAACATTCTCCCAGTGAAATCACTGTCAGGCTTCTCTGGTTTTCTTTTGAAAGCTTCTGCTGGTTTTCCGTTGAAACCTCTCGCTGGTTTTTCTTTTGAAACCACTTTCTGGTTTTCCTTTAAAAAATCTTGCAGGTTTTCTTTTGAAACCGTTTGCTGGTTTTCCTTTGAAAAGTCTCTTATGTTTGTCGACTTCCGACATGAAAATTGTGTATTTTTTCACTCTCTCGAAGGCATCCGTATCTTCTCGGTTCTACATCCGCTCAGTGGAATCTTCTTTTCTGTTCCCTGTCTGTGGAAGACTAGCCAGTTGATCAGATTTATCGTTCGGAGTCTGTGCGAACTTTGCATCTGTGGTCGCCAGTTGTAAACAGTCTGTGCTATCTACTCGCTGCACGAGCTGTAATTTCTCGCAAGCTTCAGCACCTAATAAAGATATTTTATTTGCTTGTACAATTGCAAACTTTCAGCGTCATTTAACTTCGATCTGCAGTTTGCAGTTCCGAAAGTCGGTATTTGCTTTTTTTGTTATAGTCTTTTAAAATAGTTGCTGTCTTCTATTACGAGTTAAACTTTAAGTTTTTTTTACATCATCTTGATTTATTTGATTCGCTCTCGCGCCAGTATCCAGTTCATATCAATTCGAGTTTTGTTGACTATTGTTGGAATTGTCCAATTATCCGTATATTTGACAATTGAGGTTTCTTTTAAATTTTTCTCTATTTTCTATTCATTTTTAAAATAAATTTAGAGTACCCAGTTCATTTTTTTTTCCCAATTAAGGGGCAATTTAGCGAGGCCAATCCACCTACCCTGCACATCTTTGGGTTGTGGGGGCGAAACCCATGCAAACACGGAGAATATGCAAACTCCACACGGACAGTGACCCAGAGCCGGGATCGAACCTGGGACCTCGGCGCCGTGAGGCAGCAATGCTAACCACTGTGCCACCGTGCTCCCCACTATTTTCTATTCTTCATTGGCGTGGACTACACCCACAAAAAATGTATGGTCTAGTCTTATAGTCATATTTGCATCAACATTTGCTTGTTTTCAGTTAATCTATCTTTACTGAGACTTCCGGTGGCGTGGGCGAGCAGGGCGGCCGCAGCAACAAGAGCTCCCGCCGGTGGCCGCGATTCGCGGCGATTTCGGGGAAATCCTCAAGCCTTCACGCATCCCCCGACTGTCGTCGGCCTTTGGGGTGAAGAACCCCGCGTGGGTGTCGGGCGGCGGGGGCTGAGGCGCTGGGCCCGGCGTGGCGCCGAGGTCAGAGCAGCGGGGGCGGAGCTACGAGGAGGCTGAGGCGGCAGGTCCGAGGCCAGGGCACTATGTAGGGAGGGTGCTCCACGTTGGATGGCTCCCACCTAGGAAGAAGAAAGAAGGTTGAAGCCTGGTCCCAGGGGAGCTCTGGGTGAATGCAGAGGAGAAAGAAAGAAGGTTTAAGGAAGTTTGGTGAAAGTTTTGTTTTCTCTCCCCTTTCTTTTTTCAAAAAAAGAATGTCAGATTGATGAAGGACAGGAGGGTGAAGGGGGAGAGAGCAGAAAAGA
This sequence comes from Scyliorhinus torazame, assembly GCF_047496885.1. Lineage (NCBI taxonomy): Eukaryota > Metazoa > Chordata > Chondrichthyes > Carcharhiniformes > Scyliorhinidae > Scyliorhinus > Scyliorhinus torazame. Next base: position 92,654,848 of record NC_092713.1, read on the forward strand.
AAGAAGATAAAAAACAATAAGCCGCTAAAAGGATGCGAAGAGCAGCGTCGAAGAAAGGAGGAAACGCGGGTTCGCCGCCGAAGGAGAAGACGAGTAAAAGTGTTGACAGGATGGCGGAAGCCGAACTGCAAGGCTGGGCCGCACTACTTATGGTGGAAAAGATGACTGAGGTGATGGCGGTGGAGCTGGAAAAACAGTTTGTGAGGCACATGGAGGCCTTGAGGAAAGAGACGGCGGTCGTGTTGAGGTCATTGGTGGAGGAGGCAATCGGCCCGACGAGGGTGGAGGTGGCAAAGGCATCGGCTGAGGTGAGAGAGCAGGGCGAGAAGATGAAGGAGGTGGAGGAGGCCATGTCACGACACAGCGACCAGGTCACCTCGATGGGGGACGAGCTGCGGAGGGTGGTGGAGGTTAACAGAGGACTCCGAGCAAAGCTGGAAGACTTGGAAAACCGCTCAAGGTGGCACAATTGAGAATTGTGGGCTTGCCCGAAGGGACAGAGGGCCCAAGGCCAATGCAATACTTCGCTAAGAAGTTGGTGGAGCTGATGGGGGAGGGTGAGAGCCCCACCCTGTACGAGCTAGACCGAGCTCATCGGTCATTAAGGCCGAAGCCCAAAGTGAACGAGCCACCAAGGGCAGTAATTATCTGCTTCCATATGTTTTGCATGAAGGAGAAGATATTAAGCTGGGCGAAGCAGGAGCGTGAGGTGCTGTGGGATGGTACTGTGGTTTGGATCTACCAGGACCTGACGGTGGAGTTGGCAAAAAGACGAGCGGCGTTTGGGCGAGTGAAGGCGGCTTTGTACAAGAAGGGGGTACGATTTGGTGTGGTGTACCCGACGAAGTTGAGAGTAACATATAACGCCAAAGACTTTTATTTTGAGACAGCGGAGGCGGCTGAGGCGTTCGTGAGGGCAGAAGGCTTGGGACAGACGTGAAGAGCGGAACTGGAAGAGAGACTGTGGACTGTGTTTGAGCGGCTGGAAAATGTACAAATGTTACAACTTTCTTTTTACTGATTTGTATTGAAATTTACTTCTCTTTGCATTGTTACAGAGTTCAAGTTAATGCCGTTCTGTGTTGCGACGGTTAAATGTTATGTTAGTGAATTGTAGAGGTTGGATTGTTGGGTTTGTTTTGGTGTTTCTTTCTCTGGGACTGGGTGGAAGGGGGCGAGAGGTCTTGGCGGGGGGAGCCACCCGCGCTAGCTAACTAGTCAGTTAGTGAACGGGGGTGAGGTGAGAGGAGGGCTGCGGACGTTGGAGCCTGGATAGCAGGCTTCAATGGGCCTACGAGGCGAGCAAGAGAGGGTGGAGAGATGGATGTTGGGGATGTTTTTGTAGGGGGTGTTCTTGGGAGGGGGGGGGGAAGGGGTTCGATGTTAACAATGGACAGGGACGGGTCAGGCTTATGGGGCAGGGCCCAGTGGTATGGTGATGGTGGATAAGAAAGGGGGGGGGGGGTGAGAGACCCCCAGTAAGGATAGTCACGTGGAACGTGAGAGGGCTAGGAGGTCCGGTCAAGAGGTCAAGGGTGCTTGCACATCTTAAAAGTTTGAAAGCCGATGTAGCAATGCTGCAGGAGACTCACTTGAGGGTGAAGGACCAGGTGAGGCTTAAAAAGGGCTGGGTTAGCCAAGTGTTTCCCTCCGGATTTGATGGAAGGGCTCGAGGGGTAGAGGTGGTGGTCAGCAAAAGGGTACGCTTCCAGATGGAGAAGGTGGTGGCAGATCAGTGGGGTAGATATGCGATTGTGGCAGGGGTGCTGGAGGGGAGATTAGTGGCGCTGTTAAGTGTACACGGTCCCAATTGGGACGATGTGGGATTCGCGAGGAAGGTGTTTGGGGCTATTCCCGACTTCAACACACATGAGCTGATTGTGGGGGGGGGGGGGGGGCTGGAACTTGGTACAGGAGCCAAGATTGGACAGATCACGGCTGCGCTCGCTGGTCCCATCAAGGGGGTGCGAAGGCGCTGGCTGGGCTAATGGTGGAAATGGGAGGGGTGGACCCTTGGAGGTTCCTGCACCCAAGGGAACGGGAGTACTCGTTTTTCTCAGCGGTCCATAAGGTATACTCGCGGATCGACTTTTTGTGGTGGGGAAGGCTTTGCTGGCTGGAGTCAAGGGGTCGGAATACTCTGCAATTGCAGTGTCAGATCACGCTCCCCATTGGGTGGATATGGTGCTGGAGAAGGGGGCAGCGCAGAGACGGGGGTGGAAACTGGATGTGGGGCTTTTGGGGAACCAAGTGTTCTGTGAGAAAATTGAAAAGGTAATTAAGGAATATGTAGGTTTCAATTGTACGGGTGAGGTGTCGAAGGCAGTCGTCTGGGAGGCTCTAAAGGCGGTGGTGAGGGGTGAGGTAATTTTGTTTAAGGACACGGTGGCCAAAGAGGAGAGGTTGGAGCGGCAGAGGGTAATAGATGAGACGTTGGAGGTCGATAGGTGGTATGCAGAGGATGGGGACCCGGCGAAGCTGGAAAAGAGGAAGGACCTACAGGTGAGCTTCGCCCGACTGTCCACCAGGAAGGCGGTGCGCCAACTGAGACGAGCAAGGGGTGTTTATGAACATGGAGACAAGTCTGTTAGCAGGTCAGCTCCGGAGGGAGGCAGTGGGAAGGGAAATTCTTCAGGTGAAGGATAGGGCAGGGAAGTTGGTGGTGGCCCCAGTGCTGATTAACAAGGTTTTTGAGGAGTTTTATGAGAGGTTGTACAAGTCAGAGCCACTCGGGGGAGACCGTGAGATGCAGGAATTTCTAGATGGGTTGGAGTACCCGAGGCTAGGGGAGGGGGACAGGGCTACATTAGAAGGAGCAATAGTGGAGCAGGAGATAAAGGATGCGATTGGGAGGATGCAGTCGGGGAAGGTGGCAGGGCCGGATGGGTTTCCGGTGGAATATTATAAAAAATTCAAGGATAGGTTGGCACCCCTGATGGTGGCGAGGTTTGAGGAGGCGATAGAGAAGGGGATGTTGCCGCAAACCTTGGGGCAGGCATCGATTTCACTGTTGCTAAAAAAAGATAAGGATCCGACAGAGTGTAGGTCGTATCGGCCCATATCACTTCTGAACGTGGAGGCAAAAGTGTTGGCGAAGGTACTGGCGGGTAGGCTGGAGGAGTGCCTCCCGAAGGTGATAGGGGAGGATCAGACGGGATTCGTGAAAGGGAGGCAGCTGTTTTCGAACATTAGGAGGGTTTTGAACGTCGTTATGGCACCGGCAGAAGGGAAGGAAACAGAGGTAGTTGTGGCATTGGACGCCGAGAAGGCGTTTGATCGGGTAGAATGGGGGTACCTGATGGCAGTGCTGGAGCGGTTTGGGATTGGACCAAGGTTTGTGAACTGGGTAAAGCTATTATATAAGGAGCCGAAGGCGAGTGTCCGCTAAAATAATATCTGTTCGAGATACCTTTCTCTCCACCGTGGGACGTGTCCCCCTGCTGTTTGCACTTGCGACTGAGCCGTTGGCCATCGCATTGAGAAGCTCGGGAGCATGGAAAGGAATAGTGCGGGGGGGGAGGTAGAGCATAGGGTGTCCTTATATGCCGACGACTTGCTGCTGTATGTGTCGGAACCGAGTGCGTCGATAGGAGGAATATTGGAGCTACTGTGGGTATTTGGGTCTTTCTCGGGGTACAAGCTGAACCTGGACAAGAGTGAGTATTTTGTGGTGTCTCGGCCGGGGGTGGGGCAGGGGTGGGGGGGCTGCCATTCCGTAGAGCAGGGACTCATTTTAGGTATCTGGGGGTGCAGGTTGCCCGGGAGTGGGGGAGGCTTCGCAGGTACGACATCACTAGTTTGGTGGGGAGAGTGAAAGTCGATCTGGCAAGGTGGGACGGCCTTCCTCTGTCACTGGCGGGTCGGGTACAGGCGGTTAAAATGAATGTGTTGCCGCGATTCCTGTTTATTTTTCAATGCCTACCGATTTTCCTGCCAAAGTCTTTTTTCAGGGAGATTGAGGGAAGGATTACCTCATTTATATGGGGAGGGAAGGTGGCCAGAGTGAGAAAGGTGCCGCTACAGAGGGGAAGGCAGGCAGGGGGTTTGGGTCTTCCGAACCTGTTGTACTACTACTGGGCGGCGAATGTGGAGAAGGTGCGGAGCTGGGTCAGAGGGGTTGATTCTCAGTGGGTCAGAATGGAGGAGAGTTTGTGCAGGGGGTCGGGGCTGAAGGCACTTGCAACAGCGCCGCTCCCGATAGCTCCGGGGAAATATTCAGGGAGTCCGGTAATAATAGCTTCATTGAAAATGGAGGCAGTTTCGCCAACACTTCGGGTTGGGGGTAAGGGCAAGGGAAATGCCGATTCGGGGGAACCACAGATTTGAGCCAGGGAGGTGTGATGGAAGTTTTCGGAAATGGGAAGAGAAGGGGATTAAGACGCTAAAAGATTTGTTTCTTCGGGGTCGGTTTGCAGGATTCAGGGAGCTGGAAGTGAAGTATGGGCTGGAGCAGGGAGAAGTGTTTAGGTACATGCAGGTTTGGGATTTTGCCAGGAAGGAGATACAGAGCTTCCCAGAGGAACCGGCCTCCACATTACTGGAGGAGGTGATGACGACAAGGGGACTGGAGAAGGGGGCAGTGTCAGCGGTGTACGGAGCTATTTTAGAAGAGGATAAGGCACCACTGGAAGGGATCAAAGTAAAGTGGGAGGAAGAGCTGGGAGAGGTTATAGAGGAGGGGGTCTGGTGTGAGGTGCTCCGGAGAGTGAATGCCTCCACCTCACGTGCGAGGTTGGGGCTGATACAGCTGAAGGTGGAATATAGAGCCACGAGGGCGAGGATGAGCCGATTTTTTGAAGGAGTAAAGGATGTTTGTGAGCGTTGCGGGGGGGGGGGGGGGGTTGCTAATCACGTTCATATGTTTTGGTCTTGGTCCTGTCCAAAGCTAGGGGAGTACTGGAAGGAGTTTCAAGAACTGGATAACATCGAACATTAGTTGGAAGGGGATGGGGGAAGGGGGCTGTGTAGATTAAGGGTGACTACGGGTAATCCCTGATTCCTTTTTGTCATTTGTTTATGTAAACATTCGGGCTGATGTTTGGGGGTTGGTGGGCGGATGGGATCGTTGTTATTGTTATGGGGATTGACATATCTTGCTGATTATTGTTTATTGTTGATGGGTGTAAATGCAGGAGAAAATGTGAAAAAGGAGAATAAAAATATATATTTTTTTTAAATCTATCTTTACTGATGTATTTTGTATCTTCTGCACTTTATGGATTTCATTAACCTTTGTCGCTTGGTGCATCTCATTGGACATGCATTGTTGCACAAAGTAGTTCTTTTTGCAACATTTGGCACATATTTTTCCATGTACAGGACAGTTTCGCAGAGGGCGAGTCTTTCCACACCTCCAACACAATATAGTGACTTCAACATTTTTTTCTAAAATGGCTGCTCGGACCACGTTTTTGGTCGACCTGCGCCACAGCATTAATGTCATCGCTGGAAGCTGCCGTTTTGCGCCATTTTCATGGAGATTAATCTCCTTTATTCTTTTCAATGCAACTTCACTTGCTTTCAATATTTTAATCACATCAGCGAGCTTTAATTCAGATTCTCTTAACAGACCCTCACAAAGTTTATCGCTTGATGCACGATCAATTGCACAAAGACTAAAGTTGAGTACAACTGTGGCTTTATTACAGTCAGATGCGAGGCCTCCTGCTGCAGCTGGCGAAATGGCAGGGCACTGGAGGTCATGCATATTTATACAGTTCTCCCTGGGCGGAGCCAGCCGGCAGGAGCTACCGGCGAACCTATAGTTCAGGTCCTACCTTATATCTCCTATTACAGTGGATCACCACATTCACCCCCTGTTAAAAATGAGTCCGACGGGGGTGACTTGAAAACTATATACAATTAGTGGAATTATGTACAGTGGTAGGGAAAGAAAAATCCATGTTGACGGTCCGGAGTCCGTCAAAGGTTCAGCCGATCCGGTGCTTTGGTGCTTCGTTGGGATCGGCGTAACGGTGGCAGCAAAGTCGGTGCTGGCGGTGGTGGAGGTGGCACCGATGGCGGTGGTGGCAGTGCTGATGCTGGCCAGTCATCAGGGAACTCCGGGAGCGTGCAGAAGTCCTCGTCGTCCTCTTGTGCGAAAAAGGGGAGGGAGGGGGGGGGGGGTCTGGTGGGTTCAATAATGGCAGCACGGTGGGAGGGGGCACATTGATGGGGGTGTGTGTTGGGGTGGAACCTGACGTTGCCAGGTCCCTGAGTGAGACAGTATCTTGGCGGCCGTCAGGGAACTCAACGTAGACATATTGAGGGTTGGCGTGGAGCAGGTGAACCCTGTCCACCAAGGGGTCCGCCTTGTGGAGTCGGACGTGCCTACGGAGAAGGACCGGTCCTGGAGCAGCGAGCCAAGTCGGGAGCAACACCCCGGATGTGGACTTCCTGGGGAAGGTAAAAACACGTTCATGGGGTGTGTTGTTAGTGGTGGTGCACAATAGTGACCGGATGGAGTGCAGACCGTCAGGGAGGACCTCCTGCCAGCGAGAGGCTGGGAGGTTCCTGGACCGTAGGGCCACCTGGACGGCCCTCAAAACCGTCCCATTCTCCCGTTCTATTTGCCCGTTTCCTCGGGGGTTGTAGCTGGTCGTCCTGCTGGAGGCTATACCCCTGCTGAGCAGGAACTGACGCAGCTCATCGCTCATGAATGAGAATCCCCTGTCACTGTGGATGTAGGCGGGGAAACCGAACAGAGCAAAGATGGTGCTGAGGGCCTTGATGACGGTGGCAGACGTCATATTGGGGCATGGGATGGCGAAGGGAAATCTGGAGTACTCATCGACCACACTGAGAAAATACGTGTTACGGTCGGTGGAGGGGCGGGGCCCTTTGAAATCCACGCTGAGGCGTTCAAAGGGGTGGGAAGCCTTCACCAGGTGCGCATGGTCCGGGCACAGACCTGGCAGTCCCTGGTGACTGTCCTTACTTCCTTGACGGAGTAGGGCAGATTGCGAGCTTTGACCAGATGGTACAATCGAGTGACCCCCGGGTGACAAAGGCTGTCGTGTAGGGCCCGGAATTGGTCCACTTGTGCGCTGGCACATGTACCTCGGGAGAGGGCATCTGGGGGCTTGTTGAGTTTACCGGGGCGATACAAGATCTTGTAATTATAGGTGGAGAGCTCGATTCTCCACTGCAAGATTTTATCATTTTTGATCTTGCCCCACTGTGTGTTATTGAACATGAAGGCTACCGACCGTTGGTCCGTAAGGATAGTGAATCTCTTACCGGCCAGGTAATGCCTCCAATGCCGCACAGCTTCAACGATAGCTTGGGCATCCTTCTCGATGGATGAGTGTCGAATTTCAGAGGCATGAAGGGTGCGGGAAAAGAATGTCATGGGTCTGCCTGCCTGGTTTAGAGTGGCGGCAAGGGCGATGTCTGAAGCGTCGCTTTCTACTTGGAAAGGCAGTGACTCGTCCACTGCGCGCATCCCGGACTTGGCGATGTCTGCTCTGATGCGGGCGAAAGCATGTTGTGCCTCGGCCGCGAGGGGGAATTGGGTGGACTGAATGAGTGGGCGGGCCTTGTCCGCATAGTTTGGGACCCACTGAGCGTAGTTGGAAAAGAACCCCAGGCACCATTTGAGGGTCTTGGGGCAGTGGGGGCGGGGAAGTTCCATGAGGGGGTGCATGCGGTCAGGGTCGGGCCCGAGAAGTCCATTTTGGACTACATAGCCGAGAATGGCTAACCGGGTCATGTTGAACACACACTTCCCTTTGTTGTAGGTCAGGGTGAGAAGAGTGGCAGTGCGGAGGAATTTATCGAGGTTGGCATCGTGGTCCTGCTGGTCATGGCCGCAGATGGTGACATTATCTAAGTACGGAAAGGTGGCCCGCAAACTGTACTGGTCGACCATTCGGTCCACCTCTCTTTGGAAGACCGAGACCCCATTTGTGACACCGAAAGTGACCCTAGGGAAGTGGTAGAGGCGACCGTCCGCCTCGAAGGCAGTGTATGGCCGGTCCGACTTCCGGATGGGGAGCTGGTGGTAGGCGGATTTCAGGTCAATTGTTGAGAAGACCCGGTACTGCGCAATCTGATTGACCATATCAGATATGCGCGGGAGGGGGTACGCGTCGAGCTGCGTATACCGATTGATGGTCGGGCTGTAGTCCACGACCATCCTGTGTTTCTCTCCAGTTTTAACCACTACCACTTGGACTCTCCAGGGGCTGTTGCTGGCCTCGATAATACCCTCCTTAAGCAGCCGCTGGACTTCGGACCTGATGAAGGTCTTGTCCTGGGTGCTGTACCGTCTGCTCCTAGTGGCAACGGGCTTGCAATCCGCAATTGGATTTGCAAAGAGGGAGGGGGGATCGACCTTGAGGGCTGCGAGGCCGCAAACGGTAAGGGGGGGGGGTAAGGGCCCGCCGAATTTGAGGGTGGGCTCTGGAGGTTGCACTGGAAATCCAGGCCCAACAGGAGTGCAGCGCAGAGATTAGGAAGGACAAAGAGGCGGAAGTTACTAAATTCTACGCCCTGGACCGTGAGGGTGATTGTACAAAAGCCTCGGATCGGGACGGAGTGGGATCCGGAGGCTAAGGAGATCCTTTGATTGGCAGGGTGGACCGAGAGGGAGCAGCGCCTTACCGTATCTGGGTGAACGAAGCTTTCGGTGCTCCCGGAGTCCAGCAGGCACGAGGTCGCGTGGCCGTTGATTTTAACCGTCGTCGGCGCAATGGCCAGGTAGTGCGGGCGAGATTGGTTCAGCGTCATCGAAGCGAGCTGTGGGTAGCCATCGGATGCTTCGGGTGGCGAGCGGGTACGGTTCCGATGTCGGGATGTCCAGGGACCCTGTGGGGAACAAGATGGCGGCGCCCATGGTGCGCCCATTGCGGGGTCGGGACAAGATGGCGGCGCCCATTGGTCGCACATGGACCCGGGAGAAGATGGCGGCTCCCATCGTGCGTCCGGCATGGGGGAGGGGGCGGGAGCGGGCGCGATCACAACGACTGGCACACAGCCGCGAAGTGGCCCTTTTTACTGCAGGCTTTACAGACTGCAGTACGGGCCAGGCAGTGTTGGCGGGGGTGCTTCTGCTGACCGCAGAAGTAGCAGTGGGGACCCCCGGGGTGCGCGGATCAGCGTGCGATACAGGCGTATTGTGAAGGCAGGGCCTCGGCGGGGTAGGAAGGGGTAGAAGGGTGGGCAGTGCGGCGGGAGAGGTAGGATTGTACGTTACGGGATGCGACCGTCATGGAGAGCGCCAAGATTCACATGTTCGGCGGCCGTGACGGCCTGACAGTCACAGTCCCGGACGAGTGGAATTAGGGCCCACCAGAAGTCTTTGATGGACTCACCAGGTAGTTGCGAGCGGGTGGCAAGTACATGCCTGGCGAAGAGCGTGTTCGCCTTCTGTGTGTAGTGTTATTTGAGGAGTTCCATCGCTTTTGTGTAAGTCGTGGCGTCTTGGATCAACGGGAACACGCTGGAGCTCAGTCTGGAGTACAGGACGTTGATCTTCTGAGCCTCCGTTGGCGCGGGGTCCGCTGCGTTGATGTAAGCCTCGAAACATGCTAGCCAGTGAGTAAAGTCTTTCCTGGTGTCGGGCGAGTGAGGATCCAGCTGCAGGCGATCGGGCTTAATTCGGATATCCATTCTGTGGAAAATCTGACAGTAATAAATTGATGCACGATCAATTGCACAAAGACTAAAGTTGTGTACAACTGTGGCTTTATTACAGTCAGATGCGAGGCCTCCTGCAGCAGCTGGTGAAATGGCAGGGCACTGGAGGTCATGCATATTTATACAGTTCTCCCTGCCAGCCGGCAGGAGCTTCCGGCGAACCTGTAGTGCAGGTCCTACCTTACATCTCCTATTACAGGGGATCACCACATCGCTCTGGAGGCCATACACGATCTGGTCTCTGTCTAAGGAATCATGTAGCTCTGTGAAATTAAAGGTCTGTGTTTTTAACTTCAGGTCCTTGATGAAGCTATCTATTGTTTCGCCCATTTTCTGCACACGCATTCGAAAAATGTACATTTCTAATGTTTTGTTAGTCTGAGGCTTACTATGATGATCACATTGCTCTATTACCTTCTTATAGCTCTTTTTGTCCTCCTCCATTGCAAATTGAAAAGTATTTAACAATTCAATTGCATGGGGACCCGCTACGGTTAGAAAAAGTTCACTTTTTCTCTCGTCCGAGGCATCTTGTAAGCCAAGAGTCTGTACATACAGCGTGAACTGCTGTCTAAAAACACGTCAGTTCACATCTACGTTACCTGATGTGCACAGGTATTGTGGAGTCTTCAAGCTTTCCATCTTTTATCTGCCACGAGGTACACTATTTTCTTCGCAGTCGGTCTTTGGATTTTTTGATTTTCGCACGTTTTCTTTCTTCGATGTTTTCTGTTGAATTGCTAGGTCTAAAAAGTCCTTTCTTTCTGACACCCACATCCTGCTACCATGTGATGTTATTTGTTTGTTTAAATTATTATTAAGGCTATAGTGTTTCTACAAAGAACATGCAAACTTTGTTCTTATTCAAAGTCAATTTATTTACACTACGCTATAAATTGTGAATCCTTAAGTATGCCGAAAAAGCGAAGTATTCGATCAAATAACTACAATACACAGAACTACTGAAAAACACAACTGCCTCTAACTCTCTCTACTAACTCAACTTCAAGATCACGTGGACCACCGTGTGGGTTGTGAGTTGTGCTCTTACTCCATCCTAGTGGCTGGATGCTGTAATTACACACTATTCCACATGATCATTCATATATACAAAGATGATATACTAGATATCATTACACCTTCTGGTCCCCATTTGTGGGGGCCAGTGCTGAACGGGGCTCACCTGAGGTCTCCGAGCGAAGGAGTTGAATCCCAAAGCCTCAGGTACCTCGGGAATCTGCACATTAGAGTGAGGCTTACTGCCTCGCTCTAATATGCAGACTTGCCAAAAAATGATCCCGCCCACAATGGGACTGTTTCACAGGGTCACCTTGGATCTCACGAGGCGTGGCGAGCCAGGAAGATCCCAGAAGCAGTATGTCCCAGCTTTCATCGCCCATGCTGCATCGCAGTGAGCTACTTTTCTGGTGCAGCGTGGCCGTTGGATCGTGCCTAGAGTCATTTTTTGGGTGAATCACGCCCCTTGTCTTCTTCCGTTATGATGGAGGGAATGTCATTGAAGATTTTGGGGCCTCAGATGCTACCCTGAGAAACTCCTGCAACAATGCCCCACGACTGAAGTGATTGACCTCCAATAACTACAACCATCTTTTTTGTGCTCAGTATAACTCCAACCAGTGGAGAGTTTGCCCCGATTCCCATTGACTGCAGTTTTTTGCTTAAGCTCCTTGGTCATACTCGGTCAAATGCTGCCTTGATGTGGAGGGTAGTCACTCACACCTCACCTCTTAAATTCAACTTCCTTGTTCATGTTTGGGCCGAGGCTGTAATGAGGTCAAGAACTGAGCAACCCTGATCAAACCTAAACTGAGCATCATTGAGCAGATTATTGCTGTGTAAGTGCCACTTGATAGCGCTATCAACAACACCTTCTATCAACTTTATTGCAGTGTAAGGTAAAGCCTACTTGTGACACTAATAAAGATTATTATTATTACTCTGTCAATGATCAAGAGTAGGCTGATATAGCAGTAATTGGCCAGTGTTAATTTGTCCTGCTTTTTGTGGACAGGACATACCTGTGCAGTTTTCCACATCATTGGGTAGATTCAGTGGAACAGCTTGGCTAGTTCATGCACACAAATCTTCAGTAATTTTGCTGGAATTTTGTCAGGATCTATAGCCGTCAGGCGTTTCTGGATATCACTTGGAATGAATTAAATTGGCTGAAGAGTGGCATCTGTGAAGCTGGCACCACAGCAGGAGGTTGAGATGAATCATCCACTCGGCACTTCTGGTTGAAGGTGGCTGAATGTTTTAGCCTTGTTTTTTGCACGGATGTGCTGATCTCCATCATTGAAGATGGGGATATTTGTGGAGCCTCCTTCTCCTGTTAGTAGTTTAATTGTCGACCACCATTTATGACCAGATGTGGCAGGGCATAGATCTGATTCATTGGTTGTGGAATTGCGTAATTCTGTCTATCGTGTGCTGCTTGAACCGCCTGGCATGCAGGTAGAACTGAGTTGTAGCTTTGCCAGGTTGACACCTCATGGGGTTGGTTTAGCACACTGGGCTAAATAGCTGGCTTTTAAAGCAGACCAAGGCAGGCCAGCAGCACGGTTCAATTCCCGTACCAGCCTCCCTGAACAGGCGCCGGAATGTGGTGACTAGGGGCTTTTCACAGTAACTTCATTTGAAGCCTACTTGTGACAATAAGCGATTTTCATTTTTCATTTCATTTCATTTTTAGTTTTGCCTGATGCTGCTCTGGCATGCTCTCCTGCACTCTTCATTAAACCAGGGTTGATCCTCTGATGGTAATGGTGGATATGCAGGTCATGAGGTTACAGATTGTGGTTGAATACAGTTCTGCTACAGCTGATGACCCACAGGCCTTCAGGCATGAGTTTCTAGGTCTGTTTGAAATCTATCCCATCGAGCACTGTGGTAGAGCCACATAACATGATGGACGATATCCTCAAGGTGAAGGTAGGACTTCATTTCCACAAAGACTGTGCACTGGCCATTCCTACTAGTACTGTCATGGCTAAGTGCATCTGTGACAGGCAGATTGGTGAGGAGAAAGCCAAGTAGGTTTATCCCTCTTGTTGGCTCTCTCACTACCTGCCACAGACCCAGATTAGCAGCTATACCCTTTAGAACTCGGCCAGTTCATTTGTAATGGTGCTGCCATGCCACCCTTGGTGATAGGCACCTTCTTTGCTCTTGATATTCTGTTTTTTCCAATTGGTATTCAACATGGAGGAGTACAGATTCATAAGATATGGAAGGGTGGATGGGGTTGCAGTAGATCGTATCCAGCAGGACGTTTCCTTGCCTATGTTTGTCCTGATGCCATGGCACTTCATAGGATCCAGAGCTGATGTTGAGGGCAACTCCTTTTCGACAGTATACTGCTGTGCCGCCACCTCTGGTGGGTCTGTCCTGCCAGTAGGACAGAACATACCCAGGGATGGTGATGGTGGTATCTGCGACATTGCCTGAAAGGTATGATTTGGCAAGTATGATTATGTCAGGCTGTTGCTTGACTAGTCTAAGGGACAGCTCTCCCAATTTTGGCACAAGCCCCATATTTTATTAAAGGAGGACTTTGTAGGGCTGACAGGCTGCCGTTGTGGTTTCCGGTGCCTCGGTTGATGCCAAGTACTCCATCCGGTTTAATTCCTTTTAGACTTTGTAGCCTGCTGCTGCTCCCGCACTGAGAGCTGACCACAGATCTTCCAATTATATACCTCCCCCGAGGGGGCGGAGCCACAGGCAGAGCCAACAGAAGCATCAACACAACAACGGTAAGTAACAGTGAATAAGAACAACAGTGAACATATATACAGTGGTGGATAACAGTAGGACGAAAAACGAATAACGGTAAATATATATATAGTAGCAAAACGTGGTTCGCCACAAGTGGTTTGATACAGAGTGGCTTGCTCGGCCATTTCAGAGGACATTTAGGAATCAACCACACTACAGTGGGTCTGCAGTCACATGTAGGCAGATTTCCATCCATAAAGGAAATGGAAAAAGAGTTTCAATTAGTTTTTTGAGAATATAACTAGTTGGGTAGATAAAGGACAGACAGTAGATGTAGCATACTTGGCGGTCTAAAATGCATTCAATAAGGCAAGATATGGGCTCATGGATTTGGGGAACACATGAGCATGGATAGAGGATTGGTTATAGAGCAGAAGCAGAATAGGGATGAGGCATTTTCAAATTCAAAGCTGTAACTGGCAGAGTGATGCAAGGATCAGAGCTGAGGCCTCAGCTATCTTCAATCCATATAATGAGTTAGACAAAGAGACAGCGGGTGCGATTCTCCCAAAAGATTTGTAAGTTCATTTGTGGCGGGTTTTTCATGGAGTTTCCCGCCAGCTCTGAGCAAGTTCCCCACCGTTATTCACTGATGGTTAGTCACTTTTTAGGCCCTGGGAAGTTTCTCACCAGTTCAGCCTACACTTCAATTTTTTTTTTTTGCACTGTGAGGACATCCAGCCATGGGATCCCTGGGGGTCCCCCCTCTTCAGGCACCCCCATGCCTATTTACAGGCCCCTCCCCTTCCAGGACCCCCACTTGTCACCCCCCTAACTTCTTAGAGGCCCTTACTTACCTGCACTGCACATTCCCACCCTTCAAACCACCCCCCTCCACCTTCCTTACATTGGCATGTCCCCCCATTGGACCCTTACCCTTGGCAGTGCCACCCTGGCACCCTTGCACTGCCACCTTGACACTCAGGCAGTGTTCCTGCCAGCCTGGCAGTGCCAAGGTGGTGGTGCCAAGGTGCCCTCATTCCTGGAGGAGGGCCAGGGGAGCCACCATGCACTGACACTGATCACCCAGAGGTCTGATAGCCTGGGGGACCCCTGGGTGCTGTTCCGTCTGCTCCATGTTAGGCACATGGCTGCAGCCTCACTGGGGAGGCCGGTGGATCCGGGGTAAGCTTGCCGAAGTCAGTTTAAAACCGGCTTCGGCGAGCCGCATTTGGTCACGGCCTTTGTGGGCCTTTGTGGGCGCGAGGCGGATTCCACGAGGCATGAAGACTTACGGGAAGACCGCGAGAGGCCTCTCCCAGGATTCACCAGCCGCACCGTGCTCGAAAGAGAACGCAATGCAGCCGGTGAACCGCGCCCAGAGAATAAGTAATGAATCCATGTCTTCTGATCAAACCACGTTAGACAGGAATGTAAAATGTGAGGAAAACAAAAAGGTCACAAGAGATATACTGCACAATTCTCCGGAAAAATTTCTAAGTGTGGTAGCAAGCGGGAATTGCAGCGATCCTCCAGGCGCTCAGCCCAGCGAGGCCGGCAGCGCAATTAAACGTTAATTGGTCCACTTAACGAGGCCTCACGGTCTTCTCACCACAAAAGAAGGCTCAACGGATGATTCGCCAGCCCCCGCTAACAAGGTCAAGCAGCGCTTAAGCTGCACTTGCTCAGCCAACCCCAGCCAGCTCGCAACAATGGCGCCGAGGAGACCAGCCCCAAGATTCAAGGACGTTGACCTGGGGAGGCCCCTAGACATGGTGGAGGCCAGGAGGGATGTCCAGTTCCAACTAGTGTCCCCGAGGTTGAGCCACATGGCAGTCAGTGCTGCCTGGAATGAGGTGGTGCCAGCTGTCAGCTTGAGGAGTATGACCAGGAAGACTTGCCTGCAGTGCAGGAAAAAGGTAAATGGCCTACACTGGGCAGAACAAGTGAGTAGACACTAACGCCCCCGCCCCCCAAAGGGAGTACCCACCTCGAACACCCCATGTGACCCCCAGCCCTCCCCTACCAACCCTCTCTTCACAACCCGTCTCCCACCACTATGAACCACGCATGGGGCTAACGATGCCCCCTCTGTGTCTCCTCAGGAAATGCTCTCCCATAGTTGCCGGGAGAAGGCCCAGACCAGCGAAGAGGTGCCATACATAAGAATCCTCACCTCTTTCGAGAAGCAGGCACTGGAAGTGACCAGTGTGGCAGAGGATAGATTGGTCACCAATGCAGAGGCTGGCGGACGCTGCAGAGGTGAGGAACCATCAGGTGGACATGTCAAAAGTGACTTGTTACTGCCTTACTGACTGACCCATCCCTCCTACTGACCACATGTCCATTCTCCTGCAGATCCTCCAGCCGACGGAGCTGGCCCATCCCGGGCAGCATTCTCTCCTGACTCCGAGGGGAACACCTCAGAGTAGAGCTCCGAGGATGCAACAGTGGTCGCGGCACAGCTGTCATCCCCATCCCTCACGAGCGCAGATACACATACCTCGGTGGGACATGCTTCGGGGACACAATCTGGTGGGCACCACACTGCTGATGATGTACATCAGGTGAACCCCCAGACGAGTCAGCAGTTGGAGGTCTGCCGGATCCCAAGACCCAGCTGGGTCCTAGCCTGATGCTGAGCCTGTGGAACAGAGTTACTCGGAGCTGATAGAGACAATAAGGACCAACTTGGGCATTCAGAGGCAGATGTCAGCCTCACTACAGCAGATTCATAGCCGCTTGGAGGAGGTCCAGCCGCTAAGGGAGCAGGAGATGTGGCCGTAAATGCGTGGCACCGAGGCCAATACCGCTAGGGTGGCGGCCGCAGTGGAGAGCCTGGTGCATGACATCGGCACCATGAATGAAGGTGTCCAAGGCGCTGTGCAGTCAGTGGCTCAGGGTCCTGACAGGATGTGTGACTTGCTGGGGGATGTCACCCAGCCGACCTTGATGACATTCTGTGGGACATGTCCCGCTCTCAGATGGTCATGGCTGAGGTGCTGCAGAGCTTGTCACAGTCACTGAGGAGCATCGCTGAGGGCGTCGACACCATGGGGCAGACTATGGGGAATTGCCAGGGCTTGCAGAGCCAAATGATGCAGGGGCAGCCGGGGCTCAACCCAGCTGCCCTCTGTCTCATGGTGACCCCCAGGGACCTAAGGGCACCTTTCGGGAGGAGGTGGTGCCGGGGGCCAAGCCCGACCCATGGAGTGGCGATGGTGGCCACCAACTCTCTCAAGTTCCACCCTCTGATGAGGTTATATCTCACAGTCAGCACACAGGACAGGGTGGCACAGCTGTGCATGTGCTGCGACAAGTCAGCTGGGGCGTTCAGGCCCCAGAGGACGCCCACCAGGGGCATCGAATGCCATGGGATGAGATAAGCACCTCTGATGTGCATCCTGGGGAAACACCAAGATGTAGTGGTAGAGTTAGCAGGGCCAAGCACGACGAGGATCACTGAGGGTACCGGGGGAGGGGCAGGTAGGGGGTGGGAATGGGGAGGGTGGCACCATCGGGAGTGGGGTTTGTACAGGACATTAAACATCTTTTTGCAAGACCATTATGATGCCTCTGTCACTTCCTTCTGCAATGCAAGCTGACCCCCAGACCCTTTTCCCATCTCCCCAGCGCATCCCGCAGCCCACCCCTCCCCCCATGAAGAGTCCCCCAACCCCCTCCACCGCCCACCGAGTACGGAGTGGCAAGCCCAGAGACCCTGGGATCTTGGCCTGTGAGCAAAGATAGCTACTCACCTCCTCGGCTCCCCGTAGAAGTCCTCACATTCAGGTTCACATTTTTCAAAAGCAGTATTATTAAGGGCAGCATGGTAGCACAGTGGGTAGCACTATTGCTTCACAGCTCCAGGGTCCCAGGTTTGCTTCCCGGCTTGGGTCATTTATGCGTGGAGTCAGCACATTCTCCCTATGTCTGTGTGGGTTTCCTCCGGGTGCTCCGGTTTCCTCCCACAAGTCCCGAAAGACGTGCCATTAGGTAATTTGGACATTCTGAATTCTCCCTCTGTGACCCGAACATGCGCCGGAATGTGGCGACCAGGGGCTTTTCACAGTAACATCATTGCAGTGCTCATCTCAGCCTACTTGTGACAATAAAGATTATTATTAATCGGTGTCAGCGTGAGCACTTGCTGAGGAGGCTGCTGAATGACGGGAGAATGTTAGATATGGGGTCACTCTCATTAATTGTATGGAAATGGAGCTTAAGTGGTGATAATTGGTTTCTCGCTAAACTACAGCGAGATCCCGATTTTGCCTAGGGGAGCGGGCCGGTTGCATTACAAACTGTTTGGTGCCTGGCATAGATCTCATTTTTGGCCTCTCCCCCTATTCACTTGCTTGAGCAAGAGCCTAACACGGCTGGAGAAGCGCATCCACAGACAGGTTAAATAAGTGGACAACAAGATGGCAGATGGATTATAATGTGGAGAAATGTGGGGTTATTCCATTTGAAGGTAAAAATAGAAAAGCAGATTATCTTTATTTTAATAAATTTAGTTTTGTAAGGGCCCCGAAGAATCCAGCACGAGTTTAAGGATACAAAATAATAACGTTTATTTACTATAACAATATATACATAACAGTGGCAGTAACTTCGCTTGCTACCTTCTCCTTCCTCCTGGTTCCTGGACTGGCCAGCTTATTTATAGTAGGAGTTTCTCCACCCCCCCTCATTGGGGAAGTTCATACTCCCATAGGATTGTGGGATAGTCATTAGTCCCCAGCCAATCATCAGTAGGCAGGTTATAACATTTAGAGTACCCAATTATTTTTGTTTTCCAATCAAGGGACAATTTAGCATGACCAATCCACCTAATCTTTGAGTTGTGGGGTGAAACCCATGCAGACACGGGGAGAATGTGCAAACTCCACACGGACAGTGACCCAGGGCCGGGATTCGAACCCGGGTCCTCAGCGCCGTGAGGCAGCAATGCTAACCATTGTGCCACATGCCGCCCCAGATTATCTTTTAAACCGCATGAAACTTGTAAATATTGATGTTCAGAGAGATTTGGACATACTCATGTAAGGTACATAATGTTATTCATGAAGGCCCTGCCTTTTTAATCTTGCCTCTCACCTGAGGTGTGGTGACGATCAGGTTAAACCACCACCAGTCAGCTCTCAAAAGGGAGAGCAGTCTATGGTGACATTTATTTTACATAAAGTTAACACGTAGGTACAGCATGCAATTAGGAAGGCAAATGTATGTTGACATTTATTGCAAGAGGATTTGAGTACAAGAATAAGGAAATCTTGCTACAATTATGCAGGTAGCCACAGAGGTCAGTTCATGTATGTGGCACTGAAGATCTGGTTGCAGTGCCGGAAAAAGTTCACTGTACCTCATATGAATGATAAAGGTCAGCAAATGCATCTTCAAATATCATATCCTAACCACTGCACCATAAACTCAACATGCCGCTTAATGTACCACACTCCCATCACTCGCCGATCAGCACTATCTAATATGTAATCAATACTCATCTGCACAAACTTATCAATACTGCAAGCCTCACAGCCACATTTCAGTTTCCACATATTTCCAGCCATGACAAGCTCATCAACCAGACACCGTGAAACACCATTGCTGACACACCTCTCTCTCTCTCTCTTGCAGATCAAGGAGGCACATAACTGGAGGCAAGCAGCAGAGAATGAGCAGTGGACAGGCACACCTGCATCTCCTGAGCCTCTTGGAGGCGACAATACAGTGAACTTTAGGGACAGCAGTGTCTGAACCAGCCCAACTGAGTACATCACCATCCTGAATATGTTCCTGATGTGTGCACCTTCTCAAATTCCACTTCACCCTCAGTCTGCAATCTTGCATGAAATGTAAGCTACAGATGGTGCAGACACAAATCAAATCTCCTTTTCTTTTATTCAATCATGGGATGTGGGCGTCACCGACAAAGTCAGCATTTATTGCCCATCCCTAACTGCCCTTGAAGTTGGTGGTGAGCTTAATTCTTGAACTTCTGCAATGCATGTGTTGTAGGTACACCTACTGTGCTTTTAGGGAGGGAGTTTCAGGATTTTTACCCAGCAACAGTGAAGGAACGGCGATTTATTTCCAAGTCAGGATGGTGAGTGGCTTGGAGGGAAAAGCATGCAATTAGGAAGGCAAATGTATGTTGACATTTATTGCAAGAGGATTTGAGTGGTGCCCCTGTGTTCTGCCCCTGTACTTCATGGGCGGCAGCTGTCATGGGTTTGGAAGGAACTTATTACTTAGACAGCACCTTCCAAACCCATGACTGCTGCCCTCTAGAAGGACAGGGGCAGAACACATAGGAACACCACCACCTTTTCCCCCCAAGCCACTCACCATCCTGACTTGGAAATATCTCGCCGTTCCTTCGCTGTCGCTGGGACCAAATCCTGGAACTCCCTTCCTTTGGGGCAGCACGGTAGCATTGTGGTTAGCACAATTGCTTCACCGCTCCAGGGTCCCAGGTTCGAATACCGGCTTGGGTCACTGTCTGTGCGGAGTCTGCACATTCTCCCTGCGTGTGCGTGGGTTTCCTCCGGGTGCTCCGGTTTCCTCCCACAGTCCAAAGATGTGCAGGTTAGGTGGATTGGCCATGCTAAATTGCCCTTAGTGTCCAAAATTGCCTTTAGTGTTGAGTGGGGTTACTGGGTTATGGGGATAAGGTGGAGGTGTGGACCTTGGGTAGGGTGCTCTTTCCAAGAGCCGGTGCAGACTCGATGGGCTGAATGGCCTCCTTCTGCACTGTAAATTCTATTCTATGACAGCACAGTGGGTGTACCTTGACCTGAAGGACTGCAGCGGTTCAAGAAGGCAACTCATCACCACCTTCTGAAGGGCAACTAGGGATGGGCAATAAATGCTGGCATAACCATCGACACCCACATCCAGTAAATGATTTTTAAAAGAGGCGCAAATGCAAATTGAAGATTATGATGTAGTAGCTATTACTGAGACATGGCTGCAGGATGATCGGGAATGGGAACTAAATATACCCGGTTATAAAGTTTACAGGTGGGACAAAGAAGATGGCAGAGGGGGTGGAGTAGCCTTACTGATTAGAAATAATACCACTTCAATGGTGAGGGAGGATGTAATGTGGAGTCCATATGGCTGGAACTGAGGAACTGTAATGGGTGTTGTGTATTAACCCCCTGGTAGCAGTTCTGGGGTGTTGGGTTGTATAAATGCAGAAATTAGGCAGGTGTGTGGCAAAGGCAGAGTAGTATTATTGGGGTTTTTAACTTACACGTGGATTGGGAGAGGCAGACAAGCACCTGTCAGAAAGGTAGTGAATTTCCGGAATTCGTCCGGGATAGTTTCCTGAAGCAATCTGTTCTAGATGCAGCAAGGGGACAGGCAATATTAGATTTAGTTATGAATAATGAGCCAAAGTTAATTTGTATCCTAATTGGACTTGAACATTTACCAAATAGAGATTGCAACATGATTCAATTCAGTGTCGAGTTTGAAAGTGAAAAGTACAATTCAGATACTAGAATTTTAGACTTGGGTACGGCTGACTTTAAAGGGATGAGATAGACTGTCCACGGTAAACTAGGAAGAACTGTTACTGGACCAAACCACTGTAGATCAGTGAAGAATATTTAAATAAATATTTAGCGGGATGTAAAACGAGTATATACTCCTGAGGGGAAAAGGCTCCATGTCACAAAAAAACAGCAATGGACAACTAAAAAGGTTAGGGACAATATGAAATTAAAAGAAATGGCTTACAAAAATGCAGAACATAACACAGATCCGGACAAATGGGATAGACATAAAGACCTGCAAAGGGTCACAAAGCAGCTTTTAAGAGCAACGAAAAGGGATTATGAAAGGAAACTTGCAAGAGACATGAAAATTAAAAATAAGAAATTTTATAGTAATATAAAGGGAAAGGGGGTGGTGAAGAGCAATGTAGGTCCACTAAAAGGTGAAAATGGAGATATTGTCAGTGATAATGGGGCAATTGTTGACATGTTCAACAATTACTTTGCCTCAGTATTTACAGTTGAAAAAGAGGATAACTTGCTGGGAGTCTGGAAAAAATTTATAATCGATAGAGGATAGGGACTTAATGTAAGTACAGTATCAGTAACTTGGAAATTAACGGAAATAAAGAGTGACAATTCCCCAGGACCTGATGGATTCCATCCAAGGATGTTAAAGGAGGGGGGGGGGGGGGGGCAGAAGGTGACCCCACCCCCCAGAACCCACAGAGACAACAACAGGAACCGCAGAAGAGAAGAGCACAGGAACACGACACCCAGGGCGCAAGTTGTTGCCAGGAAAAAAACAGACTATCAACGGCAACGGGGCGGGGGGAGGGCGGGTGTGGAGGAGAGGATGCGTATAAACTTTGGAAATAAGAAACTTCACAACATGTAAATATCAGGTGCACTATATGTTAAATTGTTATTCTGCTAAAAATGGAAAAATGCCAATGAAAATTTTTTTTTAAAAGCAAGTAAGGGAGCACATTGTAGATACCCTAACTTTAATCTTTCAGAGTGCCGCTGTTGCATAAGATAAAGGCACATGGCATTATAGGTAATGTATTAGCATGGATAGAGGATTGGTTAACTGACAGACAGCAAAGAGTGGGGATAAATGGATTTTTTTTTGGTTGGCGATCAGTGGCTAGTGGTGTGCCTCAGGGGTCAGTGTTGGGTCCGCAATTGTTCACACTTTATATAGATGATCTGGAGTTGGGGACCAAGTGTAATGTGTGAAAGTTCGCAGATGACACTAGGATGAGTGGTAGAGCCAAGTGTGCCTTGTCCCTCACTGCTAGAGGGTTGGAGTTTAAAAGCACGGCGGTTATGTTGCAGCTGTAAAAGGTGCTGGTGAGGCCACACCTGGAGTACTGTGTACAGTTTGGTCTCCTTACTTGAGAAAAGATAGTAAGAAGTCTTACAACACCAGGTTAAAGTCCAACAGGTTTGTTTCGATGTCACTAGCTTTCGGAGCGCTTCTCCTTCCTCAGGTGAATGAAGAGGTATGTTCCAGAAACATATATATATGTCTGGCATCTTTGAATCTGTCTATATATATATGTTTCTGGAACATACCTCTTCATTCACCTGAGGAAGGAGAAGCGCTCCGAAAGCTAGTGACATCGAAACAAACCTGTTGGACTTTAACCTGGTGTTGTAAGACCTCTTACTGTGCTCACCCCAGTCCAACGCCGGCATCTCCACATCTTGAGAAAGGATGTACAGGCACTGGAAGGGGTGCAGAGGGGATTCACTAGGTTGATTCCGGAGTTTAGAGGATTAGCTTTCGAGGAGAGACTAAGTAGACTGGGACTATACTCATTGGAAATTAGGGGAATGAGGGAGGATCTTCTGGAAACGTATAAAATTATGAAGGGGATAGATAGGATAGAATCAGGGAGATTGTTTCCACTGGTGGGTGAAACTAGAACTACGGGGCATGGCCTCAAAATAAGGGGGAGCAGATTTTGCACCGAGTTGAGGAGGAACTTCTTCACCCAGAGGGTCATGAATCTGGAATTTCCTGCCCAGTGAAGCAGTTGAGGCTACCTCATCAAATGTTTTTAAGGCAAAGGTAGATAGATTTTTGAACAGTAAAGGAATAAAAGATAACGGTGAGCGGGCGGCTAAGTGGAGCTGAGTCCACAAAAAGATCCGCCATGACCTTACTGAATGGCGGAGTAGGCTCGAGGGGCAAGATAACCTACTTCTGCTCCTAATTGTGTTCTTATTTAGGAGTAGTCCCTCTGGATTGGAAAATTGCATATATTACTCCAATTTTTAAGAAGAGTGAAAGGGAAAAAACTGAAAATTACAGACCGGTTAGCCTAATATCTGTGGTGGAGAAGATGCTGCAGTCTATTATCTGGGATGGGGTAACTGAACACCTCAAAAAATGTCAGTCGATCAGAGAGAGCCAGCATGGATTCATGAAGGGAAAGTCATGCCTGACTAATCTTATTGAATTGTTTGAAGAGGTGATCAAGGTAGTGGACAGGGGGATGTCTATGGATGCTATTTATATGGACTTCTAAAAGGCATTTGATAAAGTCCCAGATAAGAGACTGTCAACTAAGGCGGAAGCTCACAGAGTTGAGGGGAATTATTGACATGGTTAGGAAATTGGTTGAGTGACAGGTGACAGAGAGTGGGATAATGGATAATTACTGTAATTGGCAGGAGGTGACTAGTGGTGTACCACAGGGATCTGTGTTGGGGCCTCAATAGTTCACATTATTCATTAATGACTTGAGTGATGGCACAGAAAGTCATGATTCCAAATTTGCTGATGATACAAAGCATAAAATTGCAAGGAGATATTGACAGACTATGGGTAAAATTGTGGCAGATGGAATTCAATGTGAAATTATCCATTTTGGACCAAAAAAGGATAGAGCAGAGTACTTTTTAAATGGAAAGAGGTCAGGTACAGTGGATGTCCAAGGAGATGTGGGGTTCAGGTGCAAAGATCCTTAAAACAAAGGCAGAAAATAATTTAAAAGGCTAATGGAATGCTAGCCTTTATGTCTAGAGGATTGGAATATAAGACACGGGTTATGCTGCAGCTATGCAAAACCCTGGTCAGACCCCACTTGGAGCACTGAGAGCAGTTTTGGGCACTCCACCATAGGAAGGAGATATTGGCCTTGGAGGGAGTGCAACATAGGTTTATGACATTGATACCTGGATACAGGGGTTAAGTTACGAGGAGAGATTACTCAAATTTGACCTGTTTTTGCTGGAATTTAGAAGGTTATGGGGTGATCTGATTGAGATATTCAAGATAATGACAGCGAAGATAAAGATAAACTATTGTTATTTATATTCAAGAGGGAGCTGGACATGGCCCTTGCGGCTAAAGCAATCAAGGGTTATGGAGAGAAAGTGGGAGTGGGATACTGAATTTGCATGATCAGCCATGATCATATTGAATGGTGCTGCAGGCTCGAGGGCTGAGTGACCTACTCCTGCGCCTATTTCCAAGGGCCGGTGCAGACTCAATGGACCTAATAGCCTTCTTCTGCACTGTAAATTCGATGATTCTATTTCCTATATTTCTATTTCCACTGGTTGGAGATCCAGAAACTGGGAGACATAGTCTAAAATTTAGGGCTAGATCATTAGGAGAGATGTTAGAAACCCCTCCTGCACTCAATGAATGGTGGAGATTTGGAACTCTCTCCCACAAACAGCAGTTGGAAGCGAGAACAGTTGTTAATTTTAAATCTGAAATTTTGGGCGCGATTTACCGGCCTCGCTGCACTCTCGCGCGAGTGTAACGAGCCCGTGAATAGCGGCAGAGGTCAAAAATTAGATTGGTGCCTGGCGCCAAACAGTTTGCGATGCAACTGGCATGCTCCCCTAGGCGAAATCAGGATCGTGACATAGCGTGGCGGGAAACCAATCGGCACCACTTAAGTCCCATTTCCATACAATTAATGAGAGTGATCCCATATCCAACGGTCTCCCTTGATTTCAGCGGCCTCCCCAAGAAGTGGTCGTGCTGGCACCGATCAATACTCCTTTTGAAAAATGTGAACCTATCGGAAAGGCTTCTGTGGGAGGCCGAGGAGGTGAGTAGCCATCTTTACTCACAGGCAGAGTCCAGGGCGCTGGGCGTGCCACCCCAGTGCTTGGTCAGGAGTGGGGGAACCCACTGCAGGGCTGGGGTGCCATTGAGGGGGGGGGGGGGTGCACTAGGGAGATGGGCAAAGGATTCGGGAGCAGGCCGCATTGCAGAAGACGGTGACAGCGGCATCATAATGGTTTTGCAAAAAGGTGTTTAATGTGCTGTACAAACCCCACTCCTGATGGTGCTGCCCCCCAACCCGGCCCCCCTTGCCGCACCACTACATATCCCCCACGCTCTCCCTCAGTGGTCCTTGACATTCTTGGCCCTCCTAGCTCTACCACTCTGTCTTGTTTCCCCAGGATGCACATCGGAGGCAGCCAGCTGCTTACCTCGTCCAGGGGCCTTTGATGCCCCTGCCGGGCGTCCTCTGGGGGCTCTGGGCTCTGAGGACCCCGGCTGATTTGTCGGCGGTGCCACACTGTCCCGTGTGTTGACTGCGAGATGTGACCTCATCAGAGGGGTGGAACTCAGGGGAGTTGGTGGCCACCGTCGCCACTCCATGGGACCATCCCGGCTTGGCACCCAGCATCCCCTCCTCCCGCTCTGTGCCCATAAGCCTCCTGGGTTCACCTTGGGAAGTAGGGGCAGCTGGTTCGAGCCCCGGCTGCTCCTGCATCATCTGGCTCTGCCAGCCCTGATGGTTCCCCATGGCCAACATCATCGTGTCGACGCCCTCGCCAATGCTCCTCAGTGACGGGGATATGCTCTGCAGCACCTCAGCCATGCCCATCTGTGACTGGGACAAGTTCCGCAGCACCTTGGCCATGCCTATCTGAGAGCGGGGCATATCCTGCAGAACCTCATCAAGGTGGACCTGGTTCTGGGTGACATCCCCCAATCAGTCGGACATTCTGCCGAGACCCTCTGCCATGGCCATCACTGACTGCGTGACGCCTTGGACACCTTCACTCATGATGCCGACGCCCTGCACCATATCTCCGCGACAGTCGTCACCCTAGCAGTGTTCGCCTCGGTGACACACATTGTCGGCGCCATCTCCTGCACCCCTTGTCTCTGGGACTCCTCCAAGCAGCAATGGATCAGCTGGAGTGACATGACATCTCCCTCTGAACGCGCAGGTTGGCCCCTATCATCGCCATCAGTTCCAGGTAACTCTGCTCCACATGTTCAGCATCAGGCTGGGACTCAGCTGGGTCCTGGGAGTGGGGGGTGGAGATGACAGCTGTGCGACGACTACAGTGGCATCCTCGGAGCTCTCCTCCGAGGTGTTCTCCTCTGCGTCAGGACAGAGTGCCCCCCGGGATGGGCCGGGTCCATTGGCTGGAGGACCTGCAGGCGAATGGACATGTTGCCATTGAGAGGAAGG
Organism: Scyliorhinus torazame; assembly: GCF_047496885.1. NCBI lineage: Eukaryota > Metazoa > Chordata > Chondrichthyes > Carcharhiniformes > Scyliorhinidae > Scyliorhinus > Scyliorhinus torazame. Next base: position 92,681,192 of record NC_092713.1, read on the forward strand.
GCCAGTCAGTTAGTAAGGCAAAAACAACTCACATTTGTCAGGTCCTCTGCAAAGGTTCCTCACCTCTGTGGTGCCCGCAAGCCTCCGCGTGGCTGACCGATCTATCCTTGGCCGCCCTAGTCACCTCCAAGGCCCGCTCCTCGAAGGAGGTGAGGATTCTTATGTCCGACACCCCTCTGCCGGTCTGGGTCCTCTCCCGACTATTATGGGTGAGCTTTTCTTGCACGGGTGGTTCACAGTGGTGGGGTAGGGTGAGGGGGGGGGGCGGGTGCAGGAGGGGCGTACAGGGCTGGGGTCGCATGGAGAACTTGAAGGGTGTTGGTGCCTACTCACTCGTGCTACTCGGTGTAGGTCATTGACCTTCCTGCACTGCTGGCCAGTCCTCCTGGTCATACTCCTCGAGCTGACAGCTGCTGCCACCAAACCCCAGGCAGCACTGACCGTCTTGTGGTCCACTCTCCTGGACCCTTGGGGGAACAGGACATCCCTCCTGGCTTCCAGTGCATCTAGGCGCCTCCCCACGTCAGCATCTCCATGTCTTGGGGCCGGTCTCCTGGGCGCCATTGTTGCGAGCTTGCTGGGTTGGCTGAGCAAGTGCAGCTGAAGTGCTGCTCAATCTTGTTAGATGGGGAGAGGGGGCTGGCGAGGGGGTCCCGGCGAATCAGCTGGTGAGCCTTCATTTGTGGCGAGAAGCCTGTGAGGCCTCATGAAGAGTGCCAATTAACGTTGAGTTGCGTTGCGGCCTCGCTGGGCCGAGTGCCGGGAAGCTCGTGGCAATTCCCGCTCACTACCACACTTCAAACCTTTTCCGTAGAAATGCGGCCATATAGATTTTTGTTAAGCAAAGATATAACAGGATATTGGCCAAAGGTAGGCATATGGAGTTAGGTCACAGATTAGCCATGATCTCATTAAATGGCAGAACAGGCTTGAGGAGCTGAATGGCCTAATCCTGTTCCTATGATTCCCATGATGATGGGTGCAAGCACGTATGATTAAGAAGCATCATCGGTTTTTCTGGCATTCACGTCCATTAGCTCAGATACTGGCACTGCATATGCTTTTGAGGGTGGAATAGAAGCAAGTCTTCAGGCATCAATACACTGCATCAGGGACAAAGGAATATGACAGCACACATGTCAGTTAATCGGAGGGTGAAGTCATGGACAAGCGATGCTGCGGAAGACTCAGATGAGCACCTCGATGGGGAGGCATACAGGAGAGAGATGTGCATTCACATAGGGATGCTTGGTATGCTGGCTGGCCTGCCAGAGAGCCTATGGTCATTGTTAAGGAGAATACCTAATGGCCAATTGTTCTCAGTATGTCAGTGTTCACTGCTCCCGCTTCTCCATGGTTAGCGCGAAGACTATGAAATTCTTTCTCGGTCCTCTGTGACTTACCTGATGCAGCAATGCAAAACATTAACATTGACATTACAGGCCCTGACAATATTCCGGTGAGCACCAGAACTTGCCAGCTGTTCCAGTACAGCTACAACAGTGAGATTTACCCGGTAATGTGGAAAATTGCCCAGGTACGCCCTGTACACAAAGGGAAAATGCAACTCGCCCATTCTGCCTTATCAGTATACTCTGGACCATCGGTAAAGTGATAGAAGGGGTCATCAACAGTGCTATGCTGCACATGCTTAGCAATAAACTGCTCACTTTTGGGTTCTGCCAGGGTTACAGCTTCTGACCTCATTACAGCCTTGATTCAAACATGGAAAAAACAGCTGTATTGCAGAAGTGTGGTGAGAGGACTGCCCTTGACAGCGAGGCAGCATTTGTCTGAGTATGGCATTGAGGAGCCACAGCAAAAGTCGATGGGAACCAGGGAGAAACTCTCCACTGGCTGGAGTCATACTTGAACAAAGGAAGATGGTTGTGGTCATTGAACATAACATAAGAACTAGGAGCAGGAGTAGGCCACCTGGCCCCTCGAGCCTGCTCAACCATTCAATGAGATCATGGCTGATCTTTTGTGGACTCAGCTCCACTTTCCGGCCCGAACGCCATAACCCTTAATCCCTTTATTCTTCAAAAAACTATCTATCTTTATCTTTAAAAAATTCAATGAAGGAGCCTCTACTGCTTCACTGGGCAAGGAATTCCATAAATTCACAACCCTTTGGGTGAAGAAGTTCCTCCTAAACTGAGTCCTAAATCTACTTCCCCTTATTTTGAGGCTATGTCCCCTAGTTCTGCTTTCACCCGCCAGTGGAAACAACCTGCCCGCATCTATCCTATCTATTCCCTTCATAATCTTATATGTTTCTATAAGATACCCCCTCATCCTTCTAAATTCCAACGAATACAGTCCCAGTCTACTCAACCTCTCCTCGTAATCCAACCCCTTCAGATCTGGGATTAACCTAGTGAATCCCCTCTGCACACCCTCCAGTGCCAGTACATCCTTTCTCAAGTAAGGAGACCAAAACTGAACACAATACTCCAGGTGTGGCCTCACTAACACCTTATACAATTGCAGCATAACCTCCCTAGTCTTAAACTCCATCCCTCTAGCAATGAAGGACAAAATTCCATTTGCCTTCTTAATCACCTGTTGCACCTGTAAACCAGCTTTTTTGCGACTCATACACTAGCACACCCAGGTCTCTCTGCACAGCAGCATGTTTTAATATTTTATCATTTAAATAATAATCCCTTTTGCTGTTATTCCTACCAAAATGGATAACCTCACATTTGTCAACATTGTATTCCATCTGCCAGACCCTAGCCCATTCACTTAGCCTATCCAAATCCCTCTGCAGACTTCCAGTATCCTCTGCGCTTTTTGCTTTACCACTTATCTTAGTGTCGTCTGCAAACTTGGACACATTGCCCTTGGTCCCCAACTCCAAATCATCTCTGTAAACTGTGAACAGTTGTAGGCCCAACACTGATCCCTGAGGGACACCACTAGCTACTGATTGCCAACCAGAGAAACACCCATTAATCCCCACTCTTTGCTTTCTATTAATTAACCAATCCTCTATCCATGCTACTACTTTCCCCTTAATGCCATGCATCTTTATCTTATGCAAAAACCTTTTGTGTGGCACCTTGTCAAAGGCTTTCTGGAAATCCAGATATACCACATCCATTGGCTCCCCGATATCTACCGCACTGTTAATGTCCTCAAAAAATTCCACTAAATTAGTTAGGCACGACCTGCCCTTTATGAACCCATGCTGCGTCTGCACAATGGGACAATTTCCATCCAGATGCCTCGCTATTTCTTCCATGATGATAGATTCCAGCATCTTCCCTACTACCGAAGTTAAGCTCACTGGCCTATAATTACCCGCTTTCTGCCTACCTCCTTTTTTAAACAGTGGTGTCACGTTTGCTAATTTCCAATCCGCCGGGACCACCCCAGAGTCTAGTGAATTTAGGAAAATTATTATTAGGAGACTGGTCTACCTTTAGCCCCATTAGCTTGCCCAATACTGCCTCCTTAGTGATTACAATCATCTCAAGGTCCTCACCTGTCATAGCCTCATTTCCATCAGTCACTGGCATGTTATTTGTGTCTTCCACTGTGAAGACTGACCCAAAAAACCAGTTCAGTTCCTCAACCATTTCCTAGTCTCCCATTATGTAATCTCCCTTCTCATCCTCTGAAGGACCAATATTTACCTTAGCCATTCTTTTTTGTTTTATATATTTGTAGAAACTTTTACTATCTGTTTTTATATTCTGAGCAAGTTTACTCTCATAATCTATCTTACTCTTTATAGATTTTTTAGCAGCTTTCTGTTGCCCCCTAAAGATTTCCCAGTCCTCTAGTCTCCCACTAATCTTTGCCACTTTGTATGCTTTTTCCTTCAATTTGATACTCTCCCCTATTTCCTTAGATATCCAAGGTAGATTTTCCCTCTTTCTACCGTCCTTCCTTTTTGTTGGTATAGACCTTTGCTGAGCACTGTGAAAAATCGCTTGGAAGGTTCTGCATAAAAGGGTGCCCGGGTGGCAGTGCCAGGGTGCCTGGGTAACAATGCCAAGGGTCGGGGCCTGAGGGTGGCTTTGCCCATGAAAGGGAGGGATGAGGGGTGTACGAAGTGTGGGGGGAAAGAGGGGGGGGGAGGGCAGGTATGAAGGGGCCTCATGAAGGTCTGAAGGGCAGGGGTCCTTAAAGGTGGGGGCCCAAAAGGGGTTGGGGGATGGGGAGGCCTGAAAAGGCGGGAGGTGGTGTCCTCAGCAACCCCATAGCAGGGTGGCCTCACTTGGGAACCTGCACATCTTTGGACTGTGGGAGGTAACCGGGACATCTGGAGGACACCCACGCAGACACGGAGAGAACATGCAACAGTCACCCACAGCTGGAATTGAATCCAGATCCCTGGTGCTGTGAGGCAGCAGTGCTAACCACTGTGCCGCCATGTAGATATTTAACATCTCCTCCATTTCAAAACTGTGATTATCAGGCCTTAAAACCTTGAAACTACCTCCCTTTCTCATTGAATGTATTGTGAGCTTCCAAATCTGGGACCATTTTACCCATAATATAAGTTTCACTCTCTTAAATCAGATTTTCACCCCTCCCATAGCACAGAAGTATCCAGAGATCAAAATTACAAATGACATTAACATGTTTGACCATGGTGCAATTTACATGCTTTTAATCACGGCAAATGCAGCCTTTAACAAAGGCATGCTCCACTATGCTCTGTTCACCTGGTTTGGCAGCCACACCCCTTAGGTTTGGCAGAACTTCAGAATTAGTCAATGGTCAGTGACAGGAGGATGTGACCACAAGTCAGGCAGGTTTGGGGAACTATAAGGTAGTGATGGAGCAGCCTCAGCCCCTGACTTTGCTACCTTTGTGGATGAAGATACTGACTGCAAGCTGGGTGAGCAGACTGGCAAGGCACCATGGTGAAGGATGCCATTCAAATGGGGTAGCAAAGAAGAACGATTATGATAGGAGACAGTATAGTCATGGGGAGTAGAAATTGTTCCTTACAGCCATGACCGAGATCTCGAACGGTTGCGTTGCCTGCCCAGTGCCAGGAGGAGGACATCTTGCAGCAGGAGAACATGGAGTGAGAAGGAGAAGATCCAGTATATGTGAACCAGTGACATAGATAGAACCAGAAATGTTAGGGTCCAAAATAAAATGGCACATGAATGGTAATGTAGAGTACTTGGAAGTGCATGATAAAATAGGACTGAGTCAGCACAATTTCTTAAAGGGGAGGTCATGTCTGACAAATCTGTTACAATTCTTTGAGGAGGTAACAAGGAAGTTAGAGAAAGGAGAACCAGTGGACGTTTTAGATTTAGATTTCCAGAAGGCCTTTGACAAGGTACCATAAAGGAGGCTGTTAAATACTTTAAGAGCCCATGGTGTTAAGGGTAAGATACTAGCATGGATAGAGGATTGGCTGACTGGCAAAAGGCAGAGAGTGGGGATAAAGAGGTCTATTTTAGGATGGTGAAGGGGAGGCTTCAGGTGAAGGTAGAGTTAGAAATCCAAAGAGAAAAGATAAGGCATCAGAAGTGTAGCAATGTGGGCAAGGCCAAGCTGAATGGGCGAGGAAGGGAAAATATTTAACAAAAATTATGCATCAGCGAATCAGGCCATAGCAAGGGATGGAAGTAAAAAATGAAATTAAAGGTTCTTTACGTGAATGCGCAAAGCATCTACAATAAGATAGATAATCTAGCCACACAAATAGAGGTAAATTATTATTATTTCACCACCTTCACAGAGATATGTTTACAAGGTGATCAAGGTTGGGAAATAAATATTCCAGGGTATACATTATTTTGGAAAGACAGGCAGAATGGCAAAGGAGGAGTGGGAGCCCTGATAGTAAAGGATGACATGAGGACAATAACAAGAAAGCATCCAACTTCAGAAGATCATGGGCAGGATTCTCCACTTGCCGATGCCGTATTCGGCGATCGGGCGGAGAATCAATTTTAAACGCCTTTCTTTGGATGCTTCCTCCAAATCGGCATCATTGGGGAGTACGCCGCTGTTGGGACGGCCTCAGGACGTTACCTGAACGCCCTCCCCCGATGCTCCCACCCCGATAAGCGGAGTTCACAATGGCGCGGTTCACTTGTGCTCTCAGTTTCCGTGAACCTGCCATGGCGGCTATGGACTGTATACAGCGCCGCCACAATCGGGGAGAGCCGTGCCGCTGGCCAGGGGGGCACTATCCGGCAGGTCGGGTCTGCACGCGGCCGGCGCCATGTTGTACGCCACGACCGCTGCAGGTTGTCACTGTGCGCATGCACGGCCACGGACCCAGCAATTCTCCGGCCGTTTATTTCGTGAAGGCCATGTGTTTTACATGGCGCGGCTGCAAGCCCCTCACTGGTTGGAGGATCGGTGCTGGGGCCTCACCGATTTTTTCATCGTAGAACTAGACATATTCTCCAGACATAGCTTAAAAATCAGAGAATCCAGTCCCATGTAGTACAATCAGTAATGGTGGAAATTAGGAATACTAAGAGTCAGAAACCACTGGTGAGCGTAGTTTATCGGTCTCTTAATAGTAGTTACATTGTTGGGCAGGACATTAAAAAATAAATTAATGGATTGATGCAACCATCAATTCACTCGAGACAAGAGTAGAAGTAAACCGTGGCTTTAATCAACTTAGAACAGTGCCTGCCTGCGACTGATCCAATACTGAGAACCGCCTACAGGTCGACTGCTCTTTATACCTCACTTCAAGGGGAGGAGCCATGGGTGGAGCCCATACTGGCCCCAACATGTTCCCCTCAGGATAATGCCATACAATGGCCCATAGGAGAAGCCTACAAGGGCAACAGCATAGCACAGATACAGATACAAGGGCAACAACACAGATATAAATACAATGATGAATTATTGGCATAATACATTCACCACATGGAGCTTGCACCAAAGTCAGTGTAACAATTGTGGGGACTTCAATCTTCATATAGTCTGGGACAATTAGATTGCCAAGAATGATTTCAAAGGTAAGTTTGTAGAATGTTTGAGTACGTTTTGTGGAACCAACTAAGGAAAAAGCTATCTTAGATTAATACTGTGTAATAAAGCAAGGTTATAACTTGTAGTAAAAGGTTCCCTGGGAAACAGTGATCATAATATTATTGAATTTCATATTATGTTTGAAAGTTATATACTCCAATCGCAAAAAAGAATTTAAAACTTGAACAAAGCCAATTACAACAGTATGAAGAGAGAATTTGCTACGGTTAATTGGGCAAATAAACTAAAATAGGCTTGCCCAACATTTTGCTTGGGGTGGGGGGGGGGACGGGGGGACGGGACATATTTCCATTTTTCTCTCACTCAAGGGGCCAATGACATTTGACACAACAATAAACTGAATTTCAAAAAAAGGTTGTGGTATTAAGAAAATAAACTTGCTGAGCAGAAGTAAAGCGATGTCAAAGCAATAAATGGTTACGTTAAAAACGAGTAATTAATAAAAATGACGACAGTGTGAGAGGGTCAGAGATTGTGTGCCAGGTTCATTCCCAGTCTCAGGGTGCTGACTCACTCATCCTCACCCACTATGTGAGTCAGTGCGAGTGTGTGTTGGTTTATAATGTAGAGTGAGTGAAAAACCTGAGACTGGGAGTAAGGCTGACACACACTCACTCTCTCACACATACTCACACTCTCTCACTCCCCCACACACACATACGTCCGCACAGAAAAATTCACTCCCACACACACACACAGTCATTTACTCCCAAACTGTGTACGCACAATCTCTCAAACACTTGCAAACTCCACACACACGCACACACTCTTTCACTCACACATATGTACTCTCTCTCACACACATGCACTCTCTCTCTCACACACACGCGTTCTCTCTCTCAAACACACACATGTACTCATCTCCTTCCCCAGCTTCTACTTCCTGGGGCAGTGGCAGACAGCCTTTCCATCCCGGGCCCTGGCAACGAGCATCTCCTTTCTGGAGCCCAGCAGCCTGCCTCTCCTTCCCAGGGCCTTGGCCACCAGCCTCTCCTCCTGGAGCCCTGACAACCAGCCTCTCCTTCCCGGGGCCCCGGCAACTAGCCTCTACTCCCCAGGACCCCAGCAGTCAGCCTCTACTCCCCAGCACCCTGGCAGCCAGCTTCTCCTTCCTGGGTCCCTGGCAGTCAGCTTCTCCTTCCCAGGGGCCTGGCAGCCAACCCGTCCATCCCGGGCCCTGGCAACTAGCCTCTCTTTTCAAGGACCCTGGCAGCCAGCCTCCTTCCCAGGATCACGGCAACTAGCCTCTCCTTCCTGGAGCCCAATCGGTCAAGCTCTCCTTCCCGGGGCCCTGGCAACCAGCCTCTGCTCCCCTGAGCCCCGGCAACAAGCCTCTACTCCCCAGGACCCCGGCAACCAGCCTCTACTCCCCAGGGCCCCACCACCCATGGCATTCTCTGTCTCTCTTATCCCTACTCCCATCTTGCCTGAAAGAAAATCTCTTTGTCTCAGAAAATCCACTACTGTGAAAATTCCCTGCTCCTCCAAACACATTTGTTTCTCTCCTGTGTTTGCTTATCAGCACCAAACCCTGGAGAGCAGTGGCCTGTGACTGGAGGAGCAGCTCCTTGCAGAATCTTCCACTCCAAATTACCCGTTTCACCAGCATTTTTTGAAAACTGGCTCCGGGGATCGCTTCGAGGGCCAGATGTGGCCAGTGGGCCATGGATTGGACTGCAAAGTACGGAGGTAAGTTAAACATTGAACACAGAACATCGAACTTAGAAAAATACAGCACAGAACAGGCCCTTCGGCCCACAATGTTGTGCCGAACCATCGTCCTAGATTAATCATAGATTATCATAGAATTTACAGCGCAGAAGGAGGCCATTCGGCCCATCGAGTCTGCACCGGCTCCTGGAAAGAGCACCCTACCCAAGGTCAACACCTCCACCCTATCCCCACAACCCAGCAACCCCACCCAACACTAAGGACAATTTTGGACACTAAGGGCAATTTATCACGGCCAATCCACCTAACCTGCACATCCTTGGACTGTGGGAGGAAACCGGAGCACCCGGAGGAAACCCACGCACACACAGGGAGGACGTGCAGACTCCGCACAGACAGTGAACCAAGCCGGAATCAAACCTGGGACCCTGGAGCTGTGAAGCAATTGTGCTATCCACAATGCTACCGTGCTGCCCTTAAGAACAAATTAATTTACACTTATATCATTCTACCGTAATCCATGTACCTATCCAATAGCTGCTTGAAGGTCCCTAATGTTTTCTACTCAACTACTTCCACAGGCAGTGCATTCCATGCCCCCACTATTCTCTGGGTAAAGAACCTACCTCTGACATCCCCCCTATATCTTCCACCATTCACCTTAAATTTATGTCCCCTTGTAATGGTTTGTTCCACCCGGGGAAAAAGTCTCTGACTGTCTACTCTATCTATTCCCCTGATCATCTATCAAGTCGCCCCTCATCCTTCTCCGTTCTAATGAGAAAAGGCAGAGCACCCTCAACCTTTCCTCGTAAGACCTACTCTCCATTCCAGGCAACATCCTGGTAAATCTCCTTTGCACCTTTTCCAAAGCTTCCACATCCTTCCTAAAATGAGGCGACCAGAACTGTACACAGTACTCCAAATGTGGCCTTACCAACGTTTTGTACAGCTGCATCATCACCTCACGGCTCTTAAATTCAATCCCTCTGTTAATGAACGCTAGCACACCATAGACCTTCTTCACAGCTCTATCCACTTGAGTGGCAACTTTCAAAGATGTATGAACATAGACCCCAAGATCTCACTGCTCCTCCATATTGCCAAGAACTCTACCGTTAACCCTGTAGTCCGCATTCATATTTGTCCTTCCAAAATGGACAACCTCACACTTTTCAGGGTTAAACTCCATCTGCCACTTCTCAGCCCAGCTCTGCATCCTATCTATGTCTCTTTGCAGCAGACAACAGCCCTCCTCACTATCCACAACTCCACCAATCTTCGTATCATCTGCAAATTTACTGACCCACCCTTCAACTTCCTCTTCCAAGTCATTAATGAAAATCACAAACAGCAGAGGACCCAGAACTGATCCCTGCGGTACGCCACTGGTAACTGGGCTCCAGGCTGTATATTTGCCATCCACCACCACTCTCTGACTTCTATCGGTTAGCCAGTTCATTATCCAACTGTCCAAATTTCCCACTATCCCATGCCTCCTTACTTTCTGCATAAGCCTACCATGGGGAACCTTATCAAATGCCTTACTAACATCCATGTACACTACATCCACTGCTTTACCTTCATCCACATGCTTGGTCACCTCCTCAAAGAATTCAATAAGACTTGTCAGGCAAGACCTACCCCTCACAAATCCCTGCTGACTATCCCTAATCAAGCAGTGTCTTTCCAGGTGCTCAGAAATCCTATCCTTCAGTACCCTTTCCATGACTTTGCCTACCACCGAAGTAAGACTAACTGGCCTGTAATTCCCAGGGTTATCCCTAGTCCCTTTTTTGAACAGGGGCATGACATTCGCCACTCTCCAATCCCCTGGTACCACCCATGTTGACAGTGAGGATGAAAAGATCATTGCCAACGGCTCTGCAATTTCATCTCTTGCTTCCCATAGAATCCTTGGATATATCCCGTCAGGCCCTGGGGACTTGTCTATACTCAAGTTTTTCAAAATGCCCAACACATCTTCCTTCCTAACAAGTATTTCCTCGAGCTTACCAGTCTGTTTCACACTGTCCTCTCCAACAATATGGCCCCTCTCATTTGTAAATACAGAAGAAAAGTACTCGTTCAAGACCTCTCCTATCTCTTCAGACTCAATACACAATCTCCCGCTACTGTCCTTGATCGGACCTACCCTCGCTCTAGTCATTCTCATTTCTCACATGTGTAAAAGGCCTTGGGGTTTTCCTTGATCCTACCCGCCAAAGATTGTTCATGCCCTCTCTTAGCTCTCCTAATCCCTTTCTTCAGTTCCCTCCTGGCTATCTTGTATCCCTCCAGCGCCCTGTCTGAACCTTGTGTCCTCAGCCTTACATAAGTCTCCTTCTTCCTCTTAACAAGACATTCTACCTCTCTTGTCAACCATGGTTCCCTCACTCGACCATCTCTTCCCTGCCTGACAGGGACATATATATCAAGGACACGTAGTACCTGTTCCTTGAACGAGTTCCACATTTCACTGTGTCCTTCCCTGACAGCCTATGTTCCCGACCTATGCACTTCAAATCTTGTCTGACAACATCGTATTTACCCTTCCCCCAATTGTAAACTTTGCCCTGTTGCACACACCTATCCCTCTCCATTACTAAAGTGAAAGTCACAGAATTGTGGTGACTATCTCCAAAATGCTCCCCCACTAACAAATCTATCACTTGCCCTGGTTCATGACCAAGTACCAAATCCAGTATGGCCACCCCTCTGGTCAGACAGTCTACATACTGTGTGAGAAAAGCTTCCTGGACACACTGCACAAACACCACCCCATCCAAACTATTTGATCTAAAGAGTTTCCACTCAATGTTTGGGAATTTGAAGTCACCCATGACTACTACCCTGTGACTTCTGCACCTTTCCAAAATCTGTTTCCCAATCTGTTCCTCCACATCTCTGCTACTATTGGGGGGCCTATAGAAAACTCCTAACAAGGTGACTGCTCCTTTCCTATTTCTGACTTCAACCCATACTACCTCAGTAGGCAGATACTCCTCGAACTGCCTTTCTGCAGCTGTTATACTATCTCTAATTAACAATGCCATCCCCCCCCCACCTCTTTTACCACCCTCCCTAATCTTATTGAAACATCTATAACCAGGGACCTCCAACAACCATTTCTGCCCCTCTTCTATCCAAGTTTCCGTGATGGTCACCACATTGTAGCCCCAAGTACCGATCCATGCCATAAGTTCACCCACCTTATTCCTGATGCTTCTTGCGTTGAAGTCTACACACTTCAACCCATCTCCGTGCCTGCAAGTACTCTCCTTTGTGAGTGTTCCCTTCCCCACTGCCTCACTACACGCTTTCGGCTACCTTAATTGCTGTACTACAAATCCGGTTCCCATTCCCCTGCCAAATTAGTTTAAACCCTCCAGAAGAGTACTAGAAAACCTCCCTCCCTGGATATTGGTGCCCCTCTGGTTCAGATGCAACCCGTCCTGCTTGTACAGGTCCCACCTTCTCCAGAATGCGCTCCAATTATCCAAATACCTGAAGCCCTCCCTCCTACACCATTCCTGCAGCCACGTGTTCAACTGCACTCTCTCCCTATTCCTAGCCTCGTTATCACGTGGCACCGGCAACAAACCAGAGATGACAACTCTGTCTGTCCTTGCTTTTAACTTCCAGCCTAACTCCCTAAACTCGTTTATTACCTCCACACCGCTTTTCCTACCTACGTCGTTGGTACCAATGTGCACCACAACTTCTGGCTGCTCACCCTCCCCCTTATGGATCCTGAAGACAGGATCCGAGACATCCCTGGCCCTGGCACCCGGGAGGAAACATACCTTCCGAGAGTCTCGCTCGCGACCAAAGAATCTCCTATCTATTCCCCTAACCATTGAATCTCCTACTACTATTGCTTTTCTATTCTCCCCCCTTCCCTTCTGAGCCCTAGAGCCAGACTCAGTGCCAGAGACCAGGCCGCTAGGGCCTTCCCCCGGTAGGTCATCCCCCCCAACAGCATCCAAAATGGTATACTTGTTTTGAAGGGGAACGGCCACGAGGGATTCCTGCACTGTCTGCCTGTTTGTTGTCTTTCCCCTGACTGTAACCCAGCTACTCTTGTCCTGTACCTTGGGTGTGGTTACCTCCCTGTAACTCATCTCTATCACCCGCTCTACCTCCCGGATGATCCGAAGTTCATCCAGCTCCAGCTCCAGTTCCCGAACACGGTCTCTGAGGAGCTGGAGTTGGGTGCACTTCCCGCAGGTATAGTCAGCGGGGACACTGGTGGTATCCCTCACCACCCACATCCTACAGGAGGAGCATGCAACTGGCCTAGCCTCCATCCCTCTTACCTTACAGAATATAACTGCCCTGTGAACCAACTGGACCTACGCCCTCCGACTCTGCTCCCAGTCATCTGCACTCTCTGTAAACTCCTGGCTCCCTTCTCGCTCTTTGTGGAAATGTAGGAAACAAAATTAAAGGAGCACCTTACTCCCTCCTCACCTAACTCCCTCAGTCACCAAACTCTCACTATAGCACTCAAATGCACCAAATTCAGCACTCCCTCAGTCACAAAACTCTCACTATAGCGCTCAAATGCACCAAATTCAGCACTCAGTGCAAACAAAGTCTGCACTGTAGTGGATCACTTTTATACTGTGAATCTAGCCTCTGAAAACTGGCGTAATCCAATTAACTAATTAACAAGCTCCAGCTGCAAGTACCTACAAGTAGAACCTTTGTTTGAAGCTGATTGAAAATTCACCTTCTTCTAAACCAAACAGCAACTTTTAAGTTAATTAACTAAATAAAAGAAAGATGAGACTTTAGATAAAAATGAACCCGTATACTCCCTCAGTCACCAAACTCTCACTATAGCACTCAAATGCACCAAATTCAGCACTCCCTCAGTCACAAAACTCTCACTATAGCGTTCAAATGCACCAAATTCAGCACTCAGTGCAAACAAAGTCTGCACTGTAGTGGATCACTTTTATACTGTGAATCTAGCCTCTGAAAACTGGCGTAATCCAATTAACTAATTAACAAGCTCCAGCTGCAAGTACCTACAAGTCGAACCTTTGTTTGAAGCTGATTGAAAATTCACCTTCTTCTAAACCAAACAGCAACTTTTAAGTTAATTAACTAAATAAAAGAAAGATGAGACTTTAGATAAAAATGAACCCGTATACTCCCTCAGTCACCAAACTCTCACTATAGCACTCAAATGCACCAAATTCAGCACTCAGTGGGAAACATTTAAAAGGAACAGTTCAAAATGTTCAACAAAAATACATTCCATTGAAAAGCAAAATCTCAGCAAGAAAGACCCATAAATGGGAGGCTCAGGAAGTTAAGGATAGTTTTAGATTAAAAGAAGAGGCTTACAAAAATAATAGCACGTCCGAGTGGGAGTTTTAGAAATCAGCACATAGCCACAAAAGGTTGATAAAAGGGGAAGAAATGGAATATGACAATGTGCCAGAAATATAAAAACAGATTGTAAGAGCTTTTATAAATAAATAAAAAAGAAAAAGTATACCTAAATCAAACGTTGAAGCTGAGACAGGAGAAATTATCTTGGGGAATGAGGAAAGGGTAAAGGCATGGGACAATTACCTTCTGTCTGACTTCACAGTAGAAGACATAAGTTTCATACCAAAAATAGAAAGTAACCGAGGGGCTAAAAAGGCTGAGGAAATTGAAAAAAATCTGACAAATCCCCAGGACCTGGTGCCCTACAACCTAAGATTCTAAAAGAGTAAGATTCAGAGGTAGCAAATGAGCTGGCTGTGATTTCCTAAAATTCCTTAGATCAGGCATGGTCCCACTAGATTGAAAGTTTACAATGTTACACTGCTTTTCACGAAAGAAAGGCGAGAGAAAACAGTGATCAGCTGTTGGGAAAATATTGGAATCTATTATTAAGGAAGTCTTAACAATACATTTAGAGAAACATAGGATGATTAGAACAGGTAAACATGGTTTTACTAAAGTGAAATCCAGTTTGACAAATGTATTATTTTTCAGGATGTAATAGTAGGTTCGATAAAGATGAAGCAGTAGATATAGTGTACCTGGATTTCCAAACAACATTCAAAAAGATCCCATGCAAAAGGTTTGTACATAAGTTAAGGACCCATGGAGTTGAGGGTAATATTTTAGCATGGTTAGAGGATTGCTTAACTAGTAGAAACCAAAGAGTGGGCATAATAGGGCTTTTACAAGTTGACAGGCTGTGAGTAGCTCAGTGTTGGAGCCTCAGCTATTTACATTCTATATTAATGATTGAAATGGAGAGACAGAAAGGAATATATCAAAGTTTGCTGATGATATCAAGCTAGGTGGAAAGGTACGGTGTGATGAGGACTCAGAGTGACTGCATAGATATATATAGGTTAAGTGAGTGGCAATGTCAGCGTCTCATTAATTACACTGTTATGGTCTAATGTCAATTACACTTAAAATGGTGATGGGTAACGGTACACCTGTAAATGGGAATAGCTGGGACACTGGTGTGTGAGTGGTGTTGACTGTGAATTAAGTTAGTCTTCTCTCCAGTAAAGAAAGACAGTGTGTCTTAGTGTTAACTTCACCAATTGGAGTGGATCCAGATATCATTTGTAGCAGAGGATCGTTGGCCTCAAGGAAACTAAGATACCTTTTCAGACAGAGGGGGCAGGATTCTCTGATCCTGAGGCTAAGTGTTGACGCCGTCGGAAATGTTGTCGTGTTTCTCGACGGCATCAACACGGCCCCAGGATCAGCAATTCTAGCCCCTACAGGGGGCCAGCAGGGTGCTGGAGTGGTTCACGCTGCTCCAGCTGCTGATCCGGCCATGGAATGGGCGCCGGGGGATGCGCACATGCGCAGTGGGTCCGGTGCAAACCCGCGCATGTGCAATCCCACCGGCGTAATTTCCGTGCATGCACGGTGTCTCCCTTGTCCGCGCCGGCCCCGACCCAACATGGCGCAGGTGTACAGGCACCGTCGCGGAAGAAAGGAGGCCGGCCCGCCGATTGGTGGGACCCGATCGGGAGCCAGGCCACATCGGGCCCCCCCCCCCCCCCCGGTTCGGTCGCCCCTCCCGCCCCACAGGCTGTCCCGGACCCTTCAACGCTGAGGTCCCGCTGGCTCAGAGCATGTTAGAACGGCGGCGGCAGGACTCGGGTTGTTTTTTTTCACGCCCGCTCGGCCCATACGGACCGGAGAATCCCGGGAGGGGGGCCATTTAGAGCAGCCCCCGACTGGCGCCACGCCGACCATGCCGGCGCCAATGGCACTGATTCTCCGCTCTGCGTAGAATCGCGTCCCAGCGTCGGGGCGGCGTGGCGCGATTCGTGCGGCCCCCCGGCGATTCTCCGACACGGCGTGGGGTCGGAGAATCCCGTCCAGGATTACAATTGGAGTTACCTTGGAGAAGAATGACTGAAACGAAGTGTAAAGTATCAGGGCATGATTTTCCACCATTGTTCTGTGAAGATGAACCTTATGAACAATTGAAAAATTAAGTGGATATATGGACATGGATTACATCCTTACCAAAGAAGAAGCTCATTATTTGGACACCAAGGAAGGTTTGGATAATCTCGTAAAATGTATGTACAAAATTTATAAGAAAGATGACCTGTTAAATGCATGAGTCATGGTCAGATTTTGAAAGATTTAGAAGGAAGGATGATTATTCCGTAGAAGAATATATCATGGAATTTAACAGGATATATAACAGATTTCAGAAATAGCTTACTTTCAAATTGTTGGATTGGGCTAAAGACTCCTGATCTTGACTAGAGTTAGATCCTAAGAACAAGATATACTTTTGGAACAGATGTTTGACGTTTTAAACACAAAATTGGGGGAAACATTCATGTCCAGCCACTTTCATGGCACCAATGGAAGGTTCAGATGGAGGATTCAAGGCTGGCAGCATTTCAGGACCATTCAGATATGGGATGCAAGCATTAATACAAAAGACAAACCACAAACAAAATAAATGAGAATAAAGACACTTTTGGCATCTCTAACAGGCAACAAGAATTGGGTAACTATGGCAGGAGAATGAACCCGAGGAATAAGCGAGGAATGCTAAACAGGTGCTTCAGGTGTGACTTGAAATATCACTAAGAGATTATTTGTCCAAACGGAATGACAGGGTTTCTGAAATGACACATGACAAGGAAGGATTGGAAGGGGGAACGTGATGATACTAATGGGTTTCGTGTTGCAGACACATTCAATTATTCTGTTTTAGAAAGTGGGTGCACATTTAAAGTATGTGGAGTGGATTGGCTAAAGTGTTACCTGGATTCTCCAAATAGTAAAGACTGGAGGAAGGTTAAGGTGTATCTAAGTTCTACTTACTTCAGGTTCAGGGACGATAACACATTAAAATCACTAAAGAGAGTGGTGATTCTATATAAAATAGGAGGGCTAAGCCATTTTAGCAGCGTTTAGTCGAGTGTTTCCCAGCACTCGCAGTGCCGAGAAAGACCACACTATCAAATAGGATTTTGTTGCAAACTTGGGCCTTTTCGGCGAACGCCTTGCTGAGGCTGCACTCAGTCCTGTTTCCTGCACTGGTGAGCTCCGCTCGCCAGAACCCCTCAGTGCAGGAAGAGAGCAGGACGCCATTTTTAAATGGTGCCCCGATCTCTTGACCCCCAATGCATGGCCCTACGACGCCCCAAAGCCCCAGCTCACCTATAAGGGGGTTATCGCCCCCCCCCATACCTCACCTCACACGGGCAGGACACCCCCGGGTGTGATTCCCAGCCCAGGCACAATGCCAGCCTAACACCTTGGCACTGCCAGCCCTCTTCCTGAGCTCTATCTGGATTGATTGCCTCATTGTATGAGCCCTCCGAGGTGTCCTCCCGCAGTATGGCTGTAATATTCTCCTTAGCCAATAATGCTACTCCCCCACTCCTTTTACATCCCCCTGGAGAATTTATATCCTCCAACATTCAGCTGCCAATCCTGCCCTTCCTTTAACCACGTTTCTATGATAGCCACAACATCATAGTTCCATGTACTATTAAGTGCTCTAAGTTCATCTGCCTTACCTATTATACTTCTGGCGTTGAAACAAATACACTTCAGACCACTGCATTTGAGCTGACAGGGTGATATTATTCTCTTATTTTTGTTTTCTATTTCCCCTTCATTTCTTACACCTTCTAGGCTAACACTCTGGTTTCCACCCCCCTTTAAAAAAGGTTTAATGATATCAGGGGTAGGGAGTTAAAGGGAGAAAAAATCATTTAATACTATATTGGCAGTTTACCCATCCTTCTGGTCATAGGTTAAAAACTCTACTAAAGGGTTGTGAACTTTTGGAATTCTCTACCTAGAGGCTGTGGATGTTCTAATGTTAAAATCAGACACAGCAATGATGGGAGGTGAGTTCGAGGAGGTGACAGAAAACATGTACAAAATAATGCAAGGTTTTAAAAGAAAGTGAGTGAAATAGTACAGACCGGTAACTAATAATAAGGACTGTAAAACTAGAAATTATAAAAATGATATTTTAATAGCTGCACCTCACTTTGAGCTTTCCTTTTACTGATTACAAGGGATTTCTGATGAATCACAGATTGTGCAATTATATCAAGAATAGCAACCAAAAGTGGGGTAGTTTTGCCCACATATTTTGCGTTCAATCGTTCAGGAATTATTTTTTAAACTTTTTGCTCTTCAGCAAAGCACCCCTTTTAAGTGTGAACATAAGTCTTTTTAGAGTGAATAATTCTACTCAAACGATAAACCTGTATTTTCTCTTTGCAAGTGTTGATTGGCCTACTGTGAATTTGTGGAATGTTCTGCTTCGCCTTCAAATGTTCTATATTCGCAGAGTTTATTTAAACCTTTTGAAAGTTTCTGCTTCACCAGAATTCTTCCTCCATACCCCAATCAAAAAAGTTAGCTCTGCTGATATCCAAAAAAGATAAAGACCTGACAGAATGTGGATCATACAGACCCATTTCACTGCTGACGCGGATGCGAAAATACTCGCAAAGGTGCTGCCCAAAAGGCTGGAGGGCTGCATACTGAGATGGTCTCAGAGGACCAAACGGGCTTTGTCAAGGGTAGGCAGCTCACAGCGAACATCAGGCGGCTGCTGAATGTAATAATGACCCCCCCCCCACGCCAGAGGTGATTGTCTCCCTGGACGCAGAAAAAGCCTTCGACAGAGTCGAATGGAACTACCTCCTCGAGGTACTGGAACGGTTTGGGTTAGGAGCAGGATTCACCGCCTGGGTGAGGCTCCTGTACAGCGCTCCCAAAGCAAGTGTCCGAACTAACATGCTGCAGAGTGGAACAAGACAGAGCTGACCCCTGTCCCCACTCTTGCTCGCGCTTGCGATCGAACCCCTGGTGATAGCCCTGCAGGATGCGAAAAGCTGGAAGGGAATCCGGAGAGGAGACAGAGAGCACAGAGTTTCACTCTATGCAGATGACCTGCTCCTTGACATCCCAAAGCCACAGGAGGGACTGAAGGCAATACTGCAAATACTGAAAGAGTTTGGAACCTTCTCGGGCTACAAACTTAACCTGGGCAAAAGCGAGGCATTCCCAGTGAATCCAATAGGGGGAGGGACAGAGCTGGAGGGGCTCCCGTTCAAAACGGCCCAGAACAGATTCCGTTACCTGGGAATCCAGATAGCCAGAGACTGGACACAGATCCACATGTGGAACCTGACCAGCCTGGTGGAGGAAGTAAGAAAAGACCTTCAACGGTAAGGCTCACTCCCACTCTTCCTGGCGGGGAGAGTGCAGACGATCAAGATGAACGTACTGCCAAGGATCCTCTTCCTGTTTAGATCCATTCCGATCTTCATCCCCAAGGCCTTTTTCCAAAACGTAGACAGTCCAATCATGGCATTTGTGTGGGGGGATAAGAACCCGAAAATTCCCAAACCGACATTGCAAAGAAGAAAAATCAAAGGGGGCTTGGCCTTACCAAACCTACAATACTACCACTGGGCAGCAACAGCAGAAAGAGTGAGGGGATGGGTACAAGAACCCGACACAGATTGAGTACAAATGGAGGAGGCATCCTGTAAAGGAATGACCCTCCAGGCCCTGGCTACAGCAGCACTCCCATCCTCCTCAGCAAGATACACAATGAGCCCAGTGGTAGCGGTCACGCTGAGACGGTGGACCCAATTGAGACACTTCGGGATAACTAAAATAGCCCCCATCTGCGGCATTCACAGATTCCCCCCCAGCCATGCTAGATACCACCTTCAAAAGATGGAGGCGGGACGGGGGCACTGACGGTTGGGGACTTCTACGTAGGGCGCAGGCTGGCGACACTGGACGAACTGACGAGGAAGTGGAAACTAGCAAAAGGACAGGAATTGAGACACCTCCAAATAAAACACTTCCTCCGCAAAGAGACAGTAGGGTACCCTGGGGCCCAGAAAACAACTGCCAGAGGACCTGATGGCCAAAAGCACGAGAAAGGGGGTTAAGTGGGAAAATATACGGACAGCTACTGGACAGAGCCCGAACGCCACTGGACGAGACCAGTCAGAAATGGGAGGACGAAACTGGGGACAGAGGTAGGGAGCGAAGCACTGAGCATGGCGAACTCCACCTCCTCCTGCGCAAGGCTGAGCCTAATGCAGCTCAAAGTGGTGCACAGAGTGCACCTGACCAGAACCTGAATGAGCAGGTTCTTCCCGGAGGTGGAGGACAAATGTGAACGGTGCCAGAGGGGCCCAGCCAACCACACCCACATATTTTGGGCTTGTCCCAAACTTGCTGTGTTCTGGACAGCCTTCTCCGAGGCTATGTCCAAAGTTGTGGGGGTGAGGATGAAGACTTGCCCAATAGTGGCAAACTTCGGGGTATCGGAGCAGCCAGAGATACTCATGGGGAAGGGGGCCATCGCCTTGCTTTCGTTTCCCTAATCACACGCCAGAGAATCCTGCTCGGCTGGCGATCGGCAGCACCAACCAAAGCTGCAGACTGTTGACCTCTCGGAATTTCTCCACCTAGAGAAGATTAAGTACGCCATCCGAGGGTCAGAGGAAAGCTTCCGGGATACTTGGGGGCAGTTTGTCGGCCTGTTCCAAAACCTGTTGGAGGCCAGTAACGAGGAGTAAGCTAAGAGCAAGAAAAAACAAACAAGATAGATAAGGAACCAAAGGACTGCGCAACCGGGGGGATGGGGGGGCGAGTGCGGGGCGGCGGAAGGAAGGAACCACAAGAGAAGAGGAAGGGTGCTGAAGGCCGGGGGGTGGGGGGGGGGGGGGGGGGGGGAATTATAGACCGATCCAGAGGGCAACACAATGTTAGACTAACAATGTTAACTAACTAGAGTTAGTTAAATGAAGGACAAAATAAACCTCTCTGTACAATAAAGTAAATTAGTGCGGGTAAGATAAATGTAATGGATACTCACGACTGTTTAAAAATAAGAGAAAAGCTAATAAAAATATTTTTTTTAAAAAGAAAGGTTAGCTCTGGAAATGAAATGTGTCCACTGTGCACAGGAATTTGACGGAGTCATTGATCCCCTTCATGCAGATTTTTCCCACAATTATCTTCTCTCATTTGAAGATACAGGTAGAAAAGTCAAAGGAAGAGACAAACATTACAAAATTCTGCAAATTCACAAGTATTTCATAGCAGTTGCTCTGATCAGTATCCTAGCAACAGGAAAATAAGCAGGGAGAAGCTGTAATGTGGGAGGGCATTTTGGCAACGGTAGGGCAGGAAAACAGAATTAATTGTATTTAAATTCCTGTGAATTCAGTACCCCTTTCCAAATCACAGGTGTTGCCTCTGATCTCTGTGCTGATTACATATGTAGCATCTATGTAAATACTTGCCTCATTTTCACATCTGTTATTAATCAAATTGAATTGTTCTTCTGTTTTGCAAAAACATCTCTTCCAATTTATGTGTCAGAAATAATTTTTCACTTCAACAGCAGGCTTCACATTCCTTAGTGGTGGCTAAGGGTTTGTCCCCATACTGGCAAGCTTATCAGCAGATAGAGCACCCAGTAAAGCAATAGGAGAGACAGGTGAGAAATTAGCTTGTCAGATTGAGTGCTCACTTAATCAACCAATTCATCCCCCTCTGAGGACAGCAGAAGTGGCAGAAAAGGGACAGATGCAGCCAGTCAGCACAAAAGCCAAAATGCTAACAGTGATCGCTAGACCAGATTATGGCTCAGCGGAATGAGAGAAAATGCTAATCATCATGATGAGGTACAACTTTTCTATAATGGAGCAGGAGGAGGCTGCCAACCATTCGCCCACCGAGGAGACTCCGAGAAGAAATACATGAATACAAACAGTCGATTGGTCATACAGAACCAAAATATTGCTTAAAAGAGAGACAATGTGCCAAAGGTTTTTGTCTTCCACCCAGGACAAAAACAAAATGCCAAACTTTAAGTGATTAAAACAATGTAAGAATATAAAGTAGGCAACACATACCCCCCTACCCTCACCAAGGCCAAATATTTGGACAGTATGCACTGAAAAGTTACCCAATAAACTGGCTTGAGCTCAAACCTGCTCCGCAATACAACAAGATTATGGCTGATCTGCTAGCATTTTGAGTTCCATCTTCCCATCTACCCTGATAACCTTTGATTCCCTTGCCTAACAGGAATCTATCAGCGCCCAGAGTGTTGTCAGCCCTCAGCTCCATCAGTTTGTTCAGTACTAACTTCCCCAGTGATTACAATTTTACCAAGTTTCCGTCTCCCTTCCACGTCCTGATGTAGAGTTATTACTGAAATATTATTTCATCTGCCATTTCCTTATTATTTATTATTAACTCTCCAATGTGACTCTCTGGAGTTCCAATACTCACTTTACTTACTTATTTTTGGTTTACTCTTGCTACCTGTTTTAAACTTTTGAGTTAGCTTCCTCTCATACTCAAATTTATTTCTCCTGATGAACTTTTCAATCATTCAATCATCTGTCCTGCCACTCAGCTTTGTGCAGTTCTATACTTTTTCCTTATGTTTGATGCTTTCCTAAACTTTAGTTAACGAATGGTGGGACCTCCCCTTCGAATTTTTCTTTATAGTAGGAATATACTTATTCTGAGTATTCTGAAATATCTCCTTGAATGTCTGCCACGTCTTCTCTATTGATCTATCCTTTCGTCAAGTATCCCAATTCACTTTAGCTAGCTCAGTTTTCATACCCACATACCTGCCACTCTAATTAAAGTTTAAAATACTAGTCTTAGACCCACTCTTCTCCCCTTCAAAATGTATGTAAAATTCAATCATATTGTGGTCACTGCTACGTATGGGTGCCTTTAGTCTGAGGTCACTAATTAACCCTCCACATTAAACAATACCAAGTCTAATGTAACCTGTTTTCTGGCTGGATCCAGAATGTATTATCTTGAAAGCATTATAATAACTTTCCATCCAGGCTACTACTGCCAAACCGATTTTTCCACTTTTTATGTAGATTAAAATCATCCATGATTATTGCTGTCCCTTTACCACAAGCATCCAACCTTTGTCCTACAGGGCCTGTAAAGTACTCCCTCTGGCTGAGATGCTTCCCTCACAAAATAGGAAAATTATGTAGATTTGAGTTATTTTTCAGATCTTCTTAGGGCTGTACTACAAACACGTATCTGGTCTGACAAAATCTCTGCACTAAAGAAATGTTTCAATATCCAATTCTAGCCCTGAAATCCTCCTGAGATTCTTAAATCTTCCACAGTAACACCAATAGTGGACAATCTACAGGAAAAATAAACTTGATAGTGCCAGGTTTCCAATGTTTCTAGAAGGTTCCTAGTTCCCTAAAAAGGGGCAGCATGCCATCTTCCTCTCACAAAGCATGTGGCAGCAAAGCAAAAGAGCCCAAGACAAGAATTCTATTTACCAGTAGATTCATCTCTCCAAGCTCAGATCTAGTCTATTTGTGAAGGTTTGTCAAGTGAGCCAAAGCCTTCACATGTGGGATCCAAACTTTGAAAGTGGCCTGGACACTTAGAAAATATTTTAATTTTAAAACTGATTAGAGCCGAGGGAAATATCCATGGTCAGGAATAGGGATGCTTGAGCAACTCTCTGTCCTGACACATGTGATTGGAAGGCAGAGTTTACAGGTGTTTGAAACAGTTATACATCAGAATTCTGCCAACGGCCCCTTGTCAATTAGGTTGCCTCTCAGTGACTCCAACGCTGTTAGAACTGGTGGGTATAAAAACTTGACTGTGGCTGGCCGCAATTTAATGAGAAAAAAAAGTTCCGTTTTGGGCGCAAAGAGCGGGGTGTTTCTCAGCGCTTACCCCGCTATCAAACGGGACTCTTCTTTTTGGCCTCGGGTGAGGAATGCCCCGCCGAAGCATCACTTACCTTAACTTCAGAACCTCCAGGTGACTCCAATTACACACCAACATAAACTATCTTGTGAAGTGGTCTGGAAAACCAATTTGTTCTATCAAAGTACTACAATGCAGTGATTTATGAAGGAGGCCCCCTATCATCTTCGTAGGGCAAATGATGGACAATAAATACGCAGCTTATCAGCAAATCTGAAGACTGAATAATTTTTTATAAGGTGTGATCAATATTGGTAACTTATTAATATTGTCTGTCCCTCAATTTGAGAATGTTTACTCAGAGTTGCGAGTTTCTGAAATGGGTTTTCATGTGACTGAACAAGCCAATTCTTAATCTGTAGACCTGGGCACATAGAGCTGGATGCCCCATGAGGTAATGGGATCCGGAGTGCAGGAGTTGCTTCCTTTTCTTTTCTTCCCTGTCACTGCTCTGCCTCATCATTAAGATGTTCGTATCCATGTTTCAGCCTGATGGACAAGTTTTGAATGATTGGAAGAAATTTCTTCCAGGCATCAATGTCAATGTTTTTGTGCTTTAGGGGGAACTCGAGTGTCTTTTACAAATTTTCTTTGTCCTTCCCTCGAGCACTGATCATTTGAGAGTTGAGAAAAAAGGACCAGCCAGGGGTGCCTTTTCAGTCATCCAAAGTATTCAGTCCATCATAACATGATACACAGACCAAATCTCACTTCAGTACAGCAGTATGATGAAGAAATCTGTTCTGTATACTAGGGCTTTTGTTGACTCGCAGTGATCTTTGTTGTCAAACACTCACTGCCATGATTTTTCGACGGCTGAGCTGGCACAGCTAATCCAGTGCTTGATCTACTTTTCAATGATAGCCTTTTGAGAGAAGTAGTGTGCCAAGCTATAAGAAGTGTTAATTATGTTCCAGAACCTGTCCTCCACCATATATGGGAGGTGAATTATTTGGCTGATGAGGTGTGGGTTGATGTACAAGTTTTGTTTTGGCAACATTCAAGAACAGGCAGAGCCTTTTCACAGTAACTTAATTGCAGTGTTAATGTAAGCCAACTTATGACACTAATAAAGATTATTATTATTGTTATTAAGTGCCTTGTATGCAGAATTAAAGAGATCGAGAGTGGCTTGCAAATCTAGTGCAGAGTGGGCAATGGCATCACAATCATTCGCAAACTGTGAATCAAACAATGGTGATCAGTTTAGCTTTGACATGGAGGCAAATGAGGTTAAAGAGTTTTCCACTTAGGTGCTATTTAACACTCACAGAGGGCAGTTGATCTTTGAGATGAATAGATTGTATATATTATGGGGAGTATCACGTAGCCTTGCTTGACAGCAGTCCAAATTTTGATGGCCTCTGTTTCAGAGTTCCCACTCAAAACAGTGGAATCCATATTATCATGAAGCAGTATTAGGATTATGAAGAAGTTTCTTGTGCATCTAAATCTTTGATGCACAATCCGCAGAGCTTTGGTCAGGTTGATGAATGCAATGAAGAGTTTTTGCTGTTGTTCTTGACATTTTTCTCAGATTTGTCAGGCAATAGAATTTGTCAGCGGTTCCTTTGGGAAGTCTAAAACCACACTGACTTCCTGAGATATCCCATTGATGGGCATCTTGATGATTCTTCTTCTCCTTATTAGTGGGAGTTCCTTGAAAAATTATTTAATCTTTCCTGTGATGGCAGGCCCTGTATGGTGGAGAGGAGTGAGGTCTGCTATGTTCGAGTCTTGACATGGTGCAAGCATGCTTGGCTACTGACTCCTGTCTACAAGAGTCTACACTGCCAAGCCACATAGAATAGAATAGAACAGAACCCTACAGTGCAGAAGGAAGCCATTTGGCCCATCAAGTCTACACTGACACTTTGAAAGAGCACCCTATCTAGACCCACGCACCCACCCTATCCCCGTAATGTTGTAACCCCACCTAACATTTTTGGACACTCAAGGGCAATTTAGCATGGCCAATCCACCTAACCTGCACATCTTGGACTGTGGGAGGAAACCGGAGCACCCGGAGGAAACCCACGCAGACACAAGAAGAACGTGCAAAAGACACACAGTGCCCGAGGCCAGAATTGAACCTGGGTCTCTGGCACTGTGAGGTTGTATTTTTCCCCTTAAGGGATCCCGTATATTGTGCAGCTGTGTCTTTGTTGCTCTGTGGAGGGTGTGCACCGTGGTGCCAGGTGCTCCTGGCTTTATCCTGAAATCTTCCACTTTTTTGATATCTTTTTCCATATGAAAGGAGATGCCGACAACAATGATTACAATGGTTGATAATCTGAACCAGTTTTATGAATATTTGCTGATCTCTGTATGTATATGTGGAATAACAATCACTCTGTACTGTACTTGATTTTGGGAATTTGTTGCGTTTTGTGGTTAAACATCTTTACAAATTGTTTTCCATCGTTTTGTTATTTTGGGGCTAGAGAATCGTTATCTGGCTTCTGCACAGACACTGGCAGGTCTCATATCCTTGAAAAAGATGTGATGATGTGTCAGTGATGCCTCTGGTATAATTGGAGTTTGGGGAGGTTTGTTTTGGTGCACGCCTGAACGGGCCGTGAAAATCTTATCCCATTCTATTCTTTGGCTCTATGAGCAATCACTATAGGTGATAGTGTGTACCATTTTACCATGATTTCATGGCTTTATCCTCTTCTCCCTCATTCTCTAGTTTATCTGATTGTTGTTTCTCATTGTATAAATGGAGACACCTAGTTTAATGATTAAGCTGACCCAACTGTGTTGGTCTACTCCTGTTTTTTCTCTGTATTCATGCACGCAGAAGCATTTATACTGTACTGTACCAGTTTTGAGGGATTGCTGCATTATCTGTAAAAATGGAAAAACTCTGAATAAAAATATATATATTTTTTAATGTTCTTGCTTTCCAACATTGAATGACATTGTCACACTTAAGAAGAGAAACACCATCCTGTGAGGCCATGCTCCACACACTTCATCATCAGCAGAACACCACTGTATTTGCTTTTCTCACTCCATTTTTCCCAATTATTTCTCTCCAGGCATCAGAATCATGGCCAACCCTGGCATTAAAATCCCCCAGACGGTCGATCTTTTCTCCTTTCGGGATGGCTGTGAGGACTTCACCCAAATCAGAATAGAACTTTTCTTTAACATCTTCATTGGAGTGAAGAGTAGAGGCACAATTGTTGATGATGATGGCATATTAATTAAAGCTTAGCTGTAGTTTATGCATCATGGAACTTTCATTTATACAATTGGGGAGTTCTAGCAGTGCATGCTACTTCAGATGGCAAAACCAACTCCGCCAATACAAAGGTTGCTGTCAACCTTTACTTTCAGTAGAAGGTGTATCCCTTTGCTTGCTCCTTCAGTTGCACCGCCCCAGAATGACAGGTCTCACTGAGGGCAGTAATGTCACCTTGGAGTCTTGGTAGCTCAAGTAGATGGTCACTTTTGAGCTTATCCATGAGTGTTCTATTCCAAGTTGCAAAATTAAAAGTTTTCTTTCTTTGACCACAAACATGGTGATTCCACAGACAGTGGTATCCCAACCAGGAGTAAGTGAGACAACCTATTTCTGGACCCCTCCCTATATGAAATGAGCAGATAGTATCCTGAAACTCAAATCACAGATGCTGCTTACCAATTACACCTCTGCGCCAATGGCCTTGATGAATTCACCAAGGCTTCTTCAACAGCCAAACCCACAACCACTACATCTAGAAGAACAAGGGCAGCAGATACATGGGAACACCACCACCTAGAAGTTACCCTTCAAGCCACTTACCATTCAGACTTAGAATTGCACTGCCATTCCTTTAATGTCACTGGGTCAATCACCAGTGAGAGCACACGCACTATAAAAACAGGGGACATCAGAGTTCCCGCTCATTCGAATAGCAGCTAGCTAGGAGCAGAGCTCACAGCCTGCAACACAGACATTCACCATGTGCTGAGTGCATCAACTGGTTAGGACAAGGCAAAGGTCTTAAGTTAAAGCTGGTATCGTATTTACCCACAGTTCAAGTATGTTTAAATAGTTAACCTTTGAATAAAATAGTGTTGCACTACTTCAAGTGTTGGTGACCTGTATGTGATCCAGAACACCCAACACATCAACCTTCACTACATGGACTGCAGTGACCCACCACCTTCTCAAGCATAACCGGGAATGCGCAATAAATGCTGGTCCTGCCAGTAATAACAAGATTCCAAGAATGAAAAGCTGGTACTTAACTAGTTGCAGTGGCCAATGACTGGAGAACGGGTAAAAATCCAGCAATTCTTCCTGTGTTTTGTATTAAGATATTACTTGAACTCAGGATATGGCTTAGAATGCCTTTCACAAGATCAAGTAGACTAAGGGGATTCACTGCCCAGATCACATACAAAGAATGGGTATTTGATAAAATAACAGAAAACGAACAGCACCCACAGAACCATTCTCTGGCATGAGTCAGCACTCTTCTGAGAGACTGAGATGAAACTGAGGCTGGGGGGGTTGTGGGAAGAAAGGAAATTTAGCACCATACTTATCAATGAGTAAGCATGTTCCTACAAATAGTGGGTGTAAGGGTACTTGCTAATGACAGTCTGTCGAGATTAAACTGGAGCACTGTATGCTTCTCCACTTACAGTATGTTGTCATGGAAACAAGAATCCCTGATCAGCATGAAAGGCATTGAGGGTTGTTAGCCCCTACTTCCCTGCAATGCAGCCCTTCAGGTTCCATAAACACAATCTAGTATTCTTGCCAAACACATGAGTCAACATACATTTTTCCTTAAAATTAATTAATATTGCTGACATTTTTCATCCAATAATTTAAAATATTGCACTACTTTTACTACCTATAGGCTTAAACATATTACAACTGCATTGGGTGTGAAAATAATCACATATATGAGGAACAGTTAGAGGAAGAAATATTATATACATTATCAATCTCATATAAATTTCTTGTCACTTGACGTTCTCTTAATTCTCTCTGCATTATAGAAACTTCATTGCAAGTCCCACTGACCAGAGGCACTCACAATAAAAGAACCACATTTTCATTTATGGAGAAACATTTTGTAAGTTGCACCCATTAGCTTCTATTGTGTATTCAAAGATTGTTAAACAATTTTGAAATGCAATACCTCAAAAGGTGACTTTACAGCAGCATCAACCCCATTTAATGGTACCATAGCACTGGAACATGAGCCCAGGTTGATCATCATTCGGTACTTAGGAAGTGAAGATCAACGTAGTCATTTAATCTGTATGTTGATCCTTTCAATTTTTGTGGTTTCAAGAAACACTCTTCATTATGTAATTTCTGATCAGATAAAATGTGACTTACTATTGTGCAGCAGGTTGTTTCCTCTTTTAGGCCAATATGCAGGGTGTCACTGGTGCCAGCAAACTCTGATCAGTAGCTCCCCCTGGCTATGGAGGCTAGAGCAGACGTTTTTACTTATGATTCAGTTATACATTTGTAAATGTACAATTATTGCATTGTTATTTAGCATTCTTCTCCCATTCACACATTTCATCAAAATGTTTTCTAATAAATGCACAATTATTCATCGAGTGTTTCAAGCACAAATATTTCACACAAAAAAGGAACTTCAAAGAAATGTGCAATTTCCTGGGATCAAAGTAATATTTTATTGTGTAGTCCGTAGGCCAGAAGCTGACCATGTTTTCTCACCTCTGTAACTCAGAGATACTGGGGCTAATTATAGAATTCTACCTTCCATCATGGCTGAGATAGGAATACTCAACGGAGACCAAAGATCAAATACCAAGACCTTTGAATCTGTATAACTGTGTGCCATAGCACATGGGGCAACAATCAGGAAGTTCTATCTCCAAATGTAAGAATAATACATAAGATCACAAGTTAGCTACAGCTTTGCGGGCCTGCTTTAGCTCATCCATCCTCCATTCCTCCATCACATGATTTGTCTTTATTTTGCCCTCACAACCACACAAAAGATCACTCCGAATACTAAATGCTTTTGCATGAAAAATGCATCTTGATTTCATAGAATCATAGAATTTACAGTGCAGAAGGAGGCCATTCAGCCCATCGAGTCTGCACCGCCTCTTTGAAAGAGCACCCTACCCAGGGTCCACACCTCCACCCTATCCCCATAACCCAGTAACCCCACCCAACACTAAGGGCAATTTTGGACAAGGGCAATTTAGCATGGCCAGTCCACCTAACCTGCACATCTTTGGACCGTGGTAGGAAACCGGAGCACCCGGAGGAAACCCACGCACACACGGGGAGAACGTGCAGACTCCGCACAGACAGTGACCCAAGCCGGGAATCGAACTTGGGACCCTGGAGCTGTGAAGCAATTGTGCTAACGACCATGCCACCATGCTGCCCTAAATTTCTGTCCTAAATTTCTATTTAATCAGATTTAGCCTATGCCCACTTGTTCTATCCATCTTGGCATATTCTGAAGCATTTTCTGGAATCAGCCAACACATTTAAAATCTTGTATCCTTCACAAGATCAAAGGATAATTACAGAAGATGAAGGCTATTCATCCAGTACTAAATCAGTCATCCAGAAAAAACAGCCAATTGTTTCTCAAAATATTTCAGGGGTTTTGATTCCAATATTCCACGCAGGAGACCATTTCCAGACATTTCTTTTATTCATTCATGAAATGTGAGAATCAATGGTAAGACTGATACGTATTTCCCTTCCACATTTACCCTCAAGAAGGCAGTGGTGAGCTGCCTTCTTGCATCACTGCAGTCTGTGTGGCCCACTGTGCCATGAAGAAGAGAGTTCTAAGATTCTGACCCAGCAACAATGAAGGTTCAGCAATATTTCCAAATCAGGCTACTGTACGACAAGAAGGGGAACATGGAACTGGAGGTGTTTCTGTGCATTACTTCATTTGTCCTCCTAGGTTGCATTTTTAGGAGGTGCTGTCAAAGAGCCCTGGTAGGCTGTGGCAGTGCATCTTGGAAATGATACATGTTGCAGCCATCCTTCTTCTTCAGTGACCACTCACTAATGAGTATGATTGTCCACCTAAGTAACTTCATGTCACTGGCCATGGGTTCAGTAGGTCCTTGCATGACTGATGAGCCCGATCCTGGAGCCGCATCTCCAAACACACACTTGGCAGGGGTTTCCGGGAAGTGGGATTGCACCTCGGACATGGAATCGTTGGGGAAGGAGGGAATGAATATTTATGCTGGTTGTTTGTAATTTTGATAATACTGCAATTTTTGGGGTTCTATGTTGATCTGAAGTTGATATCGTGGCTGTGTCCTATCATCTGCATCAGCTCTTGGATAACCTTGTCCAGAGACTCGGCCTCTCACTGCGACCCAACTGTGTCCTGGGATCCAGCAGACCTCCGACTGCTGTCTCCCTTGGATGTTCCGGCCTCCACCTGATGTGCATCAGCTGCTGTGTGGTGCTCACCAGATAGTGCTCCCAAAGTTGTCCACTAATGTCACCCACCGAGGTGTCTGTCTCTGTACTGGTGGAAGGTGTGGATGATAGCTGCGACACCTTGCCCGTGCACTCCTCTGAGCACTCCTCCAAATTGTTGTCTTGGGTGGAGGGGTGGGAGGAGGGGGGCGGGGGGGGGGGGATAACTCCAGTTGGCACAGCCTCACCAGATGGTGATCCTGCGAGACAAAGACAATGAACATTGGGGAGGGGGAGTTGTGAATTTGAGGGGTGGCAGGGGGAACTCAGTTTGTTGGAGGTCGTTGGTCTTCTTCCGACATTGGACAGCGGTCCTCCTTGTTATGCTGCCCTGACAGCTGCGGCAAATTCCTCCCAGGTGGGATTGCTGATCCTTCTGCTGGTCCTCCGACCCCTTCAGGAGAACAGGGTACCCTGCCTTTCACCCACAGCACCGAGAATCCTTGTGAAGACTGTAGCCACCTGGGTTGGCCAAGTCTCGATTCAAAATGGAGAACAGCAAAGGTTGAAGGGAAATTCATCCAACACAGGCAGAAACTAGCAGGTGCAAGTTACTGTGTATTAAACTATACAAAAGCCCAGACAGCATCGATACAAGCAACCATCTGCATAATAATGTAGCAGCCACCTACATACTAATGAGCGATCCCCGGGAACAATCGAAACATTTGGGATAAACAAAGCCAACCAAGCCAGACTCCCCGCGCCAGTAGGAGCCAGCACAAAAGAGGTTAACGGACACCTCAAGACCGCCCATCGATCAGGGAACCGCTCCAGTATTGGAGAAATCGAACCAAGCGATTGGAACGAAGTCCAATCACTTGGCACCACGTACAGGGTCCGCCCGAAAGGCGGGAAGCCCCTGGGGACTATAAAATTAAGCCCCCAAGTTCAAATAGTTCTCCTTGACCAGGTCACTCAGCAACGCGAACTAACCCTTGACCGTGACCGGTGCAACTGCCGCCGATATCCTGCAAGTCTTAAGTCAACGCTCACTACGACATAGGCGCTCCTAGCTACCAATCCGTACCAACTTCGAATTCCGCAGACTCAGAACCCGAACTAAAGGCCATTTGTTCCTCTGACCTGGTGGGCCAGTCCGAAGCTAAGTATAGGCCTGTTAGTTGTAGAAGTAGCTTAGAAGTAGAATTTATGCATGAGTAGCGATTACGGTGTATAATAAATGTGCTTTGATTTGAATCTTACAATCCGCTGTATTGAGTTATTGATCATTACTTGAACTTGAACCTCGTGGCGGTATCATAAAGATACCTGACGACTCGAGAGCAAAGGTTATACAACAGAGCCAATTGAACCAACCAAAAGTTAGCAACATATTACTGGCGACTCTGCCGGGACCGAACTAGAAGTGGCTTAACCACTCCGGGAGAACCCAAAAATTTGAATTTGAGATCCAATTGGGAACAGAAAACCACAAGTGTTCAAGCAATTCTGATCAATCCTCATAATTCGGAAGTGTGTTAAATGCATGCGTAACTAACAGGGCTAAAAGGTAAAACTGATAGATTTTTTTTGTTGCGACAAAACTGTCGGGAGTTTGTATTTTGGAAATTAGCGAAATCCGTACCCGTAACTACAGCACCGCTTTAGTCCCCCTGTTCCAAATTTAAAAGAAGCATTCAGATAAGAAAGATGGCAATGCAGGCAATGCAACGCCTCATGAACCCAGAAGAATTTGCGGTCGCAGTGACCAGCAGCAGTAGAGTAGGACAATGTGCCGTATGGGAAGAAGAAATCAGGAAGTACCTCAAAGGGAAAGAATGGCCCCTTTGGAGCGAATTCTGTAACAACGAGGAAACAGGTCCCGGGAGTATAGGACATACTTGGTGGGAGAACCTGAGCGAGATTCACAAGAAGAGCTTTGGGAAAGCAAGCAAGCCGATGGCAATCGTGTCCTGCTTGGCACAATTGCGAGGCACAGAGGAGGTCATTAGGATGCTCCGGAAAGAGGTAGAAGGCATACATCGATTGAGTAAGGTCGATGTAAGCGAGGTAGAAAGAGAGAACTTAGAGTTAAGGAGGAAGTTGGCAGCAAAAGACGGAGAGGTGGATGATGCCAAGGTGGCACACCAGTCTTGTCTGGTGCATTTAAGCAGCTTCCAGTCCCAGTATGAAAAGGCCTATCAGGACACGCAACGTGCAGTCCTGGTACGAGAAGAAACCAAGAAGCAGGTAGAGGCATTGCAGAGGCAGTGTAGTGACCTGAAGGCAGCGTTAAGAGCACTCCATGCTGCCACCACAGAGCAAAGACAAAGCTCACTAGACCACACAAAGTGCCAGAAGCAGATTGCAGAACTGCAATCTCTGCTTTCAGTTCAAAAAGGATTCCAGGAAACCTTTGGAGCAAAATTAGATGAGGAAGACGGCCCTGATTGGGAAGAGTTGAATGAGACAGCGCAGAGATATGTTCAGGGAACATGTGCGCAGGGAAAGCCCCAGAAGAGAAAAGCACCCCAACCCCCCACAGAGCAGATAGTTCAGGCTCCAATGAACCCAGTCACCACCCACCGCACAGCCACATTGGACGATACGGAATTTCTGTACACCACCCTCTTAACAGTGACCCAATTACAGGATGCGTGCAAGAAAATCACACCGTTCCTCCCCACCTCAGACCCCCACCACTTCTTTGCCAGAGTAAAGCAGCAGGCACCCATGTACGGCCTGGATGAGCGAGAGCACGTAAAGCTCACAGTTTTGAGTTTAAACGCTTCGGTCATAGCAGCCCTTCCCAACCCACAGAATGTAGGAGGAGGCACCCTTGCAGAAATGCATACCGCGGTCCTAGACGCGATCGGGTATAATCGGGGTGACCCCATAGATGGCCTGAATAAGTGCAGGCAAAAGAAAACCGAGCACCCCACAGCGTTTGCTGGACGCCTGTGGATCCACTTTGCAGCAGTCTTTGGAGACTTAGACCGCGCCCATTTGTCCCCAGACAACATGGCCAAATGGACCCGCACCCTTATCTCCCATGCCACAGAAACAGGACAGAAAGCCTGTACGAGTTATGATCCCTCAGAGGAGGCTCATAATGAGAAATGGGTCGTAAAAAGATTGTCCCGCTCCTGGGAGCAGTCTGCCCAGAACAAACCCGCAGTTAAAAATCCCGAAGAAAAGCAGGCCGAAGCAGACATACAAGCAGTTAAAACACAGCAGAACCCCGCATGGGTAAATGAAAGCAAGAACAGCCCCCCACAAAAGTCACAGGAGTGTTACAACTGTGGCCATTTAGGACACTTTGCAAGAGAGTGCAATGCCCCACGAAAGCCAGAGAGAGCCCAGCAGACGGGCACTCTAAGTAAGAATAAACAGAGCACATACATAGTGTGAGCACCCGTTCAGATCAGACGGAGCTGAACGGAACGGACTGACGGTGTTCGGACTCCCCCAGTTGGGTCTGCGACACCCTTTGGGATAGGTCTGGATGACTGGTAGTCACAGCAAAGATACGGGGACAGCCCATCGAATGTCTCTGGGACACAGGAGGGTCCCGCACCACAATCAATTCCTCCACTATATTCCAGAAAGACACATGGCCCACTACAGCCACCATCACCCTCAGCGGCTTTACAGGCCACTCACAGCAGGGACACATCACAGCCCCTGTACCCATTCAAATCGGCAACATCACCACAAAGCACCCCATAGTTTTAGTCGACCAGCCCCACACAGCTGAACACATTTTGGGCATAGACTTTATGAATTCCCACAATCTATCCTTTGATCCAGTCAACCAATGTGTCTGGAAAATGGCAAAATCTGCAAGAGCCCCCGCAACGCTCGCCATAGGAGAATACGCCAACAAAATTAACGCAGTCGGCGAATTTTGGTTTAACCAGACTACAATTAGCACGGACAAGCAAGTTAGGGCAGTGTTACAAAAGAACAGGACAGCATTCGCGACCCACAAACACGACTGTGGCCGGATGACTGGTTCAGTACAAATCACAGGACCTGACCCTAGACCCCAAAGACAATATGGATTTCCCCAAGAGGCAGACGGAGAAATCGCAAAAGTAATCAACAGCTTATTAGAGCAGGGCGTTCTTAGATCTGTAGCCTCTACTAATAATGCCCCGATTTGGCCAGTGAGAAAGCCCGCTGGATCATGGCGACTGACCATCGATTACCGGGAACTCAACAAAGTCACCCCTGCAGCAGCCCCCACGGTAGCCACAAGTCCCGAGACCATGCTCAAGCAGGGACTCAATTCCCGATACTTTACGGTTTTGGATATCAGTAATGGATTCTGGTCCATTCCATTGGCAAAGGCGTGCCAGTACAAATTTGCCTTCACCTTTAAAAACCAACAGTACACGTGACATGCCTTCCACAAGGATTCCACAACTCCCCCTCCATTTTCCACCGACAGCTGGCAAATGGTTTAGCCAAATTTTCTCGCCCCCGAATGTCTGGTCCAATACGTAGACGACCTACTACTGCAGACAGACACCAAGGAAGAACACACTGAGCTTCTGTCCGAACTCCTGGAACTCCTACAAGCAATTGGATGTAAAGTTAACCCCAAAAAGGACGAGATTTTGGAAAACAGAGTGATATATTTGGGTACAATTATCACACATGGTAAACGCGAGATCGAGCATAAAAGGATTGACTCGATTGCTAAATTGCCCCTTCCCCAGAACGTTTCAGCCCTCCGGTCGTTTTTAGGACTGGTTGGCTACTGCCGAAACCACATTGACGGTTTCGCCAGCAAGGCAGCATCCCTCTCAGACCTAAAGAAAGGAGCCCCCTGGGAATGGCTTCCGCAGCATACGGATGCTGTGAACTCTGAAACAAGCACTCATAGCAGCCCCCGCACTACAAGTTCCAGACCTGCTTTCCCCCTATGCGATAGAGGTAGCAAGCACACACCGTACCCTTTCGGCCGTGCTCCCTCAGGAACGGCACGAACAGTTAAGGCCCATGGCTTACGCCTCCAGAATTTTAGATGCTGTGGAGCAGGGATTTTCAGCCTGTGTAAGGCACCTGCTCGCAGTTTTTTGGGCAGTACAGTATTTTTCGTACATAACCGGACTGAACGCCATCACAATCCTCACAGAACACACCCCAACCCAAATTTTACTGGACGGACGACTCAAGGACGGTACAGTTAGTCAGATAAGAACAGCCAGATGGACCCTTTTTTTGCAGGGACGGGACATCACTGTTAAAAGGACAAAGACCCACACTTTTTTAGCCGACAACCTACAGTACCCCGGAACCCACCATGAATGTGAAGTTATCTCTTCACACCACAACACAGGCCCCTTTATTGCGAAAACACCCCCCAGAAAGATAGGTAGTTCAACCCAGAGCCCCAAGCACACAGACACGTGCGAACCCATAAAGATATATGTGGATGGATCTTCCACAATATTAGAAGGGAAGCGCATAACAGGATGCGGCATTTACGTCGAGGACGCGCAGGGACGCGCCCTAGAAGAAATAGCAATAAAACTTCCAGGACACTTAGGCGCGCAGGCAGCAGAATTTGCGGCCATCGCAAACATAGTGGAACACCCAGATTCCTTCCCCAGCCCAGCAGACATATATTCGGACAGCCTCTATGTCTGCAACAGCCTTACGGAATTCCTACCCCTGTGGAAAGCAAGAGGATTTGTTTCCGCAGACGGAAAACCCCTCCCTTCAGCCCCATTGCTCCGTCACATTTTAGAGCGAGCACAGAACAGGACTTTTGGGATAGTAATAGTTTGAAGTCACCATCGTTCCTCCCCCCCTGGAAATGTAAAAGCCGACGCACTGGCTAAAGCAGGTTCCAGGCACGGATATTTTTGGACACCTCCCGAGCGCACCAGTGAATGCAGTTCAGGTCTCGCAGACTAATATCGAGGATTTAGTGCAGGCCCAGAAGCAGGACAGCAATCTCAGGGAGATTTTGAAAGGAAAATATTCAGCCCCGTATGAGAGGTTTAAAAATGCTCTGACCACACATGACGGTGTGGTGTGAAAAGACACCCTTTATGCGGTTCCTGAACAGGACAGGAATCAACTGATTTGTTTATTCCATGACGGTCATGGACATCAGGAAATCGATCCCACTACAGCCCACCTCAGGCAGCTCTGTTGGTGACCGAGTTTAATGGACGATGTAAATTACTACGTTGAGAATTGCCTTATCTGTGCCCAGAACAACCCGGACAGATACGCCAAAAAGGCTCAGCTCAGTCACACCCGACCCGTTAATGGCCCCTGGACTAACCTCCAGTTTGATTATATAGGACCATTGCCCCCTTGCAGGAATGGGTATAAATATGTACTCCTGGTGATAGACACGTTCACAAAATGGTTGGAAGCATTCCCATCCAGAACAAACACTGTAAAAACCACAGCCAAGATCCTAACTCACCACATCTTTACGAGATGGGGACTCCCCCGCAGCATTGAATCTGACCAAAGTTCCCATTTTACAGGACATGGCATGAAAAACGTCCTCACGATATTTGGCATTACCCAAAAATTCCACATTGCAAACCACCCCCAGTCAAGTGGTATCGTGGAGCGCATGAATCGGACCCTAAAATCAACCCTCAGAAAAATGGTCCAGCAAGACAACACCACTTGGTATTCGGTCCTCCCTTTTGCGCTGATGTTTCTGCGAAATACGGTTTCCACATCCACAGGTTACACCCCACACACCCTCATGACCGGACGATCCATGAAAGGCACAGAATTTTTATTAGGATTAGATTTAACCAGCCCCGAAGTGACGGCCCTCACACACGAGAACGCAGTCAAACAACTAGTGGAGAATGTTAAAACGGCTCAGCTAGCAGCCGCAGTGAAATTGGGCACAAGAAAGAAACAGAGCAAGACCTGTTTCGATAAGACAGTGCATGCGACTGAGTTCAGTGTAGGACAGCAAGTCATGCTCTCCGTATACAACCCCAGCACATTCCTGTCACCAAAGTACTCGGGTCCGTACTCCATTGCGGACAAAGTAAGCCCTTCCGTCAACAAAATAAAGTACCCCAATGGAAAGACTGCGTGGTTCCATATCAACCAGCTGAAGGCATATGGAACACAGTCTAACCACGCACACCACATCATGCTCAACGCAGCAGACCACGCCCAGCCCAGCCAACGTAACCCTCCCCTCCCCCAACATGTCCAGCCCAGCCACGGACGCAACCCAGACTCCACCCCCGAAATATACACTCCACCCCGGAACGCCCACAGACTGCAGCAGCAGCGACAGCGACTGTGACTCGGACGATAGCCACAGCACGCCTCCCTACTATCCCCATGCAACAGGACCCACACCCAGCGAATCCGACCACGATTCGAGTGATCCCTTCACGATCACTTTCCTGAACAGACCCCACCACCGACCACTGACCTACAATGACGACCCCGATTCCATCCCCACAGAACTAGACACCACCTTTTGGCACCGAGATAATTTGTACAGACTCATCCGGAATGGCGAGAGCGATCCAAAACCATGCAGCCCTATCAGCCCTGATACACTCAAGAGTTTGGCATCCGGGAGAAGATGACGACTTTGAGTCTGACTCCCAAAACGAGAACCCCTTTGCGACCGATAACTGAGGTGTCCAGATGATGTTTTAAAAGGAACCGCTTGGGAGAAAATGGTGTCCTTTCTGATGGAACCTGCAGCATGTTTGATGTTGTTTGTACTTGTACTGTTAAATGTTTTATGTTAGACTGGAAAAAAAAATGTCCACGGCCCCACGACATCACCCTTCTGACGC
Organism: Scyliorhinus torazame; assembly: GCF_047496885.1. Classification (NCBI taxonomy): domain Eukaryota; kingdom Metazoa; phylum Chordata; class Chondrichthyes; order Carcharhiniformes; family Scyliorhinidae; genus Scyliorhinus; species Scyliorhinus torazame. The sequence goes on from NC_092713.1 coordinate 92,720,369, forward strand.
CCACTGGCAGCCAGAGAAACTAGTTTGGCCAGACGCTAGTTCAGCAGAACTAGTTTGTCCGCAGAGACTTGTTAATGTCCCAGACGCCAGTTCAGAGGAACTTGTCTGTCGACGGAAACACAGACCCCCGTTCGTAACTGCTCTTCTGGTTCGAAGGAAGAACCAATATGGCAGCCCCCCACGATGACTACATTTCTTGCGCGTTCTTGTCGGTTGCTCAGGCAGTGGAGAAACGGCACTGGGACCCGCCCTGCCTGGGAACCCCCCTCTGGTCAGCTACGCTCGGGTAGGACACACACGGCATTGGTTGCCGTCTTACCCGGGAACTCCATCCAACTCTTACCCGTCGCGGCCCATACGCACCTCATTTCGGCAAGTTTTGTTCCAAAAGTTTTGTTTTGTTTTCAGGCGACCCTTAGGTTGCCAACCTTATGCTATTTACATCCTCAAACATTTGGATGGTAAATTGCACAGTCTGCGAGGCGGCTCGCACTGGTTCAGTATTTGTAAGTGTATCTTGTCCTGAAATTCGGTTTTTGGAAAAAAAATGAGGGCGTCACACAGAGTGACCAATTATAAAGGGAGTAATTGGCACTTAAGGACAGACAGGCTATCATACAAGATATTAAACCAAGATAGTAACAGACACTATGCTTGATCCCACAGAACTCCAGAAGCTCCAGGACCAGAGAAGAGAAGAGAAGTGAAGAAAAGAGAAGAGAAGAAGAAGAACCATGAGGACATCCTCCGCGTGGCTCATAACCCTAATGGACATTTGGTTGCGCGCGAACGCAAACCCCCTGACCTCAACTCCCCCAGCCGTTAATGATTCACTTCCCCACAGTACCCAGAGCCCAGTCACAAGCAACACCGCACCATCTTGGTGTGACAGGTTTATAACCTGGTACTCCCGGTCCTATTGGTATTGGCGATACTCTGCTGCATCGTGCAGACTATTCATCTGAGAAAATGGAGAAGGAGAGCCTACCGCGCTCGCACCCTGGTATATAGGATCAGATCCCCTATTTTCGGATATGACCGACCCCCCGCGGTCTATAATAAAGAGCATTCATTTGCGATTTGTTGTAAATAAAGAAATGTTCATGAGCAATTGTACAATCCTGAGCTTGACTGCCAAGCCAGAAAATGTGTATAACACTGCTATGATTTTGTTTGTATGGTTTAGGAAGTTATTGTGATGAAATGTTTGAGTAAATGTAGTTTATTAAGGATAGTTAGAGGTTCTGATTTTCTTGTTTTGTAATGCATGTCCTTGTTTGACATAGTGCCCCTCAGAATTGTCAGTTAAAAAATGTTGCATAGTTATGGTCAGTGCAGAGGCCATAGAAGAGTGCTCACCGGGTCAGGGAATGAAAAACAACGCAGTTATGTGATCCTTCACGCTTCACGTTAGGATCACAAGGAGGGCGTGTAGCCACCTGGGTTGGCCAAGTCCTGATTTAAAATGGAGAACAGCAAAGGCTGAAGGGAAATTCAGCCAACACAGGCAGAAACTAGCAGGTGCAAGTTACTGTGTATTAAACTATGCAAAAGCCCAGACAGCATTGATACAAGCAGCCATCTGCATAATAATGTAGCAGCCATCTACATACTGATGAGCGATCCCCGGAAACATTTGAGATAAACAAAGCCAACCAAGCCAGACTCCCCGGCGCCAGCAGGAGCCAACACAAAAGAGGTTAACGGACACCTCAAGACCGCCCATCGATCAGGGAACCGCTCCAGTATTGGAGAAATCGAACCAAGCGATTGGAACAAAGTCCAATCACTTGGAACCAGGTACAGGGTCCGCCCCAAAAGGCGGGAAGCCCCTGGGGATTATAAAGTTAAGCCCCCAAGTTCAAATAGTTCTTCTTGACCAGGTCACTCAGCAACGCGAACAAACCCTTGACAGTGACCGGTGCAGTTGCCGCCGATATCCAATAAGTCTTAAGTCAACGCTCGCTATGAGATAGGCGCTCCTAGCTACCAATCCGTACCAACTTCAAATTCCGCAGACTCAGAACCCGAACAAAAGGCCATTTGTTCCCCTGACCTGGTGGGCCAGTCCGAAGCTAAGTATAGGCCTGTTAGTTGTAGAAGTAGCTTAGAAGTAAAATTTATGCATGAGTAGCGATTACTGTGTATAATAAATGTGCTTTGATTTGAATCTTACTAATTGGTGTATTGAGTTATTGATCATTACTTGAACTTGAACCTCGTGGTGGTATCATAAAGATACCTGGTGACTCGAGAGCAAAGGTTATAAAACAGACCCAATTGAACCAACCAAAACTTAGCAACAAGACGGCATCCCCAAAGTTAGGAGCAGGTCTGCGCACTGTCATGCTTGCGTGTTGACTGAGAGTGAGTGATGCGCGAGCATTTAAAAGCAGCTCTCCCTTGTTAGCTGAGGTGTGGGTCATGTGAATCAGATGGTGAGGGAGCCAGTACTGTCGAGAATCTCGTGGGGCCTCATTTTTGGCACTATATGTAGTTGAATACAGGCCGCGATCTCACCAACGCAGCCGTTACATAAAACCCCGCCAAACATTCCCATAACCGGACTTTAACTTTGGTCTGCTGAATCGTGCCCCACATTGCGGCGGCATGGTAGCACAATGTTTAGCACAGTTGCTTCAGAGCTCCAGGGTCCCAGGTTTGATTCCTGACTTGGGTCACTGTCTGTGTAGAGTCTGCACGTTCTCCCAATGTCTGCGTGGGTTTCCTCCGGATGCTCCAGTTTCCTCCCACAGTCCAAAGATGTGCAGGTTAGGTGGATTGGCCATGCTAAATTGCCCTTAGGTTAGGTGGGTTACTGGGGATAGGGTGGATGTGTGGGCTTAGGTAGGGTGCTCTTTCCAAAGGCCGTGCAGACTCGATGGGCCGAATGGCCTCCTTCTGCCCTGTATATTCTATGTCTCTTTATGTAAGACACAATTAAAGTAAAACAAAACATTAAAAATGTTTGAATTTGTATAGCGAACAGAATTATTTTCAAATTCATGTGTTTGGTGTTATTTTTTCCAGTAAGGCAAAGGCAACTAGTTTTCTTTAACACTATTTAAAGCCCTCCCATTTCACAGATTTTACACAGAATTTCATTTAAATAATGCTTCTGCTCCATTACACCGGAACAGATGCGAAGCTAGATTATGACAAATTCAGGTATCTGGCGAGTTTAATGATGCCAGTCCCACAAACCTTCCAATCATTTAGAAGTTAAGATAAATTGATTGCAGAATTCAGGGGTATAACATTAAAACTGCCTTATGATCTGGAGTGAATCTCTGTGGCTTTAATCTTTACTCTTTAATCTTTCCAAAGAACAGAAGAACAGAATGAATTAACATAGCAATGAGTCTTTTGGTTTGATTCCTAAAACATACAGAACACTTTGCAAGATTATGGTAATTTGGTGTAATCGGTTCAACTTCTGTTTGCCTACCTTTACAACAATAAAATGTGTATGTTAGGCCACTTCAACAGACCCCTTCAATTACTGTAGAAACATCAATTCTTCCCACCTAGGCATAACTTGTAACTTGCTGTTGCTTGACAAACTTCCACAGCTGTTCTGCTGCCCTGTATGGCTTCAGGTGTCGATGTTGACTCTTAAAGAATTTTGGTTAAAGGCACCAGCAATCAAATCTATTAATAATAATCTTTATTATTGTCACAAGTAGGCTTGCATTAACACTGCTATGAAGTTACGGTGAAAATCCCCTAGTCGCCACACTATGGCACCTGTTCGGGTACACTGAGGGAGAATTCAGAATGCCCAATTCACCTAATAAGCACGTCTTTCGGGACTTGTGTGAAGAAACCGGAGCGCCCAGAGGAAACCCACGCAGACACAGGGAGAACGTGCAGGCTCCGCACAGACTGGCTATTCTCTAGTCCTCTGGGACCTCACCTGTAGCCAGTGAGGATACAAATATTCCTGTCAAGGCCCCAGCAATTTCCTTCCTTGCCTCCTTCAGTATTCTGAGGTAGATCCCATCAAGCTCTGGGGATTTATCTACCTTAATGTTTTTCAAGACGCCCAACATCTCCTCGTTTTTGATCTCACTGTGACCCAGACTATCTACACATTCTTTCCCATACTCATCATCCACCAAATCCTTCTCTTTGGTGAATACTGATACAAAGTACTCATTTAGTACCTCCTCCATTTCCTCTGGCTCCACGCTAGATTCCTTCCCCTGTCCTTGATTGGGCCAACCCTTTCCCTGGCTACACTCTTGCTCTTTATATATGTATAAAAAGCCTTGGGATTTTCCTTAATCCTGTTTGCCAAAGACTTTTCAGGACCCCTTTTAGCCCTCCTTCCTCCTTGTTTTAGTTCCTTCCTACTTTCCTTATATTCCTCACAGCCTTCATATGTTCCCAGCCTTCCAGCCCTTACAAATGCTTCCTTTTTCTATTTGACTCGGCTCACAATATCCCTCATTATCCAAGGTTCACAAAACTGTCATATTTATCCTTCTTCCTCACAGGAACATGCCATCCTGAATTCCTATCAACTCACATTTGAAAGCCTCCCACATGCCAGATGTTGATTTACCCGCAAACATCCGCTCCCAATCTAGATTCTTCAGTTCCTGCCTAATATTGTCATTATTAGCCTTCCCCCAATGTAGCACATTCACCCAAGGAGTACTCTTATCTTTATCCAACAGGACCTTAAATCTTACTGAAATGCTCCCCTACTGAAACCTCAACACCCGGCCAGGCTCATTCCCCAATATCAGATCCAGTATGGCCCATTCCTTAGTTGGACTACATACATATTATTTCAATAAGCCCTCCTGGATGTTCGTTACAAACTCTGCCCCATCCAAGATCCCAGCACGAAGTGACTCCCAGTCAGTATAGGAGAAGTTAAAATCACGGACCACAATAACCCTGTTGCTTTTATACCTTTCCAAAATCTGCGAACATATCGGCTCGTCTATCACCCGCTGGCTGTTGGGAGGCCTGTAGCAAACCCCCAACATTGTGGCTGAACCCTTCCTATTCCTGAGCTCTACCCATATTGCCTCACTGCATGAGCCCTCCGAGGTGTCCTTCTGCAGTACAGTTGTGATATTCTCCTTAACCAGTAGTACAACTCCCCCACCCCTTTTACATCCCTCTCTATAATGCCTGAAACATCTAAATCCTAGAACGTTAATGGCCAATCCTGTCCCTCCCTCACCCAAGTCTCTGTAATGGCAACAACATCATAGTTCCAAGTACTAATCCAAGCTCCAAGTTCATCTGCCTTAGACTTCTAGCATTGAAACAAATGCCACAAAGCAGCTTGGATTGAACCATCGCGCTCCTGAAAGAGTTTTGGCGCCTTCTTGGGCTACAAACTCAACATGAGCAAAAGCGAGATCTTCCCGGTACACCCACAAGGACAGGGGCAGCACTAACGGGACTGCCGTTTAAACAAGCCTGACACAAATTCTGCTACCTGGGGATCCAAATAGCCCATGACTGGAAAGGGATCCACAAATGGAACCTCACCAGTCTGACAGAGGAAGTAAAAAAGGACCTGCAAAGATGGAACACACTCCCACTCTCCCTCGCGGGGAGAGTCCAGACGATCAAAATGAACTTGCTGCCCAGATACCTCTTCCTGCTTAGATCCATCCCAATCTACATCCCCAAGGCCTTTTACAAAGCATTAGACAAACTAATCATGCCGTTCGTATGGGGGCAGGAAGAATGCTAGAATCCCAAAGATGGTCTTACAAAAAACAAAATCCAGGTGGGGGGCTAGCTCTCCCAAACCTACAATTCTACCACTGGGCGGCGACGGCCGAGTGAATAAGGGGATGGATCAAGGAGCCAGAAGCCGAGTTGGAGTGCACAGAAGAGACCTCCTGTAAGAGGACCTCCCTGCGGGCCCTCGGCACGGCAGCACTCCCATCCCCACCCAAAAAACACTCCAGCAGCCCGGTGGTGATAGCCACCCTCCAGTCCTGGAACCAACTACTGCAGCAATTTGGCCTGACCAAAATGTCGGACAAAGCTCCCATCTGCAACAACCATAGGTTCATACCAGCACTGACTGACGCCACCTTCAAAAGGTGGAGACAGGACGGGGGGACACTGACAGTCAGGGACCTATACACCGACAGCAGGGTCGCAAAACTGGACGAACTGACAGAGAAATTCCAGCTAGCCAGGGGGAACGAGCTAAGGTACCTGCAACTCAAAAAGTTCCTATGAAAGTAGACAAGGCCTTACCCACAACTGCCACGACAGACATTACTGGAAGAGATACTGGACGCAAGCAAATTAGAGAAAGGAAACTGTAGCGACATGTATGACCGACTGGGAGAAGGGGCCGACACCGTACTGGACGCAACAAGAATGAAATGGGTGGAGGACCTGGGGATCGATATAGGGTGGGGACACTGGAGCGAAGCACTGCATAGGGTCAACTCCACCTCCACGTGCGCAAGGCTCAGCCTGATGCAACTAAAAGTGGTACATAGAGCCCACTTAACAAGAACCCGTATGAGTAGGTCCTTCCCAGACGTGGAGGATAGATATGAACGGTGCCAAGGGGGCCCGGCCAACCACGCCCACATGTTCTGGTCTTGCCCCAGACTTGTGGAGTACTGGACTACCTTCTTCGAGGCAATGTCCAAAATGGTGGGGGTGAGGGTGGAGCCATGCCCGAAAGTGGCGGTCTTCGGGGTTTCAGACCAGCCAGATCTATTCCTGGGTTGGAGGGCAGACGCCCTTGCCTTTGCCTCCCTGATCGCCCGCCGTAGAATCCTGTTCGGCTGGTGGTCAGCAGCGTCACCCAAAGCTGCAGACTGGCTGTCCGACCTCTCGGAATCTCTCCAAATGGAGAAAATCAAATTCGCCATCCGAGGGTCAGACGACGGCTTCCACAGAACATGGGAGCCATTCACCCAATTGTTCTGGGACCTGTTTGTGGCCAACAAACAAGCAGAAGAAAAGCCAAGATCCAGGGGAAAGCAGCCAAAGCATGAGAGGGAGAGATAGACGGGGAGGGGGGGGGGGGGGGGGGACGGGGAGGACGGGGGGACGGGACGGGACAGCTCAATCTAAGAGGAAGGAAAGGCGAACCACAGTTGGGGGGGGGGGGGGGGGACGTTAACTAACTTGACATCCACATGAACAGAGAAAAAGGAGAATACAGGCTGAGGACGGGAGGGCTGGCTGAAGCGGTAGTACGCACGAGAAGACAACGGCGGTGAAATCCGTCCGGGAGAAGCAAGGGGCAACACCGGCACCAGACCCATTCGAAGATTGCCCTCCGGAATTGTCTCTCCGGCACAAACAGATGCCTACTGTGTACATAACGGCAAGTATACTTTGTTCAAAAATCCAATAAAAATCATTCATTAAAAAAAAGCATTGAAACAAATGCACTTCAGATCACCAGTCCCATGTTCAGCAACATCTCCCGGCCTGCTCTTCCGCGGAGTCTTTTTAAAAAATACATTTAGAGTACCCAATTATTTTTATTTCCAATTAAGGGACAATTTAGCGTGGCCAATTCACCTACCCTACAGATCTTTGGATTGTGGGTGAAACTCACGCAGCCATGGGAGAATGTGCAAACTCTACACGGACGTGACCCAGGGCCGGGATCGAACCCGGGTCCTCAGCGCCATAAGCAGCAGTGCTAATCACTGCGCCACCATGCCGCCCTCTTCCACCAAGTCTTACTTTCCCTTTTCTCTAGTTCCCCCTTAGTTATTTCACCTTAAACTATTGCTCCGGTTCCCACACCCCCGCCACACTAGATTATACCCTCCACTGTGACACTAGCAATCCATCTGACCAGGATATTTATGCCCCTCCAATTTAATCGCTTATTGTCACAAGTAGACTTCAATGAAGCTACTGTGAAAAGCCTCTAGTCGCCACATTCCGGCGCCTGTTCGGGGAGGCCGGTACTGGATGCAAACGTCCTTCTTGTACAGGTCCCACCTGCCCCAGAAGAGATCCCAATGGTCCATATATCTGAAACCCTCCCTCCTACACCAGCTGTTTAGCCACATGTTTAGCCAAGTGCCATTAGATCACTGGAATAAGACTCCTCATACTTTTAGCTATAACACTGAAACTCCTTAGCAGACCTTCTAACCAACTGTAACTATGCGTTAGAGGCTGATTTTTCGTTTCAATTGCCGTGTTTAATACGTTTAAATTTGCAAACGATTAAGATAGTACAAATTCTAACGAAGTAATTTGAAGATTTGTTGCGCATTGCAGCCCCAGAAAGAATGGAATTTAAGAACACTAAGTGTTCAGATCACTTTTAAGAAGGCAGGAGATCCATAGATCATTTCTCCACTAATTTAAAGTTAAAAGCTAAAACCTGTAATTTTTTTGCGGTGGAATCTTCCATGATGCGGGACCAGATTGTGTTTGGTGCGAGTGAAAATAAGCTGAGGGAACGGTGCTGAGGGAATCGGTGCTGTCCTTGGAACAAACAGTTAAGATTTGTCAGGCTCACGAGCTAGCAGCACAGCATTCTAAAATGTTTCTCAGTAATGGCGGCGTCTTCATGGAGGAAAACATTCCGGTTGCTGCCCTTTTTCCAAAAAGGCGGGAAACCTCCAAAAAAAGGCGAGAAAATTCATGCAGCTTCTCGCACGCCAAACAGGTTAATGATCAGGACAAAGTATTTCTGTGCAAAACTTGTGGTCAAAGGCACAAATTAAGGCAGTGTCCGGCGTTTGGCTAGTTTTGTTCCAGATGCAAAGGAAAAATCACTTTGCTCCGAATTGTTATTCTGAGCTCAACCCCAGATCAATCAGCACAGTAGAAGACATGGAGCTGGATTCTCCATTTCTGAGGCTAAGTGCCGACACTAATGGAGGATCTGTGGTGTTTCACGACATTTGGCACGTAACCCTCACCGATTCCGCTACCAGTGAGGGGCTAGCACCGACACCGCGTGAAATACCCACAGATCACGTTTGGAGAATCGGCAGGTCCTTGCTGCACATGTGCAGCGCTGACAGGAGCAGCCGCATATAGGCCTACAGCCCCCACACACACACACACCAATCATGCTGTAAAAGATGACGTCGGCTGTGCTGGACCGCGTACCTGCCCACCCTGATCCCACAGCCCACCTCCTGCCCCCACTCCCCCAATCGCCCCAGGCCTGGCAGAAGCGCTCTGGCTAGCGGCACCGTTCCCGGCCATGTACGCCGATGCTGGACACTGTCCGCACACCCTCTCTCTCCTTCCGCAGGTGCCACGCCAGGCTCACGACCACTGAAACCACACGTGGCCCGCGCTGTCAGGAACCCGGCCCATCAGAGGCGGAGCATCGTGGGTGGGCCCGCTAATGACATTCCAATGTGGTGCCGACTGCGCGTGGCATGTGTCTCGTTGATGCCGATTAGGAGGGGGCGGAGCGTCGCAAACCGGTGTCAAACCGCCATCTGGTGCCATTCTTCACCGAATCGGCGTTTCCGATTTCGCCGGAATTTCGCTGGAGACGTCAAAGATTTCTCCAGCACTTAACAAAAGGCAAACTGATACTCCATTTAAAATAAATGGGGTTGATGAAGACAAATAGCTGCTACCACTTGAAGTGAACAGTAGAGTGGGCCAATTGAAGTTAGACACTGGTGCCAAAGCCTGCTGCTGTGAGAGGTTGTGGAGGAAACAGCAGACCACAACAAATGGGCGACCCTCCTGCCGGTGTACTGGAGTGCACCACCGGAGCGGTCAAGGCATCAGAACGGCATATTAAGGAGTCCGTGCACCGCTCAATGACAGCCATGGTGGCTGCATGGGCCTCATTATACCGGGTCTCCACTTCGGTCTCCAGCCTCTGTACTGACGTCAGTAGCCAGGTCCTCAGCGGATATCCCTTATCCCTCAAGAGCCAGCCGCCCATCCTGGGGTGCTCCTCAAAGAGGGTAGGGATGACCGACTGCCCCATGATGTGGTTCTCGTGCTCAATCCCCAGGAAGCGTGAACACACGTGCAATATCTTCAACTGGTGGTCGCCGACAAACTGTATGTTGAGGGAGTGGAACCCCTTTCTGTTAACATACGGCACCCCAGATGGCCCGGTAAGCGCAGGGTGACATGCGTGGCATCTATTACCCCCTGGACATGGGCATCCCGACGGTGGCAGAGAAACCTGCTGCCCAGACATCTTGCTGGGCTTGGTCCATGTCAAAAACGATGTAGTCTTCCGCCCGGGCGTACAGGGCATTTGTGACCTCCAGGATGCACCTGTGGCTGCGGCCTGCGTGATACCACACAGGTCCCCACTCAAGCCCTGGAATAATCTCTGGAATAATCCTGTGGCGTAAAGGTTCAGGGCTGCAATGACCTTGACAGCCACCAGGAGTGGGTGTCCTCCTCCGGCCATGGCACAGGTGCCACACCGTCTCCTTGTTGAGGTGGAGCCTCCTGCAGCACGCACTGTCCATCATTTGTTTGAACGACCAGTGGTGCCTGTACACCCTGGGCCATCGCGGGACTCCCCCTCTGGGTCCCTCCATGGCCTGCTGGGTGGCCGGGTCCTCAGGGTGTGGGACGGGGTCTGGCACATGGGCCACTGCCTCGAGCATCTGCAGACGTTGCTGCCTCCTTCTCCGACATTTGGCCGCATCGCATAGCACCAGCACCACTGGGGCAACCTCTGCGTCCAACATCCCTGCCATAGCGTTCAATATAGAAAAGGAATTGGGAGAGGGTGTTAGACTGACAAACAGCGGTGGCAGACAACCCGGGACTCTACATTCCCACACTGATCCCCCCCCCCCCCCCCCCCCCCCCTCCACCCGGAACGTCCGGTCCACGCACATCCGGCCGTAGAGGTTCCCCCTCACCGGACCAAAGACCCTGTATCCTGGACATCTGCTCAGAACGTCAACTGGATCGGCCGCTGGTACCCTCCCCCAGGCAGTCACCCACCCTCCGGCCATGGACATGTCCCCGGAACTTTGTCCCTCCCCCTGGGTATTAGAAGGTTGCTGGGGAGGCCGCTGAATGAGGGGAGGCGTTGGATAAGGGGTGGCTTCGTTAATTGTATGGAAATGGCACTTAAGTGGTGAGAATTGGTTTACTGCCACGATACGGCGAGATCTTGATTTTGCTTATGGGATCGGCCGGTTGCATCGTAAACTGTTTGTCGCCTGGCACGGTTCCCGTTTTCCAGCTGGCCTCATTTCACTCGAGCGAGAGCACAATGAGGCCTGAGAATGGCACCCTTTGTCTTCTTCACTTAAACCCTTACAAAAGTAATCATAGAATCTACAGTGTTGAAGGAGGCCATTCGGCCTATCGAGTCTGCATCAGCCCCCGGAAAGAGCACCCTACCCCAGCCCACACCTCCACCCTATCCCCATAACCCCACTTAACCTTTTTTGGACACTAAGGGCAATTTAGCACGGCCAATCCACCTAACCCGCACATCTTTGGACTGCAGGAGGAAACCGGAACACCCGGAGGAAACCCACGCAGACACGGGGAGAACGTGCAGACTCCGCACAGTGACGCAAGCCGGGATTCGAACCTGGGACTCTGGAGCTGTGAAGCAACTGTGCTAACCACTGTGCTACCGTGCTGCCCCTTTTTTTTCCATATGAACAGTTTTTTAATTTTTGTAGAACAACGCATAAAAAAAGTCTAAAAGGGGTCAAGGACAATAAAAGACCCAGAAGGTAGGCTCAGAAAATGAAAGAATGATACTGATGCCTAACAACTGTCTTCCTTACCAGCCCTGGCTTGTCTGCAAGTTTTTCTACTATACTACTTGATGCAAGCATCCCAGAATAAATCAGAAGAAAGTTAAAAATACATTTACTTGGCATACCCGAGTGGCAATGTCCACTGCACAATGATCTCACCACATAATTTCATATTTACAAACTAGACAAACTAGCTTGCTAAGATGTTGCCCTGGTGGTTCAGCTATAAAATGCAATTTTTAATAAAAGAATTATGCTAGAATGACTGTAAAAATCAGCATTTACCCAGGGTTGCGTTTGAAAAGTAAGACCCTAGCCAAGGCAACACTTCAGGCATTACCATTTGCATCAGCACGCAAGGCTGCTTTAGGGAAAAGGGCAGGAAGTCAGCTAGGTTCCCATTCCTGACTGCCATCTGCTAACTTAAGCTGGAATAATTCCCATTTGCGTAATGTTAGATGAGAATAAATTTGGCTAAATTCATTCTGGTCAACATTAAAGGGTGCATAGAGAAGATGGCCACTAAGGTGAGGGTGGTATCTCCAGCGTCATATTCCAAAACAAGGCAGTGCCTTCAGCAGAGGGAGGCAGGAGGACATTTGAGGAGGAAAAATAGGCATCTTGATTCACCAAATTGTCCACTTAACTGTTGCAGCAAATAAGATAAGTGGGATATGTGGTGATATCATGGTAAGTTGTAATTCACCGACTGACCACTAGGAGTCTCATTAGTATATAAGTAAATGTTAGTCAGGTGACCTCACACTGACTGGCGAGCTGGAAGAGAGAGCTTGCCTGTGCATGATTATACTGTTATTCATCTGTTGTTTTGTATATAGTTGACCCACAATTAATGTTAATAAATCGTTTATAGCTTTAGCTACAAGTGTTCTTGTAATATAAATCAGGCCTTTCGACAAGAACATTACAGGATACATTGCCACATAGGTTAACCAAACACAAATCGGAGAGCATCAATATACTTGTGCAGGAAACACTTAAGAAGATATATCTCCATGTCCCCCTTTGTTTGATGAAGTCGTTAAACACAAGCAAGCTGGAGAGTTTAAATGTGACCATCATTCTGCTATATTTTATGTTTTCTATTCTTGGCTAGTCTCTAGAACTACTGAAATAAATTATTCAATTTACTTACTGTAGGAGGAAAATGCAGAAAATGTGGTAATCTTGCATCATATGCACACACAATTACTTTCATTAATTCTGAGTAAATAGATTGTTTCAGCTGAAGTAACGTTGAATTGCAATTAATTGCTTGACGCCTGTGATTAGTTTAAAGACTGAAGGGATCAAACGGATTATTTCTGCCAGGCACACGGCAGTTTCCCATCTTCTCAGGTAGAATTCCGATGGAGCACCATTACATCAAAAAACTCAAAAGTCACCTGAAATAGCTTGTTCAGTTTGAAGAAATTATTCAACAAAACTGATTCAGGTGTATCTCAAACAATGGCCCAAGTCTGAACCCATGTGTCTAATTCTGATCAGACTGAAATTAACCACTTAGCTGCAAACGTTGAAAAGGTTCTGCCTTCAGATGGAGGATCCTGCAGAACTCCTTCAATGCAGGAATCCTCATTGGCAGCAGAAAAGAGAATCGGTATAGAAGATGCCCTCCCTCCATTTTACAACACTGGCTGCCGTATTCTGTTAGGTGTTTAACGATCCACCAGCATCCCGTGTGCTAGTGAAATGTGCAGGTGTATAAGTAGGTAGATGGGTGAGCAGGTGGGCAGGGTGGCTGGCAGCTGGCTAGGGTAGGTGAGTGGGTGGCTTGATCGTCAGGGGTTTATTAGGTCCGGGCTAGTCAGTAAAATAAAAGCAAAATGCTGCAGATTCTGAAATAAAAACAGAATATGCTGAATAAACTCAGCAGCTTGGGCAGCATCTGTGAAGATAGAAACAGAGTTAACATTTGGAGTCCATATGGTTCTTCTTCAGAGCTGAAGAGGGGTAGAACTGTGATTTATTACATAATTGGAAAGGAGAGTGGAGGAAGTGGAGCAGAATAGGTCAGGAATTGGTCAGAGCAAAGAAGAGATTGACAAAGATATGGACACAAGACAAAGGGAGTGTTAATGGTAGCATTAAGGACTAACGAAGGTGCTGATAGTGGCATAAAGGCAAGATAGCAGAATGTGTTAATGGGAGAACTAAACTCAGTTATCAATGAAAGCAAAACTAAAGAACAAGTGACAGGTGGCCCTGTGGGGAGGGTTAGTTTGTTTTGGGACAAATAAAGAAAACAAAAACAGGGTCAAGATGGAGGGAAATCTCAAGTTCTAAAAACTCAATGTGGATTCCAGAAGGTTGTAATGTGCCTCATCAGAAAATGAGGTCCTGTTCCTCCAGTTTGCATTGCGCTTCTCCGGGGCATTGCAGCAGGCAAAAGACGGATATGTGGGCATGAGAGCAAGATGGTGAGTTGAAATGACAAGTGGCATGAAAGTTAGAGTCATGCTTGCAAACTGAGCAAAGGTGTTCCGCAAAGTGGTCTCTCCAAGTCTGCATTTACACTTCTCCAATGTAGAGGAGATCGCATTGGGAGCAGCAAATACAGACCAAATTGAAGGAGGTGCAAGTGAAATGTTGGTTCACCTTATTTGTGTTTGGGGCCTTGGACAGTGAGGAGGAAGGAGGTGAAGGGGCAGGTGTTACACCTTCTGCCATTGCCTGGGAAGGTGTTGTTGGAAGGGGATGAAGGGTTGGGAATGATGGAGGAATGTAACAGGAGAGTCACGGAAAGAATGGCCCCTGTGGAATGCTGACGAGGGTTGAAGGGAAAATGTCTTCCTTGGTGGCATCAAGGTGTTGGCGGAAATGCTCGAGGGTGATCTTTTGAATGCGGAAGCTGGTGGGGTGACAAGTGAGGACAAGAGAGACTGTATCAAGGTTCTTGAAGGGAGAGGAAGGACTGGGGAGAGGAAGGACTGGGGGCAGAGGTCAGACATGTTTGAGTGCCCTATCAACCGCAGTGGGGGAGAAACCTCAGTTGAGGGAAAAGGCAGACATGTCAGAAGTGTTGTTTTCTAAGATGGCATCATCAAAACAGATGTAGCAGAGGCGGAGAACTGGAAGAATGGGATGGAGTCCTTGCAGGATGTGGGGTGTGAGGTGCTGTAGTCGAGGTACCTTTGCGAGTCGGTAAGTTTGTAATGAGTATTGGTGGACAGTCTATCGCTAGAAATGAAGACAGGAGATCAAGGAAGGGAAGTGTCAGAGATGGACCATGTGAAGTTGAGAGAGGGGTGGAAATTGGATGCAAAAATAAATACTTATTTCCTGGTCCAGGTGACAACATGAAGCTTCACCGACATAGATGTAATGGGGGGAAAAAAAAGAGTTGTGGGACAGGGCCTGAATAGGACTGGAACAAGGAATGTTCCAGATAACCGACAAAAAGACAGGCATAACTGGGGCCCATGAGGGTACCCACAGATACACCTTTTACTTGCAGGAAGTTAGACAAGTTAAAGGAGAAATTATTGAGTGGGAGAACAAGTTCAGCTAGGCAGACGAGAGTGGATAGGGATTGTTAGGGCCTCTGCTCAAGAATTAAGTGGAGAGCCCTCTGACCCTCCTTGTGGGGATAGAGGTCTCGAGGGGTTGGATGCCCACAGTGAAGAGGTAGTGGTTAGGGCCGGGAAACTTGAAATTGTTGATTGGACGTAGGGCATCAGAGGAATCAGATGGGAAGGAACTGGAAAAGGGGAGACAGAATCGATTCATGATAGGAAGAAATATGTATAGTTACCCAAGAGTTAGATGTTTCTGTCTAACATTTCACGAGTTTATCCAGGTAAGTAAGTCAGAACTATCTGAAGTCTCTGACTCAAACGTAGAGTCGGAGACATTTTTGGTGGGTTCTGGGAACAGCGGAATTTCCGATCACAAGATCAAATTTTCAAAGCAAATACCATGGAGGGTTATGAAGTGCACCTTGAAGGGTAGGTTCAGTCTTCAACAAACCAGAGACTGGCAGATCTAGGCCCACATTTTGTAGCAGGGTACAGTTTAACAAACTTCAACACATTAGTCTATTAATCCTCTTCATAGACCAATGGACTATGATAGGTATAATTTCATATGTGGTACAAGAACTTCAAAACATCACCCAAGTGGCCATTCTTCATTCATGACACCCCCACAACCCAAAGCTGAGTATCTCCAACAGGACATTAAAGAATGAAGCCCATAAACCTATGAGTTTGGAGCAGGGCCATAACATGTGCTATGGCTAGCCAGGCCAGGGCAGCATGGTGGTGCATTGGTTAGCACTGCTGCCTCACGGCACCGAGGTCCTATGTTCGATCCTGTCCCTGGGTCACTGTCCCTGTGGAGTTTGCACATTCTCCCCATGTTTGCTTATGTTTCGCCCCCATAACCCAAAGATGTACAGGCTAGGTGGATTGGCCATGCCAAATTGCCCCTTAATTGGAAAAAATGACTTGGGTACTCCACATTTTTAAAAAAATTCCGAGCCAGGCCAAGAGAACAGCAATCACACATTGGAAAAAAACACTCATTCCTGTCCCAGTCCTGTGAAGGACCTTAAACTGAACCAGGCTGAGCGGGCACATGATGACATGAAGTTAACCCTGTGAAGGGCTTCACTCCAAACTCCATCAGTAAGAATGGGGACAAATTCACTTTCCCATTTCACCCTCACACCGTTCAACGGAGCAGAACCTGATGAAAGAATATGGCCATATAGATCCGAAATAGACACCACACCAGGCCGAGCTAGGGACATAATCCTCCTTATCAAGGAAGAAGGTGGTGCCAGAGGAAAGGAAGCAAAATCCTTAGGCAAGAAATTGTGAACTTGAAAATACCAAAAGAAGCTGGCATTGGGCATCTGGAATTTATCAGCTAAATCCCTAAAACAGGCAAACCTCCCGTCCACGAACAAGTCCCCAAACCGCTCCACGCCCTTCCTTTCCCAAAATATAAATGCTGGGTCCAACCCAGATGGCAGGAAAAGGTGATTGTTTTAAATAGGGGCTAGTAAAGAAAGGGAATGAAGCTTAAAATGCTGTCTAAACTATTTCCAAATCCTAAGAGAAGAGACCACCACTGGAAAATCTGGTGGGAGAAAAAGGCAATGGTGCAGTGATCATGGCAAGAAGAGTGAAGAAGAGCAGGACCGAACCTCCAGCTGTGCCCAAATAGATTTGGGGTCATTAATCCACAACAGGTGTTTTTTAATGTTAGCAGTCCAGTAATGGAACAATAACTTCTTGGGAGGCCAAGCCCCCCGGCTGCCTGTCCCTTTGTAGCGGAATGCTGCAGATTGTAGGATTCTTACCCACCCAAATGAAAGAGGATATCAATTTATTGACCTTGATAAAAAACAAACTTGAGGGAAAAAAATGGGAAGACATTGAAAGAAAAGAAAATCCTCAAGAGCACATTCATTTTAATAGTCTGAACCCTACCCGCCAGGGATAGAGGAAGGCTATTCCACCTCGGCAAATTTGTTTTGATGCTATTAACCAGACTTGTGTAGTTCAGCTTATGAAGTGAGGCCCAGTCGTGGGCCATCGGGACCACCAGATAGTGAAAATGTGTCTCGGAAAGTTGATTCGGTAATTTCCCCAATTGGGCTCGCCTCCCAGGGGGTTAACTGGGAAACATTCTTTTGTGAGGGCCACGAAGAATCCAGCAGGAGTTTCAAGGATACAAAGAAATATCATTTATTTATAATAACATATATATACACAACAGCAGCAATCTCGCTTGCTGCTTACTCCTTCCTGCTGGTTCCAAACTGGCCAGCTTTATTTATACAGGGAGTCTGCTAATGATTTCGCCATCCCCTTCATTGGGGAAGCTCATACTCCCACAGGATCGTGGGATTGTCATTAGTCCCCAGCCAATGGTAAGCAGGCAGGTTATAACATCCCTCCCAAAGTCCAAGGAATCCACCAAAGACCCTGGCGAAGGAGGGCGTCGGACTCGTTTTGCCGCAGGCCGGACACCATTTGCACGAGGCGCTGGATCGGGCGGCGTGTAAGGAGATGGAGACCGGCGCTTCCGTGATGAACGGCGTAACGGTTGTACATCCACGGCCCGTGGGCCCAAGGATTCCCCCTCTGATGCGTCCTGTGTATCCATCTCGGAGTCAGAGTCTGCTGCCTCTGTCATCTCGGCGTCTCTATCTCCACGCGGTTCTGTAACGACCTGCGCAGGCTTTGAGTGTGGCACCAGAGGAAGATTGTGAGGACTACTTTCCATTGTCTCTGGTCTCTGCGGCTGTAGAAATGAGCTCCAGGGGCAGGGTATCTTTGGAAGGGATAGTCTTCTGGACCGAACGTGGTCTACATGTTTGCGCTGAAGACGACCCTGGGCTTGCACCTGATAAAATATAGGGCCCGTTTAGCGAAAGATTACGCCAGGGACCACTGGGCACCACCAGCAAAATTGCGAACGAACACTGGGTCACCGGGCACAAACTGCCGAATTGGCCGATGCCGAGAAAAACCCTGTCCCTGCCGTTCTTGTGTGCGCCGTACTTTTGCGCCAATGTCCAGAAAACCATACTAAGGCGGGTGCGAAGTCTCCGGCCCATCAGGAGTTCTGTGGGAGCTACCACAGTCACCGCATGGGGGGTGGTCCTATACGAAAACAAAAAGCGAGCCAGTCTCGTGTCCATTGACCCGGAAGTCTGCTTCTTTCGGCCTCGTTTGAATGTCTGCACTGCGCACTCCGCCAACCCATTTGAAGCCGGGTGGTAAGGGACAGTGCGAATATGGCGTATGCCGTTCACCTTCATGAACCTCGCAAACTCATCACTGGTGAATGGAGTGCCGTTATCCGTGACCAGCACCTCGGGGAGGCCATGTGTACTAAAAGACAAACGCATCTTCTCAATTGTTGCGCAGGACGTTGTGCCTAGCATCTTATCCACCTCTAGCCATTTAGACTGGGCGTCGACTAATAAAAGGAACATGGATCCTTGAACAGGGCCGGCGAAATCCGCATGCAAGCCACCCTGGCTATTCCCAGTGATGTAGGGGCGCGGCCGGCGGAAGCTTCTGATGCTCCTGACAAATGGAGCAGTTTTGGGCCACCTTCTCAATGTCGGCGTCGAGGCCTGGCCACCAAACATAACTCCGGGCCAACATTTTCATTTTGGTCACACCTGGATGCCCATTGTGCAAGTCCCTTAGTATCAGCTCCTGTCCTTTTTCCGGGACAATCACACGCGTCCCCCACAAGAGGATGCCATCTTCCATGCTGAATTCTGACAGCTTGGAGGAAAATGCCCGCAACTCGCCTGGGAGCTGTCTATGCTGCCCCACTAAATTCACAAGTTCATCAAATGTTTGCTGTCCGGCGCAGCTGGGTACGCAAGGCTCCTAATCACCCCAAATGTATGCGGGCCGCAGGCGGCGAGCAATATGACCACCTGGCGGTCGTTTTCGGTGATATTGTTTGGCCGGAAATAGTAACGCAACCGTTGTGCATACTGGTTCCAGCTTTCCAGCGCAGCATCAAAAACATCCAAACGTCCGTACAGAGGCATGGTGTAATAGAAAACACCTTCCAACCTGTATCCAACAAAAATCCAGGGAGGTGGCTTCAGCAGTGTAGACAGCTATTCACTTTAACCCTCGTCGACAGTTTTGTGAGGGCCACGAAGAATCCAGCACGAGTTTCAAGGATACAAAGAAATAACATTTATTTACAATAACATATATATACACAACAGCAGCAACCTCGCTTGCTGCTTACTCCTTCCTTCTGGTTCCAAACTGGCCAGCTTTATTTATACAGGGAGTCTGCTAATGATTTCTCCAACCCCCTCATTGGGGAAGCTCATACTCCCACAGGATTGTGGGATTGTCATTAGTCCCCAGCCAATGGGAAGCAGGCAGGTTATAACGCATTCACTCTTACCCAAGTTCAACTTATACCCCAAGAAGGAGCCAAAGGTGTGAAGCAGCTTCAATACGTATTCTATGAAGGGGGCTGGTCCGTAATATAAAGAAGTAAGTAATCCGCATAAAGAGACACCCGATGCTCCAACTCATTCCAACAAATATCCTTCCACTGACTCTAAGAACTCATCGCGACAGTCAGCGGCTCAATTGGCAGAACAAACAAGAGTGGAGACAGTGGGCAACCTGGTCCAGTGCCCTTATTCAAGAGAAAATAGTCAGTGTTCAGAGTGTTCGTACGAACACTGGCAGTAGGGACATTATATAACAGGTGAATCCAGGAAGCAAATTTATGACCAAATCCAAAGCTAAGAATCTCAAATAAATACCTCCACTCCACTATCAAATCCCTTTCAGCATCCAAAGAAAGTACCACCTCCGGCTCGGTACTGGGAGGGGGAAAGGATAACATTATTGTTATTTTTTTTTTTTTAATTTTATTCTCCTTTTTCACATTTTCTCCAGAATTTACACCCACCAACAATAAACAATAACCAGCAACAGATATGTCAATCCCCATAACAATAACAACGCTCCCATCCTCCCACCAACCCCCAAACATCAGCCCGCATGTTTACATAAACAAACGATAAAAAGAAATCAGGGATTACCCATCGTCACCCTTAATATACACAGCCCCCCTCCCCCCCAACCCTCTCACCCATCCCCCCCCCAACTAATGTTCTATGTTATCCAGTTCTTGAAAGTGCACAATGAATAGTGCCCATGACTTATAAAACCCCTCCGAGCTTCCCCCTCAGTTTGAACTTAACCTTCTCAAGGGTCAAGTATTCCAATAGGACCCCCGCCACGCCAGGGCACAGGGTGGAGAGGCTGCTCTCCATCCCAGCAGGATTCGCCTTCGGGTGATCAATGAGGCGAAGGCTATGATATCTGCCTCCGCACCTGTTTCCAACACTGGCTGGTCCAACGCCCCGAATATGGCCTCCCGGGAACCCGGGTCCAGTTTCACGCGCACCACCTTAGAAATTACCCTAAAAACCTCCTTCCAGTACTCCGCTAGCTTTGGATAGGATCAAAACATATGAACGTGATTAGCGGGGCCCCCCCTGCAACGCTCACACACATCTTTTACTCCTTCAAAAAATCGGCTCATCGTCGCCCTCGTGAGGTGCGCTCTATATACCATCTTCAGCTGTATCAGCCCCAGCCTCGCACATGAGGTGGAGGCATTCACTCTCTGGAGCACCTCACACCAGAACCCCTCCTCTATAACCTCTCCCAGCTCTTAGGATAACATTTAACAGGCAACTTATATTGGTCGACAACTGTCAATCCTTTATGAAGCCTGTTTGATCCTCCAATCTTTTATTTGGCAGGCAAGGTTCCAATCACAGTGCCAACACCTTAGCGAGTAGTTTGATGTCCGTATTCAGAAACATTATAGGGTGGTATGAAACACACGGTCAGGTCTTTATTTTTCTTAAGAAGCAGGGAAATGGAAGCTTGAGTGAGGGTCTAAGGGAATCACTAAACA
Organism: Scyliorhinus torazame; assembly: GCF_047496885.1. Taxonomy (NCBI): domain Eukaryota; kingdom Metazoa; phylum Chordata; class Chondrichthyes; order Carcharhiniformes; family Scyliorhinidae; genus Scyliorhinus; species Scyliorhinus torazame. The sequence continues at coordinate 92,741,533 of NC_092713.1, forward strand.
TGTCAATGTTTAACATATCGCACAAGCTTTTCCAAGAACGTCTTGGAGAGTTCAACCGTAAAGCCATCGAGACCAGGGGCCTTGCCAGACTGCATCAGCCCAATACATGTTAAAATTTTGTATGGGCACAGTGGGGAGTCTTCCTCATTGCTCACACCCAACTCAACCGTTGAGATGGGTAGGCCGACCAGAAATGCGGAGATGACCAATTTATTGGCAGGGGATTCTAATCTATAAAGATCGTGGTAAAAGGATTTAAAAACCACATTAACCTGGGGAAAGGCAGAAACAGGGTTACCGCCCGAATTAAGTATCTGGGTAATCTCCCGGGAGCCCCCTGAGTTGGTGAGCCTGAAGGTGGCTGGCCTTCTCGCCTCATAGAATGTGCCCCTGGAGCATTGTAACTGACGTACCAACCTTCCACTAGACCATAGCTCAAACTGGGTATGTAATTCTTTCCTATTTGCCAATAGCTCCAGAGTAGAATCAAAGGAGTACTGGTGATCCACCTCTAGAATGGAATCCATCAGCCTCTGCTGCTCCAACCTAGCCGTCTTCAACACATACCTGTAAAAAAATAACTAACTGCCACCCTCCCCTCAAGGACTGCGTTTTTAAAAATATATTTTATTACAAACATGTATCAAAACAGGTTACAGCAAATAAACACCCTGGGAAACATACTTCCCAACAATTAACTACACCGTCTGTACAGATTTCTGTCCTTTTTCTCCCTTCCCCCTTGACAAACAGCTCCTCAAACACGGTCACAAACATCCCCCACCTTTTCTCAAACCCCCCTGCTGAGTCCCTTAACTCATACTTTATCTTCTCTAACCGCAGGAAGTTGTACAGGTCACCCAACCAAGCCGCTATCCACGGTGGCGATGCTGATCGTCACTTCAGCAAAATTCGCCGCCGTGCAATCAGAGGCAAAGGCCACGACATCGGCCTTCCTCCTCTCCACGAGGCTCCGGCTTATCCTCCACTGTCCTGGCTGAGACCGCGAACACTCCCGCCAGAATCTTCCCAATTTTCCGCAACCCCAAAACATGTGCGCGCGATTCGCCAGCCCACACCTCTCAAACTCATCTGCTACCCCCTGAAAGAACCCACTCATTCTCGCCCGAGTCATATGCACCCTGTGCGCCACCGTAAACTGTATCAGGCTCATCCTTGCACAAGAGAAGCTCCCATTTACCCTTCGCAGTCCATACTCCCCAATTGATCTCCCTACCCAACACCGCTTCCCATTTCTCCTTGATCTTCACCACCCGCTCACCTCCCTGCTCCCCCAGCCACATGTATTTATCTCCAATTCTGTCGTCCCTTTCCACATCCGGGAGCAGCAGTCGCTCCAGCAGGGTGTATCCTGGCAAGCTAGGGAACCCCCTCCAGACCTTTCGCGCAAAGTCCCTAACCTGCAGATACCTGAACTCACTCCCCCTTGGCAGCTCTACTCTCCGCCTTAGCTGCTCCAGACTGGTGAACCCTTCCTCCAAATACAGATCCCTCACCTTGACCCGGCCCACTTCCCCCCACCTCCTGTATACACTATCCATCCCACTCACCCCCCCCCCCCCCCCGGCTCAAACCCATGGTTCTCGCACAGCAGCATTAGCAACGACATCCCTTCCACCCTAAAATGCCTCCTCAGCTGATTCCATATCTTCACCGTGGACTGCACCATTGGGCTCCCTGAATGCCTACTCAGAGCCATTGGCAACGCTGCCGGCACCATAGCCATCAAACTAGACCCCTTACAAGAGTCCTCCTCCATCCTAACCCACTCTACCCCTTCTCCTTCCCACCACCGTGGCACCTTGTCCACATTCACCGCCCAATAATAATGAAGCAAGTTCGGCAATGCCAACAGGGCATTCGGCAATGCAACAGGGTCCCCCCACCCTCATCACCTTCTCCGTCCATATAAAGTCCGAGATGATCGAGTCTAATTTCCGAAAAAAGGCCTTTGGTATAAAGATCGGGAGAGCCTGAAAGACAAACAAGAACCTCGGCAGAATATTCATTTTCACCACTTGGACCCTCCCCGCTGACATTAAGTGCAATATATACCACCTCCTAAGATCCTCCCTGTTCTCCTCCACCAGCTTCGTTAAGTTCCACTTATTGAGCCCCGTCCATTCACTCGCTACCTGAATCCCCAAATACCTAAACCTATCCCTCGCTACCGGAAATGGCATCCCCCCTAAATTAACCCACTGTCCCAGCTCATTCACCAGGAAACCGCGCTTTTCCCTACATTCAGCTTGTACCCAGAGAACACTCCAAACCTCCCCAGTAGGCCCATAATCCTTCCATTACTCGCCAACATATCCGAAACATACAGCAAGAGGTCATCGGCCAATGACTCTATGGCCAGCACAAACAGCAACGGCGACAGCGGGCACCACTGCCTCGTACCATGTGGAAGTCAAAGCTTTGTGAGCTCATATCATTCACCCTCGTCCTTGGTGTCACATACAACTACCGCACCTATGCCACAAATCTCAGCCCAAATCCAAACCTTCCCAAAACCTCGAACAAGTACCACCACTCCACCTGATCAAATGCCTTCGCCGCGTCCATGGACACCACCACCTCCAGTACCCGAGCCCCCGACGGATCCATCACCACATTCAACAGCCTTCTTCTATTACTCACGAGCTGCCTGCCTTTCACGAAGCCTTTTGATCTTCTGCAACCACCCCCGGGACAAAGTCCTCCATCATCTCCGCCAACAACTTAGCCAACACTTTCACATTCGTGTTCAATAGTGATATGGGTCTATGCGATCCACATTCCACCGGAACCTTCCCTTATTTTGGGATTAGTGTGATTACTGCCTGCGTCATCGTCTCCGGCAAATCCCGCTTCTCCAGTACTTCATTAAACGCCCCCAACAGATGTGGTGCCAGGTCCATCGTGAATTCCTTATAAAATTCCACCGGGTACCCGTCCGGCCCAGGGGCCTTCCCCGACTTCATACCCCTGATACTATCCAGCACCTCCCTCAGCCCCAGAGGCTCCTCCAACGCCTGCCTCTTTGCTTCCTCCTCCTGGGGAAAATCCAGCTCGTCCAGAAACTGCCCCATATCCCCTTCCTCTCCCCCTGGGTCTGTTTCGTAAAGTCCCTGGGAATACTCCCTAATTGCCTCGTTTATCTTCCCCGGCTCTGACACCACATCCCCAACCCCAGTCCGTATCTTCAATGTTTCCCTGCACGCAGCCTCGCTCCGCAGCTGGTGCACCAGCATGCGGCTCGCCTTCTCCCCATACTCATATTGCACTCCTCTTGCCCTACGCAGTTGCCCTACCGTCCTCCCCGTTGTCAGCCTGTGAAACTGCCCCTGCAACTTTTTCCTCCTCGCCAATCCTTCCACGGTGGGCACCCTCGAATATTCCCTGTCCACCTCCACTATCTCGCTCACTAGACGGTCATGTTGCTCCCTCCTTTCCCTATCCGCACAAGCCTTAAACAAAATAATTTCCCCTCCAGACCACTACCTTCAGTGCTTCCCAAAAAAATGGTTGCCGACACCTCCCCATTCTGATTCAACTCCACATACTCCTTGATTGCCGCCCGCACCTTATCACAAAAACTTCCATCCGCCAACAACCCTGAATCAAACCTCCACACCAGCCTCTGCTCTCATCCCGATCTAAACCAAATCTCCAGCCACTGGGGCCCATGGTCCAAGATAACTATCCTCGCATACCCCTATCCTCGCATACCCCCTTCACCACAACCAAAATCTCCCGACACACTACAAAGTAATCGATCCTCAAATACACCTTCTGGACATGTGAAAACAAGGAATACTCCCTTCCCCTGGGTTCTGAAAACACCATGGGTCCACCATACCCATCCTCTCCATAAACCTCCCCTGCTCCCTCGCCATTCGTACCCTACCCATCGACCTGGGGCTTGACCTATCCACCCTCGGCTCCAGGACACAGTTAAAATCTCCTCCCATGATCAACTGGTGCATGGCCAAATCCGGGATTGCTGCCAGCAACACCCTCAGAAAACCCACATCATCCCAATTTGAGGCATATACATTTAGCAACACCACCAGTGCCCCTTCCAATACCCCACTCACAATCACATATCTCCCACCTGGATCCCTCACCTCCTTTGCACTCACAAATTTTTGCTCATTAAAATTGCCACTTACCTCGATTTCAAATCAAACCCCGAGTGAAAAACCTGCCGAACCCACCCCTTCCTTAACCTAACCTGGTCCTTCACACCGAGGTGCGTCTCCTGCAGAAAGACCACCCCTGTTTTCAAGCTCCTGAGGTGCGCGAACACCCATGACATTTTAACCGGCCCAATCAGTCCCCGGACGTTGCATGCTACCAACCTTATTGGAGGCTTATGCCTCCAAATCCCTCTACCGTCCGTCATCTTCCCTACTTAACTCCAATCCCCTTAATTCCACTCTATACTTAGCCATCCCAGATGGCCCTTTCCTCCGCCCCTGACCATGTCATCTCTCACTCCCTGCCATGTCAAAACCACCTCCCCCACCCCTCCCCCTTTTCCTCCCCCCTTCCCCCCCGGCCTCCTCCATAAACCCCCCCCCCCTTCTTCCTAACTCACCCGCCTTCCTATTTCTCTTAATGTGAGGCCCCTCATTGATATCATGCAAAACCACATGACAGGTTTCACATGTATGCTGTACACGTGTGTCTCACCGTTACCATCGTAAAATGACCAAAGGCATATCACAGGAGTGTCTTCAGGCCAAATTTGACACTGCACAACAAGATATTAGGACATATGACTAAAAATGTGATCAAAGATGAGGGGCAGTCGCCCAATTGATTAGAGATACTGGCTGGGATTCTACACCTCCATTCTCGGCAGGCTGGAAAGACGATGGGGGGCAGAGAGTCTAACAGGAGCCCCCAAACAGCTTTTACGTCGGTGGGATTTCCCGTTCAGATTGTCCACACCTCCCACCAATGATTTAATGGGCTTCCTATTATGAAAGATCAGGATCCATGGGGACTTTATCTTTTTATTTATTATCTGATTAGGGCGCCCATTCCTCTCAGTAGCCATGGTTGCTGGTGGGATGGGCTCATTCAGAGTTTTTTTTCCTAAATGTTTGTAAATACGGTGGGAAAACCCAGCAAGGCAGGTGTCGGAATGCCCTCCGCTTTTCCCACCCGATACAATACTTAGGGAAAAGGGGCTCTCCAGTGTGCCCACCTCTGGCACTGCCAGGATGATACTGCTCCGCCATTTCAAACCACCGAACTGTGCGCTCCCGCAGCAGTCAGCACAACCGATTTTCATTTTGAAAACTAGAATTGATTCGGGCCAGCGTGACGTCACATTGGGCGGGTGGGAGGGTAAGGCGTAGGCGGACTTTACTCCGTCAAGGCTTGCTGTATACTGTTGCTCTTATTAGCCTTAGTTTTATTAGCTCTAATTATGTCACCTTTGCTCACGAGTCGCCAGGTATCTTTCTGATACCGCCACGTGGTTCAAGCTGTAGTTATGATTAATAAGTCAGCACACCGCTTAGTAAGATTAAAATCAACGGTCATTTATTATGTACAGCAATAAATACTTATACAATAATCCTACTTTCTAGACTACTACCTACCACTACTGGCCAATACTTAACTTTTGGGAATGGCCCACCAGGTCAGGGAAACAAATGGTTTATCGAATTGGGTCTGGCCTGCGGGATTCAAAGGCTGATACAGGTCGATGGCTAGGAGTCTCTATCGGGTAGCGATCGCTGGAGTCAAACCTACGGTTGCTGGTCGATGGTTCTTGCGAAGGTTGCGAGCAGGAGAAGAAAGGAGAGAAGGGTCGATCTGAACTTGGCCCCTATCTTTTATAGGTCCCAGGGGCTTCCCGCCTCTCGGGGCGGACCCTGACCCTGGTCCCTAGTGATTGGACTTGTTCCCAATCACTGGGTTCGATATGCTCCAATAATGGGATGATTCCTTGATCGGGGGGTGGTCGTTCACCTGTCTTTGTCTGGGCCACTGCTGGCGCCGAGTGGTCTGGATCGGCATTCAATTGCTAATATGTTGCAATTGTTCCCGGGGATAGCCGATTAAACTGCAGATGTCTGGGTTGATGGGCTGCTAATGGTCGCAGGTATCGATCTGGGCCAACTTCCCCAGAGCCGAATACGCTATTCTGTCTGCAGCTGTCCGTTTGTGCCCTGTTGGCTGCTTTTCCCATCAGCCTTTTCGGTTAGCCATTTTACATCGGGTTTTGGCCAAATTAATCGGGAATCAGCCATTTTAGGTGGCTACAATACAGAATCATAGAATTTACAGTGCAGAAGGAGGCTATTTGGCCCATCCAGTCTGCACCGGCCTTGGAAAGAGCACCCTTCTTAATCCCACATCTCCGCACTTTCCCCCTAACCCAGTAACCCCACCTAACCCTTTGGACACTAATGGGGCAATTTTGCGTAGTCAATCCACCTAACCTGCACATCTTCGGACTGTGGGAGGAGACCGGAGCACCTGGAGGAAACCCTCGCAGACACGGGGAGAAAGTGAAAACTCCACACAGACAGTTGCCCAAGGTCAGAATCGAACCTGGGACCCTGGTGCTGTGAGGCAGCAGTTCTAGCCACTGTGCCACCGTGCCACCCCACAGGTACATGCCAAAGGTAAACTTTAGGCCTAAGGCCATATCTGTCTCACTACCTGTTACAGCGTATTAGCAGATCTCGTGGTTGGCGTGTAATTATGTTCCCGGCAATAGGACTCCCATCAATTAAGGAAGACTTAAAAGCAAACTAGGTTCTCATCAATAATTTCTAAATTTCAGGTAGACATCTATGTCCTACACCGAGCAAACTCCACAATCTATCAATATCTAATCTATCAATGATAAATTGATTGCAATCATCACTTAAGTGGTGTTTAAGCTTGAAAACATAAATGTACATCTCTTATATATATTTGAATCTAACACAACAATGTATGCTGGAAGAATGTGTACATTTAATTACTTTAATTAAAATATTATCCACAAAACTCTTGATTCAATTCAACGGGTAACGCGATAATATGATCAGCTATAATCAATTAATGAGGAAACAAGTTAGTGGTAGCAATCATTTTAAAAGTCTGTTCCATCAATTAAAATAGAGTATTCAATTGGATAGCCCTGGAAACAGGGACGGTGATGCGTGCTTGTACAAGGCAAATCAGGCAGTCAGCCAACTTGGTGCATTCTAATTTCCATTATTGCTGCATGCAGCCAGAGCTAACACCCTGTTCATTGGCTGTATGCATCAGCACAGGAAGCAAATCCTAACACTTAAAGCTAGCCTGCACTGCTTAAGCTATCCTACATCTCCTAAAGGAGAGGTGGAGCAGCTACTGAAAGTCATGCAAAAAGAAAATCTGACCAGAGAAACATTGAAGCACAACATATGCTCCAAGGTTTTCCAATGCTGCACTGGAACCCTTAGTGGAGGAGGTAGAACATAGGTGAGGTGTTCTATACCTGCAGGGAGCTTGAAGGCCCATCAGCCAGAAGGTAGTTGGAGCAAGAAGCCATACAGGCCAATGACATGAGCCAAGTCCCAAGATTCAATGGGGCACATTAAGATCAATTACCTCACGAGTGATCAGGGTAAGTGAATGTATCTTCAAATCCCATATTCTACCAATTGCACCACTACCTCATCACACTACTAATCACCACACCACATCTCCTACCCACCAACAATCTGATCGATCAAAATTCATATCTAATATTGATATACTTCACCTCACCCACTTGACCACACACCTGCATCAAGCCACACACCTGCATCACACAGCTTGTACATACTGCCAGCTGTTTAACCAAGACAGTCACATCAGCTAAACAGATTGCACCCCAACTCAGTAACACCACTCAGTACACTCACCTCCCTTGCTCTTGCAGGACAAAAGGGCACACAACCAGTCGAAGCTAACCGGGTGGGCATGCCAATTTGTTCCATCTCCCATGTAAGAGACAGTGCTGGCTGTTATTGGCTGAGTCTGTGGCCACAAGTGGGGCTGAAATCATCAAAGATGATCTGCATACTTAGTTCCCCTTTTCATATCCCATTTCTTCCTCATCCTATGCTTTCTTCTGATTTACAAGCTGCTGTTAGTGTAAATATGCATCTCTTATATTTGCCCATTCTCCATATCACAATCTTATCCTTCTGCTATTTTTCTTTCAAGTACCCAAGAGTTGGAACCTGCTGGGCAATGAAGGAACACCAAGAAGAGAGTTATGTAAACACAGCACAGTCACCTGATTTCACACTTGCAGCTATCAGCTCAAATGCTGACACGCAGTTTCTATGTAATACAAGCAGACACCACCCAACACCCGAGTTCTGAAGTGGAAGTTCAGGCTGTGGTCATGCAAGATAAGCTAGCTGCTACACAAGTGCAGACTTCTGTTATCATGGCTAAAGAGTATGCAAAGGTCTGGCAAGATTTCACAGCAGTCCACCAATCTGTCCTCCAAAAGATTACTTGGATTGTTGAATCACCATCAAAGGATAACGGAAGGGACCCCATTAAGTATGAAGTTCTTGTCAATTATTGTCCTCCCCGCCCTGCCACTCTGTCGGTGCCCATGGTGTTGCCTGTCAAGTTAGCCAGCCAAGATTGCTTTCACCCATGCTGAGGTGTGCAGATCTCTAGGCTGGGAGCCTTTCTCCCCACCTCCTTCCTCTCTCTTCCAGCAGCTTATCCTGCTCTGCATAGCATCTGTTCATTCTCCCTGTCATGCTGTACTCCAAGGGAAATTCCTATTAGTGCACCAATATCTGGGAACATCTGGTTTATACAGAAGCCTGGATGTCAACAAAAATTCCTTCAACACCTGCCACAACTCTCTATATTCAGACTTGAAACAACAAGGGAAAGAACCAAGCACTTGTAGAATCAAACTAAGAGCCAGAAGAAATCAACCCTGCAAGCAGTTGCTTATCCCTTTCAATAGCACTGGTGGTGTATCCTTCCTGATGCTGAACACGTGTTTAGCTGTGGGTGTCAGGCGGAGCCTTGACATTGATGGCATCATATCAACATTGCATGTCGATTGACATCATGGGCGGGATTCTCCGACCCCCCCCCCCCCCCCGCCGTCCTCCAAATTCTCCGGCCCCGCAAACATCGCCCCCGCGTGAATCGCGCCGCCCACCTCGGAGAATGGCTGGGACCGGCATGACTCAATGGGCCCTGGGGCTGCCCGAATTCTCCGGCCCGCGATGGGCCGAAGTCCCGTCTGTTTTTTGCCAGTCCCCCGGGCGTACATTGGAGTAGGTCCTTACCGGCGGGACCTGGCAGCGCGGGCGGCCTCCGGGAGGTGCACCCACTGTGGCCTGGTCCGCGATCCGTGGGCGGGCCTGTGCCGTGGGGCACTCTATTCCTCTGCGATGGCCGATGCGGAGACGAACCCTCCCGCGCATGCGCCGGTTTGATGCCAGCATACGCTGGCGCTCCCGTGCATGCGGCAACTTGCGCCGGCCGGTGGAGGCCCTTCGGCGCCGGTTGGCATGGCGCCAAGCGTCTTCCCCACCAGCCGGCGGGGCGCAAACCACTCCGGGGCGGGCCTAGCCCCTGAAGGTGCGGAGGATTCTGCACCTTTGGGGCGGCCCGACCCGGAGTGGTTCACACCACTCCTCGGCGCCATGACCCCCCAACCCCGCTGGGTAGGGGAGAGTCCCGCCCCATATTCTATCTGCTCTGACTATTTCGGCCGGCCGTTCCAGTTCATGCCGATTCTCACTAAATGTGTGTGCACACCAAAGATAACATTAATAATTATTATTATTATTTATTACTGGCACAAGTAGGCATACATTAACACTGCAATGAAGTTACTGTGAAAAGTCCCTAGTCGCCACATTACGGCGCCTGTTCAGGTACACTGAGGGAGAATTCAGAATGTCCAAATTACCTAACAGCACATCTTTCGGTGTTCCCAGGCAATCGGAGGCTCCCCGGGTGATCAGTCTCTGGGGTGTTGTGTTGGGCGCTCTGGATCCATGGAACACATACAGGTCACCAACACTTGAAATAGTGCAACACTATTTTATTGAGTCATTAACTGTTTAACATACTCTCACTGTGGGTTAACACGATATTAGCTTTAACTAAAGACCTTTCCCTTGTCTTAACCAGTCGATGCACTCAGCACATGGTGAATGTCTGTGCTGCAGGCTGTGAGCTCTGTCCTACTAGGAAGCTGCAGCTCGAATGAGCGGGAACTCTGATGCCCCCGTCTTTATAGTGCGTGCACTCTAACTGGTGATTGGCTGCGGTGTTGTGTGTGTTGATTGGTCCCACTGTGCTCCCATCAGTGTGTGTGTCTGCACCATGATATACTGGTGTATATTATGACATCCCCCTTTTATAAAAGAATGTACATGTGTGGCAATAAATAATGTGTGGTGAGAATGTCCCTAACTACGTGTGTGCGAAAGACATATTTTCAGGACTATGTACATGAGAAGTAAGCTATTTACATGGGAAGGTGCCTGGTGCAGAAAAACAGTATGCAACAAGAATAACGAGATGAACACTATATACAAACCATGTAAACGATCAAGTAGAAGAACAGAACAATTCAGAAAGTCTAGATGCAGATTTCTGGATAACGGGGGCTCTTTCTGGGGAAGGTGGGACCTCTACAGACAGGATGGTTTACATCTGAACCTGCGGGGCACAAATATCCTGGGGGGAAGATTTGTTAGTGCTCTTTGGGGGGGTTTAAACTATTGCAGCAGGGGCATGGGAACCTGGATTGTAGTTTTAGGGTAAGGGAGAATGAGAGTATAGAGGTCAGGAGCACAGATTTGACGTCGCAGGAGGGGGCCAGTGTTCAGGTAGGTGGTTTGAAGTGTGTCTACTTCAATGCCAGGAGTATACGAAACAAGGTAGGGGAACTGGCAGCATGGGTTGGTACCTGGGACTTCGATGTTGTGGCCATTTCGGAGACATGGATAGAGCAGGGACAGGAATGAATGTTGCAGGTTCCGGGGTTTAGGTGTTTTAGTAAGCTCAGAGAAGGAGGCAAAAGAGGGGGAGGTGTGGCGCTGCTAGTCAAGAGCAGTATTACGGTGGCGGAGAGGATGCTAGATGGGGACTCTTCTTCCGAGGTAGTATGGGCTGAAGTTAGAAACAGGAAAGGAGAGGTCACCCTGTTGGGAGTTTTTTATAGGCCTCCTAATAGTTCTAGGGATGTAGAGGAAAGGATGGCGAAGATGATTCTGGATATGAGCGAAAGTAACAGGGTAGTTATTATGGGAGACTTTAACTTTCCAAATATTGACTGGAAAAGATATAGTTCGAGTACAATAGATGGGTCGTTTTTTGTACAGTGTGTGCAGGAGGGTTTCCTGAAACAATATGTTGACAGGCCAACAAGAGGCGAGGCCACGTTGGATTTGGTTTTGGGTAATGAACCAGGCCAGGTGTTGGATTTGGAGGTAGGAGAGCACTTTGGGGACAGTGACCACAATTCGGTGACGTTTACGTTAATGATGGAAAGGGATAAGTATACACCGCAGGGCAAGAGTTATAGCTGGGGGAAGGGCAATTATGATGCCATTAGACGTGACTTGGGGGGGATAAGGTGGAGAAGTAGGCTGCAAGTGTTGGGCACACTGGATAAGTGGGGCTTGTTCAAGGATCAGCTACTGCGTGTTCTTGATAAGTATGTACCGGTCAGACAGGGAGGAAGGCATCGAGCGAGGGAACCGTGGTTTACCAAGGAAGTGGAATCTCTTGTTAAGAGGAAGAAGGAGGCCTATGTGAAGATGAAGTGTGAAGTTTCGGTTGGGGCAATGGATAGTTACAAGGTAGCGAGGAAGGATCTAAAGAGAGAGCTAAGACGAGCAAGGAGGGGACATGAGACGTATTTGGCAGGAAGGATCAAGGAAAACCCAAAAGCTTTCTATAGGTATGTCAGGAATAAGCGAATGACTAGGGAAAGAGTAGGACCAGTCAAGGACAGGGATGGGAAATTGTGTGTGGAGTCTGAAGAGATAGGCGAGATACTAAATTAATATTTTTCAGTATTCACTCAGGAAAAAGATAATGTTGTGGAGGAGAATGCTGAGCCCCAGGCTAATAGAATAGATGGCATTGAGGTACGTAGGGAAAGGTGTTGGCAATTCTGGACAGGCTGAAAATAGATAAGTCCCCGGGACCTGATGGGATTTATCCTAGGATTCTCTGGGAGGCCAGGGAAGAGATTGCTGGACCTTTGGCTTTGATTTTTATGTCATCATTGGCTACAGGAATAGTGCCAGAGGACTGGAGGACAGCAAATGTGGTCACTTTGTTCAAAAAGGGGAGCAGAGACAACCCCGGCAACTATAGACCAGTGAGCCTCACGTCTGTAGTGGGTAAAGTCTTGGAGGGGATTATAAGAGACAAGATTTATAATCATCTAGATAGGAATAATATGATCAGGGATAGTCAGCATGGCTTTGTGAAGGGTAGGTCATGCCTCACAAACCTTATTGAGTTCTTTGAGAAGGTGACTGAACAGGTAGACGAGGGTAGAGCAGTTGATGTGGTGTATATGGATTTCAGCAAAGCGTTTGATAAGGTTCCCCACGGTAGGCTATTGCAAAAAATACGGAGGCTGGGGATTGAGGGTGATTTAGAGATGTGGATCAGAAATTGGCTAGCTGAAAGAAGACAGAGGGTGGTGGTTGATGGGAAATGTTCAGAATGGAGTACAGTCACAAGTAGAGTACCACAAGGATCTGTTCTGGGGCCGTTGCTGTTTGTCATTTTTATCAATGACCTAGAGGAAGGCGCAGAAGGGTGGGTGAGTAAATTTGCAGACGATACTAAAGTCGGTGGTGTTGTCGATAGTGTGGAAGGATGTAGCAGGTTACAGAGGGATATAGATAAGCTGCAGAGCTGGGCTGAGAGGTGGCAAGTGGAGTTTAATGTAGAGAAGTGTGAGGTGATTCACTTTGGAAGGAATAACAGGAATGCGGAATATTTGGCTAATGGTAAAGTTCTTGAAAGTGTGGATGAGCAGAGGGATCTAGGTGTCCATGTACATAGATCCCTGAAAGTTGCCACCCAGGTTGATAGGGTTGTGAAGAAGGCCTATGGAGTGTTGGCCTTTATTGGTAGAGGGATTGAGTTCCGGAGTCGGGAGGTCATGTTGCAGCTGTACAGAACTCTGGTACGGCCGCATTTGGAGTATTGCGTACAGTTCTGGTCACCGCATTATAGGAAGGACGTGGAGGCTTTGGAGCGGGTGCAGAGGAGATTTACCAGGATGTTGCCTGGTATGGAGGGAAAATCTTATGAGGAAAGGCTGATGGACTTGAGGTTGTTTTCGTTGGAGAGAAGAAGGTTAAGAGGAGACTTAATAGAGGCATACAAAATGATCAGGGGGTTGGATAGGGTGGACAGTGAGAGCCTTCTCCCGCGGATGGATATGGCTGGCACGAGGGGACATAACTTTAAACTGAGGGGTAATAGATATAGGACAGAGGTCAGAGGTAGGTTCTTTACGCAAAGAGTAGTGAGGCCGTGGAATGCCCTACCTGCTACAGTAGTGAACTCGCCAACATTGAGGGCATTTAAAAGTTTATTGGATAAACATATGGATGATAATGGCATAGTGTAGGTTAGATGGCTTTTGTTTCGGTGCAACATCGTGGGCCGAAGGGCCTGTACTGCGCTGTATTGTTCTATGTTCTATGTTCTATGTCCACAAAGTTCACAAATTAAGTCTCTGAGGTGGGCGACGAATTCTGGTTGACCGCCTCAAGGGTGGGTTGGGAGCCGCCGGCTGAGGAGCGGGCTGGACTGCGTCAGAGTGAGGAGGATGCAGAGTGACAGGGATCTCTGCATAGTCCATGGCAGGGTCAGCAAGAGGGCGAGGTGACAGTGGATGAATGAAATGAAATGAAATGAAAATCGCTTATTGGCACAAGTAGGCTTCAAATGAAGTTACTGTGAAAAGCCCCTAGTCGCCACATTCCGGCGCCTGTTCAGGGAGGCTCGTACGGGAATTGAACCATGCTGCTGGCCTGCCTTGGTCTGCTTTAAAAGCCACCGATTTGAACGAGACGAAGGGCGCGTCGATTGCGGCGCAGAATGGAGCCATCCGGTAGACGAACCAGGAATGAGTGGGGGGCCACCTGCCGAAGGCAACAGCGGTTGCAGACCAGCCACCATCCGGAAGATGGATGCGGACATTGTCATCTGGAGCCAGAGCAGGGAGATCAGCTGCACGGGCGTCATGAGCCACCTTGTGCTGTGCACGAGACAACTGCATCCGTCGAAGGACCGGAACGTGGTCGAGGTCTGGGACATGTATGGACGGCACCGTCGTCCTCAGGGTACGACCCATGAGCAATTGGGCTGGCGAGAGGCCAGTGGACAGTGGGGCGGAGCGATAGGCCAGCAAGGCGAGGTAGAAATCGGACCCAGCATCGGCAGCCTTGCAGAGGAGCCGTTTGACTATATGTACTCCCTTCTCCGCTTTGCCGTTGGATTGGGGGTACAGGGGACTGGATGTCACATGGGCAAAATTGTACCGCCTGGCAAAGTTGGACCATTCCTGGCTTGCGAAGCAGGGGCCATTGTCCGACATAACCGTGAGTGGGATGCCGTGTCGAGCAAAGATATCCTTACAGACACGGATGACTGCAGACGATGTGATATCGTGCAACCGGATCACCTCCGGGTAATTTGAAAAGTAGTCCACGATCAGGACATAGTCTCTACCCAGCGCGTGGAACAGGTCGATGCCCACCTTGGTCCAAGGTGACGTGACCAACTCATGCGGCTGCGGGGTCTCACGTGGTTGGGCCGGCTGGAAGCGCTGATAAGTGGGGCAGTTGAGCACTGTGTTGGCTATGTCGTCATTAATGCCGGGCCAGTACACTGCCTCTTGTGCCCGTCGGCAGCACTTTTCCATGCCAAGATGGCCCTCGTGTAGCTGGTCCAGGACGAGCTGGCGCATGCTATGCGGGATGACAATGCGGTCTAGTTTCAGAAGAACCCCTTCTACTACCGCCAGATCATCTCTGCCATTACAGAACTGAGGCTATTGGCCCTTGAGCCACCCGTCCATTAGGTGGCGCATGACACGCCGTAGGTCTCGCGGCGAATTTGGACGAGGCGTTCATCCGTGGCAGGTAGATTGGAGGCCACGAAGGCCACATGGGCGTCAACCTGGCAGACGAATCCCGCTGGGTCACATGGAATGTTGACTGCCCTGGAGAGAGCGTCAGCAATGATGAGGTCTTTGCCTGGGGTGTATACCAGCTGGAAGTCATATCGGCAGAGCTTGAGAAGAATACGCTGGAGGCGAGGCGTCATGTCGTTCAAGTCTTTCTGTATTATATTGACCAGCGGGCGATAGTCGGTCTCGACGGTGAATTGAGGAAGTCCGTACACATAATCGTGAAACTTAACCACACCGGTCAGAAGGCCCAGGCACTCCTTTTCTATCTGTGCGTAGTGCTGCTCCGTGGGGGTCATGGCACGTGACGCATATGCAACGGGGGCCCATCACGTTGCAGGAGCACTGCCTCAATGCCGGATTGGCTGGCATCGGTCGAAATTTGGTCTCTTTTGCTGGATCAAAGAAAGCTAAGACCGGGGCCATGGTGAGTTTGCTTTTTGAGTTCTCTCCATTTGCGCTCGTGGGCAGGGAGCCATTGAAGTCTGTCGTCTTCCTGACCAGGTTCCTGAGAGCCGTGGTATGAGAGGCGAGGTTAGGGATGAACTTCCCTAAAACGTTGACCATGCCCAGAAATCGGAGGACTGCCTTCTTGTCCTCTGGCGTTTTCATGGCTGTGATAGCAGCCACCTTGTCCGCATCCGGCCACACACCCAACTGGGAGATGTGGTCCCCGAGGAACTTGAGTTCCGTCTGGCCAAAAGAGCATTTGACCCTGTTGAGGCGGAGGCCCTGCTCACGTATATGTTTGAATACGCGCTGGAGGCGACTGACATTCTCCTGCGGGGTGGTGGACCAAATGATTATGTCGTCGACATAGACGCGAACACCTTCGATGCCCTCCATCATTTGTTCCATAATCCTATGGAACACTTCTGAAGCAGATATGATCCCAAACGGCATCTTGTTGTAACAATATCTGCCAATGGGGGTATTAAATGTACACAGTTTCCTGCTGGATTTGTCGAGCTGGATTTGCCAGAATCCTTTTGAGGCGTCGAGTTTGGTGAAGAGCTTGGCGCGAGCCATCTCGCATGTGAGCTCTTCGCGCTTGGGAATTGGATAATGCTCCCTCACGATATTGCGATTTACATCCTTGGGATCAATGCAAATTCTCAATTCGCCGGAAGGCTTTTTTACACATACCATGGAACTGACCCAGCCGGTCGGTTCCGTGACTCTGGAAATCACTCCTTGGTCCTGGAGGTCCTGCAGCTGCTGCTTGAGGCGGTCCTTAAGGGGTGCTGGGACCCTGCGAGATGTATGCACCACAGGAGTGGCATTCTGTTTCAATAAGATCTTGTAGGTGTATGGGAGCGTGCCCATGCCTTCGAACACGTCGTGGTGCTGGTTGATGATGGCGTCGATTTACGCCCTGAAGTCGGTGTCCTGAAAGGCAGACGTGTCATCAGGAGAGAGAGAGTGAACTCTCTGAACTAGGTTCAACAGCTTGCATGCCTGCGCGCCAAGCAGGGAGGCTTTCGAGAGCCCACGATTTCAAAAGGAAGGATGGCTTTGCGTGACCTGTGCGTCACTTCAAGTTGGCACGAGCCGCTGGCATCAATGGCATTGCCATTGTAATCCAATAGCTGGCAGGCTGATGGAAGGATGGCTGGTTTGACACAAAGGCTTTGGAAGTCAGACCGCGCAATGAGATTGGCGGAGGCACCAGTGTCCGGGCGGAATCGTATTTGGAACCGGTTGACCGTCAGGGTGGCACACCACTCATCGTCTGGATCGATGCTGTATACAGACAGTGGCTGGTGTCTTTGCTTCAGGGACACCCTGTTTTTTGTCACGATGCCGACTCGAAAAGACGCCTTCGGGTCCTCGGTGTCACTGTTGTGTGGGAGGTCCGCATCGGACTCGGTGACCGTAGGTTGAATTGCCCGAACATTCCTGCGAGGCTGGCTGAAGTGATATGAATTGGCAGGCTGAGCTGCTCGGCATAAGGCAGCATTGTGGCCAAGTCTGCCACATCTTAGGCATTGTCGAGATTTGGCAGGGCATTGGCGTTTTAAATGGGCGGAGCCACAGATGCCGCACGTCGTAGCGTCAGCACGTTCGCTGCGCCGTGTGGTCGTGCGTGGTGCGTGCCTGCGCATTACGTTCTTCGACGTCGCCGTCCCCTCGTTTG
Organism: Scyliorhinus torazame; assembly: GCF_047496885.1. NCBI lineage: Eukaryota > Metazoa > Chordata > Chondrichthyes > Carcharhiniformes > Scyliorhinidae > Scyliorhinus > Scyliorhinus torazame. Next base: position 92,758,881 of record NC_092713.1, read on the forward strand.
GTGTGCACAAGCGCGGGAGTCCGCGAAAAGCCCGCACAATGGCCGCCCTCATCCAGGCTGAGGCCCTGGAGTTGCTCAATTGCTTGGACCCGTTTCGCCTCGTGGGGACCTTGCCGCACCGTTTCAGCCGCTTGGATGTGGGAATACCGACTCGTGGCGTTTTTGTGTAGGACACATGTCTCAATGGCGGTCGCTAGGGTGAACTGCTTTACATTGAGGAGCTGCTGTCGTAGAGGGTCCGACTGAACACGAAAACCGATCTGATCGCGTATCATGGAGTCGGAGGTGGGCCCGTAGCTGTAAGACTGTGCAAGGATGCGGAGGTGAGTGAGAAAGGATTGGAAAGGTTCATCCTTACCCTGTAAACGCTGTTGGAACACGTAGCGCTCAAAACTTTCATTCACCTCTACGCTGCAGTCAGTGTCAAACTTGAGGAGGGCCGTCTTGAACTTTGTTTTATGTTCATCATCCGCAAAGGTGAGAGAATTGAAAATGTGGATGGCATGGTCCCCGGCCATGGATAGGAGGAGAGCAATCTCCCTGGTATCCGAGACGTCCTCCCTGTCTGTGCCTTCCAGGTAGAGCTGGAAGCGCTGTTTGAATATCTTCCAGTTGGCCCCGAGAATACTGGCGATGCGGAGCGGTGGGGGCGGGCAGATGTTGTCCATGTTGCAGGATGACGGAATGCTGGCGGAAGGCAGATCACTTGCAGGTAGGTCTAAGAAGTGCTAATATCCCTCAACTCCTGGTATCATGTTGTGTTGGGCACTCTGGATCCGTGGAACACATACAGGTCACCAACACTTGAAATAGTGCAACACGGACTTCCGGTTGCGGCTATGCGGAGCTAAGCCACACGATTCGACAGCTCCCGCTATTATGGACTTTCCGGCTCATTGGAGGAGCCCCAACGGAATTTTTTTGAAGACAACCCGTGGGGAAGTGAAGAGAGAGGTCCCCCTCCAACTTTTATGGACTGGACCAGAAGTGCAACGACCAGAAAAGCGGCATTGGAGCAGCGGGAGAAGCGAGGGAAAAAAATCAAAATGGCGACGGCCGGGGACAAAGCGGAGTGCGGGCCAGAGCTGCAGGAATTCATCAAGCGCTGCTTCGAGGAGCTGCGCAAGGAGATGCTGGCGCCTATGCTGGCGGTAATTGAAGGACTAGGGATAACCCAGAAGGCCCACGAGGTGAAGATCCACGAGGTACAGAAAAGAGTCAGTGAGAATGAGGACGAGCTCTTGGGTCTGGCGGTGAAAGTGGAGCGGCACGAGGCGCTACACAAGAGGTGGGTGGGAAGACTCGAAGACCTGGAGAACAGGTCGAGGAGAAAGAATCTGCGGATCCTGGGTCTCCCAGAAGGAGTGGAGGGGGCCGATGCCGCGGCATACGTGGGCACGATGATCGGGCCGATGATGGACGCGGAGGCCCCTTCGAGGTCGCTGGAGCTGGACGGGGCACACCGGGTGCTGGCGAGGAAGCCCAAGGTAAATGAGCCGCCAAGGGCGATGGTGGTGAGATTTCACCGGTTCACGGACAGAGAGAGGGTCCTGAAATGGGCCAAGAAGGAGCGGAACAGCAAGTGGGGCAATGCAGAGATCCGAATATACCCGGACTGGAGCACGGAGGTTGCAAAGCGGAGAGCGGGTTTCAACCGGGCCAAAGCGGTGCTGCACCGGAAAGGAGTGAAATTTGGAATGCTGCAGCCAGCGCGATTGTAGGTCACATACAAGGGCCAACACTATTACTTCGAAACGCCTGAAGAGGCGTGGACCTTCATACAAACCAAAAAGTTGGACTCTAACTGAGGGTTTGTGAGGGTGGGGGGAATGTTTGAGGTTTGATGTGTGATGGTTGTTGTATATAGGGGGTCAATCACGCGCAGGAAATGTTACATGGGCTGGGGGAGAGAGACAGGAGCTGCGCCAGAGGGGGCGGGGCAGGCTTTGGAAAGCGCGGGGTTTTCCCCACAAGCGGGAAGAAAGGCGGGAAGGGGAACGAAGGAACCCATATTGAGTGGGAGACTCCCACACGGGGAGGTCAAAGGCACGGCAGGGGAAGCCGGGGTCAGCAGGTGTCAGCTGACTTACCGGAGTGATATGGGGGGAAGAAAAAAGCTAGACAGGGGTCTAGCGGAGGGGGAGTGGGGGGGGTTGCTGCTGCACTGGCCAAAAGGGAATGGGACACAGAAGAGGTGGTCGGGACGGGGGTCCCCCGGCTGGGGGACTGGAGGGTGAGGGAGACGCGGACACGGGACTGGCCCAGAAAAGGAGATGGCTAGTCGGGGGGGCGGGGGGGGAGGGAGAGCCCCTCCAATCCGGCTGATAACGTGGAACGTGAGGGGCCTGAATGGGCCGGTGAAGAGGGCTCGAGTGTTCGCGCACTTGAAGGGACTGAAGGCAGACGTGGCTATGCTCCAAGAGACACACCTGAAGGTGGCGGACCAGGTCAGGTTAAGAAAGGGATGGGTAGGACAGGTATTCCACTCGGGACTGGGCGCGAAGAATAGAGGGGTGGCAATATTGGTGGGAAAGCATGTGTCATTTGAGGCCAAGACTATCGTAGTGGATAATGGAGGGAGATATGTGATGGTGAGTGGTAGGTTGCAAGGGACGTGGGTGGTGTTGGTAAATATATACGCCCCAAACTGGGATGATGCTGGATTCATGAAGCGCATATTGGGGCGCATTCTGGACCTGGAGGTAGGAAGCCTGATAATTGGAGGGGACTCCAATACAGTGCTGGACCCAGCACTGGACCGCTCCAGATCAAGGACTGGAAAGAGGCCGGCGGCGGCCAAGGTGCTTAGGGAGTTCATGGATCAGATGGGGGGAGTGGACCCATGGAGGTTTGCAAGACTGCAGGCCAGGGAATTTTCTTTCTTCTCCCACGTACACAAAGCCTACTCCCGGATAGATTTTTTTGTTCTGGGCAGGGCGCTCATCCCGAGGGTGGAGGGGACGGAGTATTCGGCCATAGCCGTTTCGGATCACGCCCCGCACAGGGTGGAAATGGGGCTGGGAGAGGAGAGGGACCAACGCCCGCTGTGGCGGCTGGATGTGGGACTGCTGGCAGATGAGGTGGTGTATCGAAAGGTACTTGGAGGCCAACGACAACGGGGAGGTGCGGGTGGGGGTGGTATGGGAGGCATTGAAGGCGGTGATCAGGGGAGAGCTAATCTCCATCAGGGCTCATAGGGAGAAGACATAGGGCATGGAAAGGGAGAGGTTAGTGGGGGAGATTTTGAGAGTGGACAGGAGATACGCAGAGGCCCCGGAGGAAAGATTACTTGGGGAAAGACGACGGCTCCAGACGGAGTTTGACCTGTTGACCACAGGGAAGGCGGAGGCACAGTGGAGGAAGGCGCAGGGGGCGACCTACGAGTATGTGGAAAAGGCGAGTCGGATGCTGGCACACCAGCTCCGTAAGAGGACAGCAGCGAGGGAAATAGGGGGAGTCAAAGATGGAAGGGGAGCCACGGTTCGGAGTGCGACGAAGATAAACGAGGTATTCAAGGCCTTCTATGAAGAGCTGTACAGATCCCAGCCCCCAGCGAGGGAAGAGGGGATGAGACGATTGCTAGACCAACTGAGGTTCCCGAGGGTGGAGGAGCAAGAGGTGGCTGGTTTGGGGGCACCAATTGGGTTGGAGGAGCTGAGTAAGGGTTTGGGGAGCATGCAGGCGGGGAAGACCCCGGGGCCGGACGGGTTCCCGGTGGAGTTCTACAGAAAGTACGTCGACCTGTTGGCCCCGCTACTAGTGAGGACCTTTAACGAGGCAAGAGAGGAGGGGACCCTGCCTCCGATAATGTCGGAAGCGACAATTTCTTTGATCCTAAAGCGGGACAAGGACCCACTGCAATGTGGATCGTACAGGCCGATCTCGCTCCTCAATGTGGATGCTAAGTTGTTGGCAAAAGTGCTGGCCACAAGGATTGAGGACTGTGTCCCGGGGGTGATCCATGATGACCAGACGGGATTCGTAAAGGGCAGGCAATTAAACACTAATGTGCGGCGGCTCTTAAACGTGATAATGATGCCATCGGAGGAGGGAGAGGTGGAGATAGTGGCAGCTATGGACGCGGAAAAGGCCATTGACCGAGTAGAGTGGGAGTACCTCTGGGAGGTGCTGCGTAGGTTTGGGTTCGGGGGAGGGTTTATCAGTTGGGTTAAGCTCCTTTACAGAGCCCCGGTGGCGAGTGTAGTGACGAACCGGCGGAGGTCGCAGTACTTTCGGCTGTACCGAGGAACGAGGTAGGGGTGCCCCCTGTCCCCCCTGTTGTTTGCATTGCCGATCGAACCCTTGGCCATGTCATTGAGGGAGTCTAATAAATGGAGGGGGGTGGTCCGAGGGGGAGAAGAGTATCGGGTGTCGCTATATGCGGATGACCTGTTGTTGTACGTGGCGGATCCAATGGAGGGGATGGTGGAGGTCATGCAGACTTTAAGGGAGTTTGGGGAGTTTTTGGGCTATAAGTTCAATGTAGGGAAGAGTGAGCTCTTTGTATTACAGGCAGGGGACCAAGAAAGAGGGATAGGGGACCTACCGCTGAGGAGGGCGGCGGGGAGTTTTCGGTATCTGGGGATCCAGATAGCCAGGAGTTGGGAGGCCCTACATAAACTGAATCTGACGAGGTTGGTGGAGCAAATGGAGGAGGACTTCAAAAGATGGGACATGTTACCGCTCTCGCTGGCGGGTAGAGTGCAGTCGGTCAAAATGGTGGTCCTTCCGAGGTTTCTGTTTGTGTTTCAGTGCCTTCCCATTGTGATCACCAAGGGCTTCTTTAAGAGAGTAGGTAGGAGTATTATGGGGTTTGTGTGGGCAAATAAGACCCCGAGGGTAAGGAGGGGGTTCCTGGAACGCAGTAGGGACCGAGGAGGGTTGGCGCTGCCAAACCTAGGGAGCTACTCCTGGGCAGCAAATGTGGCGATGATTCGCAAGTGGGTTATGGAGGGAGAGGGGGCGGCATGGAAGAGGATGGAGATGGCGTCCTGTAAAGGAACGAGGCTGGGGGCGTTGGTGACGGCACCGCTGCCGTTCTCGCCGTCAAAGTATACCCCGAGCCCGGTGGTGGCGGCAACGCTAAGGATCTGGGGCCAGTGGAGATGGCACAGGTGTGCAGTGGGAGCCTCGGTGTGGTCCCTGATCAGGGGTAACCACCGGTTTGTCCCGGGGAAGATGGACGGGGGGTTCCAGAGTTGGCATCGGGCGGGGATTAGAAGAATGGGGGACCTGTTCATTGACTGGACGTTTGCGAGCCTAGGGCCACTGGAGGAGAAGTTCGAGTTACCCCCGGGAAATGCCTTTAGATATATGCAGGTGAGGGCGTTTGTGAGGCGACTGAGGGAATTCCCGTTGCTCCCGGCACAAGAAATTCAAGACAGGGTGATCTCGGGTGTATGGGTCGGGGAGGGCAGGGTGTCGGCAATACACCAGGAGATGAAAGAAGAGGGGGAAGCGCTGGTAGAAGAGCTGAAGGGTAAATGGGAGGAGGAGCTGGGGGAGGAGATCGAGGAAGGTCTGTGGGCTGATGCCCTAGGCAGGGTTAATTCCTCCTCCTCATGTGCCAGGCTCAGCCTGATACAATTTAAGGTGGTTCACAGAGCTCACTTGACAGGGGCGAGGTTGAGCAGGTTCTTTGGGGTAGAGGACAGATGTGGAAGGTGCTCAGGGAGCCCAGCGAACCATGTCCATATGTTTTGGTCATGTCCGGCACTGGAGGGGTTCTGGAGAGGAGTGGCGGGAGCAATATCTCAGGTGGTGAAAGTCCGGGTCAAGCCAAGCTGGGGGCTAGCAATATTTGGAGCAGTGGACGAACCGGGAGTGCAGGAGGCGAAAGAGGCCGGCATTCTGGCGTTTGCGTCCCTAGTAGCCCGGTGAAGGATCTTGCTAATGTGGAAGGAGGCGAAGCCCCCTAGCGTGAAGGCCTGGATAAATGACATGGCTGGGTTCATAAAGCTGGAAAGGATTAAGTTTGCCTTGAGAGGGTCTGCGCAGGGGTTCTACAGGCGGTGGCAACCGTTCCTAGACTATCTTGCGGAGCGTTAAGAGGAAGGTTGGTCAGCAGCAACAGCAACCCGGCGGGGGGGGGGGGGCGGCGAGGATGAGCAAGAGATAACATGGAGGGTGGGGGAAACTGGCACGTGCGGGAGACAGCCAGTGTATAAAGCTATGTAAAAATATCATTTTGCCATGTATGTATCTTGCTCAGTGCGATTTCTTGTTATTTTGTTACGGGGGGGGGGGGGTTATTGTTTGCAAGGGAGAAAAATTGTGTTGTTAAAAAACTTTAATAAATATATTTGAAAAAAAAGAAATAGTGCAACACTATTTTATTGAGTCATTAACTGTTTAACATGCTCTCACTGTGGATTAACACAATGTTAGCTTTAGCTAAAGACCTTTGCCTTGTCCTAACCAGTCGATGCACTCAGCACATGGTGAATGTCTGTGCTGCAGGCTGTGAGCTCTGTCCTACTAGGAAGCTGCAGCTCGAATGAGCGGGAACTCTGATGCCCCCTGTCTTTATAGTGCATGTGCTCTAACTGGTGATTGGGTGCGGTGTTGTGTGTGTTGATTGGTCCCACTGTGTGTCCATCAGTGTGTGTGTCTGCACCATGATATACTGGTGTGTATTATGACAGGCAGGGTGGCACCTTGGCACTGCCAGCCTGGTACCCTAGCAGTGCCTCCTGGGTGTCATTTAAAAATGGCGTACTGATCTCTTCCTGCACTGGTGAGCTCTGCTCGTTTTAAGATCCTCAGAGTAGGAAATGACGCTAAATGTGGCCTCGAAGGGCATTCCCCGCCGGGGCATAAAAACAAGACAGAATGCCGTTAGATAGCGGTGTCATTCCTGGCTCTACAAGTGATGGGAATAACCCCGTTAATCTTGCCCAGAACGGACTCTTTTATTTTGGTTAGATCACGTCCATTATCTCTGCAGGCTGCCATAGCATATTAACTCCCCAGGGGCCTCCCCAGTCAATCCATCGTGCACTAGCCCAGACTGATAAATACATTTATCTGTCAATTTAAATTATTGGCTGCTAAAATGACCCAGGCTCTCCAAACAAAATTCTTTTTAAACAAACACATTCTAACCCTAGGTTTTAACCCTTAAATTGGCCACTCCATTTATAATCCAGTTTTCCTAACATTCCCCAATCAACACACTCATTGCATCCAAAAAACAGCTGTTAACCAGCCTAAGTTTTTGCCAAAAGTTGTTAGAAATTAATAAGTGACACAAAGTTGTTCCAAACCAGGTAAGGTACTTGCCTAAAATTTAGATTTATCTCACTCACCTTGTATATTTGTTCAAGTAATGAAGTTTTGAGATGTTGGTCTTAACAGTTAAGGATAAGATTAATATAAGGAAAGCAAAAGGTTTTACATATGGCCAATGCATGAATCCAGTGGTCTGCACTTCAAACTTTTCACAATCATTTCCACAGGAAATACTGAATAATTGTGTCAGACCTCAGTTGAATTTGTCTTGTTGACAGTGAAAAATGCAAAGCAGCTCATAATTGCTTCCTCAGCACAAGCTGGTGTTCTAGAATTACTACAAAGAAAGTTGGTCTGTTAGTATTAGTACTTATTGCAAATTCTGAAATAATTGTCACCAATCTTTCCAAAGTCAACCCCACAATGCAACAAGCTACCCCACTTGAAATTTTAAAGGCCCATCTTTGGATTACTTGATTATCATTATCAAGACCATAATTTCAGCAGGTCATGCCTGGCTCATCTTGCACTGCCTATATAAAAATGTTTGTAGATTACGGATATTAGTTAGTGGTGTCGACACAACTGATGCAGAAGCAATATTTAAGGCTATGTGACAATAAACAGAACAACGCTGCTAAACTTTTCCTCAGAACATATGGAACATCAAAGGTTGCAAATATTGCACGAAAACCTGGCATTGAACTGTGTATGAAAGAGCTACTGTTATGTCTTAAAATTCCCAGAATTTCAAAATAATCATAATTTAAGACTCAAATGCTGTAGCTTCATTCTGTGTATTTCTTACAGCTCTCCACATGGCTGGTGGGCAGAATAGTCCCCCCCCCCTCCCAAATCCTTACCGCTCCCCAACTCCGCCTAGCTGCTAATGGTGACCAATTTGTTAAAGTGAAGAATAAACAGACCCAGTCTCTTGTGGAACCGATCAAGCACCCCCCTCAAGGTAAACTTAATCTTCTCCAAATATAAGAACTCCATCAGGTCCTCAGTCCATACAGAGGCATTGGGCGGAGAGGCTGACCTCCACCCCAACAGGGCCTGCCTGCGAGCAATCATCGAGGCGAAGGTAAAATGTCTACCCCCGCTCCCATCTGCAGCTCCGGCAAGTCCAACACCCCAAATATGGCCCCCAGGGGACTGGACTCCAAATCCAAGTGCAGAATCGCTAACATGGTGCTGAAAATCGACCCCCAAAATTTCTCCAATTTCGGGCAGGACTAAAGCAAATGTACATGGTTGGCTGGACCTCTCCCACACCTCACGCAAGTGTCCTCCATCCCCTCAAACAACCGGCTCATCCTCAATCTCATTAGGTGCATCCGATGCCTCACCTCTAATTGTATTAACCCAGTCTCACACACCGCAACGACTCACATCATGACTCCTCCTACAATGCCACTTCCAGCTCCACTTCCCACTTGGCCTTAACTCCCTCCAGCGACACCATATTCTCCTCCAAAACCTTCCCATAAATCACCGAGATGTCGCTCCACTCTCTCCAGCCCCATCACCTACAACACCCCCTCTAACAACAATAGGGAGGTGTGTGTTATCAGAAATTTCGGGAAAATCTTCCTTGCAATGTCCCGAGCCTGCATATACCTAAAGGCCTCCCTCTGCCGAATCCCAAACTTCATCAACTCCTCCAAACTTGCAAACCGCCCATCCAAAAATAAGTCCTTCATTTCCATCATCCCTCGCTCCTCCCACACCCGAAACGTAGCACCCAGTCTCGCCGGCTCAAACATATGATTCTCTCGAACCAATATCAGCTTCAACCCCGTCCCCAACTTAAAATGCTGCCGAAATTGCCTCCATATCTTCAGCATGGCCACCACCACCAGATTACCGGAGTATTTCCCCGGGGCAAACGGGAGCGGTGCCATTGCCAGCACCCGCAACCCCGACCCCCTACAAGAGCCTGCTTCCATTATCACCCACATTGCCTCCGGCTCCATACCACAACCCCCCAACGTCTCAGTGATCACCTCCCAATAGTAATACATCAGATTCATAAGAACCAAACCCTCGACTGTGCCCCTCTCCGAAACACAGTCTTCCGAATCCATGCCACCTTTCCCACTCATTCAAACACCAAAATTAGCCATTCCATTCCCATAACAAATACCTTTGGCAAAAAGACCGGTAAGCATTGGAATAAAACCAAAAATCATCTTTACAGCCTGCACTCGGCCTGCCAATGATGGGGGGGGGGCGTCCCACCTCACCAAATCTGCCTTGACCGTGGCCACCAGGCTCATAAAATTCAATTTACGGAGCCAGGCCCAGTCCTGAGCCACCTGCACCCCCAGGAACCTGAAGTGAGTGGTCGCCACACAAAACGGCAATCCCCTTGTGGTAGTCTGTGTAGAGGTATTACGGTTCCTGGTAATGCTGGAACACCATTGGTAGATATTGTATGTTTCCTATTGGTCAAGCTGTATGGTAGCTCCGCCCTGCAAGGCGGGGTATAAGAGCCCGTGCCGCCCCAGCAGCCTTCTTCCTGTACCTGAGCTGCTGGGGGAAACATCTAGCTTATTAAAGTCTTCAGTTGGACTACAACCTCGCTCTAGTGGTCATTAATCGTGCATCAATTTAATAAGCTACATGTAAAAGGATGGAGCGCCGAATCAAGCCGGAGTGTCTGCAACTCAGCCCCCACGCGGCGAACTCAGCGGCAACCTTCAAGCACTGGCTGGCGGGTTTTAAAGGGTATCTCGGAACGGCCGAAAACACACCCACGGGAGAACAGAAATTGCAAGTCCTGCAATCGAGGGAGAGCCCGGAAATTTACACCCTCATCGAGGACGGGGACGACTTCGATGCAGCAATGGAGCTGCTAAAAGGACATTATATTCGCCCGGTAAACCAGGTCTACGCCCGACATCTGCTAGCAATGAGGCGACAAATCCCTGGAAGAATTCTACCGTGCACTCCTGGTGTTGGGGAGAAATTGCAGCTGCCCGCAAGTTTCAGCGAGCGACCACACAGAACTCTTGGTCTGGGACGCTTTCGTGGCAGGTATGCTGTCCTCCCAAAAAAGTGCCAGCGATTGCTGGAAAAAGACACCCTAGGCCTCAAGGAGGCACCGGCCCTTCCAGGCTCCCTGGATGTGGCCTCCAGAAACGCCCGCGCTTAGGTTCCCGACCGCACGGCAGCCCCCTGGGCAGCGTGGAACCCCTCCGCAGCCGACACTGAGGCGTCCCCCATCCCCCCAAAAGCTTGTGCTGCAAGGTGGCCTAGCAACCCCGGGGGGTCCCACTGCTACTTTTGCGGGCAGGCCAAGCACCCCCGCGCATCCACCTCCAAGGGATGCGGTAAAAAGGGCCACTTCGTGGTGGTATGCCAGGCCCGTGCGGTCGCTGAGGTCTCCGGCTGCGAATGCAGACCACCACCACAAACCTCTCCACGGTCCCCGTGCAGCCAACAGGCGCCGCCATCTTCCTCCTCCAGGGCCACGTGCGGCCCCCAGGCGCCGCCATCTTGTCCCACGGACGCCACGTTCGAGGGATGGGCGCCGCCATTTTGTGCACCCCCAGCCATGTGCGACCAATGGGAGTCGCCATCTTGGATGGACTCCCAGGACCCCAGCTGGGCTGACTGCACACCGCCCGCAGGGAACACTCAACTGCTGCGATTAACCTTGGTGACCCTGGACCAGTCCCGGCCTCGAACACTCTCAACTGTTACAACAACAGTACTAATCAGCGGGCACAAGATGCCCTGCTTAATCGACTCTGGGAGCACGGAGAACTTCATACACCTGACACGGTGAGGCGCTGTTCTCTCCTCGTCCACCCCGTTAATCAAAAAATCTCCCTGGCCTCCGGTTCCCACTCAGTAGAAATCAAGGGGTTTTGTGTAGCAAACCTCACGGTCCAGGGAAGGAAGTTTAAAAATTACCGGCTCTACGTCCTTCCCCACCTCTGCGCGGCCACACTCCTAGGTTTAGGCTTCCAGTGTAATCTCCAAAGTCTAACTTTCAAATTCGGCGGCCCTATACCCCCCTCACTGTCTGCAGCCTCGCGACCCTCAAGGTCGATCCGCCTTCACGGTTTGCGAACCTCACCCCGGATTGCAAACCCGTCGCCACCAGGAGCAGACGGTACAGTGCCCAGGATCAGATCTTTATTAGGTCAGAGGTCCAAAGGCTACTGAGGGAAGGAGTCATTGAAGCTAGCAACAGCCCCTGGAGAGCTCAGGTAGTGGTGGTAAAGACCGGGGAGAAGCATAGGATGGTCATCAACTACAGTCAGACCATCAACAGGTTTACACAGCTGGACGCGTACCCTCTCCCCCGCATATCCGACCTGGTCAACGGGATTGCGCATTACAAGGTCTTCTCCACGGCACATCTTAAGTCCGCCTACCACCAGCTCCCCATCCGCACTAGTGACCGCAAATACACTGCCTTCGAGGCAGATGGTCGGCTCTATCACTTCTTAAGGGTTCCCTTCGGTTTCACCAACGAGGTCTCGGTCTTCCAGCGCGAGATGGACCGAATGGTTGACCGGTACGGTTTACGGGCAACATTCCCGTATCTCGATAATGTCACCATCGGCGGCCACGACCAGCAGGACCACAACACCAACCTCCGAAAATTCTTCCAGTCCACAAAGATCCTTAACCTTACATATAACAAGGATAAATGAGTGTTTAGCACCGACCGCCTAGCCATCCTCGGCTACGTAGTGCGAAATGGAGTTATAGGCCCCGACCCTGAACGCATGCGCCCCCTTATGGAGTTCCCCCTCCCTCACTGCTCCAAGGCCCTGAAGCGCTGCCTTGGGTTTTCCTCTTACTATGACCAGTGGGTCCTCAACTATGCGGACAAGGCCCGTCACCTGATCCAACCCACAGCTTTTCCCCTGTCGATAGAGGCCCGCCAGGCCTTCAGCCGCATCAAAGCAAACATTGCAAAGGCAACGATGCACACCATTGACGTGTCCCTTTTCTTCCAGGTCGAGAGCGACGTGTCTGACGTAGCTCTGGCGGCCACCCTCAACCAAGCGGGCAGACCCGTGGCCTTCTTCTCACGTACCCTCCATGCTTCTGAAATCCGCCACTCCTCTGTCGAAAAGGAGGCCCAGGCCATAGTAGAAGCTGTGCGACATTGGAGGCATTACCTGGCCGGTAGGAGATTCACTCTCCTCACTGACCAATGGTCGGTTGCTTTCATGTTCGATAATGCACAGCGGGGCAAGATAAAAGTCAATAAGATCTTAAGGTGGAGGATCGAACTCTCCACCTACAACTACGAGATCTTGTATCGTCCCGGGAAGCTAAACGAGCCTCCTGATGCCCTGTCCCGCGGCACATGTGCCAACACACAAGTGGACCGCCTCCGAGCCCTCCACGTGGACCTCTGCCACCCGGGGGTTACTCGCTTTTTCCACTTTATCAAGACCCGCAACCTGCCCTACTCCATCGAGGAGGTCAGGACAGCCACCAGGGAATGCCAAATCTGCGCGGAGTGCAAACCGCACTTCTACCGGCCAGAGAAAGCGCACCTGATAAAGGCTTCCCGTCCCTTCGATGCCTCAGCATGGACTTCAAATGCCCCCTCCCAACATGGCATTCCCAACATGGCATCCCACACCACAGCCCTCCGGCATCTCGTTAAAAAGTCAACAGTGTTCCAGTGGCTTCCCGCACATCAAGCGGAGTGGCTTGAGCTGAAGGCAAAGCTCACTGCAGCCCCAGTACTGGCGTTCTTTGACCCAACCCATGATACCAAGATATCCACAAACACAAGCCAGGATGGCATTGGGGTGGTGCTCCTCCAGCGAGACGATTCCTCGTCCTGGACTCCAGTGGCATATGCCTCCAGGGCCATGACTCCGACCGAACAACGGTATGCCCAGATCAAAAAGGAGTGTCTGGGTCTCCTGACAGGAATAGTCAAGTTTCATGACTACATATACGGTCTGCTGAAGTTCATGGTGGAAACAGACCACAGGCCTTTAGTCCACATAATCCAGAAGGATTTAAATGACGTGATACCTCGGCTGCAGCGAATTCTTCTTCGTCTCCGCCGATATGAATTCGAACTAGTCTACACACCGGGCAAGGAGCTGATCGTCATTGATGACCTATCCCGATCCATCACCATGCCGTGTGAACCGGGCGACTTCATTCGCCACATCGAGGCACAGGTGCAGTTGTGTGCCAGCAACCTCCCAGCCACTGATGAACGAGTTGTCCAGATACGCGAAGAAACTGCCAAAGATCCTCTACTGCAGCGCGTGATGCAACACCTTGCCCATGGCTGGCAAAAGGTACAGTGCCCCCAGTTCTTCAACGTTAAGGACGAGTTAACGGTTGTCGAGGGGATCCTTCTTAAACTGGATAGAATCGTCATTCCCCAAAGCATGCAAGCCATGGTGCTCAAACAGATCCACGAGGGTCACCTTGGGGTCAAAAAATGTCAACGCACAGCTCGGCAGGCAGTCTACTAGCCTGGCATCAGCCAGGACATTGCCAACATGGTCCTCAACTGCACAACATGCCAGAAGTTTCAACCAGCTCAGCCCAAGGAAACACTGCAACGGCACGAGATTGTGACTTCTCCGTGGTCCAAGGTGGGGATAGACCTCTTTCACTCAAATGGGCGTGATTCCGTGCTCTTGGTCGACTACTTCTCCAGCTACCCGGAAGTGGTGAAACTGTCGGACCTCACATCCAAGTCAGTGATTAAAGCCTGCAAAGAGACGTTTGCCAGGCACGGCATACGACTCACAGTAATGAGTGACAATGGCCCATGTTTTTACAGCCAAGAGTGGTCCGACTTTGCACGATCCTACCACTTCAGTCACATCACATCCAGTCCCCATTACCCGCAATCAAACGGGAAGGCCGAAAAAGGGGTCCATATTGTCAAGCAGTTGCTATGCAAGGCTGCAGACTCAGACTCGGACTTCAACCTGGCGCTGTTGGCATACAGGGCAACCTCTCTGTCGACTGGTTTGTCTCCAGCGCAGCTGCTCATGAACCGCAACCTGAGGACGACTGTTCCAGCCATCCATGTTCCAGACCTTGACCGCCTCACGATGCTGCAGAAAGTGCAGCGATCCAGGGACCAGCAGAAGATCACGTATGATGCTCATGCCAAGGATCTACCTGCGCTGGCTCCAGACGATGTTGTTCGCGTCCAGTTGCCTGAGGGATGTTGGTCAGCCCCAGCCATTGTCGTCAGCAGGCTGCACCCAGGCCCTTCTTTGTCCAAATGGCTGATGGCCCCATTCTACGGCGCAACAGGAGGGCGCTACGAAAAGTTGCCTGCCCACTGTCTGGCCGCACTTCTCCGCATGTCATCATGCCTCCTCCGGACATCTCGCACCATGAGGCCACCGATCAAGCAGCGATCCCGCCTCTCTCCATGGGGCCACCGACATTGCAGCAATCCCGCCTGTCCAAGTGCCGGCGTCCCTCCCCCACCAAGAATTTGTCGCCCGCCACAAAGACTGGATCTATAGACTTAAATCTTGTAAATTTTGTTCAGTTTTCTCTGTATCTGCACGATAGACACCTTCCCATGTATATATGTTCATTCACTCACCACTTGTATTTAATCATGGATGTATATATATCGCAACGTTCCAAAATTTACTTCAAAGAGGGGAGATGTCATAATATCCACTCATGTATATAATGAGATGCAGACAGGCAGTGATTGACACACAGGATAACCAATGAACACACACGACACATAACAACCAATCACCAGACAGGACACCATCACTATAAAGCACACAGGGCATTAAGACTCTCCCTCTTTCTACAGGACACAGCTACTGAGATAGTAAGAGTGCACAAGCCAGTGAGCACTATCACCATGAGGTAGAGAGTTAGTCTGGTCAAGCCAGTAGGAGGTTATCTGTTAGATTGATAGTCTGCTGTGAGTTGACATTCTATGTACAGCAATCAGGAAGTTCAATAAAACAGTGTTGGACCATCTCCTGTGTCAGAAGCCTGTTTCTAGTTTCACTGCATCCAGTTGCAGTCAACGTTGAACCAACTTACTTAATACATCACTCCACTATGGCTTTCATCCCTCCTCCACCTTCCATTGACCCTCTCCTATCGAGGCTAGATGGTCGCTATGCCACAATAATGCCTCTTCCGCCCCCCTCTCCATGCTCCCACACCGCCTTTGAAGTCTTTCAAAGAGCCTCCTTTATCAGGGCCAACATATCGTCCACCACCTGTTTGAGCTTCCCACCATCTCCTTCCCAAGCAGTTCAAAATGCTTAGTAAACTCAATCACCATCACCTCAGCCAGCGTGTCCACCGTAATCGGAGAGAATACTGGAGAGAATTCTTCGAGACAGGATCTACTACTATTTGTAAGCAAATGGACATATTAGCGAGAGGCAGCACGGTTTTGTGAAGGGGAAGTCGTGTCTCACTAACTTGATAGAGTTTTTTGAGGAGGTCACAAAGATGATTGATGCAGGTAGAGCAGTGAATGTTGTCCATCTGGACTTCAGTAAGGCCTTTGACAAGGTCCCTCATGGCAGACTGGTACAAAAGGTGAAGTCACACGGGATCAGAGGTGAGCTGGCAAGATGGATACAGAACTGGCTAGGTCATTGAGGCAGAGAGTAGCAATGGAAGGGTGCTTTTCTGATTGGAGGGCTGTGACTAGTGGTGTTCCTCAGGGATCAGTGCTGGGACCTTTGCTGTTCGTAGTATATATAAATGATTTGGAGGAAAATGTAACTGGTCTGATTAGTAAGTTTGCAGACGACACAAAGGTTGGTGGAATTGTGGATAACGATGAGGACTGTCAGAGGAAACAGCAGGATTTAGATCATATGGAGTCTTGGGCGGAGAGATGGCAGATGGAGTTTAATCCAGACAAATGTGAGGTAATGCATTTTGGAAGGTCTAATGCAGGTAGGGAATATACAGTGAATGGTAGAACCCTCAAGAGTACTGACAGTCGGAGAGATCTAGGTGTACAGGTCCACAGGTCACTGAAAGGGGCAACACAGGCGGAGAAGGTAGTCAAGAAGGCATACGGCATGCTTGCCTTCATTGGCTGGGGCATTGAGTATAAAAATTGACAAGTCATGTTGCAGCTGTAGAGAACCTTAGTTAGGCCACACTTGGGAGTATGGTGTTCAATTCTGGTCGCCACACTACCAGAAGGATGTGGAGGCTTTAGAGAGGGTGCAGAAGAGATTTACCAGGATGTAGCCTGGTATGGAGGGCATTACCTATGAGGCGAGGTTGAATAAACTCAGTTTGTTCTCACTGGAATGACGGAGGTTGAGGGGCGACCTGATAGAGGTCTACAAAATGGTGCATAGACAGACTGGATAGTCAGAGGCTTTTTACCAGGGTAGAGGGGTCAATTACTTGGGGGCATAGGTTTAAGGTGCAAGGGGCAAGGTTTGGAGGAGACGTATGAGGCAAGCTTTTTTACACAGAGGGTAGTGGGTGCCTGAACTCGCTGCCGGAGGAGGTGGTGGAAGCAGGGACAATAGTGACGTTTAAGGGGTATCTTGACAAATACATGAATAGGATGGGAATAGAGGGATACGGACCATGGAAGTGCAGAAGATTTTAGTTTAGACAGGCAGCATGGTCGGCACAGGTTTGGAGCGGCGAAGGGCCTGTTCCTGTGCCGTACTTTTCTTTGTAATCGGCGCAGCCTCATCCGGCAAGCTTGCCTCTGCCATCTTACCTCCCACAGAACTCCTCACCGAACTCAGACGGACTAGCGCTTTTTCCTTTTCGTTTTGTATTCTTCCGTTGGGTTTTCAAAATCCTCTAATTACCACAACTTTACTGGAGACCACTCATATAAAATTTTCCCCGAAAACTGGGTGAAAAGGGCCAAAAAACTAAAGTTCTAGTGAGTGATGTGTTCGGCAGGTAGGTTCGATGTGGATTGCACTCGATGCAGGGAAGCTAGAAACAGACGTCTAACACTGGAGAAGGTCCAACACTGTTTTATTCAACGATAGAACTGTTATACATATTCAGCTATGGGTCGGCACTATACTGAACTGACTGGAGACCTTGTAGTAGCCTGACCAGACTTACTAGCTACCGCATGGTGTTTGCACTTGCTAGCTCGTGGGCTCTGAGTGTCTCAGTGGCTGGGTCCCGAAAGAGCGGGAAACCTAGTGCCCTCTGGCTTTATAGTGGTAGTGTCCTGTCTGGTGATTGGATGCACTGTGTTGTGTGCTTACTGGTCATCCTGTGTGTCAATCACTGCCTGTCTGCATCTCATTATATACATGAGTGGATATTATGACAGCGAGAGTCACTCAACATGCGACCTCCACCGACATGTTGTCACCGGAGGCCGTGGTGGATATGCTGTTGCTCGGTACACTGACTGACATCCCTCTTTCTTTGAAAGAATAATGGGTGGGATTTTCTGCACCACTCCACAATGTGTTTTGCCACGGCCTTTCATTGGCCACCGGCAAGGTCTTCCGGTCACGCCACAGTCAATGGGGTTTCCAGTTTGCAGCCTCTGCCGCTGGGGAACCTGCGGGAGAGGGGGTAGCCATGAGCGGGACCGGAAGATCCCACTGGCGGGGATATCTGGAAAATTTTGTCCAATACCTCATCACTATAAAGGCTACAATTATTAATTTTATTTGATATTATGTCAAAACTAAAAAAAAATTAACATCGGTTTTATATAAATAAACTGAATACTTTTAGGAGTCTTTTATAATTTGTTTTTTTTTTCTCAAAACCATCATTCATACAGTATCGCTTAGGTGGTAAATTGTTGCGCTTCTTCCTCCAAGCTAATGCAGTATTCTGCAGCTGGTCTTTGGTTTAGCAGTACTTCACCTCAAGCTCTGCCCTCCAATTTTGCAGCTTATGTTTCTCTTCAAACCTTCCAGATGCTCCTTTTCTGCATGCCACGTGATGTCTTGCACAGCCTCGTCTTTATTCTGTAATTCTAACTTTTCATTTTGGGAGTGCAGGGAATTTCTGGAAATGTTCTCCTTTAACTGCTGAAACTTGCAAATTAGATCCATGTCCCTTTCTGTCACAAGCTCTTTCAGTCTTTCAAAATTGTCCTTGAAATTTCAATATCGGATTGCATTTGGTATGCACGTTAGCGCTCACAATTCAATCACTTGGAGCCTCTTTTTCAAGCATTCCTTTTAATTTCTTTGGTTCTTTACACAAGAGATGAATCATTGGCTTCTTCTCTGGATCATAGTGATGTGATCGTCAAAATCTTCAAAGTATCCATCTGTCTCATCAAAAAATTAAATACATTTGGACCATATTTTTCTTGCTTGTGATTGGGGGGCACATTTCAATGAGTGTCCTACTCCCAACCCTCAGTGACACCTCCTTCAGCTCGTGCTTTATGGAAATCAGCTGCAGTTCTTCACAACTACACGACCCCAGGATAGCAGGACCATCTGCTTCAGTGACGTGGAACGTGTGGACAACATATTTTCCTTTGTGTGTCCCTCTGATTTGGGTCTTTCCCAGCTGTCGAATATCAGTTCCACCATATGCAGTCAGCATGATGGTACTTAGTTTCAGGGCATTTTTTTTTTGTGTAACCATTTTCTGGCAAATTTTCTGGCAAGATCTTCTGGTATAGTCTAAGAAAGATGATGTTGCTCTATGTTCCGGCATCAAGTTTCGGTTTCAGATCAGTGATTGTGGACTTGTTTCTCACTTTCTTCCTGATTTGAATGGGTGTGTGAATTTCTTTTCGCTGTGGACTGTCACATTCAGACATTTCATGCAGTTGTACAGTTCCCAGAGTATGAATGTTTTGATTTCTTTCTTTCTCTGTCGCCCTATATCTCTGTCTTCAATGCCTTCTTTCTTTGTTCTGCAAATCTTTTTTCAGTGATCCGGTGTTCCACAAACTCTTGTCATTTGATCCATTTGCAAAACATTTCCTTCTGTCTGTGAATTCACATCAGTGCCCATATCTCTTGCACACCTTTCTGTCTGGTGTGCATTCGTTTGTTGTTCAATGGATCAATCCTGCTACCTTTCTCATTACTTAATTGAAGGCTAGCCATTTGGATGGTCAGCATCTTAACTATCTACTCATGGTTTCATGTACTCTGGCGGTGTCAATATCCTGCGATATTGTGAGCTTGTCCTGTCCAATCAGAGCTTTTTGTATATCAGAATGTGCTGAGCCCCAGCTGAGCTGATCTGCCAACCTTTCATCCTATTCTTTGCATTTACTTTTGCTGGCTACATTTCTCAATCTTGTTAAGAAATTGTCAGCAGGCTCACCTGGTTCTTGCCTCAGGCTTTGAACTTCATTTCGGTGGATCCAAACGTTACAGTTTGGCTGGAGACGTGATGAATTTCTCAAATAAATCTTTTACGGAAATCCTCACTGATCACAAAGCTATCAAACAAAGAAACTCCATTGTCTTTAGCCCGAAAAGAATGTTGTTGACCCTTTCTTCTTTTACAAAACTACCAAAACAATCAATCTGCACTTTTGTTTAAACTTCTTAAATGCCTTTTCGACATCATTGGCCATCCAATTCATTCTGAGCTGGAACTAACCGTGTGTTCATTGTTGCAGCAGCGGCCATAATGGGAAATCCCATTGACAGGTGGCGGGTACTGAAAATCCCGCTGCCGGCGAGGGCACGCCGCCGAGGAACACACTGCTGGCGGACCGGAGAATCCTGGCCCAGGCACTTTACTCGTCTGTATGACTCACTTTCATTTTTCAATGCAGGGGTGCAGAGAAAAAGGGCAATGATTTGCAACTGTCGCCCCCATTTGTAAAATGAGAAACCAGCAGGATGAAAATTGTAGTAGTGGAGAACCTTGGATGATCTTCGCTCCCAAGTTTTACATGATGCAATTTATGGCATGATGGCTTATTTCAGTTGGCAGGCTACTTCAGTATACAAATCGGTTCTTATACCATAATACACCATAACTACTGCTAATCAGTGGGTTTCAACAGTTGAAAATCCACCTCAATCCTTTCACGGTGATACAATTTACTTCATTCTTCTGTAGTAATTATTTTTTATTAGTTGACCATGTCATTAGCACTGCAATATTCTTGTTGCCATTGTTCCAATTCTTGGTGAAAAAAAATGTTCTTTATACAAAATTAATCATAAGATTGAAAGTATTGTCAAATCTGATGAGAATTATTTTAATTGGTATACTTTATAAAGTGAACTGTTATGGTGAATAATCTTTTCATGTACTGTAAAATTAATACCAGTATTTACCGAGCAAATAACCAATTAAACATTGGAAGAATAATTTTAAAATGCATTCTTCAATTGTGAATTAATATCATAGATTTACTGAAGCATTGTAAATGATCACAATTTAATTTTACAGAGGGTAATTATGAGAATTACAAAGTAAAAATGTTACAATGTTTGTAAGAAACAAATTATTGTAATTGGAGTACTCTTACGGAGCACTGAAGAGCAGGTTTAACTTCACCCAAACTTCATTGTGAATAGCAGTCAAGTTAAAGCCAAGAAAAGGGGAATTATGAGCAGCATAACTGCCTTCAGGCTATTCTTGTGAACCTACTGTTTCAGTAAAGGCTTTAGTGGGAAATTGAGACAGTTACCTAACTCATCTGCCTGTTAGCAGTTTGGTTCCTGAGCTAAGGAGACTCACAATGATGATTAAAAGCAGAATGAGATACGTCATCAAAAAACGATGAACTATCTCAATTGATTTATTCATCAATAACTTTATTGGTCTGTGTTTATATAGTTGATCCCAACAAGGTGTCAGTAGCGACACTGCCTAGACTTTGAAATTTCTAGATTAGAGAAGGAAAATCACCCTGTGTATGCATGTATGGAAATGGAGTAAAGTGAAAATTAGCTCAGCTCTGGTGCCACTAATGACTGAAAGCACCTGTCAATAACACAATTCACAAATAATATACAGAGAGTTGGAATGGAAAGTAAAGAAAATTCGATGCTTAGAAATCTCTAGCCTAGTAAGGAATCAACATTAAAAGGAGATGGAATAAAATTGGAGTGGAAAAAAAATCTGATGGAAACAGGCCGGTAGTTAAGAGTGATGGAGGACTAAAGTTTTACAGGGTTCCACTGGTCACCCGTCAGAGTTAGGTTGGAAGACACGATCTGCACAGAATTTCTGGGCTCTACAAGGCAGTGTGACAGCAAGTTTAACTCTCTCTCTGTCCAGTGGGAACAGTTAGTGCACAGTTAAAATGAAACCAGTGGTCTTACTGCCGCATTCCAGTTTCATCATCATTTTCCCCTGTGCCTATCGCTGGGTGACCTGAACTTTAAAAATGATCAGACAAAAATTAGGAATACATAATAATAGTCAAGTCATTAATTTAGTGTACACAGAGAAAAAGAGACAAACATGAATTTTCAAACTCAAACACAAGAAAGAATGTTGTAATATCATGGACCAGAAACATTACTTAATTGTGTACTTGAAGAGGATAATTTGAAAGATTATGGGAGAAAGGCCGAGCGTGGGGTGATAGTTTTTCAAAGACCTAGAACAGGCATGATGAGCCAAATCGCCTCCTTCTGTGCTGTCAGATTCTACAGCCTGAATTGTGTCCACATAATCCCTGCTAGTACTACAGGACCATTTTCAAGTTGGGGACCTAATTTCCTAATTGGCGGTCTTGTCAGGCCTCTTTCTCAGAGCAATGGCATTAGCATCCTGCCTTCAGGTTCCTTGACCAACTGACCAAAAGTAGGATAGCGGCTCCATTCCATCACAGGAAGGATTTCCAATTAATGAGACCTTAACGTGAATTTCAAGGAATCACCAACGGTTCAAATTTTGAGACTGCAGCAATAAGGCTCAGGAAAGACCGCTTCCCCAGCTGTCTTTCTCTTGCCTGCAGGTCTCTCTGCCGGATCTGAGCACTGCAGTGAGGTATGCTCTCTCAGGGTAAGAAAAGGACAGCCTCTCTAGCTAAGCAGGCTTAGACGAAGTGACTAAGGAAGTCAGGCGCAGAAGTATAGATCCTCCAACTTGAAGACAGTGCACTAAGAGGATCCAGTACCTCAGGAAGGCAGGAAAGTTGAGTGGCATAGCACTTTCAGGTGCAAAGTCTCACACTCTTATCTTACTCAACTTTCTCCTGCACAGAACGCAACAGGACAATATGCCTTGTAGCTCTACTCGTTGCTCTCTCTATGCAGGCACCTCTGATCCCCACTCATTGCTCGCTATGCAGGCAGCTCTCATTCCCACTCATTGCTCTCTATGCAGGCAGCTCTCATCCCTACTCATTGCTCTCTCTCTGAAGGCACCTCACATTATCATTTGAGAAGACTACACTCACCTACGGCCTATTGCCCACTCACATCCATGCCTCACAATCACCTTCCACAAATGGGATCTTTCCATCCTTTCCACAAAGGCCATACTAGCACTCACATCTCTCTTCCTTCTCTCCTTCAGAGAAAGATGGGTGGCCCTCCAGTGACAGGCACCTTGTCGACCATTGCCAATGAAGTTTAAGTCATACAATGGGACAGAGGTCTCATTCCAGGAGGTTGCTGATGTCAGCAGTAAACTGCCCTGATGTCCCTGAGCTTCCTGAGACACGAGTGCTCAGGCATGTTGAGAGCTGATGCTCTGCTTGCAGGGACGGTGTTTGTGGGGGGGGGGGGGGGGGGGGGGGTCGCTTTCTTCTAGCTGCCCCTCCACCCTGTGGAGGGAAATGCAGTCAAGGAGAAGGCAGCTGATGCTGCTGCTGGAGCAGCTGACCGTGATGAAGCCCTTCTCCCTTAGTTAAGGTGGAAGCTGGAGCTGCATAAGCTGCTGCCATGTTGTGTTGAAGGCTGGCAGCAAGTAAACGCAGCTGAAAGAGAGTAAAGTGCGAGGTGGTTGAAGCTTCTTCCAAGAAGTTGGATCTCAGCTGTCAACCAATGAAAGCTCCGAGAGAAAATGTGCTTTAAACAGCTGTCTATCATTGGCTATGGCTGGAGTTCTTCAATATAACTGATCAAAGCCTGCTCTACTAGTCAGTCTCTCCTGTCACTGTGCACTCACATCCGCTGACACAGCATGGAAGCCATGCTCTGCTGGGAAAGAAGTTTATTTTCTTTTGTTAAATTCAAAGTGCCCAATTCATTTTTTTTCCAATTAAGCGGCAATTTAGAGGGCCAATCCACCTACGCTGCACATCTTTGGGTTGGGGAAAGAAGTTTCTTAAATCCCTTTTTAACTGCCTGATGGATCTGTATTTTGTTAATATATTTATGTGTTGCCGCACTATATATATCAATCCTACCGAACTTGCGACTGAGCTTCTTGAGTAAAGTCAAAAATATCTTTATTTATGTCAGTTTCAAAGTCTACTGATCAAGTCAAATTTTATACGAATACATAATTTAAAAAGTTGTTTGTCCAATGCAAATACAGATGATTGAGTTGAATTCAAGATACAATTCAGTTCGGGGTAATTTCTTCAGATCAAAATGCACAATACAAATATGAAACACAAGTAAATAACTGTTAGCAAAGCAAAGTAGATAGAGGTACAAATATGTAAACAGATTTAAGAGCAACAGGGTGGTGGTGATAGGAGATTTTAATTTTCCCAACATTGACTGGGATACACTTAGTGTCAGAGGTCTAGATGGAGCAGAATTTGTAAGGAGCATCCAGGAGGGTCTTCTTGAGCAGTATGTAAATAGTCCAACTCGGGAAGGG
This sequence comes from Scyliorhinus torazame, assembly GCF_047496885.1. Lineage (NCBI taxonomy): Eukaryota > Metazoa > Chordata > Chondrichthyes > Carcharhiniformes > Scyliorhinidae > Scyliorhinus > Scyliorhinus torazame. Next base: position 92,782,809 of record NC_092713.1, read on the forward strand.
GCCATACTGGACCTGGTGCTGGGGAATGAGCCCGGCCAGGTGGTTGAAGTTTCAGTCGGGGATTACGTTGGGAACAATGATCACAATTCCGTAAGTTTTAGAATACTCATGGACAAAGACGAGAGTGGTCCTAAAGGAAGAGTGCTAAATTGGGGGAAGGCCAACTATACCAAAATTCGGCAGGAGCTGGGGAATGTGGATTGGGAGCAGCTGTTTGAAGGTAAATCCACATTTGATATGTGGGAGGCTTTTAAAGAGAGGTTGATTAGAGTGTAGGACAGACATGTCCCTGTGAAAATGAGGGATAGAAATGGCAAGATTAGGGAACCATGGATGACAGGTGAAATTGTGAGACTAGCCAAGAGGAAAAAGGAAGCATACATAAGGTCTAGGCGACTGAAGACAGACGAAGCTTTGGAAGAATATCGGGAATGTAGGACCAATCTGAAACGAGGAATCGAGAGGGCTAAAAGGGGTCATGAAATATCTTTAGCAAACAGGGTTAAGGAAAATCCCAAAGCCTTTTATTCATATATAAGGAGCAAAAGTGTAACTAGAGAAAGGGTTGGCCCACTCAAGGACAAAGGAGGAAAGTTATGCATGGAGTCAGAGAAAATGGGTGAGATTCTTAACGAGTACTTTGCATCGGTATTCACCGAGGAGAGGGACATGACGGATGTTGAGGTTAGGGATAGATGTTTGATTATTCTAGGTCAAGTCGGCATAAGGACGGAGGATGTGTTGGGTATTCAAAAAGGCATTAAGGTGGACAAGTCCCCAGGTCCGGATGGGATCTATCCCAGGTTACTGAGGGAAGTGAGAGAGGAAATAGCTGGGGCCTTAACAGATATCTTTGCAGCATCCTTGAACACGGGCGAGGTACCGGAGGACTGGAGAATTGCTAATGTTGTCCCCTTGTTTAAGAAGGGTAGCAGGGATAATCCAGGTAATTATAGACCGGTGAGCCTGACGTCAGTGGTAGTGAATCTGCTGGAGAAGATACTGAGGGATAGGATCCATTCCCATTTGGAAGAAAATGGGCTCATCAGTGATAGGCAACATGGTTTTGTGCAGGGAAGGTCATGACTTACCAACTTAATAGAATTCTTTGAGGAAGTGACAAAGTTGATTGATGAGGGAAGGGCTGTAGATGCCATATACATGGACTTCACTAAGGCATTTGATAATGTTCCCCATGGTAGGCTGATGGAGAAAGTGAAGTCTCATGGGGTCCAGGGTGTACTAGCTAGATGGATAAATAACTGGCTGGGCAACAGGAGACAGAGAGTAGTAATGGAAGGGAGTTTCTCAAAATGGAGAACTGTGACCAGTGGTGTTCCACAGGGATCCGTGCTGGGACCACTGTTGTTTGTGATATACATAAATGATGTGGAGAAAGGTATAGATGGTCTGATTAGCAAGTTTGCAGATGAAACTAAGATTGGTGGAGTAGCAGATAGTGAAGGGGACTGTCAGAGAATACAGCAGAATATAGATAGATTGGAGAGTTGGGCGGAGAAATGGCAGATGGAGTTCAATCCGGGCAAATGCAAGGTGATGCATTTGGAAGATCCAATTCAAGAGCGAACTATACGTTAAATGAAAAAGCCCTGAGGAAAATTGATGTACAGAGAGATCTGGGTGTTCAGGTCCATTGTACCCTGAAGGTGACTGAGCAGGTCGATAGAGTGGTCAAGAAGGCATATGGCATGCTTTCCTTCATCGGAAGGTGTATTGAGTACAAGAGTTGGCAGGTCATGTCACAGTTGTATAAGACTTTGATTCGGCCACATTTGGAATACTGCGTACAGTTCTAGTCGCCACATTGCCAAAAGGATGTGGATGCTTTGGAGAAGGTGCAGAGGAGATTCACCAGGATGTTACCTGGTATGGAGGGCACTAGCTATGAAGAGAGGTTGAGTAGATTAGGATTATTTTCATTAGAAAGACGGAGGTTGAGGGGGGACCTCATTGAGGTCTACAAAATCATGAGAGGTATAGACAGGGTGTATAGCAAGAAGCTTTTTCCCCCAGAGTGGGGGACTCAATTACTAGGGGTCACGAGTTCAAGGTGAGAGGGGAAAAGTTTAAGGGAGATATGCGTGGAAAGTTCTTTACGCAGAGGGTTGTGGGTGCCTGGAACGCATTGCCGGCGGAGGTAGTAGAGGCAGGCACGATAGCATCATTTAAGATGTATCTAGACAGATACATGAATGGGCAGGGAGCAGAGGGATACAAATCCTTAGAAAATAGGCGACAGTTTTAGATAGAGGATCAGGATCGGCGAAGACTTGGAGGGCCGAAGGGCCCGTTCCTGTGCTGTAATTTTTCTTTGTTCTAGAAATAGGTTTCAAAGGTTAGGTTAAAGATGGATTCAGAGAGAAAGAGAGAGAGATGAGAGCTTAAAGATGATTTTGGAGAGAGCAAAAAAGACTCTGTCTCATAAGGAAATCATAATCTTTTTTAGGTTCTGTCCCCTTTCTGACTACGATTGGGTTAAAATAATTATAATTCATGTAATTCGATGAAATGTCAGTATATCAAGTTTTGAGAGATAATATGGCATGGGGAAACTTCTATATAGAACATAGAACATTACAGCGCAGTACAGGCCCTTCGGCCCTCGATGTTGCGCCGACCTGTGAAACCACTCTAAAGCCCATCTACACTATTCCCTTATCGTCCATATGTTTATCCAATGACCATTTGAATGCCCTTAGTGTTGGCGAGTCCACTACTGTTGCAGGCAGGGCATTCCATGCCCTTACTACTCTCGGAGTAAAGAACCTACCTCTGACATCTGTCTTATATCTATCTCCCCTCAATTTAAAGCTATGTCCCCTCGTGCTAGACATCACCATCCGAGGAAGAAGGCTCTCACTGTCCACCCTATCCAATCCTCTGATCATCTTGTATGCTTCAATCAAGTCACCTCTTAACTTTCTTCTCTCTAACGAAAACAGCCTCAAGTCCGCAGCCTTTCCTCTAAGATCTTCCCTCCATACCAGGCAACATCCTGGTAAATCTCGTCTGCATCATTTCCAATGCTTCCACATCCTTCCTATAATGCGGCGACCAGAATTGCACGCAATACTCCAAATGCGGCCACACCAGAATTTTGTACAGCTGCAACATGACCTCATGGCTCCGAAACTCAATCCCTCTACCAATAAAAGCTAACACACCGTACGCCTTCTTAACAACCCTCTCAACCTGGGTGGCAACTTTCAGGGATCTATGTACATGGACACCGAGATCTCTCTGCTCATCCACACTGCCAAAAATCTTACCATTAGCCCAGTATTCGGTCTTCCTATTATTCTTTCCAAAATGAATCACCTCACACTTTTCTGCATTAAACTCCATTTGTCACCTCTCAGCCCAGCGCTGCAGCTTATCTATGTCCCTCTGTAACTTGTAACATCCTTCCGCACTGTCCACAACTCCACCGACTTTAGTGTCATCTGCAAATTTACTCACCCATCCTTCTACACCCTCCTCCAGGTCATTTATAAAAATGACAAACAGCAGTGGCCCCAAAACAGATCCTTGTGCTACACCACTAGTAACTGGAATCCAGTCTGAACATTTCCCATCAACCACCACCCTTTGTCTTCTTCCAGCTAGCCAATTTCTGATCCAAACTGCTAAATCGCCCTGAATCCCATGCCTCCGTACTTTCTGCAGTAGCCTACCGTGGGGAACCTGATCAAACGCTTTACTGAAATCCATATACACCACATCAACTGCTTTACCCTCATCCACCTGTTTGGTCACCTTCTCAAAGAACTCAATAAGGTTTGTGAGGCACGACCTACCCTTTACAAAACCATGTTGACTATCTCTAATCAAATTATTCCTTTCCAGGTGATTATACATCCTATCTCTTATGAACCTTTCCAAGATTTTGTCCACAACAGAAGTAAGGCTCACTGGTCTATTGTTACCGGGGTTGTCTCTACTCCCCTTCTTGAACAAGGGGACAACATTTGCTATCCTCCAGTCTTCTGGCACTATTCCTGTAGACAAAGATGACTTAAAGATCAAAGCCAAAGGCTCAGCAATCTCCTCCCTAGCTTCCCAGAGAATCCCAGGATAAATCCCATCCGGCCCAGGGGACTTATCTATTTTCACACTTTCCAGAATTGCTAACACCTCCTCCTTCTGAACCTCAAGCCCTTCTAGTCTAGTAGCCTGAATCTCAGTATTCTCCTCGACAACATTGTCTTTTTCCTGTGTGAATACTGACGAAAAGTATTCATTTAGCACCTCTCCTATCTCCTCGGACTCCAAGCACAACTTCCCACTACTGTCCTTGACTGGCCCTACTCTTACCCTAGTCATTCTTTTATTCCTGACATATCTATAGAAAGCTTTAGGGTTATCCTTGATCCTACCTGCCAAAGATTCTCATGTCCCCTCCTGGCTCTTCTTAGCTCTCTCTTTAGGTCCTTCCTAGCTAACTTGTAACTCTTGAGCGCCCTAACTGAACCTTCATGTCTCATCTTTACATAAGACTCCTTCTTCCTCTTGACAAGTGTTTCGACTGCTTTAGTAAACCACAGTTCCCTTGCTCGACCACTTCCTCCCTGCCTGACAGGTACATACTTATCAAGGACACGCAGTAGCTATTCCTTGAACAAACTCCACATTTCCATTGTGCCCATCCCCTGCAGTTTTCCTCTCCATCCGATGCATCCTCATCGCATCATAATTGCCTTTCCCCAGATATAACTCTTGCCCTGCGGTATATACTTATCCCTTTCGGGATCGGTAAAGTAAACCTAATGGAATTGTGGTCACTATCACCAAAGTGCTCACCTACTTCCAAATCTAACACCTGTCCTGGTTCATTACCCAGTACCAAATCCAATATGGCCTCGCCTCTCGTTGGCCTACCTACATACTGTGTCAGGAAACCCTCCTGCACACATTGGACAAAAACAGACCCATCTAAAGTATGTTTCGATAATATTGTGTAATCGGACCACCTGCTTTCCCACCATATTCTCGAGAACTGAGAGGTTTGCCCAGTAATGAGAACAATGCAATGTGGATAGTCAGTCTGAATACTGACAACCTTATCAGATCTTTCTCATGCTCTCAGCATTTTCTGCTGTCCTGGCTTATGAGCTGATTTTTAATAGTATGTCACTAAATCATTTCTGCTCTTAACCCTTTATTACCTATAATAAAATAGGTTTCTATCACTGCCTCAATTACTGTCCTATCATACTCACTGGAGGACTGGATATTCACCCTGGGGAAAGCCAGAAGAGAGTGTGATGACATTGGATCCCAAACTCAATGTCATTTTCCAGAACATTTCCCAACCCTCATACACTGAATCTTTTCTCCACCTGACCAGGAAAATCTTGACCAATCGCTCTAATTGTCATCAGAAATTACTGTCACAGACAATGAAACATAGAAATCTTTCTGGAGCATCGCGCCCCAAGTGTGGTAGCGAGCGGGAGCTGCCGTGAGCTTCTCGGCACTCGGCCCAGTGAGGCCGGGAAAGCTATTTAACGTTAATTGGTCCACTTAATAACATCTCACAGGCTTCACGCCACAAATGAAGGCACGCCAGCTGATTTGCCGGCACCGCGCTCGTAGGCCCCCCACTAACAAAGTCGAGCAGCACATGCTCAGCCAGCTCGCAACTATGGCACCGAGGAGACCGGCCCCAAAATTCAGCAATGCGGACCTGGGGAGGCTCCTATACATAGTGGAGGCCAGGAGAGATGTCCTGTTCTCCCGAGGGGCCTGAAGGGTGAGCCGCAGGGCAGCCAGGGCTGCCTAGGATGAGGTGACGGTGGCTGTAAGCTCCGGGAGTGTGACCAGAACGGACTGGCCTCTAGTGCCGAAAAAGGTCAACAAACTATACTGGGCAGCATGAGTGAGTAGACACCAATGCCACCCCCCACCCCTAAGGAGACCTTTCCGCCCCCACATGAGCAGCAATCCCTCCCCCAACTCTTGATGCAGCCCTCAACCTTCACTTCACCACCCACTTCAACCCCCTCTTCCTTCAACCCCCCCCACCCTTCCTTCTCACAACCCCCCCCCCCCCACCACCACCACCACCACTGTGAACCACACGTGTGGCTAACAATGCCCTCTCTCTGTCTCCTCAGGAAAAGCTCTCCCATAACCATCGTGAGACGGCTCAGACTGGCAAAGGCGTGCCAGATACAAGAATCCTCACCTCTTTTGAGGAGTTGGCTTTGGAGGTGACTGGGGTGGCAGAGGACAGAGCGGTCACCCACGTGGAGGTTGGTGAAAACCGCAGGGTTGAGGAACCACCGGGCCCCACCCGGAGGATCTGTCAAACATGAGTTGATATTGTCTTACTGTGGCAGCTCCGGATGGGTTTCCGGTGGAATATTATTTAAAAATTCAAAGATAAGCTGGTACCGCTGATGGTGGGGATGGTTGAGGAGGCAATAGGGAAAGGGGGTGTTACCACAAACTTTGGGGCAGGCATCGATTTCCCTGTTGCTAAACAAAAATAAGGACCCGACGGAGTGTGGGTCATATAGGCCCATATCACTTTTAAACGTGGCCGCAAAGATTATGCCGAAGGTACTAGCAGGTAGGCTGGAGGAGTGCCTCACAAAGGTAATAGGTGAAGATCAGACGGGATTTGTGAGAGGGAGGCAGCTCTTTTCGAACATTAGGAGTGTGGTAAAACAGTGTGTTCTTATATTAAGGGTTGTACGGTAGAACCTGCACTACAGGTTCACCTGGGCCCCTGCATGCTAGCTCCGCTCAGGAGCCGGGTTATAAATATGCGTAGCCTTCAGCTCGCAGCCATTTCGTCAGCTGCTGTAGGAGGCCACACTTCAGATACTAATAAAGCCTCAGTTTGAATTCAACTTCGTCTGCAGCCAAATTGATCGTGCCTCAATTTATTAGTATCTGATTCAGAAGATGGACCTCCGGATTAAACCAGATCGACTGCAGCTGGATCCACACGCGAGTGATGCCAGAAAGGACTTCCAGCACTGGCTAGCTTGTTTTGAAGCCTATATCAACGCGGCGCCAACTCCTGTTCCAGAGGCTCAGAAGATTCAAACCTTGTACTCCAGACTCAGCTCTAAAGTCTTCCCGCTGATCCAGGGTGTGCCCAATTACGCTGATGCTATGACTCGACTCAAACAAAATTATGAGCAGAAGACGAACACACTCTTCGCCAGACATGCGCTCGCAACGTGTACTCAACTACCTGGTGAGTCAATCGAGGACTCCTGGAGGGCCCTGATCCCACTAGTTCGGGACTGTGACTGTCAGGACGTTACAGCTAAGGAGCACTCAGATCTCCTTATGAGGGACGCTTTTGTAACTGGGATTGGGTCCGATGTTATCAGGCAGCGGCTCCTAGAAGGGGCCACACGCGACCTCGCAGAGACTAAAACACTAGCGCTTTCCATGACGGTCACCCTGCGCAATGTACAGTCCTACGCCCCCAACCGCACGGCCCACTCCTCCTACGCCTCATGGGCCCCACAGGCAGCCGCCCCAACGGGGGTGCTACCCACCCAACACGCCTGCGCAATGCGCCAGCCAGTGATATCCGGGGCCCCGATGCTATTTATGCGTCCAACAAAGACACCCCCGCCAATGCTGCCCGGCCCGCGCTGCCCTTTGTAAGGCCTGCGGGAAGAAGGGCCACTACGCAGCGGTGTGCCAGGCCCACTCAGCGGCAGCGGTCGCCGGTCGCCCCCCCCCCCCCGGTCATGGACAATGGGCGCCGCTATCCTCCCCCCCTCCCCAGGCCCTGTGCGAGCAATGGGCGCCACCATCTTCTCCCCCACACAACACGTGCGTTTCATGGGCGCCGCCATCTTGCTCCACCCCCGCAACGTACGTTCCATGGGCGCTGCCATTTTGTGATCCCCAGGACCTCCGGGCGCCACCATCTTGTCCACCCCGCAGCACATGGAGACCAACGGCGTTTCAGGACTCCGACGCAGCGGCCGCCTCATTACCCGACGATCAACCATGACTCGCATCCATGGTAATCGATCAGACCAGACCACACACTCTGACCACCGCATCCACCAGCGTGAAAGTCAACGGCCACGTGACCTCCTGCCTACTGGACTCCGGGAGCACCGAGAGCTTTGTACATCCAAATACGGTAAGGGGCTGCTCCCTTAAAGTACACCCTACCAATCAAAGTATCTCCCTGGCCTCCGGATCCCATCGCATGGCAATCCGGGGGTACTGCACGGTCACGCTCACAGTCCAAGGCGTAGAGTTCCACAGTTTTCGCCTCTACGTCCTCCCTAACCTCTGCGCTGCACTTATCCTTGGCCTGGATTTTCAGTGCAACCTCCAGAGCCTGACCCTTAAATTCGGCAGACCCTTACCACCCCTCTGTGTGCGGCCTCGCGACCCTAAAGGTCGATCTTCCTTCCCTCTTTGCCAATCTAACTCCAGATTGCAAACCCGTCGCCACCAGGAGCAGACGGTACAGCACCCAGGATAAGGCCTTCATCAGGTCCGAGGTCCAGCGGTTGCTTCAGGAGGGAGTCATCGAGGCCAGCAACAGCCCCTGGAGAGCTCAAGTGGTAGTGGTTAAGTCTGGGGAGAAAAACCGAATGGTCGTGGACTACAGCCAGACCATCAACAGGTACACGCAGCTCGACGCGTACCCCCTCCCACGCATATCTGACATGGTTAACCAGATTGCACAGTACCGGGTCTTCTCAACGGTGGACCTGAAATCCGCTTACCACCAGCTCCCCATCCGTAAATTGGACCGGCCATACACCGCCTTCGAGGCAGACGGCCGGCTATATCACTTCCTTAGGGTCCCCTTCGGCGTCACCAATGGGGTTTCGGTCTTCCAAAGGGAGATGGACCGAATGGTCGACCGGGATGGCTTGCGGGCCACGTTTCCGTACCTAGACAATGTGACCATGATCAACAGGACCACGACGCCAACCTCACTAAATTTCTCCGCACCGCCACTCTCCTCAACCTCACGTATAACAAGTGTGTGTTCCGTACAAACCGCTTAGCCATCCTCGGCTACGTGGTCCAGAACGGAGTTCTCGGGCCCGATCCCGACCACATGCGCCCCCTCATAGAGCTTCCCCTCCCTCAGTGCCCCAAGGCCCTCAAACGCTGCCTGGGGTTCTTCTCGTATTACGCTCAGTGGGTCCCAAACTATGCGGACAAGGCCCGCACACTCATACAGTCCACTCACTTCCCCCTGACGGCCGAGGCCCAATAGGCTTTCGCCCGGATGAGAGCTGATATTGCCAAAGCTGGAATGCACGCTGTAGACGAAACACTTACTTTCCAAGTAGAAAGCGACGCATCGGACGTCGCCCTTGCCGCCGCCCTCAACCAGGCAGGCAGGCCCGTGGCATTCTTTTCCCGCACCTTCCATTCCTCTGAAATTCGGCACTCATCCATCGAAAAGGAGGCCCAGGCTATCGTTGAAGCTGTGCGACATTGGAGGCATTACCTGGCCGGTAAGAGATTCACTCTCCTTCCGGACCAACGGTCGGTAGCCTTCATGTTCAACAACACACAGCGGGGCAAGATCAAGCACGATAAAATCTTGCGGTGGAGAATCGAGCTCTCCACTTACAATTACGAGATTAAGTATCGCCCTGGCAAACTCAACGAGCCCCCAGACACCCTATCCCGAGGTACATGTGCCAGCGCACAGGTAGACCGACTCCGGACCCTGCACGACAGCCTTTGTCACCCAGGGGGTCACTCGGCTGTACCACTTCATTAAGGCACAAAATTTGCCCTACTCCGTCGAGGAAGTAAGGACAATCACCAAGGACTGCCACGTCTGTGTGGAGTGCAAACCGCACTTCTACCGGCCGGACCGCGCGCACCTGGTGAAGGCCTCCCGCCCCTTTGAACGCCTCAGCGTGGATTTCAAAGGCCTCCTCCCCTCCTCCGACCGACAGAATTATTTCCTCAGTGTGATCGATGAATACTCCCGTTTTCCCTTCGCCATCCCATGCCCCGACATGACGTCTGCCACCGTCATTAAAGCCCTTAATTCTATCTTCACTCTGTTCGGCTTCCCCGTCTCCATCCAGTGACAGGGGATCCTCATTCATGAGTGATGAGCTACGTCAGTTCCTGCTCAGCAGGGGTATCGCCTCCAGCAGAACGATGAGCTACAGCCCCCGGGGAAACGGACAAGTAGAAAGGGAGAATGGGATGATATGGGACAGCTGGCCCTATGGTCCAGAAATCTCCCGGCCTCCCGCTGGCAAGAGGTCCTCCCTGATGCACTACATTCCATTCACTCATTACTTTGCACTGCTACTAACAGTACACCGCATGAACGTCTTTTTGCCTTCCCCAGGAAGTCCACATCCGGGGTATCACTCCCAACTTGGCTCACAGCTCCGGGAACCGTGCTTCTCCGTAAACATGTGCAGTTCCACAAGGCGGATCCGTTGGTGGAAAGGGTGCACCTGCTCCACGCAAACCCACAGTATGCCCACCGGGCGTTCCCCGACGGCCGCCAGGATACCGTCTCCCTCAGGGACCTGGCACCAGCAGGTTCCAACCCCGCACCACCCCCGTCGCCCCTGGCGCCACCCTCCCCTCCCCTCCGCCCCCATCACCCCACCTGGGACCGTCCATCCTCCCCCTGCCCACCCCTGTTGATGAAGAGGATTTTGGCACGCTCGCGGAGTCAACTTCGACCACAACAGCACCAACATCGCCGGCTCCACTTCGTCAATCCCAGAGGACAATCAAGGCGCCGGACCAGCTGAAACTCTGACCGGCCCGCTGGATGACCAGAGACATTTGTTTTATTGTTCTGTAAATATTAAAGATTGCGAATTGAATATGGTTATCCACCACCCCCGCCCGACTCAATTTTAACAGGGGGTGAATGTGGTAAACCACTATGTTCTTATATTAAGGGTTGTACGGTAGAACCTGCACTACAGGTTCACCTGGGGCCCTGCATGCTAGCTCCGTCCAGGAGCCGGGTTATAAATATGCGTGGCCTTCAGCTCGCAGCCATTTCGTCAGCTGCTGTAGGAGGCCACACTTCAGATACTAATAAAGCCACAGTTTGAATTCAACTTCGTCTCCAGCCAAATTGATCGTGCCTCAAGGAGGATATTGAACATGGTTATGGCACCGGCAGAGGAGAAGGAAACAGAAGTGGTTTTGGCATTGGACGGCGAGAAAATGTTTGACCGGGTAGAATCGGGGTACTTGATGGCCGTTTGGAGCGGTTTGGGATTGGACCACGATTTGTGGACTGGGTAAAACTACTGTATAAAGAGCTGAGGGCGAGTGTCTGCACAAACATCAGTTAGGAATACTTTTCTCTCCACCGTGGGACTAGGCAGAGATGTCCTATGTCCACCCTGCTACCCTGCTGTTTGCACTCGTGAATGAGCCGTTGGCCATCGCGTTAAGAACTTTGAGGGTATGGAAAGGGATAGTGCGGGGGGGGGGGGGGGGAAATGGAGCATAGGGTGTCCTTGTATGCCGATGACTTGCTGTTATACGTGTCGGAACCGAATGTGTCAATAAGGGGAATACTGGAGCTGCTTCAGGGGTTTGGGTCTTTCTCGGGGTACAAATTAAATCTGTACAAAAGTGAATATTTTGTGATGTCTTGGCCAGGGACGGGAACAGGGGTGGGGGGGGGCTGCCATTCCATAGGGCAGGGACTCACTTTAGATACCTGGGGGTGCAGGTTGCTCGGGATTGGGGGGGGCGTCGTAGAGACAACATTTCTAGTTTGGCGTGCAGAGTGATGTTGTCGGTAATCCGTGGCACCGAGGCCAACAATGCTAGGATGGTGTCCGCACTGAATAGCCTGATGCACGACATCAGCGCCATTAGTGGAGGATTCCAAGGAGTCGTGCAGTCGGTGAAGACCAGGGCTGAGGGTCTCAGCAGAATGTCCGACTCGCTGAGGGTTGTTTTGCAGTACCAGTCTGACCTTGAAGAGGTGCTGCGGGAGATGTCCCGCTCTCAGATGGAAATGGCCAAGGTGCTGCAGAGCTTGTCCCAGTCACTGAAGAGCATCGCCAAGGGCGTCGACATGATGGTGCATACTTCGGGGAACCGCCAGGGCTGGCAGAGCCGGATGCTACAGGGGCAGCCGGGGTTCAAACCAACTGCCCCTCCATTCCAAGGTGAACCCCAGATCCCTATGGGAGAAGGGGGCACTGAGTGCCAACCCAGACCAGTCCCATGGAGTGGCCACCAGCGCCCCCGAGTTCCACCCCTCTGATGAGGCCACTTCTCACAGTCAGCACACGGGACAGGGTGCCACGGCAGTGCCAGCGCCGTTGACAAGTGCGCCGGGGTCCTCCAGCCCCAGAGGACACCCACCAGGAGCATCAAAAGTGATTGGACGAGGTGCATCCTGAGGAGATACCTAGGCATAGCAGTAGAGCTGGAAGGCCAAGCACATCGCGGATCTCTGAGGGCACCAGGGAATGGTGGGTGTAGGGGGGGCACCATCGGGAGTGGGGAAATTGTAAAACACATTAAACACCCTTGAGCACAACCAGTATGATGTCTCTGTCACTTTGTTCACAATGTGGGCTAACCTCCAAACTCTTGGCCCATCTCTCCATGCATCTCCTCCTCCGCTCCGGGCACACCACGAGCAGGCAATGGGTGTGAGCGAGCACTCAGCAGACAGGCAGGGGGCAGACTATGGCATAGATTGAGGAGCACTGGTGCTCAGCTCTCTGCGAGTTATCAAACCCCTGTCCTCGACAATGACCCGCTGACAGTGCCGACACAGTTCCAGCACCCTGGAGTGATGTGACACAGACCCTGGGTGTTCGGAAGTTGCCTCCCGCGGTGGTCAGGCGCAGTGTCCAGGCATCATGGTCTGATTGGGAAGCTAGGCAATAACTTCCACATGCTACATGGCACGCCCACCCACGGGAATCTACTTGAGATGTGTGAAGTGCTCATTTAACCACGATTGCCAATTCCCTATCAGCAATAGCCTTCAGCCACATGACCAGAGGCCTCAGCAGTTGGTGGGGGTTACCCCTGGAATGGATACACACGATACAGGGTTTGGCATGCTGGCGCCATCCTCTTATGGCGGTCCACCACTGTGGAGGATACCCCACACCCTGCTGAGCACTGGTGTGGCAAGCCCAGCGCCCCCAAGCTCTTTGCCTGTGAGCAAAGATGACTACCCACCTCCTCGGCTCCCCACAAAAGCCCATCCAACAGGTTCACGTTTTTCAAAAGGAGTACTAACCGGCACCAGCCTGACCACTTGCCAGGGAGGCAGCTGAATGATGGGAGGCTGTTGGTTATGGGGTGGCTCCCATTAATTGTATGGATTTAGGATTTAAGTGGTAATAATTGGTTTCTCGCCACGAGATCCCAATTTCACCTAGGGGAGTGGGCCGGTTGCATCGCAAACCGTTTGGCACTGGTGCGGACCTCGTTTTCGGCCTCTCCAGCTGTTCATCGGCCTCATTTCGCTCGAGCGAGAGCGGAACGAGGTCGGAGAATCGTGCCCATAGTATTATGTTGACATCAAGCATTATCAAGGCACACACACATAAATATATTCACCACACCTTGAATGACATACTTCAGCCTCGTACTTTCCTTATTTGCAGAATTATGCCATACGTTCACCTGATGGCTCATAAAATAGCAACAAATTACGGCTGGAGAGTAGGTACTATACAACCTAGACATGTGTAAATAAACTTTAAAAATGCAATACCAAAAGATCAAGCTTATTAGTCAGTACAATTTATCAATAACAGCATTGTAAAGGGAACTGACAAAGTAGTTCCAAGTATTTTTTTTTTGAAAATCACTGGCGCCTAGGATTTCCACTAAGTTGAGTAATTATTCTCAAAAATAGTGGGCAAAATTTTACAATGGTGCGCCAATGGTGGGTCCTGAACCCAGAAATCAGTAGTGTTACGACTTCCAGGTTTGTGCGACCAAAGGCTAATTGCTGCCAATAGTGGCATGGGCAGGTGACAGATAATCATTTTGCCCAATGAGTTCAGTTGAGGCTCAAGGCCCTGACCTAGAACTAAGTCATGACCAGCACTTTAAAGGGGCCCCTGTCAGCAGTCAATTTCAAGCAAGCCTTCAAATCATACTGGAAAAGAACAGGTTTTGAGCAGTGAGGATTTTTGTCCCTTGTAGTATGTCCAGGTAAGTACATTTTAATTAGTGCTTATGTGACAGACATCTGCAGCCTCACATTAACCCCAAATTTTAATAAATCAGCAAGTCTTCCAGCTTTAGACATTGAGTAGTTGTGCAGTCGTAGTATCTTTCCTTGCGTGGATGTCTGCACCAGGGCAAAGAGAGAGGTGCTCCAAAAGGGGCAAATTTGCCCGCGTTCACCAACACTGCCCTTAGTACACTCCATGTAATAAGGGGAGGCAGGGGAGGTGGTGGCTGAGTAGCATTAGCACTGGATTAGTAATCCAGAGACCCAGGGTAATGATCTGGGGATTGAGGTTCAACCCCCATCACAGCAGATGGTGGAATTTAAACTCAGGATGCCATTTAACGAAAACAAAGTCCTGTCGTGGGTGGATTTAGCGGACCACCCTGGAGCAACACCAGGCATATCCCAAAATGTGGTGTCAACCTGGTGAAGCTACAACACAGGATTACTTGTGTGCCAAACAGCATAATCAGCAATTATTCGACAGAACAAGCTATTCCACAACAAACGCATCAGATCCAAGCTCTGCAGTCCTGCCGCACTCAAGTCGTGAATGGTGGTGGACAATTAAAGAACTCACTGGATGAGGAGGCTCCACAAATATCCCCATCTTCACTGATGGAGGAGCCCAGCACATCTGTGCAAAAGACAAGGCTGAAGTAGTCCATGTCCAAATGTAGCAGGATCGGGACAATATCCAGGCTTGAGCTGACAAGTGGCAATTTACATTCATGCCACACAAGTGCCAGGCAATGACCATCTTCTACAAGAGAGAATCTAACCATCGTTCCTTGATATTCAATGGCATTACCATCACTGAATCTCCCACAATCAACATCCTGGGGGTCACCATTGATTAGAAACTGAACAACATCGATACATAGATGGTAGGAGCAGGAGGAGGCCTTTTGGCCCTTCGAGCCTGCTACGCCATTCATCACAATTTGGCTGATTATCCAATTAATAGTCTAATTCTGCTTTCTCCCCATAACCTTTGATCCCATTCACCTCAAGTGCTACATCTAGCCGTCTCTTGAATATATTCAATGTTTTACATCAACTACTTCCTGTGGTAATGAATTCCACAGGCTCAACACTCTTTGGATGAAGAAATGTCTCCGCATCTCTGTCTGAAATGGTTTTTCCTGAATCCTCAGACTGTTACCCCTGGTTCAGGACACACCCACCATCGGGAACATCTTCCCTGCATCTATCTTGTCTAGTCCTGTTAGAATGTTATAAGTCTCTATGAGTTCCCCCCTCATTCTTCTGAACTCCAGCAAGAACAATCATAACCTCGTCAATCTCTCCTCATATGGCAGTCCCGCCATCCTTGGAATCAGTCTGGTAAACCTTTGCTGCACTCCCTCAAGAGCAAGAACATCCTTCCTCAGAAAATGAGACCAAAACAGCACACCGTATTCTAGGTGTGGCCTCACCAAGGCCCTGTACAATTGCAACAACACATCCCCGCTCCTGTACTTGAAACATCTCGCAATGAAGGCCAACATATCATTAACCTTCTTTACCACCTGCAGCACCTACATGCTTACCTTGAGCGATTGGTGCACAAGGACACCTAGGTCCCCCTCCCAATTTACAACTGTTCAGGTAGTAATCTGCCTTCCTGTTTTTGCTTCCAAAGTGATAACCTCACAATTATCCAAATTATACTGCATCTGCCATTGATTTTCCCACTCATCCAACATGTCCAGATCACGCTGCAGGATCTCTGCATCCTTGTCATAGTTCACCCTCCCACCCAACTTGGTATCATCTGCAAACTTTGAGATGTTACATTTTGTTCCCTAATCTGTACTGGACTAGCTATATTAATACTGTGGCTTCCAGAGCAGGTTGAAGGCTAGGAATCCTATGGCGGGTAATTCACCTCCTGACCCCCCCAAAGCTTGTCCACCATCTAAAAGGAACAAGTCAGGAGTGTGATGGAATACTCGCCCCTTGCCTGGATTAGTGCAGCTCCAACAACACTCAAGAAGCTCGACAGCATCCAGGACAAAGCAGCTCACTTGATTGCTACTCCTTCCAAAAACATTCAAACCCTCCACCACCAACGAACAGTGGCAGCAGTGTGTACCATCTACAAGATGCACTGCAGGAACCCGCCACGGTTCCTTAGGCAGCACCTTCCAAACCCACGACCACTACCATTAGAAGGACAAGAGCAGCAGATACCTGGGAACCTCGCCACCTGGAGCTTCTCCTCCAAGTCACTCACCACCCCAACTTGGAAATATAATCACCGTTCCTTCACCATCGGTGGGTCAAAGTCTTGGAACTCTCTCCCTCGGAGCACTGTGGGTGCACCTACACCTCAGGAACTGCAGCAGTTCAAGGCAGCAGCTCACCACCACCTTCTGATGGGCAATAAATGCTGGTCTAACCAGTGACACCCACACCCTGTAAAATTAATTTAAAAAAACAGGCTAGAAAAGTGACCAGCTCTGAGCAGTGGAAAGTGGAACCACCAAATAGAACATAGAACATTACAACGCAGTACAGGCCCTTCAGCCCTCGATGTTGGGCCAACCTGTGAAACCACTCTAAAGCTAAAAGGACAGCGAAAACAGCGCGGGAGCAGAGAGAGCCGGGACAGTGCTGGGAGAGGCGAGTGCACAAAAGGTGTGGCAGGAGTGCCTTTAGACACGGAGTGCTGATTGGAACAGAGTGCATCTGAGTTTAGGTGAGTGACTGAGTTCAGGTGAGTGGCTGTGTTTTTGTTGGTGTTCGGGTTTATCCTTGAGGTTCTATAAAGAAAAATGTTTTTAAAAAATATTTAAATTAATTAACTAGTTGAATATGGCTGGACAGGTGATGTGCTGTTGCTGTATGATGATGGAACTGGTGGATCCCATTGAGACCGCCAGTGACCATATCTGCAGCAAGTGCTGGCTGCTCGAGGAACTTTGGCTCAGAATTGATGAGCTGGAGACCGAGCTGCACACACTGCGGCACATCAGGGAGGGGGAACATTACCTGGACACTTTGTTTCAGGAGGCAGTCACACCCGGTAGAATAAGTTCTGTTAATTCGGACAGTGGCCAGGGACAGAGTAGCGTGACTGCAAGGGAGACAGGTAGGGGGATCCTGAGTTTAGGAGTTGAGGAGCCTCAGCCCTTGACCTTGTCCAACAGGTATGAGGTACTTGCTCCCTGTGTGGATGAGGAAGAGGGCTGTAGGGAGGATGAGTTGACTGACCACTGCACTGTGGTACAGGAAGCCATTCAAGAGGGGGGAGCAAAAAGACAAGTGGTAGTTGTAGGGGATTCTATAATTAGGGGGATTGATGGCATCCTTTGTAAGCCAGATCGAGAGTCCCGCATGGTATGTTGCCTGCCCGATGCCAGGGTGAGGGACATCTCTGATCGGCTTGAAAGGATTTTGGAGAGGGAGGGGGAGGATCCAGTTGTTGTGGTCCACGTTGGGACTAACAACATAGGTAAGACTAGGAAAGAGGACCTGTTTGGGGATTATCAAACACTAGGGACAATTAAAGAGCAGGTCCTCCAGGGTTATAATCTCTGGATTACTACCCGAGCCACGTGCCAATTGGCATAGGGTTGAGAAAATTAGAGAAGTTAACACGTGGCTAAAGGAGTGGTGCGGGAAAGAGGGATTCTATTTTATGGGGCACTGGCATCAGTACTGGGGCAGAAGGGACCTGTACCGTTGGGACGGTCTTCACCTGTACCATTCTAGGACCAAAGTTCTAGTGAATAGGATAAATAGGTTGGTCACAAGGACTTTAAACTAGCAAGTTGGGGGGCAGGGAAGTGTAAAGCTATGGACAGTATAATGGTTAATGGAGATCAAGGCAGCAGGTTACGTGACAGGTTATTATGTAGAGATTTGGGTTCAAAGACAAGGAAAATTAGGAGAAAGGGTAAGAGGAAAAATAAATTGCGAAAAGTTACTGATCAAGGTGTTAGGATTCATAACAAAGACATAAAAAACAGCATAAATGTACTTTACCTGAATGCTCGTAGTATACGAAATAAGGTAAATGAGTTGATGGCGCAAATCATCGTGAATGACTATGATTTAGTGGCCATTACTGAAACATGGTTAAAAGATGGTCACGACTGGGAGTTAAATATCCAAGGGTATCAGACTATAGAAAGGATAGAATGGACGGTAAGGGCGGTGGTGTAGCTTTGTTCTTTAAGGATGGCATCCGGGCAATAGTAAGGGATGATATTGGTGCTATGGAGGACAAGGTCGAATCAATTTGGGTGGAAATCAGGAATAGTAAGGCGAAAAGGTCACTGATAGGAGTAGTCTATCGGCCACCAAATAGTAACAGGATGGTAGGGCAGGCAATAAGCAAAGAAATAATGGATGCATGTAGAAATGGTACAGCGGTTATCATGGGAGATTTTAATCTGCATATCGATTGGTTTAACCAGGTTGGTAAAGGCAGCCTTGAGGAGGAGTTTATAGAATGTGCCCAGGATAATTTCCTGGAACAGTATGTAATGGAACCTACAAGGGAACAAGCGGTCCTAGATCTGGTCCTGTGTAATGAGGCAGGATTGATTAATGATCTCATAGTTCGGGAAGGAGCGACCACAATATGGTGGAATATAAAATACAGTTGGAGAATGACAAGGTAAAATCAAACACTAGTGTTTTGTGCTTAAACAAAGGCGATTACAATGGGATGAGAGAAGAACTAGTTAAGGTAGACTGGGAGCAAAGACTTCATGGTGAAGCAGTTGAGGAACAGTGGAGAACCTTCCGAGTGATCTTTCACAGTGTTCAGAAAAGGTTCATACCGACAAAAAAGAAAGACGGTAGAAAGGGGAAAAATCGACCGTGGATATCTAAGGAGGTGAGGGAGAGTATCAAATTGAAGGAAAAAACATACAAAGTGGCAAAAATTAGTGGGAGACTAGAGGACTGGGAAGTCTTTACGGGACAACAGAAAGCTACTAAAAAAGCCATAAAGAAGAGTAAGGTAGACTATGAAAGAAAACTGGCTCAGAACATAAAAGCAGATAGTAAAAGTTTCTACAAATATATAAGACAAAAAAGAGTGGCTAAGGTAAATATTGGTCCTTTGGAAGATGAGAAGGGAGATTTAATAATAGGAGACGGGGAAATGGCTGAGGAGCTGAACAGGTTTTTTTGGGTCAGTCTTCACAGTGGAGGACACAAATAACATGCCAGTGACTGATGGAAATAAGGATATGATACGTGAGGACCTTGAGATGATTGTAATCACTAAGGAGGCAGTATTGGGCAAGCTAATGGGGCTAAAGATAGACAAGTCTCCTGGCCCTGATGGGATGCATCCCAGAGTGTTAAAAGAGATGGCTAGGGAAATTGTAAACGCACTAGTGATAATTTATCAAAATTCACTAGACTCTGGGGTGGTCCCAGAGGATTGGAAAGTAGCAAACGTGACACCACTGTTTAAAAAAGGTCGGCAGAAAGCGGGTAATTATAGGCCGGTAAGCTTAACTTCGGTTGTAGGGAAAATGCTGGAATCTATCATTAAGGAGGAAATAGCGGGGCACCTGGAGGGAAATTGTCCCATTGGGCAGACGCAGCATGGGTTCACAAAGGGTAGGTCGTGTCTGACTAATTTGGTAGAATTTTTTGAGGACGTTACCAGTGCAGTAGATAACGGGGAGCCAATGGATGTGGTATATCTGGATTTCCAGAAAGCTTTTGACAAGGTGCCACACAAAAGGTTGCTGCATAAACTAAAGATGCATGGCATTGAGGGTAAAGTGGTAGCATGGGTAGTGGATTGGTTAACTAACAGAAAGCAGAGAGTGGGGATAAATGGGTGTTTCTCTGGTTGGCAACCTGTAACTAGTGGGGTCCCTCAAGGATCAGTGTTGGGCCCGCAGGTGTTCACAATTTACATAGACGATTTGGAGTTGGGGACCAAGTGCAATGTGTCCAAGTTTGCAGATGACACCAAGATGAGTGGTAAAGCAAAAAGTGCAGAGGATACCGGAAGTCTGCAGAAGGATTTGGATAGGTTAGGTGAATGGGCTAGGGTCTGGCAGATGGAATTCAATGTTGCCAAGTGTGAGGCTATCCATTTTGGGAGGAATAACAGCAGAATGGATTATTATTTAAACGGTAAGATGTTAAAACATGCTGCTGTGCAGAGGGACCTGGGTGTGCTGGTGCACGAGTCGCAAAAAGTTGGTGTGCAGGTGCAACAGGTGATTAAGAAAGCTAATCGAGTTTTGTCTTTCATTGCTAGAGGGATGGAGTTCAAGACTAGTGAGATTATGCTGCAATTGTATAGGGTGTTGGTGAGGCCACATCTGGAGTATTGTGTTCAGTTTTGGTCTCCTTACCTGAGAAAGGACATATTGGCACTGAAGGGAGTGCAGAGGAGATTCACCAGGTTGATCCCAGAGTTGAGGGGATTAGATTATGACCAGAGGTTGAGTAGACTGGGACTGTACTCATTGGAGTTTAGAAGGATGCGGGGGGATCTTATTGAGACATATAAAATTATGAAGGGAATAGATAGGATAGATGCGGGCAGGTTGTTTCCACTGGTCGGGGAAAGCAGAAGTAGGGGGCATAGCCTCAAAATAAGGGGAGGTAGATTTAGGACGGAGTGTAGGAGGAACTTCTTCACCCAAAGGGTTGTGAATCTCTGGAATTCCCTGCCCAGTGAAGCAGTTGAGGCTCCTTCTTTAAACGTTTTTAAGAAAAAGATAGATGCCTTTCTGAAGAATAAAGGGATTCGGGGATATGGTGTACGGGCCGGAGAGTGGAGCTGAGTCCACAAAGATCAGCCATGATCTCATTAAATGGCGGTGCAGGCTCGAGGGGCCAGATGGCCTACTCCTGTTCCTAATTCTTATGTTCTTACGTTAAAGCCCATCTATACTATTCCCTTATCGTCCATATGTCTAACCAATGACCATTTGAATGCCCTTAGTGTTGGCGAGTCCACTACTGTTGCAGGCAGGGCATTCCACGCCCTTACTACTCTCTGAGTAAAGCACCTACCTCTGACATCTGTCTTATATCTATCACCCCTCAATTTAAAGCTATGTCCCCTCGTGCTAGACATCACCATTCAAGGAAAAAGGCTCTCACTGTCCACCCTATCCAATCCTCTGATCATTTTGTATGCCTCAATTAAGTCACCTCTTAACCTTCTTCTCTCTAACGAAAACAGCCTCAAGTCCCTCAGCCTTTCCTCATAAGATCTTCCCTCCATACCAGGCAACATTCTGGTAAATCTCCTCTGCACCCTTTCCAATGCTTCCACATCCTTCCTATAATGCGGCGACCAGAATTGCACGCAATACTCCAAATGCGGCCGCACCAGGGTTTTGTACAGCTGCAACATTGCCTCATGGCTCCGAAACGCAACCCCTCTACCAATAAAAGCTAACACACCGTACGCCTTCTTAACAACCCTCTCAACCCGAGTGGCAACTTTCAGGGATCTATGTACATGGACACCGAGATCTCTCTGCTCATCCACACTGCCAAGAATCTTACCATTAGCCCAGTACGCTGTCTTCCTGTTATTCCTTCCAAAATGAATCACCTCACACTTTTCTGCATTGAACTCCATTTGCCACCTCTCAGCCCAGCGCTGCAGCTGATCTGTATCCCTCTGTAACTTGTAACATCCTTCCGCACTGTCCACAACTCCACCGACTTTAGTGTCATCTGCAAATTTATTCACCCATCCTTCTACGCCCTCCTCCAGGTCATTTATAAAAATGACAAACAGCAGTGGCCCCAAAACAGATCCTTATGCTACACCACTAGTAACTGGACTCCAGTCTGAACATTTCCCATCAACCACCACCCTTTGTCTTCTTCCAGCTAGCCAATTTCTGATCCAAACTGCTAAATCACCCTGAATCCCAAATGCCTCCGTATTTTCTGCAGTAGCCTACCATGGGGAACCTTATCAAACGCTTTACTGAAATCCATATACACCACACCAACTGCTTTACCCTCATCCACCTGTTTGGTCCCCTTCTCAAAGAACTCAATAAGGTTTGGGAGGCACGACCTACCCTTCACAAAACCGTGTTGACGATCTCTAATCAAATTATTCCTTTCCAGATGATTATACATCCTATCTCTTATAAACCTTTCCAAGATTTTGCCCACAACAGAAGTAAGGCTCACTGGTCTATTGTTACCGGGGTTGTCTCTACTCCCCTTCTTGAACAAGGGGACAACATTTGCTATCCTCCAGTCTTCTAGCACGATTCCTGCACAATGCCTTAAAGATCAAAGCCAAAGGCTCAGCAATCTCTTCCCTAGCTTCCCAGAGAATCCTACGATAAATCCCATCCGGCCCAGGGGACTTATCTATTTTCACACTTTCCAGATTTGCCAACGGTAGACACATACTGAGTCGAAGGTGGCTGAGGAGGTCACAAGTGTTTACGTAGTCAGGAGCTAGTGGCAGTGCCATAAAAGATTCAATGACCTTGTGAGGTCAGCAAGAGTGGCCATGGCATCAGTATGAGCAAAATGTATCCAGTGTGAGACAGGTGTAGAAATGAATGCAGTAAGTGTTTGTGATTATTAGCTCATCCACAGTTGCACGTTCGCATAGGTTCAAGGCCATTCCAACCAGTTATTAATTTTAAAGCGGTGCTGGAAATCAACAATGAGAAAAACAGAGTGAACCGCCGAGCGTGGATGATTTCTTCAGAGTTCTGAAGAACCCACCCATTCAGACTCAAAAAGTTAACTCTGTTTCGGTCTCCACAGATGATGCCAAACCTGCTGACTTCTACCAGCATTTTCGGTGTTTAATACAGATATTAAGCAGAAAGGCAGACGGTTGTGACAATGATATTGTTATAGCTGAGCATTGGCTTCAACCAGCCATGCGCTGATCTGATACTGTTATGGTTTTGAGACATGACATGTGGCTAGTTGGAATTGTTGATGCCAACACATTGTCAATTCTTTTCAGGAGAAGCACGCTGAGAACACCTGCGAGCTCTCCCGGACAGGTGGTCAGACTGGAGATCCTTGTGCAATTTGAGGAACAAGTGCTGAACCTCGGAGGAGGAAAGGCAGTGGCAAGATTTGAGGGAGGCCTGGTTCTGGTGAGATGGCAAAAGTATCAGACTAGGTGATGAGATGAGATGGTCAGTGTGGTTTAAAGGTGTAATGGAAAAATACATGTTTGGTGCTAGGATTACATACTCTGGACTCTTGACCAGCATAATGATCAGACGGTTCATATCTTTGTTTATGGATTAATTGTATCCGCCAAGTTCAGTCATGCATGTCTGGATGTGAAACGATATATGTGAGTTAAGAGTTAAGCATAATGAGTGAAGAAATATGATAAATAATTGCCTCCCTTAATGATTTACATTTATTACAGGGCAAGCCTCTTCAATACAACTTCCGCCCCCCCTCCAAGGAAGAGGAACCCTTGGAGGTGCACCATCACATCCTCTTTTGGGACGCAGCACCATTGCTGATACTGTCACTTTGGCACGGTATAGGATATTAGCCAGGGGTCATGTATACACTTCACAATCGCCTCGCAAGTGCAGCTGCCAGAATGTGTGGTGGTGTGGGCCTCGGGCAGTCGGGGCAGCGTGATCCAGAGTTTGATGCCAAGTCAGATGATGAGCCTCTGGAGTCGTCCGTATGGTGACAGATGCTACTTGTGCAGCAGGAGGTCCCTGAAGATGTGGCTCGTACTTCAGAGGGGTTGCGGGCTCTAGCCTGGACATGGGATGTATCCATCCAGACCGAGAGAGCTGCCATCACCACCTCTTCAGAGTGTCAAGCCTCCACCATGAACAGACTAACCTGAAGGAGCAAACCAAGTGCATTGCAGATGCACTAGTTAGGATGCGCTCTGACCTGTACATCATCACCCAGGCTCTGAGCTCTATAATTCAAAGCCCAGGGCATCAGGGGAATTGGGAGCTTGCTTGCCCATCCAGCTCCTGGAACCTCACTGGTTGGCAGGAAGGACCAATCAGTCTTAATGGCAGGAGGTAAGCAGCTGCTACCTCCATCTAACAGCCATTGACACAGGCCTCGACCATTTCTGCAGTGACTGAAGATTCGTATGTATCTGCACAAGAGTCTCCCGAAGTATCTGGCACCTCAAGACTATATTAGCCGGGCAGAGGACACCCGCTAAAGTCGTCCAGGGCAAGGGAGATGGCAGATCTGACATTTCTGTCCAATGCAGCCACAAGCAAGCGGAGAGCTCTGCGCTGGAGCAAGGATAAATATTTTTTGTCCATATTCACAGCAGTGACAAATACAGATGAGAACGGTCTTCAACAATCTGTTTTGTTTGTTAATCCTTGTGATTACACCTTTCCTCATGCTGGAGATATTTTTCAGCTGTTGAAAGTGTCTGTAGGTGAAGCTAGGATTTTAAAATTTGAGTGAGTGCTGGAGTACTTGTATTTTTGTGAGTGAGTGAAGTGTGGGATGTGAAGGCTTCAGGTGCTGCTGAGTTTGAGTGCAAAATGGACGGATTTATTTCCTGAAATATGTTCAGTTGGTGTATTACGAGGTTTTACACAAACGGTTGTTGGATTAAGGGATCCCAAGTGTCACGGCCATCTGGCATGTGGTCACAGACAAGCTGCACATTGACTGAGTGGAATCCCTTTCTGTTTATGAACACACAGGGCTGTCCTACAGGAACCTTGATCGCTATATAGGTGCAATCAATGGCACCCTGCACCTTGGTGCAATTGCAGCAAATCTTCAGGCCCTTTCCATCTGGCTTTGGGTATCATTAGTTAAAGTTATGTAATCGCCGGCCCTCCGGAACATTGCATCCATAAATATCATGATGCAGTGGTGTGTTTTGATTTGATTTATTATTGTCACATGTATTAGTATACAGTGAAAAGTATTGTTTCTTGCACACTATACAGACAATGCATAGACTGTATAGGGAAGCAAGGAGCGACTGCAGAATGTAATGTTACAGTCATAGCAAGGTGTAGAGAAAAGAACAACTTAATACGAGATAGGTCCATTCAAAAGTCTGATGGCAGTAGGGAAGAAGTTGTTCTTGAGGCAGTTGGTACGTGACCTCAAACTTTTGTATCTTTTTCCTGACAGAAGAAGGTGGAAGAGAGTATGTCCAGAGTGCATGGGGTCCTTAATTATGCTGGCTGCCTTTCCGAGACAGTGGGAATTGGAGACAGAGTCAATGGATGGGAGGCTGGTTTGCGTGATGGACTGGGCTACATTCATGACCTTTTGTAGTTTCCTGCAGTTTTGGGCAGAGCAGGATCCATTCCAAGCTGTGATACAACCGGAAAGAATGCTTTCTATGGTACATCTGTAAAAGTTAGTGAGAGTCGCAGCTGACATGCCAAATTTCCTTCGTCTTCTGAGAATGTAGAGTCGTTGGTGGGCTTTCTTAACTATAGTGTCGGCATGGGGGGACCAGGACAGGTTGTTGGTAATCTGGACACCTAAAAACTTGAAGTTCTCAACCCTTTCAACTTTGTTTCAATTGATGTAGACAGCAGCATGTTCTCCTCTACGCTTTCTTAAGTCGATGACAATCTCCTTTGTTTTTGTTTTTAAATATGTTTATTAAGAATTTTTTAACAAAATTTTCAACCATACAGACAACCCCCCCCCCCCCCCCCCCCGTAACACAAAAGAAAAAAAGCCTCGCATAGCAAGACATGAACATGGCAAGTCAATATGATACAGAACTTTGTACATTGGATTCCTCCCGTACGTCAGTTTTCCGGATCATTCATGTATTTTCTTGCTCAAATGCCCCCCCCGGGAAAAAAAACCACCCCCCCCCCCCAAGAAAGATATCCCCCCCTCCCTCCCCCCCCCCCCCCCGGGTTGCTGCTGCTGCTGTCCGACCTTCATCTAACGCTCCGCAAGATAGTCTAGGAACGGTTGCCACTGCCTGTAGAACCCCTGCGCAGACCCTCTCAAGGCAAACTTTATCCTCTCCAACTTGATAAACCCTGCCATATCATTTATCCAGGCTTTCACACTGGGGGGCTTTGCCTCTTTCCACATTAACAAGATCCTTCGCCGGGCTACTAGGGACGCAAAGGCCAGAATGCTGGCCTCTTTCGCCTCCTGCACTCCCGGTTCGTCCGCTACTCCAAATATTGCTAGCCCCCAGCTTGGCTTGACCCGGACTTTCACCACCTTAGATACTGTTCTCGCAACTCCCCTCCAGAACCCCTCCAGTGCCGGGCATGACCAAAACATATGGACATGGTTCGCCGGGCTTCCTGAGCACCTCCCACATCTGTCCTCCACACCAAAGAACCTACTCAGCCTCGCCCCCGTCATGTGCGCTCTGTGAACCACCTTAAATTGTATCAGGCTGAGCCTGGCACACGAGGAAGAGGAATTAACCCTACTTAGGGCATCAGCCCACAGCCCCTCCTCAATCGCCTCCCCCAGCTCCTCTTCACATTTACCCTTCAGCTCCTCTACCAAAGCCTACCCCTCTTCTTTCATCTCCTGGTATATCGCCGACACCTTGCCCTCTCCGACCCATACGCCCAAAATCACCCTGTCTTGAACCCCCTCTGCCGGGAGTAGCGGAAATTCCCTCACCTGCCGCCTCACAAACGCCCTTACTTGCATGTACCTGAAAACGTTTCCTGGGGGTAGCCCAAACGTCTCCTCCAGCGCCCCTAAGCTCGCAAACGTCCCATCAATGAACAGGTCCCCCATTCTTTTAATCCCTGCCCTATGCCAGCTTTGAAACCCCCCGTCCATCCTTCCCGGGACAAACCGATGGTTGTCTCTGATCGGGGACCACACCGAGGCTCCCATCGCACCCGTGTCGTCTCCACTGCCCCCAGATCTTTAGCGTTGCCGCCACCACCGGGCTCGTGGTGTACCTTGTCAGCAAGAGCGGCTCCTTTGTTTTGTTGACATTGAGGGAGAGATAATTGTCGTCGCACCAATTCACCAGATTCTAGATCTCATTTCTGTACTGTCTCGTCCTTATTTAAGATCCGGTGTTATCAGCAAATATGAAAATCGAGTTGGAGTTGAAGATGTCTGCGAATACCCCCGCCAGCTGATCCGTGCAAGACCAGAGTACTCATCCGGGTACCCCATCCGTGCCAATGGCTTTCCGTGGGTTGACCTTCGAGAAGGCTGCTCTGACGTCTGCAATAGTGATCTCAGATAAAAGTTCATCCGGGGCTTCTGGGGTGGAGGATGTGCTCTCGCTGATCTCTTGCTCAAAGCGTGCATAGAATGCGTTGAACTCATCAGGGAGAGGTGCACTGGAGCCGGCGATTTTACATGCCTTCATCTTGTAGCCCGTTATGTCTTGCAGACCTTGCCATAGTCAGCGGGGGTCCGTGTGGCTGGCCTGTGACTCGAGCTTGGTCCGGTACTGCCTTTTGGCATCTTTGATGGATTTCCTTAGATCATATCTGGCTTTCTTGTGTAGGTCAGGGTCGCCTGACTTGAACGCCTCAGACCTAGACTTCAGCAAGCAATGATATCCCTGTTCATCCAAGGTTTCCGGTTGGGAAACTCGCGGATTTGCTTCTTTGGCACAGTCTTCTACACACTTACTAATGAAGTCAGTTACTGTCGTAGCGTACACGTTCAGGCTGATTGCAGAGTTTCCAGGCTACCTCGTCAGATCACTGGGTGCTGCCAGAAAGAGTCTGTAGTGAAAATGTTTAGCGTCACTGTAACCTTCAGAGTGACAGACACCACCCCCAACCCCCCCCCCCCGCCTCCCCCCCAAGGCAGCTTGATGAGATATCTCGAGCCAGTATCTCACCAAGGGATGTGAGATTTTCCCTCAAGAGCTTCAGTTATCTTCGGCACAGTAGTGTTTCAGTCATTTGCACGTAGCCTGTAACACTGCCTCAATGATGCATAATATCTTTGGTGCCGATAAGGAGGCTTTCATGGCTCCTCCTGACCATCAGGACCTGGTCTGTCCCCCATCCTGAGGACCCACTGCTTCCTGGGCCATCCTGTAACCCTTAATCCTCTCACCCTTCTTCTCCTCCTTTTCCACCTCTCTTCCTCACTGGAGGTTGTGCCATCTGCTGGGATCACACTCCCCAATCATGTATCACAGTTGACACCATTCACCCCTGCTTGACACAGAGAATGTTAATCAAGAAGCCCCTGCCCTCAATAAGAGAGTCCTTCCAACAATGAATGATCCGAAATCCTGCAATTCACAGTCGAAAGAGAACTCCTTGCAGCCATCGGTTTCTGAGCTGCAAAGTTAAGATTCTGCTCTTAGCTCCAGTTAACAAACATGTCCTAACAAGTCTGCCCTTAAAAAAAAGGCCTTCATAGCTGATGTAAATCGGACTCTGAAGGTGTTTTATTGCTTTCAGTCGGTATTATTGCAGTCTGAGTGCTTGTTACTTGCCTCAAAAGGCATTTAAATTGAGATTTAAAGGAGGGGGATGAGTTCCCAGTCTTTTGACCCAGCGCACATGGAATTATACGAAACCAGTGTGAAGTTGGGAATGATGCCGACGTGAGAGTGCAAAATTCAGCCCAGTGTTTGGAACACAATGAAGACATCTAGATGCATTTAATTCATTTCTCAATATTTTATCACTGTATTTCCTATTTTTGACATGCCAGTTATAATGTTTATCATTGTAGGCTGGAGAAGTGGTCATGCAAAGTTCCAGAACTGTGTTTGTTGAAGAGACTCACCTGAATTGACTTCATGCCTTGTGCCATGCTTCTAAAAATCTTTTGTGATTGACAGCATGACTGGTCCTTCATCAAATATGCCACAGCCAGCTATTTGTAAACCCCATCCAATCCAACTTCTGCTTTGGTGTATTAACAGAAAAGGTATGAAAGTAATTGATTAAAAAACTTCAAAATTTCCCCCAAAAATCAGGATGCTTTCCAGGTCAGTATTGTGTCATGGACAGGAGAGAGAGAGAAACTGAACTTCCTTCTCCTCTTCCCATCTGCTGATAGGCAGAGATGTTTTCTATTATTTTTAAAGCAGTCTGTGGCATGCTTCCCCAAACCTTCAGTTTGCATGATCTAATAGAATAATCACAATCAACAATGGTTAAAGCAGAAGGTTTGTTTATTCACATTCAATAGGGATGTGTTCACAGTCACACACATATATCATAAGGGGGATAGAAAAGATGAGCATTTACAAGCATGGGAAGCATAGGAGAACCACAGAAATTAACATCAGTTCACATGATTTCCAAAGTTCGAAAAGTCAAAGTCCAGAGGGTGATTCCTTCATTGCAGAGTTCAGTTTGGGGGAATTTTGTTTGGAGACAACAACATAGAAGTCCTTGAAATGAGTTTCTGTGCTTAGACCATTTGGCAGACAATGATCAAAGACTTTTAAAAATCAATAGGCTCAGAGGAGTTCTTTTCAGTTGATATTAAAACAGGAGACTGAGGGTTTCCCACTTCTCAAAGGAATATAGAAATTTCAAAATGGGCACTCGAGTCATGTGACTTTCTCCATAATTATGTCAAAAGGGAGGTTTATTGATTGTCTGGAACTGACTTTTGGTTTTGAAACTTATAATGTCCCAGCAATTAGCTTTTAAAAGAAGACAGTTGCCATTCGTGTTGAGGTTCTTGTGTCAGGAAGCCATTGTCTAGCTAGGCCCTATGACTCCTCTAGAAGGGTAAGTCTATCAAGATACAAATTATGTCCAGTGCCCCCTTAATGGTCCCATTTTGAAATGGACTGGACAGTCCCAGGTGCGAGATGGATCTGTTAACAACTCTGCAGGCATAACGTGTTTTGATTTGCAAGAACATAAGAACTAGGAGCAGGAGAAGGCCATATGGCCCCTCGAGCCTGCTCCGCCATTCAATGAGATCATGGCTGATCTTTTGTGGACTCAGCTCCACTTTCCGGCCCGAACACCATAACCCTTAATCCCTTTATTCTTCAAAAAACTATCCATCTTTATCTTAAAAACATTTAATGAAGGAGCCTCAACTGCTTCACTGGGCAAGGAATTCCATAAAGTCACAACCCTTTGAGTGAAGCAGTTCCTCCTAAACTCAGTCCTAAATCTTCTTCCCCTTATTTTGAGGCTATGCCCCCTAACTCACCTTTCACCCGCCAGTTTTGCTGTTATTCCTACCGAAATGGATAAACTCGCATTTGGCAACATTGTATTCCATCTGCCAGACCCTAGCCCATTCACTTAACCTATCCAAATCCCTCTGCAGACTTCCACTATCCTCTGCACGTTTTGCTTTACCACTTATCTTAGTGTCGTCTGCAAACTTGGACACATTGCACTTGGTCCCCAACTCCAAATCATCTCTGTAAATTGTGAACAATTGTGGGCCCAACACTGATCCCTTAGGGACACCACTAGCTACCGATTGCCAACCAGAGAAACACCCATTAATCCCCACTCTTTGCTTTCTATTAATTAACCAATCCTCTATCCATGCTACTACTTTACCCTTAATGCCATGCATCTTTATCTTATGCAGCAACCTTTTGTGTGGCACCTTGTCAAAGGCTTTCTGGAAATCCAGATATACCACATCCATTGGCTCCCCGTTATCTACCGCTCTGGTAATGTCCTCAAAAAATTCCACTAAATTAGTTAGGCACGACCTGCCCTTTATGAACCCATGCTGCCCATGTCTGCCCAATGGGACAATTTCCATCCAGATGCCTCGCTATTTCTTCCTTGATGACAGATTCCAGCATCTTCCCTACTACCGAAATTAAGCTCACTGGCCTATAATTACCCGCTTTCTGTCTACCTCTTTTTTTAAACAGTGGTGTCTCGTTTGCTAATTTCCAATCCGCCGGGACCGAGTCCCCTGGTTTGTGATCATAATGTTCTTACAATTGAGTGTAAGATTCCCCAATGATGAGAGGATCATTTTGTTCTTATAAATCCTGTTGGTGACTTCCAGAATAAAGGGACAATCCTGTAGTCATATGACTTACTGTTGGTTCAGAAGTCAATTTTTAAAATAGGAAGACAATAAAGTTCCGATAAATACAGTTTTGGATTTATTTGCATGTATTATTGAAATAACACTTGCCACTGCACCAGGTGTTTCTAGAGACTGATAACTCCTGCATGAGCTGCATCTGATGCTGTACCAGATTCTCTGCTGGTAAAAGTGCTGCTTAAGCCTCAGCAACGCTCTCAGTGGTGGAATAGTGAAGGTTGTCAGCCACCGTAGCAACAGCCCGTGATGTGTCAAACTCCAGGCTTCGGACCACTCCCAGGCTCAGGAACCACCCGCCCCCTCCCTCCCCCCCACAACCACTCCCAGACTCAGGAACCCCCCCCCCCAATCATCTCTAAATAGAATGGCAAGCTTAGGAACATAGAACTTGGGAGAAGGAATAGGTCATTCAGCCTTTCGAACCTGCTCCACCATTTCATAAGATCATGGTTGACTTTTCACCCCCCTATCTGACGCCCATAACCCTCGTCTCCCTTGTCTATCAAAAATCTATCCAACTCAAACTTGAACACATTCAATGACCCATCTTCCACTGCTTTCTGGGGAAGAGAATTCCACAGACTAGAACTCTCTGGAGAAATTGTTTTTCCTCACCTCCACCTTATTTTTAAACTGTGTTCCCAGATTCTAACCTCTCCCACAAAAAGAAATATCTGCCCTGTATTCACCCTAGCCCACAAAAATAAATATTTGCCCTGTATCCATCCTCATCTTATATGTTTCAGCACAATCGCCTCTCATTTCTCTAAACTTCAATGGTACAGGCTCAGCCTGTTCAACCTTTCTTCATAAGATAAGCTCCTCATCCCAAGAATGAGGATAAGCTCCTCATCCCAAGAATGAGTCGAGCGAATCTTCTCTGAACTACTTCTCACTAAATTATATAATTTTTCAAATAAGGAGACCACAATTGTACACAGTACTCCAGTTATTTTATCATTTTCCTCTTTGGTATAAGAAAACAACAGGAATTAACACTGGGAGCAAGTTTGGACACTAAGGGCAATTTAGCTTGGCCAATTCACCTAACCTGCACATCTTTGGACTGTGGGAGGAAACCGGAGCACCGGGAGGAAACCCACGCACACACAGGGAGAACGTGCAGACTCTGCACAGACAGTGACCCAAGCCGGGAATCGAACCTGGGACCCTGGAGCTGTGAAGCAATTCTGCTAACCATCATGCTACCGTGCTGCCCTAAGCACGGATTCTTGGTATGTGGAGACTTTGGGCCCCACATGAGAATAAAAACGATTGGTCTCACACAACCAATTATACATGACATTGGAAGGCATGTCATGGTTTTCTCCACAATAGCTGGAAGGGCCCAGACTAAAGTTTAGAATCTGTACCATAGTTCTATTCTAAAATCTCATTGCATTGGCCGATGCAAAATTAAAGACAAAGGTACAACAGTTTCCTTGGAGATTTGTATCTACAATGAAGAGGTCCTTGAACAATGCAAAAGGGGAAATTACAAGTGACTTCAGCTTTTTCTTTCAGCATATCTTCACAAACGCGCTTTTTTTTCCCTTCGGGGAATAATGAGGAAGTGATGGAAGGATTCACGAGCTGACTACCAGCCTGTTAAACCACGTTACGAATGCTCCTTCTGTGGCCATCAAGTCCTGACATTGGACTTGAACCTGGACCTTCTGGCCCAGAGACAGGAATATTACTACTGTTCCTCACGACCTCCTACTTCTGCTATTATGCAACTCAATATTTTCCGGATTCCTATGCGCCTTCGATTAAAATCAATGGTTAAAGATTTTTGTGTGTTACAGACAGTTTTGAATACTGCTACCATTTAGAATTTGAAAATACTGCTGCTGATAGCCCAGCAGTGGCATAATATATTGATTTTAAAAGTATTTAAACGATTTGCTTGCTTGTTGAAAGACAGGTTCTTTAACCATTACGTTGTTTAATCAACAAAACCATTTTTTCAAGCATTTCTTAAATTCTTATTTCTTCATAAGCATTCATTGTTCTGCTACTTCACTGGCCTGTTTAAATAAGTCCCTCAAGAATTAAAAAAAAGTGCTTAAAAGAGACAATTAAACAATTGCATAATGATGCATGTATGAATATTTAATCCATAATAGGCAATGCCAAACATCAGCAGGACAGTGTTAAGTGACTGTATCAGCAATGGCCAGTGGCTATTGTGTTTCCAATTTGCTGCAATGCTCGCTGCGTGTGCTTTTCATTAAAAAGAGGAAAATATGGAGTAAATTATCAGCAATAAGACCAGTGCACAAAATACTGAAATGTCTGGTCTATGTGGCTTATCTCACAGGAAGATCATGACCAGTGCATAGCATGGCACAGGATGGAGCCTGCACCCATGACTCAAACCAACCTCTGAACCAAATTTATGTCTTTTTTCTCGTGACAGAGGTGAAAACAACTGTAATGTATAAGAGCACAATATGTTTTTCTTACATCATTGACACAAAAAGATAAATAGACTTGTGCCACCAGAATCAGTTTGTATAATGGCCAAAGAAGCTACATGCACAGCCACCCTAATCATTATTTTGAGTGGCTTCAAATATGCTGTTTGTGTCAATGACATAAGAATGCAATTTTCTCACAAGAGGTGTTATAAAAATATCTGCTGGCTAGAGTTCCTTAAAGCCTACTGTCTATCAACGCCCCCATCTCTTCTATTTCTGTCTGTCATTAATTGTTATCCAAATATGCAAGTCTGATGACTCACGAAGTATAGGATTAGTTTTGAAGCATTTCTTTACAACATGCTCTATGCAGAATAAAAAAATGAAGCATGCCCAATACAACAAATGGAAAAAGCACTACAAAACTGTTGTTATGAATCATGTAATTTATTTCACAGAAAATGTTTAAATGGAAAATACTTTCCTTCCTTGGACAGAGCATACACCGGCAATTATCTCTTGCAATTACTACCTGAGCAGGACTCCTATAAACAAGATTAAATTTTCAGCGCAAAAATTAATGTTCAAAAACCCTGCAAACTTTGAAGTCATCTGCCTTAATTTGGTAGCCGACGCACTTTCAGAGCAAAATACCTGTAAGTAAAGGTGACCCTGGGCATGGATGAACCCAGAAGCCATCCTGCAGCTCTGGCTACCCATAGTGAAAGTGATGAAAGTTTCACTTTAGTTAACATTTCATCAGTTAATGTAAGCATGTTTTGCAAATTGGTAGACGTTATTGGATGTACTGTGGAAACATAGAAGGAACCAGTAGCAAAGGAATTCAGGATTGCGTAATTTTGACTTCAACAATGCTAGCTGAGGTCTGTAGGTCCTGTTGAAAAAGGCAGCATTACTCTGTAGTAACCTACCTAAAAATGTGTAGCCTCCTTAAGCACTGCTACTCAAAGTGTGTACGGATATGGTTTTGTGCTTATACATTCTAAGGAGAGGGTTATCGCTTTCCATTTGGTCTTCTTGCAGCAGCATTTTGTTATGGGCCAGGGTTTAGAGAACCCCAAAGTGTATCATGGAGTTCACCTCACCCACAACTTTTAATAGATTGTGGTATGGGGAGCACACAGCCCATTCTACAGGTGTGGTACAGCAGAAATGGAAAAGTATCTTTTAAAGCAAAACAATGTTTATTCTATGAACTCAAGTTAACATTTTTAAAACATACAGTGAACATCTTAGCAACCATTAATTTAAATACAATCCCCAAAGAATACAACACTAAGTAATCCTTTAAGCTTTCCTTTTAACATCCACAAGACTTAAAACACCTTTTACCAGAAGCACATTAAGTTTACATTCAGTACCTGAGAACATTTATAATTTTGAATTCACCAAATGATCAAGACATAGTCTTTTCATGGCAGAGAGATCAACAGTACACTTGCTCTGTCTGGCTTCAGCTCCCACACTGAAAACAAAACTAAAACACACCCTGTAGCAAACAGCCTAAAATGAAAGTAAAAAGCTGACAGACAGCCCAGCTCCACCCACTCTCTGACATCACTGCAGTAGTAAACACCCATTTCTTAAAGGTAGTCTCACTACAGATATTTATATACACACCCATTTATAAACACCCATTTCTTAAAGGTACTCTCACATGACAACCTCTGTTTGATCCTTCATCTTGCTGTGGCTGTTTCCCCTCTTCCTTTAGACAGAGTAGAGATGTTAAAAGAATAACAATGTACAAAAATAGTGTGTTGGCAGAAGTCTCTTAAGAGTTTAGAAGGTTGTATTATCATCAAATAGCAAAAAACGTACAATCCGATATCAACAAAATATCTCGCAAAACCTTTCAGCATTAGAGTCAAAGGAAGATTTGTAGCCCTTCAAAGAATTCTGGTATATTTGTTTCTCATCCTGTACCACTCATATATAGTGTGTGGGAAGGTTGAGGAAGTAGCAATGGTGAATTGAGCTGAGGCACATGAGCGCGAACCTGACAGCAACAGTTTGTATATATTGTTCAGGCCCATTTCCCAGCAGGTTACTGACGGTCCATCTGAAAATTGGAACAAACAATGGTAAGTTAGTAGAATTTTTCCTTGAAAATTTCACCCTGGTACCACCTTATTTTCAAGTATCTTACCGTTAGGGTACCGAACCAGACATCAGCTTTTGTTAGAGTTCTGGAAGGGAACCCCAAACAATTTTTCAATTTGTAAAGGATTTGTGAGGAAATGTTACTTCACCCCAGGCGTGATGACTTTGACCAATAGGCATCTGTTATGTTCACAAATTTTAATTTAAACACAGAATTAATCACGTTATCATCAAATAAATAAATAGCTGTATAAGTAACAGTTAAACAGTTCTTCAATAATAGGAAACGTTTCAACTTACTATCTACACTTGGCACTATATTCCAATCAAGCAACGCAATACAGTGCAAATGCTACTTATAAATAAAGTTATCAATCAGGGTTACTTGCTCATCTGTGCATACCTTTGGACAGAGAGACACTTTCAGGAACAATGTGAAAATCCTTCTGTCTTATCAGACTCAAATCTTATGGCAAACCGCTGTTCAACTGAAAACTTCTAGTAGACTGAGAAACTACAGACAGACCTGGCTCCTCCTATCAACTGCATCCCATCAAGTTGTGCCATGACCTAACCAGCCAAGTCTAAACTGGGTGGCATGGTGGCTAGCACTGCTGCCTCACTACGCCTGAGACCTAGGTTCAATTCCAACCCTGGGTGACCGTCTGTCGGGTCTGCACATTCTCCCAGTGTCCGTGTGGATTTCCTCCACGTGCTCCAGTTTCCTCCCACAATCCAAAGATCTGCAGGTTAGGAGGATTGTTCCTTAGTGTCCAAAGGTTAGATAGGGTTCTGCGATTACAGGGATAGGAAGGGGGAGTGGGCTTGGGTAGGGTGCTTTTGAAGGTCGGTGTAGACTCAATGGGCCAAATGGCTTCCTTCTATACTGTAGGGATTCTATGATTCTATAAACACCACACCCTCATGAATTATCTACACTCTAGGGAATCTGCAGCAATTAAGAGCAATATCTCATTAGTGATCCACATGCAAATAAGTAAATGTCTAGAAACAATGGTTACCTCACCTTTTACAACACCTTAATTACAGCTTTAGCAGACACATTGGGCTGTATGTATTTTAAACCAAGGCTTCTAAACAACATTACTGCCACAAATATAAAATATATAACAATTTCTACATCATCACACCCACACAGACAATAGTTACAAGAGACAATTACTTGAATCTTCTGAGTGGCAGCAATGTTGAACAGATTGTCATTGCGCGCAAAGATTTTCCTGACCCAATGCTGTGCATATTATATGCTGCGCACTACATACAAAAAGAGGAAAATAACAATTTATAATTTGTGATGTTGGGCACATGTGGTTGATCAAATAAGTCAAAAACCAGAGATGGAAAATAGGATGAGTAGAAAAGGAAAACAAGCGAGCGTGAACATCTAAAGAGAAGGACAATACTGCTCACTAAAGCATGGATATATCCAGAGTTCCAATCCAATGCATTCCCAAAATGGGAAGGAAACAGAAAAAAAGTGCAGCTTGACAAACAGGAAGCTACTATGTCGTGAGAATAGTGAGGGGTTAATGGTCCCAGTTGAATAAATATGGCAAAAAATTCAGTTGTGTGAGGATTTGAATTGGCAGAATGACAATATGAAATAGAGAGGATACTGGACATTATTTTTCCTTTAATAGAGTTACAAAGCCTGAGCTCAGAGTGTGGACAGGGGCAAACCCTTCACCCAGCTCCTTGTCTGCTCCAAAAACCAATTCAAATTGAATCCAATTCATCGCCCCTGCAAGAGAGACATACCAGGGCTTGGATTCTCCGAAATCCCGGCCAGGTGTTGACGCCGGCGTAAACACCGGAGTGGTGTACGCCGACGTCAACGGGCCTCCTGGCCCAGCAATTCAGTGGTCCTCAGGGGGCCAGCACGGCACCGGAGTGCTGCACGCTGCTCCGGCGCCGTAAGGCGGCCCTGCACTGTCGCGTGGATCCGCACATGCGCGCGACGGCCGTCTCCGTGCCGGCGCATGCACGTGGTGACTGTCTCCACGCCGGCGTCGCGCAATGTGGCGGAGCCCTGCAGCGGGTCCACGTGGAAGGAGGTAGGCCCCCTCCATATTGCGGGCACCCGCCGATCGGTAGCCCCCGATCGCGGGCCTGGACGCTGTGGTGGCCCCCCGGAGTCATATCGCCCCACCCCCCACCAGGACGGCCACCGCGGCCGCGGGTCCGAGCTCCTGCCGGGTGGTACTAGGTTGGAACCACACCGGCGGGAATTTGGCCGGTCGACTGCGGAGAGTCACCGCGGGGGCCTCTTTCAGTGGGCGTGATTGGCGGAGATTCTCCGGTTGCCAGAGAATCGTATCCCGGCGTCGGAGCAGCGTGGCAGGAATTTCCTGCATCACCGGCAATTTTCCGACCCGGCGCGGGCTCGGAGAATCCCGGCCCAGATCCAGGCACTACACTCGGGTCACGCTCATCTTAGCCAAAACGCCGAGAGGCGATGATACTGGACGCTATTACCCCAAACTGACTCTACCAAATATCTGTTCCTTAAATTATACTTAATCTGGATTTTACCAGATGACACTGTATTCAAACAATACTTTGCTCACAACTTTCAGTACCCAGTTTAATTTCTGTCAAATCTCAGATGTTAATTTAGTACAAAATAAATTAACTATGGGTGGTACAGGAAGGTACTGTAACTCTCATGATAACATCCTCACACGGTAGCATTGTGGATAGCACAATTGCTTCACAGCTCCAGGGTCCCAGGTTCGATTCCCGGTTTGGGTCACTGTCTGTGCGGGGTCTGCACATTCTCCCAGTGTGTGCATGGGTTTCCTCCGGGTGCTCGGGTTTCCTCCCACAGTCCAAAGATGTGCAGGTTAGATGGATTGGCCATGCTAAATTGTCCTTAGTGTCCAAAATTGCCCTTAGTATTGGGTGGGGTTACTGGGTTATGGGGATAGGGTGGAGGTGTGGACCCTGGGTAGGGTGCTCTTTCCAAGAGCCGGTGCAGACTTGATGGGCCGAATGGCCTCCTTCTGCACTGTAAATTCTATGATATGATATTAGGACAAACAGGTGCAGCCCACACTGCATTTCCAAGGATAGTACTCAGCACTGTTCTGGATTATACAATAAAATCAAATGCCAACTACATACACATGCTCTAATGTATTTGGAAAACCGCAATAGAGGTAATATAATTAAATCAGGTCTTGGTTAAGTTAATGCTCTTTGGGAGCATCCTTCTCCCAGGAATGTCAGGGAATTAATTAAATTTTGAGAATGATCAACTCTCTGGGGAGACCTCTGTGAAGCCTGCTATTTGTTATGCATCCAATGATTTATTTATTGAAGGCAAGCACAGGATGGATTTGCAGAAGTTAAAAACATGGACTAAGTGGCTCCTAGGCTACTGCTGTATAATACAATAAAACGTATTGTGAATGTAGGTGAAAGAGTTACAGCTTGAGAGGTGCACTACCGCAGCTCTTCTTGAATCAGTTGCTTTTTCTTCATAAGCTTTTGGAAGTGTAATTAGTTTGTGGTTCTTTAAGAGAGTCGAGCTTAAACTCAACATGGCTGAAAAAAGGAATGGATACTTCGGAATCTTACAATGACAGATCTGCAAAAGCAATGTCAAGGAAGAGTGAAAACAAGTGCTTTATTAATCATCCAGTTCAAAACTAAGCCGCAATTTGTTTTTTTGGTAACCAAGGTTTCCACTTCTGGGGCGGGATTCTCCCCTACCCAGCGGGGCGGGGGGTCCCGGCGTGATGGAGTGGCGGGAACCACTCCGCCGTCGGGCCACCTCAAAGGTGCGGATGTCTCCGCACCTTTAGGGCCCAAGCCCTAAAGCCTTGAGGGGCTAGGCCCGCGCCGGAGTGGTTTCCGCTCCGGTTGGCGTGGAAGGCCTTTGGCGCCACGCCAGACAGGGCCAAAAGGACTTCGCCGGCCTGCGTAAGTCCACGCATGCGCGGGGGCGTCAGCGGCTGCTGACGTCATCCCTGCGCATGCACAGGGGAGGGGGTCTTCACCATGGCGGAGGCGGAAGGAAAAGAGTGCCCCCACGGCACAGGCCTGCCTGCGGATTGGTGGGCCCTGGTCGCGGGCCAGGTCACCGTGGGGGCACCCCCCGGGGCCAGATCGCCCTGCGCTCACCCAGGACCCCGGAGCCCATCCGCGCCGCCTGCTCCCGCCGGTAAGGTAGGTGGTTTAATCCACGCCAGCAGGAGAGGGTTGACAGCGGCGGGACTTCGGCCCATCGTGGGCCGGAGAATTGCCAGGGGTGGGCCCGCCATCCGGCACGGCCCGATTCCCGCCCCCGCTGAATCTCTAGTGGCGGAGAATTCGGGACACGGTGGGGGCAGGATTCACGCCAGCCCCCGGCAATACTCCGACCCGGCGGGGGGTCGGAGAATCCCACCCCTGATCTTTATCAAGTGGATGCTGCTGTTAAGTGTACATTTTTGGATGTTTTATGAAAACATGATCACATTTGGCTGACTTGCGTCTCTGCCCCCAGTGAAATTGTTTGCTGACACAATCTCACAATTGAAGAACACTTGGGCTTGGTAGTGGAGGGCTGCCAACAAGCATGGAACTGTATCCATCATCTCTCGGGGCCAAATTCAATGAACTTCGCAAATGAATGTGGAATGGATGTGGGTGTTGCGATGTATAATTCGCCCATGCCTGTTGTTTGAAATGCATGATGTGGAGATGCCGGCATTGGACTGGGGTGAGCACAGTGAGACGTCTTACAGCACCAGGTTAAAGTCCAACAGGCAACACATCAACTTTTGTGCTGCTTGCAAGTTATAATGTATTTTGCATGCAGCCAGCATTTAAACATGCTGTTGACTGGCTGCATGTAGCAACATGAGATTCAAAGTCCTGGGCGGGATTCTCCCTTTCTGAGCCTAAGGTTTCATGGACTTTCACGACAGAAACACTGGCACCACACCTGGACCGATTCTGCTACTGCTAAGGGGCTAGCACCAGTGCCACCTGGAACACAATCGATTCCAATGAGAAATTGTGCCAGATTTGCGGTTCACACTCAAAAGGCTGACAAGCTACAGTGAACTCCCCACATACTCCATCCCAGCCAGCGAACAAGATGGCAGTAAGGAGAGCGGCACCAAGGTTCGTGGACACAGGGCTCGAGGCTTCTCTTGGACACCGTGGAGGATTGTCCAAGAGAATCCGTGGGTCCAATAGGCCACCCCGCCCCCAGCCAGTGCCAGAGGTGGAGCCCCTGTGAGCTGAGCAGTGATGGGAGCAGCTTGGATACCAGCCCTCCGCCCGAGACTCTGGACACCCCAGAGATCAGGTCGGAGGATGACACAGATTTTCCATCACAGCTGTCTCCAACACCCTCCACCATCCTAGAGACACTCACCTCGGTTGGGCATTTTAGTGAAGGACACAATCTGGTGCTCACCACACAGTTGACCTGGTACAGCAGGTGGAGGTAGGAGCACCCAAGGGGCAGACAGTCACAGGGCAGTCCAATCCCAGGGACAAACAGTTCCATCCATCGTGAAGATGCAGTCACAGACAGGGATTGTATGAAGGGTTGTTGGCGAGTATCCAGCACCTGCAGGTGCAGTTGGAAGATTCCAACCGTGTGCAGAACCAGGAGGTGTTGCCGACAAGTCGTGCCATCCAGGCCAACACCCCACGGGTGGCGTTCGCGGTGGAGTAATTGGGTGTAACGGTTTTGGCTATGGATCAGAATGTCCAAAGCCTGGGGCATTCTGTGCAGGCGCTGGCCGAAGCCCAGGACAGGTTGCCGCCTCACAGGCGACCATGTCCCAGAGCCACCTGGATATCGCAGGGGCGCTCCTGAGTGTGGCCAAGTCACAGCAGGCCATGGCTGGGAACGTCGGCAGCATTTCCCAGGCACTTGCCGACGTGGTACAGACACAGAGAGAGGTGGCCCAGTCCCGGAGTGGGATGGTGCAGTCACTGGCTGATGCGACACAAACCAGAAGGTGGTCGCAGCATTATGTGGCTGAGTCCCAGACTGAGATGGTTCACTTCCTGTGCTCCATGGCCGATCCTGGTCGAGATCAGAGTGGGCCTCAAGGACTGCAGTGACAGGTGGCGGGGGAGCCTCAGGGGATAGCTCCCCTCGAACCCATGGAGTAGACCGGGGACCATCGGGCACCCTGAGGAAGGAGGAGGTGATGGGGCACGTGCCGATGACTTCCGCAGGGGAAGTGCCGCAACACTGCAGCATCTCAAAATCTCCCCCCAACCACCACCACCTTTCCTGTCCCTGGTGCATCTGGCGCGCTGCGGACAGCACTGGACGGCACCAGACCCTGGGACACGCAAGCAGCAGCCGGGTTCATCCAGGCCCAGTCGCCCCAGAAGGCATCTGCCAACGGGGACCCAGGCCGCAGGGCTGAAATCACAGCAGGCCGCCTCCACTTCTGCTGTACCATCTGGGGATCCACCTAGATGTCGCGTTAGGGCCCGTAAGGCCAGGAAGCTAGACACCAGTTAAGTTGGCACGGGTGCAGGGCACAGTTTAATTATAGGTGCTAGTGCTCAAATCTGTAACATTTGTTCACATTAAACACCTGTTGCCACCATTACAACCTGCCTCGATGCTCTATCTGATGGGTGTGAGGGGTTGACAAATGGGCGGACTCTGTTGGTGTCCCGGGATCCCCACCTCCCCCGCATCCCGACCGTCTCCACCACTGCCACCGCAGCGATCCGATGGGTCCATGTGATGGAATGGCTAGCTCGCATGTGGGGATTGCCCAGGTGGACGGTGGAAAGTGCTACCATGGACAGAAGTCGCCATACGATGCAGAGCACCGAGCTCA
This sequence comes from Scyliorhinus torazame, assembly GCF_047496885.1. Lineage (NCBI taxonomy): Eukaryota > Metazoa > Chordata > Chondrichthyes > Carcharhiniformes > Scyliorhinidae > Scyliorhinus > Scyliorhinus torazame. Next base: position 92,825,330 of record NC_092713.1, read on the forward strand.
TCGCAAAGTGGGTTGTCATCACCCTCCATCCCATGGATCACACCCTATGTTACTGCCAACCCAGGACCCCCAACCTATAGTGTGGCAGGTATGTATTATGGAGGAAGCTGCAGGCCGGGGGGGGGGGGGGGGGGGGGGGGCAGTGAAAATAAGGAGTGTGGTGTTGGGATGCAGTGTCCGTGCCCCTGGCCAGCAGCCCCCCCAGAGTCGGTGAACCTGGAGGCGATCATAGCATCCCGTGCGTGTTGACCCTGTTGCACATGTCGAGCGGCCTCCGTGCCTGCTTGGGCTCCATGTCAAGCCCACCCTCACCCACATCCTCCTCATCAGACGAGGCCTCCCATTTCTCCTCCGCCTTCAACACATCGCACTTCCGCTGTGCGATGTTGTGGAGGACACAAAGGACCACCACAATGCAGGCGACCATCTCAGCATCATACTGGAGGGCACCTCCAGAGCGATCCAGGCACCTGAACCACAACATCGCTCGATCACGCTCCTGGTCGTGGCATGGACTTCGTTGTAACGGGTCTCCACATCAGTCTGTGGCATTCGGATAGGTGTCATCAACCACGACCACAGTGGATAACCGCTGTCGCCCAGGAGCCAACACCCCCCACCCCCCCGCTCAGGTGAGGTTGCGTCTTGAACATGTCAGGAATTGTCAAGTGTGTCAGGCTGATGGCGTCGTGTACACTGCCTGGGTACCGGGCACAGACATTTATGATGCGCATCTGATGGTCACATATCTGCTCTGCATACATCTGTTAAATGTCTGCTGCGAAGGTGCCAATGCCCTCATCGATATGTCATTCAAAGTGATTCACTCCAGAAGTATGCTTATATGCACCGGACAGCATTTTAGTTCCCAAACAGCAGGGTGCATGACCACGCCCAATAAATGAAAGAGAAAGACAAAAAGTAAAAAGTCGAATGCAAAACACAGAATCTCTCTCAATTGGAGAGATCCATTCCAAGTAATTATATAGCTAATGGCATTCAAATATTCGACAAACTTCATTGTACCTGCAGTAATTAATAAGCGACTTTAGCCAAGGCCGGTCAGTACACTGGCTGAGAAATTCATAGCTTTAATGTAGTGCATTGCAAAATGAAATCCACTGGTTGTAAATTCATGTGGATGGAACTAGTATTCACAGTAGAGTTTTGTAGCAGATTAAGATCAAAGTAAGACAGAGGTGGGCATATCCAACTTCATGATTATAAATTTCAAAGAGGTGTTTCCCTCCAGTAGTTGTGCTCAGAACATATGGCTCCATGTATTAATTGCAGGTTTCCCAAATTTATCAAAGCCTCTAATGAGCATGCTGGTCTCCTTTCTAAATGCAGAAAAATATATATCCCACAGCACAGGAATGGAAGATACATTTTAACATTCTATTTTGTAATTTTGTGGATTGACCCTTCACCTGAGGTACTCAATTAAAAAATAGAAAGAGAATGAATGCTACGTTACAGAGGAGAAAAAAGAAACAACAAAGGCAGGGGGCCACTTAAAGCTAAGAGAGAACAGCATCTGGGCGGCATGGTAGCACAGTGGTTAGCATGGTTGTTTCACAGGGCCAGGGTCCCAGGTTCGATTCCCAGCTTGGGTCACTGTCTGTGCGGAGTCTGCACATTCTCCCTGTGTCTGCGTGGGTTTCCTCCGGGTGCTCCGATTTCCTCCCACAAGTTCCAAAAGACATGCTGTTATGTCATTTGGACATTCTGAATTCTCCCTCAGTGTTCCAAACAGGCGCCCGAGTGTGGCGACTCGTGGATTTTCACAGTATCTTCATTGCAATGTTAATGTAAGTCTACTTGTGACAATAATAAAAAATGATTAATAAAAGGGAAAGGGTAAAAGACCAACCACCGCATCGCAGCTTGAGAAAAAAAACTAGAGAGCAGAGCAAGAGAAAAACTGCAAAGTACTTGTCAGACTTGACTCCACATGTTTCAGTGCCTTTGAGAGAGTAAGGGAGCAAAAGGGACAATATATTTAGTGCAAGATTTGAATAGTATTCACTTATATAGGTTTTGAAATTAATAAAAGATTAGAAGTAAAACATAAACCCTCATGTCAAATTTCAAAACAACATGTTAACTGTGGTGTTCTTTGTGATTCTTATCAGGATGGATGTCGTAGTGTTCACAAAGACCACAGAAGTTAAGTTCAATAACAAAGTGGACATTTATTACACTACTTATTAAAGCTCGACCACTTACTCCTATAGCAAGCAATAATCTAGTAATCAGCAATCTACACTCTATTAACACTAGTCTCTACACTCATTCTATAACTGTACTCTGCACTCTCTCCAGCCCTCTCCCAGAAGCCTGAGTCAGTGCTTTATTTAGTTCTGCATCTAGCTCCATCAGTGGTCAATTATGATATTACATTAACCCTTTATATTCTTGACATTCTACGTAATATCACATCAACTTACAAAATTTCAGAACTTTCTACCCATTGTGACTTTTGGAATTCAAGAGGCACTATTGCTTTGAAATGGGTTTTGGGTAAACAGAGTTTTGTTTACGCTTGAACAAGTTAGAAACCAGTCCATCACTTCCTCCTCGCCCTTCAGCAAACTCCCCGCATTACTTCTTGTAATTCTATCCCTTCTAGTCACAAAGACGTCTTGCTAAATTTACACCATGAGGCATTAGAATATAAAATATACAATGTATTAAGTAAAGAGTTGGTGTAAGCTGGGGCTTATCCCAACATTGCTATTTCTCAATGTACTTATTAAGCTATTTGATTTAAAAGTCAGTTTGAGGGTACGGCAATGGAGATTGCTTAAGCTCTCTAGCTCTTAAGTAACTGACACTAGGCAGCACAGTGGCGCAGTGGTTAGCACTGCGGCACAGTGGTTAGCACTGCTGCCTCACGGCACTGAGGTCCCAAGTTCGATCCTGGCTCTGGGTCACTGTCCGTGTGGAGTTTGCACATTCTCCCCGTGTTTGCGTGGGTTTCACCCCCACAACATAAAGATGTGCAAAGTAGGTGAATTGGCCACGCTAAAATTGCCTCTTAATTGGAAAAAATGAATTGGGTGCTCTAAATTTTTTTTTTTTTTTTTTTTTAAATAAAATAACTGACACTCGGCAGAAGGTTCCAGAAACTGGGCTGGGAGCTTGTGTGTAGAAATCCTGTTTTTGCTGAGATATTTTGAAGTACTGTAAATAAACCTGTTGTAGATTTAGAACTGAGGAATTGAACAAACGAATGTGATATAAAATAGTTAGTTCAAATATTAGTTACAATAATGTAGATGTGAGCCAGTCTGGTAGTAGTGAGTTCACAAACAAAGGACAAAGGGATTCAGAAAGCATGGCAAGGATGGGGAAAAGGATGTTAGGTAACAAGAGGCCCAGGGTTAAGGAATGCGAAGTGAGCCAATCAGGATATATGGTCAGGTCAGGAGGTGTATAGGATGACCTATGAGAATCTTGTATGTGAAACTTGATGCCATTTGAATGAGATTTGTAAAGATTTCTTTGTCTCCGATCTCACTCGGTTCTGGAGCTCCAGGAGACCGCTTGCGTGTTCTGAATCTCTGTGGAGCGAGTCAGCCTTGCAAGTTAGTTAAAAATAAATAATACTATACCTACAAATCCATCTAGAATTTTATTGAGGCCAGACTGACGGGTAAAAAATTCAATATTGTCAGAACAAGTCTCATCTCTGCATTGCTTGGAGATAAATCTGATGTACAAAAAAAACATCAAACAGGTGAGTATATAACAAGAGCCTAGGCAATTAAAGAGATGAAGTGATTAAAATAAGGGATGCTCAAGAGAAGAGTAATCAAACAAAATTTGACCTGAACCAGATAAGGATGCATTAGGACAGATGATCAAAGCTTTGGTCAAAGGGAGGAAATGTCTTAAAAGAAGAGAGACAGGTAGAGAGGGGGAGAAACAATTGGAACAACCAAAAAAGAAGATGTGCATGAGGCTAGAATTAGGGGAATGCAAAGATCTGAGGGTTGTAGTGCCAGAGGAGGTTACTGAGATAAGGACTGCAAAGCCATGGGTCACTTGTCTCACATACAGTGGGTAGACTTGCATTGTCTTCTTGTTGATTATGTGAGCTTGGTAGACTTTCAGGGTCTGCTTCTGGTTGCTCAGATAAGGTAGATAGACCTTTTTGGTCTTGTTCATGCATGGACTTCGCTCTGGAGTCTTTAGTTGCTTCCATTTTTGGAGTTTGTCAATGAGCTCTCTGTGGAGGCTTGCTTCGCTCTCTGTGTGGAGTCTTTCATCACTCTCGGTGTGGAGTCGTGCAGTGTTCTCTCTGTGGAGTCGATCTGTGCTCTCTCAATGGGGTCGTTCAGTACTCACTGTGTGGCATCGTTTTCTTCTTGGGTATTTGACAGGTTGCTGTCATCCAATGTATCGATGATCTGCCATTGCATCATGGTATTGGATTCATCTACCATGAGTAGAGTCGTGTTGAGCTTTTCAACCTTGACGCTGATGCTATGATTAGCATATCCGAATAACTCAGCCATGTCGGAGTAGTATTTTTCGATAAACAAATCATCTTTATTTGTTTTGGATTGGTTATTGTCCTCTTCATGTTCAATGAACAAATCATCTTCTTTGGTTTCGTATTTGTCATTGTGCTCTTCACTTTGGGTGGTGCAAACTGTTTGTTCCAGGGTGCTGCGAAAGTTACGTTCAACTGCTGGTAGAAGTTCAGGCATTGTTGTGCCTTTTGAGGTTAAATTTGTTGGTTTTGTGCCTTCAACAACCTTGTTTGTGATATTCGGGCATTTCCCCTATAAGTGGGCGTGTTCGGAGTTGTCCGACGTCATGTCGTTCGTGACGTAAAGCATAGGAATCGATTGTGCATGCGCAAATCGATTTTCCTTTACTATGCACTTTTTCGTAAACTGCGCCCGCGTAGATCCCTCTTCGAACTGTGCGCTCCTTTTGTCCAACTGCGCATGCGCGACAATCTGCGCCCAAAACTTATTTTTTCCAATTGCGCAGGCGCGGCAGTTTAATATGTGCTCAGACGCCATTTTAACTTCTTCAGACCCATGGAAAAGAAGTTTATCAGCGTTTTTTCTTGTTAAAAACTTGGTTATTTTTTTCTTGCGACCTGCACTTGTCAATCGCGATTTCCAGCGTTACACCTTTCTGTTCTGATGATTGTTGGAGTTTCGCAACACTTATTCCCTGTGCAATTTGGTCTCTGAGTATTGAATGTCTTAAGCAGCATTGTTACAGGTGTTACAGTAATCTTCAAATTTTTAAGTATTACTTCTAATTTGGTGTTGGCTTCATCTTTCAAGTAATTAAAAGCAGTTATAGATTTCTCTAGCTTCATGTCCTGCTAGTAGAAGTGCTCTTTTCATTTCTTCTGAGGCTGTGCTCAACTCATTAGCTACGACATATAGTTTGAACGCTTGTTTAAAGATTTTCCATCTATGACTTAAATTCTGGTTGTTTTCAGCTGCGGTGGAGTTCCAACGAGTTTGATCGACTCAGTGAAGTCTCTCCACGTACGAGCTTTCTTCTGTTTTCGATCTTGCTTTGTCTGCATTTTGTGTAACCTTCTAGTAAGCATTCTGAAGTCCCCTGGTACCAGGTATTATTCCTTGTGTCTGAATAAAGCTTGTAGTCTTACAGTTGAAGTAGATGCTTTATTTCTAGGAGTTCATTCTGTCTCCAGCGCTTATACTATGTTACATGAGCTGCCTGTCTGTGTCCTGCTCACCAACTGCCGTTCCTGTGAAGAGTGCCTACTGACTTCCTGTTTGTCTATGTATATATACATCACTGGTGCTCCCTCTAGCGGTTACTTAGTTGTAGTGTATTTACATTAACCCCTTGTGTATATACAGTGATGCATATCACTACAGCCTCCTGTTAAAAGCCATTCTTCTCCTGTTCCTCATTTCTCTGTTGGCAGTTTTGTCCATTATCTCCTTATGGCTTCTGCTCATCTCCCAGTCATGCTCAATGTCAAGAAGGGACACTCCTTGGCTACTCATGTCTAGGGAAAAGAAACTTGGCTTTTTGTGGCTTAAAGACTTGTGCACAAATGTACCTCAACACCAGCCAAACCTGTAGACTATTGAAACTTTTGACAAGTACAGAAAGCTCCCAAAACATGTAAAATTGCAGTAACAACCATAAGAAATGATCCAGCGAGGAGTCATTGATATAACAAATAGTTTGTTGATAATCCCTTGAAATAGTGCTGGTGTGAGGTCATTCATGCTGCTTGGACAGGTGTTCAAAGTGAGGAGGTTAAGTGTTTGTGCAAGCTGAAGGTAGAAGCGACAAAATGGCCGTGCTGGCATCAAAACAGCATGGTAATCTGATTGGCTTCACAAGTCTGCCTGTTTCGCATGCTTCTGGGAAGTGTTAGGTGTGCATGTGCTAACCACTTTACAAATATGCCATTCAGCACATTTCATGCCAGCACATTCCATGTCAGAAGTATCACAGATGCCATTTTGAATTCATAATGCCCCCAAAACAGGCACAACTGAGCTCAATTTTTGCCCCCTATATATTTTAGTTACATGGGTTTCGTAAATGAGTGCACCCCACATTTCTTCATTTGTATTATTATCATAGAATTTACAGTGCAGAAGGAGGTAATTCAGCCCATCGAGTCTGCACCGGCTCTTGGAAAGAGCACCCTACCCAAGGTCAACGCCTCCACCTTATCCCCATAAGCCAGTAACCCCACCCAACACGAAGGGCAATTTTGGACACTAAGGGCAATTTATCATGGCCAATCCACGTAACCCGCACATCTTTCGACTGTGGGAGGAAACCGGAGCACCCGGAGGAAACCCACGCACACACGGGGAGGATGTGCAGACTCCGCACAGACAGTGACCTAAGCCGGAATCGAACCTGGGACCCTGGAGCTGTGAAGCAATTGTGCTATCCACAATGCTACCGTGCTGCCCCTATCTTTTATAAAAAAGATTAAATATAAAGCCCGATGAGAGAAATATATTTTTCCTTTTAATTACGTAAGAATTTAAGAGATTTGATCCCTCAGGCCTGCTCTGCCATTAAATAGAATTATAGGTTGATCTTTTAACCTCAACTCCACCTTCCCACGCCATCACCATATCCCTCAATTCCCTCCGTATCCAAAATATTTACTGGAATCAAAGATTGAGCAAATTTTAATCCATCTGATTATTTGTTCAGCTGATGAGAAGTCAATTACTCCTCTGTAAGAATGCCTGCAGAAGATGCAATGGATTCAGAAACAAAATCATGGTTTCTGTTGTCAGTTTATACTTTATGGTCAGTTTATACTTTATGATACCAGTCTAAAGCAGTCTCTAGCAGAGCATGAATGAGAATCCTTTCAGACTGGGTGAATCCCAACTCAACCTCAGCTTGTTAGAGACTCTCTTTGAAACTATTTAAAGCAGATACTTTATGGGGAATGTAATAACATTAAACATCTAGGGGGCTACACATAGTTTACATTGGCTCGGATCAGCCCCTCCTGCTGTCAGTGGCTGGGATTTTCCAGCCCCACCTGCCAGGATCTTCCAGTCCCACTGACGGACTTTTCCCTGGCCCAGTGCACCCCACCCCCCCACCCCCCTCCTCCCCAATCGGGCCCCACCACAACAGGGCCACAAATTCCCGGCCATTGTTTATAGCAGAGAACACAGTTTGTCTGGGCGGTTCAAACATCACCTCCTTGTTAATGAATGAAATTAAATGAACCACTTTTCTCTTGGGATCAGGAGAATGTCTGATTTTTAATTACAAGTTCATCAGATGAAACTACCCACAGAGATACCACGTTTACTCCAATACCTGATTTAAGCACTTGCAGTTTCAGATAATGGGCTAATTAAGATATGCACCATCATCAATGTGGATCCTGGACAGTGTATTATGGTGAAAGGAAGCATACCACAATGACAGAATTCAATGAATGTATGAAGGGCAGGGCCGTGGATTAGCACTACTTTCATGAATATGTTTGTTCATCCAAGTGACAGAGTGCACCTGTGGGGGAGGATTGGGGATAGAATTGAGAGTGGGTTTGTGGATGGAAGGTGGATAATGAGCAGGGTGGAGATGATAACGGATTGTTGTGGGGCATAGAGGTGAAGAGATTGAAGAGGTATCTAGAAATTTTGGTCCTTGTGTCTGAAAATTGTGAACTTCATCTCCTCTCTGAGCTGCACTGCTCTTGGATGTCCATGTCTTCCCATTCACAAATCTTAAAGCCAAGTACTCCATCCTATGAAAACATTATTTTAGCTCTGTCTTGTGTTGGATGCAGCAAATGATTGATGGTGATAGTGTTAGCCATCTTTTACTTGAGCTATTCTCATTCAAGATACTGACTTCTCAGCTGATTCCATCGAACAGAGCACTGATGCAAGCACTGGACCTCAGATCCCAGCAATCTATTATATTCCCTCAACCACATCTCCCACCTTTTCCCCATATCCTTGCCCCTTTTATAACTATCCATTTTTCTCCATCCATTTCTCCTCATCAACATACCAGGTTGAGTCTCTCCCTTAACTTACACTAGCTGTTCGCACTAGAGCAGAAATTATAAATACCACATTTAGGCAGAAACTCACAAGAAAAGCAGTTTGTGTTTCCAGAATATAACAGCCAGTCTTTGTCCTCAGACTAGGAATGGTGAAGGGTGCAATGGGGACCTGGTGCAACAGTAGTAGCTAGACTAGAGTAGAAGTTACACTGGTTAGGGAGACACCCAGCTTATACTGATTTTTTAAACAATCAGCAACCTGATGTGATCCCAAAATACCAACCATGAGCATGAAAGTTGGTATGAATGTGTTGTTAACGGATCCTTGAAGTTGGATACAAAACAATGTTAATTTTAGTTCCGACAACTATCTCAGTTAACTCTTCCAATATTATAAAGAAAAACAGTCTTAGATTTCCTGCCTGTCATGACCTCAGTACATCCCAAAACATTTTGAAGTGTAGTCACCATGTTGTAAAAAACACAACAGGTTATTCGTTTTAGTGACAGTTTGGCTGAGGGATAAATATTGGCCAAGGCAACAAGAATACTCGTAACTTTCTTCACATTAGCACCATGGGACCTTTTAAATCCCTCTGAGAAGGCCTCAGTTTAATATCTCATCTAAAAGATGGCATCTCTCGTCAGCCGAGATTGTGTACACTAGCTTCTGGAGTGAAACTTTAAGCCTACAGCCTTATGACTCAAAAGATATGTAGTGATCTCAATATGTGCATGTACACAAGGGGTTAGTGTGTAATCAGTAGCACCACATGATCACTAGAGGGCCAGACCAACAGGGGGAGAAAAGGCAACCACATTGGGTCTCTGGCTCTCTCAGGGGTGCATTGTGACCAGGGCAATAGCAGAGCAGTTAAGATGGCTAGTGGAGTTACGTATAGTTACTGTAGTTAGATCTTGTTAACCTTATCGCTAGTATAAAAGTTAAAGTAAAGAACTCATGCAATTATTGTTATAGTTCATCAATAAACCTATTGTTACTATTGGATGAGTTAGAGTCTTCTTCATCGAGATTCAGAAGACCACTTCATTAACCAAGGATTGAGTAGCACATGTTACCGTAACAAAACATGGTACCAGGCGTGTTGGCTTTAACAGAACTAGTTAGATTAGGTTAGACAAAGAAAAACAAAATTCAGACCGGGTATTCGACTGTGGAAGAGTTCGCATCAAATGGATCCTCGACGACTAACTATGGGACTCATTGGACCTCGAGAGCAGCTGGAAACAACCGGTAATTTAAGTTATAACTGGAAAAGATTTGAACAGATATTCCAAATATTTATCGCAGCTAATGATTTAAGCACGGTCTCTGATGCAACAAAAATAGCACTACTACTCTCAATAGGAGGGCATGAAGGTAGAGAAATCTAGAATTGGTTTAATTACTTAGACGGTGAAGACAACACCAAAATATAAGTAATACTCAAAAAATTTGATGAACCACTGTAAGAGTCAGTCTGGAAAGATGCTGGAAAAATTTAACTCTGGTCATAAATGCCAGAGAAACGGAGGGCCTATCACTGATTTATTCACAAATCTCAAGTTAATACCACAAGGCTGTGATTGTGGTGATTTCAGAGACACTGTGATAATGGATCAATTAATTTCTGGACTATCTGACAAAAATTTGAAGGAAGAACTTTCACACGATAAGTATCTAACTCTAGAAACTGCTATACAAAAATGCCTTGCTTATGAACAAAAACAAAACCAATACTGTGAGTCTTTACAAACACAGAATCAGTATCAAGAAAACAAAATCGGTAAAAATGGCACAAACACTAATCACGAGGCAGAGGCAGAATCTCACTCGGTGCAACAGTGCTTTTTGATTGGCAGCCACCTTGAGCGAGAGCGTTCCGGCCAGTACGCACATGCGCACTTCTCAAAAAGAAGGAAAACGGGAAAATACACTAGAGAAGCCGCGCATGCGCAGTTGCGAAAAGAACACACAGTAAAGGAAATTCGAATTGCGCATTCGCAATCGATTCCTACACATGATGTCACAAGCGTCATGACGTCAGAGGACCTGGACCACGCCCACTTAAAAGGGAAATGCGTGAAAATGAACAAAAAGACATTTAAAGCTGCAAAACCAAATTTTCTTACATCAAAAGACGGAACAATGCCCGAACTTACACCAGCAGTTAAAATTAACTTCCACAGCACCCTGGTACAAGCAGTTTGCACCACCCAAAGAGGAGAGCACAGTGATTTGTTCATTGAAGAATATTACTCAGAAGATGATTTCTTCATTGGACATAGAAAGAACAATGACAAATCCGAAACAAAAAGAGATGATTTGTTCATTGAAGACTACTGCTCAGACATGGATGATTTATTCGGAATATTTGATCATTGCATCAGCAACACAGTTGAAATGCTCAACACGACTCTCCTCGTGGTAGATGAATCCAAAACCATGATGCCATGGCAGATCATCGATACATTGGATGACAGCAATACCCAAGAAGAAGACAACGCCACACAGAGAGTGATGAAGGACTCCACAGAGAGCGCGATGAAAGACTCCACAGAGAGCGCGATGAAAGACTCCACAGAGAGCGCGATGAAAGACTCCACAGAGAGCGCGATGAAAGACTCCACAGAGAGCGCGATGAAAGACTCCACAGAGAGCGCGATGAAAGACTCCACAGAGAGCGCGATGAAAGACTCCACAGAGAGCGCGATGAAAGACTCCACAGAGAGCGCGATGAAAGACTCCACAGAGAGCGCGATGAAAGACTCCACAGAGAGCGCGATGAAAGACTCCACAGAGAGCGCGATGAAAGACTCCACAGAGAGCGCGATGAAAGACTCCACAGAGAGCGCGATGAAAGACTCCACAGAGAGCGCGATGAAAGACTCCACAGAGAGCGCGATGAAAGACTCCACAGAGAGCGCGATGAAAGACTCCACAGAGAGCGCGATGAAAGACTCCACAGAGAGCGCGATGAAAGACTCCACAGAGAGCGCGATGAAAGACTCCACAGAGAGCGCGATGAAAGACTTCACAGAGAAAACGATGAAAGACTCCACAGAGAGAGCGATGAAAGACTCCACAGAGAGAGCGACACAAGCCTCCACAAAGAGAGCGATGCAAGCCTTCACAGACAGCTCAGTGACAGACTTAAAAATGGAAGCAAGCAAACACTCCATAGCGAACGCCATGCATGAACAAGACTATGAAGGTCTATCACCTTATCTGCGCAACGAGCAGCAGACTATGAAAGTCTACCAAGCTCACGTGAACAACAAAAGACTATGACAGTCTACCTAGCTTATTTGAGCCACCAGAAGCCAGCTCATTTAACCAACAAGAAGACAGTCTACCAGCTTATTTGAGCCACCAGAAGAAGACTATGAAAGTCTACCCAGCTCATTTAACCAGCAAGACACCGAATGTCTACCCACTGTATGTGAGACAAATGACGAAGAAATCACAATTCCCATACAGGATGTGCAGGATCACACCGAGACTGACGGATCTCAGCTCATCTGCACAGAAGCACTCAATAATCAGAGGAGGACTACTCATGAGTCCAGAGCGACCACGTCAATTTTGACTCCAGAAGAGGAGCACCAAGAGTACAGAGAAACCACGTCAATAGAAATCTTGAAGATTTCGACTCCAGAAGAGGAGCACCACGACCCACAACAAAATGAAATCATGACGATTTTGACTCCAGAAGAGGAGCACCAAGACCCACAAGAGAATGAAATCGTGAAGATTTTGACTCCAGAAGAGGAGCACCAAGACCCACAAGAGAATGAAATCGTGAAGATTTTGACTCCAGAAGAGGAGCACCAAGACCCACAAGAGAATGAAATCTTGAAGATTTTAACCCCAGAAGAGGAGCTCCAAGACCAACAAGAAAATGAAATCTTGAAGATTTTAACCCCAGAAGAGGAGCTCCAAGACCAACAAGAAAATGAAATTGTGAAGATTTTGACTCCAGAAGAGGGACACCAAGAGACCAAAGGTGATTCAAATGAACCAGAAATGACTCTAGAAGAGGAGTACCAAGGAAGCAAAGAAGAGGAGTCAAATCCACCACAAATGACTGATGTCACCAACATCAGATCATTCTCACAATTCTCAAGAAGAAACGCTCAATGTAACAGATACCACAACGGACACTGACACCAAATATCTGTGACAATGACTCAAATCATCCCCATGGAAAACTCATTGAGCGCAACAAGAACAAACACCGCTCGACGCACAGCAGAAACAAGAACAACAGCAACAAAAACAACATGCAGCACAACTAGAACAACAAAGAACAGCGAAAACAACAGAAACAGAAACAACAAGCATGACAAAAACAACAAGAATGACAACAACAAGAACAACAACGAAAACAACAAACACAGAAATGACAGAAACAACAACAATGAAACAACGACCTGCACAACATGGTACAACTCTGCACATGAAGGACAATGCCACAGCACACTGCAAAACAATGGCAAGACTACAAACATGCCAAGGCATGACAAAGAATCTAACAAATTCACATCGGCTCCAGAACAAGCAAGCACGCCAGCTTTCAAGGCAGATGACACACTAGATCAATACCGCAAGCACAGGAAAAAGTCCAGGTCAGATGACAAAGATGACATACAGAATCAATACCGCACGCACAGAAAAAAGTCCAGGTCAGACAATGGTGTAACACAGAATCGCTACCACAAGTTTCAAGAAGAAAAAAAAGAAAGTCTAAATCAGACAAAAAAAGTGATGCAACCATTCGAACACCTCATGATGACTTAATGGTCACTTAAACACAAGAACACTGATGACGTTCACAAAGAAATAACGACATCAACATCACCACTTCAACAACAGAAGATGAAAGCAACTCAACCGAACAAATTCATAAAGTTCGGACTCACAAATTATTTTATTAAGATTGGACTCTCAAATATTAATTGGCTTTGTATAATCATCACAACTTGTACATAACATAATTTGTCTACCTATTTCACGCAAGCGAAAAAACCTTGAGACTAAATGTATTCACATTTGGCGGACTAACTCATTGATTTTATGTAATGCATTTGCAATCTGCATCCATTATGTTTGTTCAATTTTCTTTACAACATACAGAAAATATATAACATGAAAAAAGGGGATGTAATGATCTCTATATGTGCATGTACACAAGGGGTTAATGTGTAATCAGGAGCACCACATGCTCACTAGAGGGCCGGACCAACAGGAGTATAAAAGGCAACTACACTGGGTCTCTGGCTCTCTGGGGGGTGCACTGTGACCAGGGCAATAGCAGAGTAGAGTATATGGCAGATGGCTAGTGGAGTTACGTATAGTTACTGTAGTTAGATCTTGTTAACCTTATCACTAGTATCAAAGTTAAAGTAAAGAACTCATGCAATTATTGTTATAGCTACTCAATAAACCTTTTGTTACTACTGGATGAGTTTGAGTCTTCTTCATCGAGATTCAGAAGACCTCTTCATTAGTCAAGGATTGAGTAGCACGTTACCTACCACACTGGTAACAAAACAAGGTAAGTATGCCAACACTGTGCCATCACTGACATTATGTAACTTGCAGTACTGAGGAGTGAATAGAATCTACTAAAAATTTTCAGTTTCCAAAGAGTTATTCAGTTTTCTGGCAGCCTCATGGTTCTTGCTTCTTGGTATAGGATCTACAGAGGAAATACACTGGCCCCATCAAACATTGCTTTTTCAGCAATTGGACGATTTCAAAACAAATAATACCTGCAAAAATTCCACTGAGCTCATTATTTTCTAATAGATCTGAACTCCGCTAACTTTCTCACTCCCTGCTTGTCCAGTAATTCAAAAAAATGCAAGTGTTCACATTTTGGCAATAAACTGACACACAATTATCCTATACTGACTGAATTGGACTTGTGAAAGTGCATTTCTATTTTGACAACTGTGTAAAATAATGGGTTCCTAGGGACTAAGACCATCACTTCTCTTTTGACAAACTTAAAACAAATTGGAGATTTAGTTTACAATATCTCACCCAACCAGAGGTGTCAAGACCAATCCATGCAGTATTCCAATTGTTTCAACTTGACAAATGTTCCTGTTTATGGGCTCCTGTTTCAGTTTTGAAACCACAAAGTGCTATACTTTGCCTTCTATTCTTTGACTTGTCACTTAGCCTTTGACTGCTAACATATAAAGCTTCATGAAAATTAATGTGTTGCTTCTGTACCCTTGGAACAATCAGTCCTTTGACAACTGTTTCTTCCTTCACTATAATTAATTTGGCTGCATCACATTTTCAACTTTTTCAGACTTTTCAAGCAGGGTTATGTTTATATCTTCTGTTCAATCCTTCTTTCATGGATGTGGACAAAGGCCCAACATAAGTTTTCAGAGGCTAGAATCAGACAGTATAAAAGTGGACAATCTTACAGTCCTGACTTAGTTTGCACTGGAGTGCTGACTTTGGGCTTCATTAGAGTGCCAAAGTGAGAGTTCGGTGACTGAGGGAGTTTGGTGAAGAGGGAGCAAGGTGCTCCTTTCATTTCCTAGATTTCCTCAAAGGGCGTGAGGGGAGCCGGGAGTTTACAAAGAGTGCAGCTGGCTGGGAGCAGAGTCGGAGGGCAGAGTTCCAGCTGGTTCACAGGACAGAATCTCAGCTACATTCTGTACGGTAAGAGTTGTTTTTTGGTTTGGGGCTGGGGGGGGGGGGCAGGGGGGGGGGGGGGGGGGGCGGGAGCTATATTTGTATCATTCAGCAGAATCACCAATTTTAGAGGGTTCACTTGAGAGAGTAGCAGCAGTATAGTTTTTTTTTTAATTTTTTTATAAAGGGCCTAACGGGTGTTTAATCTTTAATTTTGTTTTGTTTTAAATCTCTTTGGGAATTCAGATCAGAGGGGACGGAAGCTAGGGCAGTTGTATGCTCCTCCTGTAGGAGGTAAGGGACACCATTAATGTCCCCAATGATTACACCTGCGGGAAGTGAACCCAACTCCAGCTCCACGGAGATCGCGTTAGGGAACTAGAGCTGGATGAACTTCGGATCATCCGGGAGGCAGAGGGGGGTGATTGAGAGGAGTTACAGGGAGGTAGCGACACCCAAGGTTCAGGAAAAGAGTAGCTGGGTTACAGTCAGATGAAGGAAATGGAACAGGCAGATTGTACAGGGATCCCCCATGGCCGTTCCCCTTCAAAACAAGTATACCTGTTTTGATACCGTTGGGGGGGAACGACCTACCAGGGAAGGCCATAGCAGCCAGGTCTCTGGCATTGAGCCTGGCTCTGTGGCTCAGAAGAAAAGGCGAGTGAATAGAAAAGTAATAGTGATAGGAGACTCAATGGTTAGGAGATCGGATAGGAGAGTCTGTGGTCGTGAACGAGACACCCGGAAGGTATGTTGCCTCCCGGGTGCCAGGGTCATGGATGTCTCGGATCGAGTCTACAGAATTCTTAAGGGGGAGTGGGAGCAACCAGAAGTCGTGGTGAACATAGGCACCAACAACATAGCTAAGAAAAGGGATGAGGATCTAAAAAGTGATTTTCGGGAGTTAGGTTGGAAGCGAAAGAGCAGGACAAGCAGAGTAGTAATCTCAGGATTGCTACCGGTGCCACGTGCTAGTGAGGCAAGAAACAGAGAGCGCATGCAGCTGAACATGTGGCTACAGGGCTGGTGCAGGAGGGAAGACTTCAGATATGTAGATCTTTGGGATACCTTCTGGGGAAGGTAGGACCTGTACATGAAGGACGGGTTGCACCTAAACCAGAGGGGCACCAATATCTTGGGCGGGAGGTTTGTTAGAGCTCTTCGGGAGGGTTTAAACTAGTTTGGCAGGGAGATGGGAACCAAAGCTACGGATCAGAAGATAGAGTAGCTGTTGAACAGGCAGCGAGTCTGTGAAGAAGGATAGACAGTTGATAGGGCAAAGTTGCACTCAGTGGGATGGGTTAAAGTGTGTCTGTTTCAATGCAAGAAGTGTTAGGAATAAGGGAGATAAGAGCACGGACCAGTACTTGGAAATACGATGTTGTGACCATTGCAGAGACATGGATTTCACAGGGGCAGGAATGGTTGTTAATGTCTGGGGGTTTAGATGTTTTAAGAAGAATAGGGAGGGAGGTAAAAGAGGAGGGGGAGCGGCACTGTTAATTAGAGAGTGCATCACAGCTGCAGAAAAGGAGGTAGTCGAAGAGGGTTTGTCTACTGAGTCAGTATGGGTGGAAGTCATAAACAAGAAATAACAGTTACTTTATTGGGAGTTTTCTATAGACCCTCCAATAGCAACAGAGAGATGGAGGAACAGATTGGGCAGCAGATCTTGGAAAGTTGCAGAAATAACAGAGTTGTTGTCATGGGTGACTTCAACTTTGAGTGGAACCTCCTTAGTGCAAAGGTTTGGATGGAGCAGATTTTGTCAGGAAGGATTCCTGACTCAATATGTAGATAGGTCAACGAGAGGGGAAGGCCATATTGGATTTGGTGCTTGGCAACAAACTGGGCCAGGTGTCAGATGTCTCGGTGGGAGAGCATTTCAGTGACGGTGACCACAACTCCTTGACCTTTACCATAGTCATGGAGAGGAATAGGAACAGACAGTATGAGTAGGTATTTAATTGGGGGAGTGGAAATTATACTGCTATTAGACAGGAGCTGAGGGTCATAAATTGGGAACAGTTGTTCTCAGGGAAATGCACAACAGTTGTTTAAGGAGCATTTGCTGCAAATGCTGGATAGTTTTGTCCCACTGAGACAAGGAAGGAATGGTAAGGTGAAGGAGCCTTGGATGACAAGAGAAGTGGAGCTTCTAGTCAAGAGGAAGAAGGAAGCTTACGCAAGGTTGAGGAAGCAAGGATCTGGCACGGCTCGAGGGTTACAAGGTAGTCAGGAAGGAACTCAAAAATGGACTTAGGAGAGCTAGAAGGGGGCATGAAAAAGCCCTGGAGGGAAGGATTAGGGAAAACTCCAAGGCGTTCTACACTTCTGTGAGAAATAAGAGGATGAGAGCGTGAGAGGTGAGTGAGCCGGGAAATTGAAAACAGCGCGAGAGGTGAGTGAGCCAGGACAGTGAAAACAACGCGGGAGCTGAGTGAGCCGGGACAGTGAAAACAGCGCGAGAGCTGAGTGAGCCGGGAAATTGAAAACAGCGCGGGAGATTTAAAAAGCGCAGGAGCTGCGAGTCAGAGCAGAGGTTTTAAAAGTTTGCGGCCTAGTTTCGGGAGCCGTTCGGAGGAGGAGGAGCAGTCTCTGTCAGGGAGAGAACCTGAGAACATCTAAGACACTCAGAAGGTAAGAAGGTAAGTAAGTGATTTTTACTCATCTTTACTTTTATACCTTTTTCAAATTATGTGTGTCGGGCGGAAACTGAAGTGACATCACAGAAAAGCTGTGACCTGAGTGGCTGGTTGGGAATCTACACGAAATTTAAAAAATTAAGCATTGGTAACTAATTAAACATAATTACTTAATTATAATTTAGAGGGGTATCTAAGCCAGAGATCGGAGAGTACTATATTTAGCTTTCGCATTTATATTAGAAATCTAGTGCTAGGAAACAGATAGTTAACAGTAACTTTGAAAAAAAAAATTTAAATATTTTTTTAAAGTTTTTTTAACTTTTAATTTTAATTAATTGACGCAATGTCAGTTAGAGGGGTGCAGTGCTCTGACTGTGAGATGTGGCAGGTCCGGGAACTTCCAGCATCCCGGATGGCTTCATCTGCAGAAAGTGCACCCAACTGGAGCTCCTCACAGACCGCATGGTTCGGTTGGAGCAGCAATTGGATGCACTTAGGAGCATGCAGGTGGCAGAAAGCGTCATAGATCGCAGTTATATAAATGTGGTCACACCCAAGGTGCAGGCAGAGAAATGGGTGACCACCAGAAAGGGCAGGCAGTCAGTGCAGGAATCCCCTGTGGTTGTCCCCCTCTCGAACAGGTATACCCCTTTGGATACTGTCGGGGGGGGATAGCCTATCAGGGGAAAACAGCAGCAGCCAGAGCAGTGGCACCACGGCTGGCTCTGATGTTCAGAAGGGAGGGTCAAAGCGCAGAAGAGCAATAGTAATAGGGGACTCTTTAGTCAGGGGCACAGATAGGCGCTTCTGTGGACATGAAAGAGACTCCAGGGTGGTATGTTGCCTCCCTGGTGCCAGGGTCCAGGATGTCTCCAAACGGGTAGAGGGCACCCTGAAGGGGGAGGGCAAACAGGCAGAGGTCGTTGTACATATTGGTACTAACGACATAGGCAGGAAGGGCCATGAGGTCCTGCAGCAGGAGTTCAGGGAGCTAGGCAGAAAGTTAAAAGACAGGACCTCTAAGGTTGTAATCTCGGGATTACTCCCTGTGCCACGTGCCAGTGAGGCTGGAAATAGGAAGGTAGAGCAGCCAAACACGTGGCTAAACAGCTGGTGTAGAAGGGAGGGTTTCCATTATCTGGACCACTGGGAGCTCTTCCGGGGCAGGTGTGACCTATATAAGAAGGACGGGTTGCATCTAAAATCGGAGAGGCATAAATATCCTGGCCGCGAGGTTTGCTAGTGTCACACGGGAGGGTCAGAAGGTGAGAGCATTGAGGGAGAACTAGGGAATAGGGACAGTGGGGCTCTGAGGCAGAGCAGACAGGGAGAAGTTGCTGAACACAGCAGGTCTGGTGGCCTGAAGTGCATATGTTTTAATGCAAGAAGTATTACGGGTAAGGCAGATGAACTTAGAGCTTGGATTAGTACTTGGAACTATGATGTTGTTGCCATTACAGAGACCTGGTTGAGGGAAGGGCAGGATTGGCAGCTAAACGTTCCAGGATTTAGATGTTTCAGGCGGGATAGAGGGGGATGTAAAAGGGGAGGCGGAGTTGCGCTACTGGTTAGGGAGAATATCACAGCTGTACTGTGGGAGGACACCTCAGAGGGCAGTGAGGCTATATGGGTAGAGATCAGGAATAAGAAGGTTGCAGTCACAATGTTGGGGGTTTACAACAGGCCTCCCAACAGCCAGCGGGAGATAGAGGAGCAGATAGGTAGACAGATTTTGGAAAAGAGTAAAAACAACAGGGTTGTGGTGATGGGAGACTTCAACTTCCCCAATATTGACTGGGACTCACTTAGTGCCAGGGGCTTAGACGGGGCGGAGTTTGTAAGGAGCATCCAGGAGGGCTTCTTAAAACAATATGTAGACAGTCCAACTAGGGAAGAGGCGGTACTGGACCTGGTATTGGGGAATGAGCCCGGCCAGGTGGTAGATGTTTCAGTAGGGGAGCATTTCGGTAACAGTGACCACAATTCAGTAAGTTTTAAAGTACTGGTGGACAAGGATAAGAGTGGTCCTAGGATGAATGTGCTAAATTGGGGGAAGGCTAATTATAACAATATTAGGTGGGAACTGAAGAACATAGATTGGGGGCGGATGTTTGAGGGCAAATCAACATCTGACATGTGGGAGGCTTTCAAGTGTCAGTTGAAAGGAATTCAGGACCGGCATGTTCCTGTGAGGAAGAAGGATAAATACGGCAATGTTCGGGAACCTTGGATAACGAGAGATATTGTCAAAAAGAAAAAGGAAGCATTTGTCAGGGCTAAAAGGCTGGGAACAGACGAAGCCTGCGTGGAATATAAGGAAAATAGGAAGGAACTTAAGCAAGGAGTCAGGAGGGCTAGAAGGGGTCACGAAAAGTCATTGGCAAATAGGGTTAAGGAAAATCCCAAGGCTTTTTACACGTACATAAAAAGCAAGAGGGTAGCCAGGGAAAGGGTTGGCCCACTGAAGGACAGGCAAGGGAATCTATGTGTGGAGCCAGAGGAAATGGGCGAGGTACTAAATGAATACTTTGCATCAGTATTCACCAAAGAGAAGAAATTGGTAGATGTTGAGTCTGGAGAAGGGCGTGTAGATAGCCTGGGTCACATTGAGATCCAAAAAGACGAGGTGTTGGGTGTCTTAAAAAATATTAAGGTAGATAAGTCCCCAGGGCCTGATGGGATCTACCCCAGAATACTGAAGGAGGTTGGAGAGGAAATTGCTGAGGCCTTGACAGAAATCTTTGGATCCTCACTGTCTTCAGGGGATGTCCCGGAGGACTGGAGAATAGCCAATGTTGTTCCTCTGTTTAAGAAGGGTAGCAAGGATAATCCAGGGAACTACAGGCCTTACTTCAGTGGTAGGGAAATTACTGGAGAGAATTCTTCGAGACAGGATCTACTCCCATTTGGAAGCAAATGGACGTATTAGTGAGAGGCAGCATGGTTTTGTGAAGGGGAGGTCGCGTCTCACTAACTTGATAGAGTTTTTCGAGGAGGTCATTAAGATGATTGATGCAGGTAGGGCAGTGGATGTTGTCTATATGGACTTCAGTAAGGCCTTTGACAAGGTCCCTCATGGTAGACTAGTACAAAAGGTGAAGTCACACGGGATCAGGGATGAGCTGGCAAGGTGGATACAGAACTGGCTAGGTCATAGAAGGCAGAGAGTAGCAATGGAAGGATGCTTTTCTAATTGGAGGGCTGTGACCAGTGGTGTTCCACAGGGATCAGTGCTGGGACCTTTGCTCTTTGTAGTATATATAAATGATTGAGGAAAATGTAACTGGTCTGATTAGTAAGTTTGCAGACGACACAAAAGTTGGTGGAATTGCGGATAGCGATGAGGACTGTCAGAGGATACAGCAGGATTTAGATTGTTTGGAGACTTGGGCGGAGAGATGGCAAACGGAGTTTAATCCGGACAAATGTGAGGTAATGCATTTTGGAAGGTCTAATGCAGGTAGGGAATATACAGTGAATGGTAGAACCCTCAAGAGTATTGAAAGTCAAAGAGATCTAGGAGTACAGGTCCACAGGTCACTGATAGGGGCAACACAGGTGGAGAAGGTAGTCAAGAAGGCATACGGCATGCTTGCCCTCATTGGCCGGGGCAATGAGTATAAGAATTGGCAAGTCATGTTGCAGCTGTATAGAACCTTAGTTAGGCCACCCTTGGAGTATAGTGTTCAATTCTGGTCGCCACACTACCAGAAGGATGTGGAGGCTTTAGAGAGGGTGCAGAAGAGATTTACCAGAATGTTGCCTGGTATGGAGGGCATTAGCTATGAGGAGCGGTTGAATAAACTCGGTTTGTTCTCACTGGAACGAAGGAGGTTGAGGGGCGACCTGATAGACGTCTACAAAATTATGAGGGGCATAGACAGAGTGGATAGTCAAAGGCTTTTCCCCAGGGTAGAGGGGTCAATTACTAGGGGGCATAGGTTTAAGGTGAGAGGGGCAAGGTTTAGAGTAGATGTACGAGGCAAGCTTTTTACGCAGAGGGTAGTGGGTGCCTGGAACTCGCTACCGGAGGAGGTGGTGGAAGCAGGGACGATAGTGACATTTAAGGAGCATCTTGACAAATACATGAATAGGATGGGAATAGAGGGATACGGACCCAGGAAGTGTAGAAGATTGTAGTTTAGTCGGGCAGCATGGTCGGCACGGGCTTGGAGGGCCTGTTCCTGTGCTGTACATTTCTTTGTTCTTTGTATGATCAGAGTGAGAGTATGGCCAATCAGAGATAGTGGAGGGAACTTGTGCCAGAGTCCGAGGAGGTAGGGGAGGCCCTAAATTAATATTTTGCTTCAGTATTCATTAGAGAGAGAGGAACCTTATTGCTTGTGAGAACAGCGTGAACCAGGTTCATAAGCTCAAACAGGTTGATATTAAGAAGGAGGATGTGCTGGAAATTTTGAAAAGCATCAGAATAAATAAATCCCCATGGCCAGACGGGATATACCCAAGGTTACTACGGGAAGCTAGGGAGGAGATTGTTGCGCCATTGGCAATGATCTTTGCGTCCTCACTCTCCATTGGAGTAGTACCGGATGATTGGAGGGAGGCAAATGTTGTACCCCTGTTGTAAGAAAGGGAATCAGGAAATCCCTGAGAATTACTGACCAGTCAGCCTTACGTCTGTGGTGAGAAAAATACTGGAAAGGATCCTGAGGGATAGGATTTATGATTATTTAGAAAAACATAGTTTGATTAAAGATAGTCAGCATGGCTTTGTGAGGGGCAGGTCATGCCTCACAAGCCTCATTGAATTCTTGGAGGATGTGACGAGACACATTGATGAAGGTCAGGCAGTGGATGTGGTGTATATTGATTTCAGTAAGGCATCTGATAAGGTTCCCCGTGGTAGGCTTATTCATAAGTCAGGGGGCATGGGATACAGGGAAATTTGGCTGTCTGGATACAGAATTGGTTGGCCAAAGGAAGACAGCGAGTGGTAGTGGATGGAAAGTATTCCGCCTGGAGGTTGGTGACCAGTGGTGTCCTGCAGGGATCTGTTATGGGACCTCTGCTCTTTGTGGTTTTTAAAAATGACTTGGATGAGGAAGTGGAAGCGTGGGTTAGTAAATTTGCCGACGACACAAAGGTTGGTGGAGTTAGTTTGATGGAGTTATAGATAGTGTTGAGGGCTGCTGCAGGTTACAACAGGACATTGACAGGACGCAGAGCTGGGCTGAGAAGTGGCAGATGGAGTTCAACCTTGACAAACGTGAAGTGATTCATTTTGGAAGGTCGAATTTGAATGCTGAATACAGGGT
This sequence comes from Scyliorhinus torazame, assembly GCF_047496885.1. Classification (NCBI taxonomy): domain Eukaryota; kingdom Metazoa; phylum Chordata; class Chondrichthyes; order Carcharhiniformes; family Scyliorhinidae; genus Scyliorhinus; species Scyliorhinus torazame. The sequence continues at coordinate 92,848,436 of NC_092713.1, forward strand.
TAAGGAAGGATTCTTGGAAGTGTGGAGGAACAGGGGGATCTTGGGGTCCACGTACATAGGTCCCTCAAAGTTGCCACCCAGGTTGATAGGGTTGTTAAGAAGGCGTATGGTGTGTCGGCTTTCATTAACAGGGGGATTGAGTTTAAGAGCCGCAATGTTTTGCTGCAGCTTTATAAAACCCTGGTTCGACCAAACTTGGAATATTGTGTCCAGTTCTGGTCGCCTCATTGCAGTAAGGATGTGGATGCTTTGGAGTGGGTGCAGAGGAGATTTACCAGGATGCTGCATGGACTGGAGGGAATGTCTTATGAAGAAAGGTTGAGGGAGCTGGGGCTTTTCTCACTGGAGCGAAGAAGGAAGAGAGGTGACTTGATAGAGGTGTACAAGGTGATGAGAGGCATGGATAGAGTGGATAACCAGAGATTTTTCCCCAGGGCGGAAATGGCTGTCATGAGGGGACATAATTTTAAGGTGATTGGATGTCAGAGGTAGGTTCTTTACACAGAGTGTTGGGTGCGTGGAATGCACTGCCAGCGGAGGACATTTAAGCAACTCTTGGACAGGCACAAGAACAGCAGTAAACTGAAGGGGTGTAGGTTAGGTTGATCTTAGATTAGGAATAATGGTCAGCACAACATTGTGGGCCGAAGGGCATGTACTGTGCTGTTCTACGTTCTATAAATGTAGCAGTAAAAAAACTTTTGGTTGGAAATTTTGGTTGAGAATTGGGTGAATTGAGAAATGTTTGACAACATTTTTTATATTCGATATGCAGTTAAAGAATCTGAACATTGAATCAAATAATATGCAAGAGGATATGAATCAAATAATATGCAAGAGGATATAAGGAGATGAGATATTTGGAAAGCACTGTGAGAACAAAATTAAAGGAGGTAATTTTCAGTTTGGACATGTGTAAAAGTGAAAGTTGCGGATTAACGGCCCATTATACACCAGCATCAAATGGATAGGGAAAGCAGATGGGATGTATAAAAGGGCAGTCTACTCAAGACCACAGGTTTTCCGCCCATGTCCAAACTGAAAATTGCCTCTAGAAATGTACAATGGCAAAAAGGATCAAAGTTCTTCCGACAGTAATTTTGTGTTTGCATTCAGTTTATAGATATCAGAATTAGAGGACATCAATTTTGATTTTAAGAAAGCAAAATATTAGGTGACATTTACTGTGAAATAGTTACTTGTATTAACAGTATAAATCATAATGGCATAAAGCATGACAGGAATATACAAAACAGACTTCTGATGACCAACTCTAGTTATATAATGTAATTCATATTGCACATTTATTTGAGTAAGTTATTGAGTGGGTTATTTTTGCAACTTTCTGTTCCCTGTTGTTCCACATCAATGCTTTCAAAATTACTGCTCCATGGCTTTTTACCTTTGCAACTCTATACTGTAATGGGTACTGTCATTGTGGTTATGTTACAGGACTAGCAATCCAGAAACTCAGGCTAATAATTTGGAAACATAGGGCTGGATTTTACATAGCAACTGTGGCCCAGCCCAAATGATGAGGAGTCAGGGGCGAGTCCACTCCAGCAGCTTGTGAAGTCACAGCCAGATGTTACGGACATTAGACAGTAAGTTCCCAGGACTTATGGTATGTTGTCCCCATGTGGGAGGACGCCTAGCCTTCAAAAGCTGCCGGCCTATCCAAAGGCTAGCTAATCTTAGTCTCAGCAGCACCACTGAGAGCAGTAGCCACTGCTAGGACTGCAGTCAGTCCCCAACAAGGGGTTGTGGAGAAGGCAGCACTGCAAGATATGTGGGGCAGCTTCAACAGGGTCAATCAGGAAGACCCCAGCAGGGGAAAGAGGGGGAAAGCGGCTTGGGAGACCACTTCAGGAGGCTGCACATTCGGCACAAGGTGCCAAACAGTAAAATACCCAATCATTGGTAAAATACCAGCAGAGGCAGGTAGGCAATGGGCAGAGCTTTTGTCATTCAACCCAATTTTACACACTCCCATGACCTGCCAGCCTTGCTCTCAAGACAAGGCCTTGAAATTGCAACCATAAATTCAAATCCCACCCAAATCTGGTGAATTTAAATTCAGCTAGTTAAATAAAGATAGTTATTCATAGCAGTTATGAAAGTACAGCTTTGTCATAAAAGCACAACTGGTTCATTAATAGCCATTAGGGAAGAAAATCTGCTGTCTCTACCCAATCTCACCTACATGTGGAACCCACCACAATGTGGTTGCCTCTTATTTTCCTCCGAAATGGCTGAGCAAGCCACTCAATTGTATTAAACTCCTACAAAAAGAGCAAAAATAAAACCAGGCAGAAGATGGGCCTCGACTTAGGCACCAGACATAACAAAGGCAGACACAGCCCAGCCAGCCCTCAAAGTCCTTTTCACTAACATCAAAGGACTTGTAGCAAAATTGGGCAATCTGGCCAACAGACCAGTAAGTAGCAGTCTGTTATAGTCATACTCACAAAATCAGATCTCACTACCATCTCTCAATATGCCCTGTCTCATCAACAGGACCAATTGACATGTTGATGATTGGTTGATTATGTTATTGAAGATAGACAGATTATCATAGAATTTACAGTGCAGAAGGAGGCCATTCAGCCCATCGAGTCTGCACTGGCTCTTGGAAAGAGCACCCTACCCAAGGTCAACACCGCCACCCTATCCCCATAACCCAGTAACCCCACCCAACACTAAGGGCAATTTTGGACACTAAGGGTAATTTATCATGGCCAATCCACCTAACCCGCACATCTTTGGACTGTGGGAGGAAACCGGAGCAGCCGGAGGAAACCCACGCACACACGGGGAGGATGTGCAGACTCCGCACAGACAGTGACCCAAGCCAGAATCGAACCTGGGACCCTGGAGCTGTGAAGCAATTGTGCTATCCACAAGGCTACCGTGCTGCCCTTGTACTTATGCCATAAGATGATTGGCAATGTTTGATTAAGGACTGAGAGCATATATAAAGAGTCTTCTGTGACCCTGGGTTAATGCGTTGGAGACAGAGATCTCTAATGGTTTATCCGGTGAATGAATCTACTATCAAAGAAAAGATCTGTGTCTTGTTTCGTACTTATCATTTGGCTTGGATCCACCTAACATGGTTGCCAAACGCTGAAGATTGGAAACGAAGATTGTTTTTCCAGGCAGAACAGTGTAATTAGAGTTACTTTTACGAAGAATGGCTGAAATCAAGTGTAAAATGTCAGGGTATGATTTCCCATTGATGTTCTCCAAATTGGAAATTTACAACCAATGGAACAATGAAGTAGATATATGGATATGAATTACCCATTACTGGAAAGGAAACGAGGCGTGGCCTTGGTGCTACTGCTTCCTAACAAATGCTATCAAGGTAAGTGTTTCCTGAGCTATTGTCTGTCAGTTGAACACAGAGAAATGTTTGGATAGTCTATCAAGTTTATGGATTAAAATTTTGAAGAAAGATTATCTGTTAGATGCATACAAGGCATCAACAGACTTTGATTAGAGTAGAAAGATGGATGGTTATTCCATAGAGAATTACAGCTTGGAATGAAACAGATGAGATAAAAGATGGCTGAAATTCTATATGGAAGTTCCTAATTCAGTGCTTGCTTTCAAATTGTTGGATTGTGTTAAGTGCTGCACATAGATAGGGCACGATCCTCCAGCCATGCTGCGCTGGAAAAGCAGCATGTCACGGCGCAGTGTGGCCGTTGAAAGCCGGGAGACCCCGCTCTCAGTATCCACCCGGCTCGCAGTGCCTCGTGAGATTCAACGCAATCTCACGAGGCGATGCAAGGTGAATCCCGCCTACAATGGGCAGAACCACTTTTTGGTGAATCTGCATATTAGAGCGAGGCAATAAGCCTTACTCTAATGTGCAGATTTCCAAGGTACCTGAGGCTTTGTGGTTCAATCCCTTCACCTTGGGGACCTTGGACAAGCGCCGTTTGGTACTGGGGACCAGATGGAACGGCACTCATGGAGGTCTCCAAGGGGATCAGAGGTCCCCAGCTGCATGCCCTTTGTGCACGGTGGTGCACGGGAACTGCTGGTGCCACCTGGGTGCCAGGTTGGCAGTGCCTAGCTGCATGTTTTGTATTCATGCGATCAGGCCAGGGTTGCCCAGCATGGGTGTGGGGAAGGCTGTCCCGATCTCGCATTACAATGGGGAGGTCTGGCGAGTGGAACTCTCCATTGTAGGAAACGGGGCTACGTGCAGCTTCGGCCATGCATTCCCCGTTCAGGCCCCTTGTTCAAAGCTGGGACTTGGTTTCCTTGTGGGAAGATCGCGTCCATAGACTCCTGGTCAAGTTAGATTCTTCAAAGAGGCATGTTTTTGGATCAGATGCGTGATGTTTTCAAAAAGAATAAACCTGGGAAAACAGTCATTTCCAGCAGAATTTTCATGACACAAATTCAACCGTGTCACAAAAAATGGAGACTTCAATATTTTACAGCATTTTGTGATCATGCAGATATCGGGCACAGGCATCAATAGAATAGATCTTTCTTGGCGGAACTGACAGGTGACAAGGACAAAGTAGTGTAAAAGAAGAATGAACCCCATGAATGCCTGGGGAATTATTAACAGCTGTTTCATGTGATTCAAAATATTATTGTGGTTAACTGTCCAAAACGAAAAAACATGGTTTTCAAGGCAACATATGATATAGAAGATTTGGAAGGGGAAGACGACAATATTGATCAATCTGTAGAAATTGCACTGATCACAAGAAGAGTCTGGTAATGGGTGTAGTAGCCATTAAATAATTTAATTGTGCAATGTTGGACAGTGGTTGCATATCCTCAAATGTCATTTGGATTCATTCAGTAGGAAGGATTGAAGTAAGTTCAAGGAATATGAAAGTTCTACTTGTTTTGGGATGACAACATGTTAAAGTCACTGAAAAGGGTGGTAATTCTACATAGAATAGCTAGAATAGGTACTTTATTAGTACAGATGTAGGACGGAATTTTGAGCCTGCATTAGCCGTCAGCGAGAACGGCAGTACCGTGACACAAGGGAAACATTATTCTCACTGACATGATCTGGGCGCGCTTCAGCAGCCTCATCGCGCCCAACTTGGTTTCGGGACGAGGTGGTCGAATTTCCCGAGAGGCCTTTTGCGGCGCTCGAAACGTCTCGCAAGATTCAACAGAATCTTACAAGGTGCTGCAATCTGGATCTTGCCCTCACTGAGCATGATCCCGATTAGCATATTTAAATGAGCTGTACGGCTCATTTAAATATACGTTCAGTGGATTCACTCGGCGCCCGGGACTCAACGGCTGGGGAGAGCTCGCCAGGGCGCTATTTAGTACTGGTCCACACAAACATGGACCAATTGTACTGGCACCTGGGGTTCGTTGGAGAGCGTCAAGGTAGAAGTATCAGAATATTTGTCAAACCTTACATCATCGCACAAGACTATCAGAGAAACCTTAATCCTGGGGATGTAGAGTACTTGAGTGGAAAGATCTGGATAAAGTGATCGGGAGTAATGGGAAGACAGTGATTCTCCAACATAGTCATCAAACTATTAGGGTACATCCATCTAGGTTATTCGGGATGCATTATATACTTTCAGAATCTGAGCAATTAGGAAACGATGATGATGCACCTCACATACTCGTATATTTGATAGTTACGCGGAGTAGAATACAGTTGATAAGGGGCTGGATGGTTGACAGACAATGTAACAATGATACACAGGATAGGGCTATTTTACCCAAAGGACAACTGCCAAAAGTCTAGGGTTGCATATATATCAGAAGGGTCAAGTGAATAGAGGGATGCGACATTGTAGAGAGAGCAAGGAAAGTCACTGTCAAATCATGGGATGTAGAAGAGAAGTTGCAGAAATTAAACAAACGAGGATGCATCAAGGGAATGGTATTTCTTGGTTAGGCCTGTCGCACTGAAAGTAGGTTGTATTCAACTGAAAGTGGATCAGCATCTTCCACTGGCACCACAAAAAAGAGAGAGGTGTGAAACACATTGATGATTCTTTATGGGGTGCTGCTACAGAATTTACATACAAACATATGAAATAGAGGTAGGTCATTCAGCTTCTCTAGCTTGTTCCACCATTCAAGATCTTGGCTGATCGATTTGTACTTAAATCCCACATTCCCATCTACCCCTGATAACTTTTGATTCTCTTGAACCTCCGCTTTCAAAATATTCAGTGACCCTCATCCTCCACCACCTTCTGAGGCAAAGAGTTCTAGATAGGACCAGAAGTCGGGCTTCGAGGACCTGGACCTTTAAATATATACAGTTAGACATTAATCATTCTAGGTCAGGAGTAGCCTTGAATCAACAATCATGCCGAGAAAGTGTTAATCATATCCCGAAAAATCAGGCCAGGTCATCACAAATAGATGAAATCGAGACGTTAACAAATTAGTAAATGGGAGGTCATCCAAAATGGACTATTATTTAAATGCTACAAAATTGCAGCATGCTGCTGTGCAGAGGGACATGGGTGTCCTTGTGTCTGAATTACAAAGTTGGTTTGCAGGTGCAGCAGGTAATTAAGAAGACAAATGGAATTTTGTCCTTCATTTCTAGAGGGATGGAGTTTAAAAGCAGGAAGATTATATGGCAGCTGTATAGGGTGCTGGCGAGGCCACACCTGGAGTACTGTGTACAGTTCTGGTCTCCTTACTTGAGAAAGGATGTACTGGCATTGGAGGGGGTGCAGAGGAGATTCACTAGGTTGATTCTGGAGTTGAGAGGATTGGCTGATGAGGAGGGACTGAGTAGACAGACTATAGTCAATGGAATTTAGAAGAATGAGGGGGAATCTTATAGAAACATATAAAATTATGAAGAGAATAGTTAGGATAAAAGCAGGGAGGTTGCTTCCACTGGCAGGTGAAACTAGAACTAGAAAATAAGGGGGAACAGATTTAGGACTGAGTTGAGGAACTTATTCACCCAAAGGCTGTAAATCTGTGGAATTCCCTGTCCAGTGAAGCGGTTAAGGCTATCTCGTTGAATGTCTTTAAGGCAAAGAGATAGATTTTTGAACAGTAAGGGAATAAAGGACTGTACGGCAGCACAGTGGTTAGCACTGTTGCTTCACAGTGCCATGGACCTGGGTTCAATTCTCGGCTTGGGTCACCGACTGTGCGGACTCTGCACGCTCTCCCACTGTCTGTGTGGGTTTCTTCTGGGCGCTCCAGTTTCCTCCCACGTGTCATGAAATACGTGCTTGTTAGGTGAATTGGACATTCTGAATTCTCCTTAAGTGTACCCGAACAGGCTTCAAAGTGTGGCGACTAGGGGGTTTTCATAGTAACTGCATTGCAGTGTTAATCTAATCCTACTTGCAACATTAATAAAAGATTATTAAAAAGGGTTATGGTGAGCGGGCAGGTAAGTGGAGCTGAGTCCACAAAACTATCAGCCATGATATTGTTGCAGGGTGGCACGGTGGCTAGCACCGCTGCCTCACAGCTCCAGGGTCCCGGGTTCAATTCAACCCTCAGGTGACTGTCTGTGTGGAGTTTGCACTTTCTCCCTGTATCTGCGTAGGTTCCCTCCGGTTTCCTCCCACAGTCCAAAGATGTGCAGGTTAGGTGGATTGGCTTTGCTAAATTGCCCCTTTGTGTCCAAAAGGTTCGCTGGGGTTACAGGGATGAGGTGGAAGTGTGGGCATTAGTGGGGTGCTCTTTCCAAGGGCCGCTGCAGACTCGATGGGCCAAATGGCCTCCTTCCGCACTGTAGATTCTATGATTTTATGATCTTATTGAATGACAGAGCAGGCTCGAGGGGTCAGATGGCCTACTCCTGCTCCTAGTTCTTATATTCTTATCAACAGGTTTGATTGGACCATAAAACTGGCTATGCACTCAGGCAAGTCTAATGCCATAATAAGACCATAAGACATAGGAGCAGAATTAGGCCACTCAGTCCATCGAGTCTGTTCATGGCTTTCTCCTGCCTTCTCCCCATAACCCCTGATCCCCTTATTAATCAAAAACCTATCTATCTCTGTCTTAAAGACAATCAGTGATTTGGCCTCCACAGCCTTCTGCAGCAAAGAGTTCCACAGATTCACCACCCTCTGGCTGAAGAAATTTCTCCTCATCTCGGTTTGAAAGGATCGTCCCTTTAGTCCGAGATTGTGTCCTCTGGTTCTAGTTTTTCCTACAAGTGGAAACATCCTCTCCACATCCACTCTATCCAGGCCTCGCAGTATCCTGCAAGTTTCAATACGATCCCCCCTCATCCTTCTAAACTCAGAGTACAGTCCCAGAGTCCTCAACCGTTTCTCATACGACAAGCTGTTCATTTCAGGGATCATTCTTGTGAACCTCCTCTGGACCCTTTCCAAGGCCAACACATCCTTCCTTAGATACGGGGCCCAAAACTGCTCACAATACTCCAAATGGGATCTGACAAGATCCTTATGCAGCCTCAGAAGTTCATCCCTGGTCTTGTATTCTAGCCCTCTTGAGATGAATGCTAACATTGCATTTGCCTTCCTAAATGTCAACTGAACTTGCATGTTAACCTTAAGAGAACAGTGAACAAGGACTCCCTAGTCCCTTTGTGCTTCTGATTTCCGAAGCATTTCCCCATTCAGAAAATAGTCTATGCCTAAATTCCTCCTTCCAAAGTGCATAACCTCACACTTTTTCACATTGTATTTCATCTGCCACTTCATTGCCCACTCTCCTAGCCTGTCCAAATCCTTCTGCAGCCCCCTTGCCTCCTCAATACTACCTGTCCCTCTACAGATCTTTGTATCATCTGCAAACTTAGCAATAGTGCCTTCAGTTCCTTTTTCCAGATCATTAATGTATATTATGAAAAGTTGTGGTCCCAGCTGCCATCCTGAAAAAGACCCCTTTATCCCCACTCTCTGCTTTCTGCCAGTTATGTACGATGATGAACTGCACTACAGTTAAGGGAGGTTGGAAGGAGAAATAAAATATTTTCTAATATTCAGGAAAATGTGCAGTCCAAGTTTCCAGCCTTTGGTGATCCAAAAGATAGAAAATTGGTCCTTTTTAGTATTGTTTCCCAGTCTAATCTTCTGGATAGGTATTTGAGTACAGTTGGATTCATCATATTCTTGGTGGGTGAAAACGGAAAATATTGCCCCTTGGCCCAGGAAGCTAAGAGATAAAAAGGATGGTTCAAAGTACCCTAGCTGAAGAAACATTGCCGCTAGTAGAAGTGATAGATATGGTATTGTATTCTGAAAGAACTTCTAGAAGGCTATGTAGATACCTGGGGTGGGATTCTCCCTTACCCGGGGGGGCGGGGGGTCCCGGCATGATGGAGTGGCGGTAACCACTCCGGCGTCGGACCGCCCCAAAGGTGCGGAGGGGCCAAACCCTCACCTTGAGGGGCTAGGCTCGCGCCGGAGCGGTTTCCGCTCCACCGACTGGCGGGAAAGGCCTTGGCGCCACGCCAGCCGGGGCCGAAAGGTCTTCACCGGGCGACGCGGTTCCGAGCATGCGCGGGAGCATCGGCAGCTGCTGACGTCACCCCTGCGCATGCGCAGGGGGGGGGGGGGGTCTTTTCCGCCTCCGCCATAGTGAAGACCATGGCGAAGGCGGAGGAAAAAGAGTGCCACCACAGCACAGTCCTGCCCGCGGATCGGTGGGCCCCGATCGCGGGCCAGGCCACTATGGGGAAACCCCCCCAGGGCAAGATCGCCCCGCAGTCCCCCCCCCCCCCCCCCCCCGCCCCAGGACCCCGGAGCCCGCACGCGCCGTCTTGTCCCGCCGTTCAAAAGGTGGTTTAATCCACGCTGGCAGGACAGGCATTCCAGCAGCGGGACTTCGGCCCATCATGGGCCGGAGATCGGCAGGGGTGGGCCCGCCGACCGGCGCAACGCGATTCCCGCCCCCACCGAATCTCTGGTGGCGGAGACTTCTGGACACGGCGGGGACGGGATTCACGCCAGCCCCCGGCGATCCTCCGACCCGTCGGGGGAGTCGGAGAATCCCGCCCCTGTTCTCCATGGGATAGTGTTCATTTTTAAAAATAAATTTAGAGTACCCAATTCATTTTTTTTTCCAATTAAGGGGCAATTTAGCTTGGCCAATCCACCTACCCTGCACTTGGGTTGTGGGGGCAAAACCACACAAACACGGGGAGAATGTGCAAACTCCACACGGACAGTGACCCAGAGCCGGGATCGAACCTGGGACCTCGGCGCCGTGAGGCATCAGGGCTAACCCACTGCGCCACCGTGCTGCCCCCGGGATAATGTTCATTTGCGAAAAGGTTGAGTATTGACCTTGCTGGCCCAAGGGACAACATTTTCCTTGCTAGTGTAAAGAAAATGTTGGAACAAAAAAAAAGATCTATTTAAAATAAAATCTGTCGATGCAAATCATCAATCATCACTCTGTTCCAAGAAATAGTTGGACGTCCTAGTAGAGGAATGTCTTGTGATGATAAGCTGCAAGAATATGGAAAAAAAAAATCTTTACGAATTTCTTAAATAATAATTGCAAAGTTTTTTCTATTGAAAGAAAGGGGAATTTGTTGATGGTTGGTTGATTATGCTCTTAAAGATGTACAAGTGATGGCCAATGTTTGATTAAGGAGATCACATATAAAGAGTCTGTTGGGATACTGGACTAGTAGTTAGGAGGCAGAGATTTCTAATGCTGCACCCTGTGAATAAACCTACCACCAAGGAAAAGATTGGTCTTGTTTTGTACTTCACCATCTGGCTTGGATCCAATTAGCAATGCCAGAGGTGACAGTACAAAGTCAGGAAACATGTGGCCTGGAGTCCTGAAACTTTGACTGCAGACCCCACAAAAGTTTCATAATATCAGGTCAAACATGGGCAAGGAACTTTATTCTTATTATCACCTACCGCCCTCAATCAGCTGCTGAATCAATACTCTTCCATGCCAAACACCACTTGGAAGAAGCACTGAGTGTAGCAAGGACACAGAATGTACTGCGTGTGGCGGTTTCAATATCCATTACCAAAGATTGACTTGGTAGTACCACCTCTGATCAAACTGGCCAAATCCTGAAGGATATAGCTGCTAGACATGCTTTAGCAACATTAACACCATCAATCCATCACAGATTTGTCTATCTATGACTGCATGGTTCCACCTTCATGTTGAGGGCATCCTCCATTGTGTTCTGTGGCACTATGCTAAATGGGATAGATTAAGAACAGATACTGCAGTTTAAATCGAGGCATCCTTGAAGTACGGCAGGGCATCAGATACAGCAGAATTGCATGCCACCACATTTGGTTATCTCATGGTCAGGCAAATGCTCCAATCCGGCATGACCGTTCTGGTTCAATGAAGAATGGAGAAGAACATGCCAGAAGAAGCATCAACTATACCTAAAAATGAGGTGTCAACCTGGTGAAGCTACAACACACGACTGTATTCAAGCTCTTTTAAAACAAATTTAGAGTATCCAATTATTTTTTTTCCCATTTGAGGGGCAATTTAACATGGCCAATTCACCTACCCTGCATATCTTTGGGTTGTGGGGGTGAGACCCATACAAACACGGGGAGAATGTTCAAACTCCACACGGACAGTGACCTGGGGCCGGGATCGAACCCAGGTCGTCAGCGTTGTGAGACCACAGTGTTAACCACTGCGCCACCGTGCCACCCTCGATTGTATTCAAGCTGAACAGCTATAAAGAGCGAAGCTATCCCACAACCAATGGCTGAGATCAAAGATTGGCAGTCCTGCCACATCCAATTGAGTGGCGGTAGATAATTTAATACCTAATGGAAAGGGGTGGCTCCATGAACATCCCTATCCTCAATGATTTTAGAGCCCAGCATGCGAGTGCAAAAGGCAAGCTTTGCAACCAGAAATGCCAAGTGGATAATACATCTCCGCCCCTTCCCGAGGGTCCCACCATCACAAGAGTTCAGCCAATTCAATTCACTCGACAATACCAAGGAACAGCACACTGGATACAGTAAAGGACTGTAGAACACTTGTTCTCCAGAAATGCCTGTACCCCATAGCCAGCCTGTACAGTGATATCAAGTTAATGAGCATCAGGAGGAAACTCTCCAGTGACTGGAGTCATACATAGTATAACAAAGTTAATTATGATGTTGGAAGCCAATTAATGTTTCAACCGCAGGACACCCCTGCAGGAGTTCCTTATTTAAGTGTCCGAGGCCCAACCATCTTCATAAATTACCTTCCCTGTGTTGGAAGGTCAGAAATGGGGATGTTTCCAAATAATAGCAGTGATTAGTACCATTCATAAACCCAAGGTAATATTGCAGTCCACACCTGTATGCAGCCAGTGCATGACCACAAATGCAAGATAAATGACCATCGCCAACAAAATAGTCTAACCATCTCTTCTTGACATTTTCTCTATTCATTCATGGGATGAGCGTGTCACTTGCTGTTTTTTTACAACAATGGTTCCATGGTCATCATTAGAATTTTCAGATTTTTTACTAAATTCAAATTTCACTATGTGCCGTGCTGGAATTCAAACCCAGGTCCCCAGAGCATTACCCTGGGTCTCTGGATTATTGGCCCAGTGACAATACCACTAAGTCAATACCATTAAGCCTCTTTCTGTGCTGTAAATCTCTTATGACTCTATGACAGCATTACCACTGCTGAATCCGTCACCATTAGAATTCTGTGGTTACCACTGACCAGCAACCAGAGTGGAGCAGCCACATATATACGGAGGCATTAAAACAGGTCAGAGGCTCGGTATGCTGTAGTAAGTGGCTCACGACCTGACTACCTAGAAGACTCCCCGTCTACAGGAAGTTAGGTATGTGACGGAATACTCTGCATTTGCCTGGAGAGCATTGCTCCAACAACACTCAAGAAACTTGACGCCATCCAAGACAAAGCAACCTGCTGGTTTGGCACCCCATCTACCACCTTAAACATTCACTCTCTCCAGCACCAGTGCACCATGGGTGCCATGTGCACCATTGAAATGATGCCCAGCTACAATTTGCCAATTCTTCTTTGGCAGCACCTCCCAAACCCATGACCTCTACCATCTAAAAGAACTGTAGGCTCATGGAAAAAATTACCACCTTGAAAGTTCTCCTCAGAAGTCACATACCATCCTGACTTAGAAATATATCATCATTCCTTCATCACCACTAGGCCAAATACTGAAACTACCTACCTAATAGCATTGTGGAAATAGCTACACCACACACAGTGCAGCAGGTCAAGGTGGTGTCATCTGCGCCACAAGCAATTAAGGTCCACCAGAACCAAAAGATCCAAAGGCCAAATGGAGCGAAACTCTCTGGCCTCCTCGCAGCATGCTTCCCGACGGCAGGAGATGGCACGCCGTTGGGATCTTCTGGTCCCCCCATTATCAATGGGATTTCCCATTGAATCCACCCCACGACCCCGGGAAACCCACAGACGGGGTTCGCCATCGGTGGGACCAAAGATCCCGTCAGTGTGAACAGCCAGAAGATCCTGCCCCATGTCAAATTTGTTTTCATACTTGCAGTGAGTTGTGGGCATCAAATGGGTGCTCTATTGCAGTTTGCCAAAACAAGCCGTTTATATTTCCACTGACTCAGATGCTGGCTGAGCACACAGTTGAATCAAGGGGTGGAAAGTGGACTGCAAGTGGCTACAGTTGTTACGTGGATGCAGGAGTTTTTCTCCTGGTTACACATTAAGGCAAAGTAAACAGAAATTTACCTGCAAAGTTATTTTACAGCCTCCAGCAGTCCCTTTAAAGAAACTCTTATTAGGCCATTGTAGGCCTGTAAAGATGGTCGCAGCAAAACTGAAAAACTGTATCCACTTTCATACTTATAAATTCACCACTGCTCAACATAGGAACAATAGCATTTGACCATTTTAGTCCAATCGGATATTTAACCAATTTCTTTTACAATTAGATCATTGACACAACCTCAACTACTTCAGTTTGTTTTATATATTTTGAAGAAAGAAAATAGTAAAACCACAAAATAAATGCTTCACCAAACATGCATTTTTCTTTGCATTTCCAATTTCACAGGGGAAAAAATAACTATTTCCTTATGCCAAATTATTTTCCTCTGGCATTTAGAAAAGCACAGTGTTAACACTGGAGTTCAAACAACGTGCACACTACAATATTTTCAACAGTACATTTTTCACTGTCAGTTATATGAATTAAGTAACAAAATGTTACAATACTACATAATGATTTTAAAAATCTATAAATACTGAATATGGGTCATTTTATTATTACTATTGGAAGATTTTATAACTAGCGAAATTCACGATCCCCTACACAGGTGGAACTGTTGCAGCATACTCAGAAGTTTCACAAGATCAGAAGAAAACTGAAAGATGGTGATGTACTTTGGGATAATTATATAATTTAGTGGATATGTGACACAGTTGAATTTCGCAAGAGTCATCAATATGTTTTGCAGTAATGCTGGCATGAACATCAGACTGCAGTACAAATTAACAAAAGCCATGAATGTTCAGTTTTCCTATCTGAACAATGCCATTATAGGTGCCAGATACTTACATACAGGGAGGAGATAAATATGAAAAAGACCAAATACTGTCTCCTCGGAACAAGTTTTGAAAGCAAAGTATCAGAGGTGGCACAACAGAACAAATATTCGATTCATAACCTTGGCCTGGAGTATTTATGGAGTGCAGGCCAAAGAAGAAAAAGAATAAACATAAAATATGATTAATCACTCAAACTCTATGATCATATTACAGAAATAGTGATACTCTAATTACAGAATGGTTCCTTCTCAACTGTGGCCTTGGACAGGTCAGCTGCTCCATGTGAATGCCTTTGTTTCTAGCCTATCTGAACTGTCGGGATTTCCAATTCTGTATTCAACACCATTTCCTCAGCTCTGCTCACTGATAAACAGCATTCTCACTTAGGTGATGATACAACCCCACCACCACTCCTAGTGCATTTTTCCATTGAAATACAGGGAGAGAGAAGTGTTGAAACTTGGCAGTAAAAACATCAGATAATCAGCAGGCTGGCTAGTGAAAGATAATAGCACATGCATGCATACAAATGCATTGATCAGTTCTCCAGGGGCGTGGAGGAACCACTCACATATGGTTCTGCTTACACAATAATTTTCAAACCTTCAGTCAGCTCATGAAAGTACATTTCTCTCTCATGCTGCTATCAACGGCTGATCCACAAATCGTACTCTTCTGTCATTGTGCCCAATATTGTTTCCCGACTTGTAGAAATGTTTGTGGATAAGCGGGAATAGAGAATGGAATGTAGATAAATCCAATATATGTATTATTTTTGGTTTGCTTTAATACTGCAATTCAATAATCCCCGTGAAATATTCATCCCTCCTTTCCATAAGTTACACACCTTTAAATGCTTTTAATATGTTAGCACAATGTAGTCAGAACATTATTACTGGCTCAATGTCTCTGGAGGGGAGAACAAAATTCATTTGTTTCCACTCCTGATCTCGAGAAGTCACTGCCATTGGAAAATGTTCAAATTTGTAGACAAGAGCAGGTTTAGATGTGTATAGCCTACCAAAGTTCATTATGGAGTCGCACATGATTCAAGATAGCAGGGAATGGTCACTACCTGGGTCCCAGAAACTGGGTGAAAATTAGTCTTGAAGGGGACAAATAAAAGATCCAGTGCAAAAACACAAAATAGGATTTTCTTTTTTGGCCCCACTCTAGCATGGCAGTTCCTGCGGCAGGTGAAAACAGTGGGTTGACAAGGTGCTGTATTCACTGACCTCGGTTTTCTCTTTCCCTTTTTTCAGCCAACTTCCAATTTCTCTTCACCTCTCCCAATATCCCTTTGAACAGTTGGCCTCCATAAGTCCCAGCTGTTGGCATCAATCTCTCAGCTGCTTAAGTCAATTTCTGTCATCTCTATATCTCACTTGCAGATGTCCTTGTAATGTGTCCAGCAGGTCATGGCTGAGTACACTGTTAATAATAAGCTTAAATAATATGGAGGAAAACCTCACCTTGGTAGGTCAATACCTCATTGAAGTGCAGAAAGTGTCTTCCATCTCTCAGCTATCAGGAAAGTTAGGGTGGGTCATAAAAGGGAAAATGGAGAAAGAGAACAAATAAGTGAGGGCTCTCCTCCCATCTGGTCATCCCCTCAAGTCAGATTCTCACTTACTGACTCCTGGCCCAACCGCCAAGTCTGCCCTTGCATTGGTGCAGGTATGCCAGTATTTGGCGAGACCCTCACAGATTCCAAAACCGAAAGGATGTCAGCCATGAGCAACTTGGCAGTCAGAGGGGAGAGGAAGAAGAACAGCGGCCTCTAGCTCTACTGAGGTAGCACAATGTGGGAGTAATAGGTAGAGAAAGAATCTTTAGTTGTATAAGGGTAATTCTGTTATCATTGTTGTGGGTCTTAGTTTAGGTTGCCCTTGGTTAGGATTGATAGACAATGTGGATGGCAAACTTGGTAAAATTTACCTTTTATTAAATATCATTCTAACCATAAACAGAACAAGGCTTAGCACAAGGTTTGACACAGAACACAGTGTTGCCATGACTTGCACCACTGATGTAAACAGTCTACTTACATACTTAACACTAACCCTTTAAACTACATCTCCTCCCAAGTCTCTGACTCTATTCAATACATGATCCTACATCTCCTCCCATAATCTCCGTATTCATCCCTGTTGTGTTGGGCGCTCTGGATCCATGGAACACATACAGGTCACCAACACTTGAAATAGTGCAACACTGTTTTATTGAGTCATTAACAGTTTAACATACTCTCACTGTGGGTTAAGACGATACTAGCTTTAACTAAAGACCTTTGCCTTGTCCTAACCAGTCGATGCACTCAGCACATGGTGAATGTCTGTGCTGCAGGCTGTGAGCTCTGTCCTACTAGGAAGCTGCAGCTTGAATGAGCGGGAACTCTGATGCCCCCTGTCTTTATAGTGCGTGTGCTCTAACTGGTGATTGGCTGCGGTGTTGATTGGTCCCACTGTGTGTCCATCAGTGTATGTGTCTGCACCATGATATACTGGTGTATATTCTGACAATCCCTAGTTCAGAGAGATGAACGTTGTGGTGGTTTCACCAATCTCCCGACCTTATTCTCAGCTTGCTCAAGAGGATGTATTGGATTCAAGTTCTCTCTCAAATTAGGCATAGTAATAATCATCAGAGAATATCATCACGCTTTCCTTATCTTCTGGGTAACTAGTCCATTCCACTGCAGGTCATTTTCTTGAAGGTACGAGTGTGCTTCCGTTTCTTCTCAGTATTTCATGCGATAAGATCACAGATATAGCAAGTCAGCAGATTCAAAGGATGGGATCTAACGGAAAAGTTTCTAAGTGTCATTTCAGGCTCGTTTGGCTGGGAGATTCTCCCCAGCTCTGGCGGCGAGCTCCCCACCACTATCTAACCACACTTAAATCACTAGGCGCGAGTTAATAGAAATGTTTTGAAGTGTCATTTGTAGCGGGATTTGCTGGCAGATTCTCAACTGATTAGCCCACACCGAATTATTTATCATCACTGGCGAGCTGAACTCAGGATCGGGCTGCCACTTTGAAAAGGGTGCTCCAATCTCTAAGTGAGCTTGTGGGTTCACCCCCACCCCCACCCATGGACAATGTCACCCCCCACACACATGGGCATTTCCCCCCCAAAGTGAGGACACCCCGCTATGGAGACCCTGGGGGGCCCCTCTTCAGGCCCCCCCCACCCCCACAGGTCCCCCCTTCCAGGACAGTGGGTCATCCCCCCAACCTCTGACAGCCTTCTTCTTACCTGCCCTGCAGCCCCACCCTTCATACCCTGCCCTTCAGTCCTTTCATGAGAATGGCCCCCCTCGGGCTCTGACCCTTGGCAGTGCCACCCTGTCACCCATGCACCCTTGCACTGCCACCCTGGCAGTGTTCCTGCCAGCTTGGCAGTGCCTCCCTTTCCTAATATCTGCTCCATCAGAGAAAATACTTTATAAAGCAGCAGCTGTTACAAGTGTCAGAGGCTTCCTCAAAAACCAAGAACACTTGAAAAGACTTCAAATCTCCTGACAACCTTTGTAATACAAAACTCCCATTCATTTTCACTGATTAAAAACCTTTCACTATCCAGTGATAGTCAGTTTTATGGATCAGGCATAGCAGCTTGGTGTTTATTGATCTTTCCTTCAAGCTTGAATGCATCTCAAGTACTCTGCTTTAATGCTAACCACAATTTTTTATAAACTCTTGCAATGATTGACACACTTCACATTAAAAGGGACTTGCAGTGGCAGAGGGGTGCTTATCAGTGCCCTGACCCTCGAGCTCCACCGCGGCAGGGCTGTGCTTGACGACCTTGCACCAAAACCTTCCCGAAGGATTTCCCAATGAGAGGGTCGGAGCATCACGGTGGGGTGGAAAAGGCTTGGGTTTCAAGCCCGTTAATTGCATGCATATGCATGCTTGATGTTGATATAGATGTTCCTGCCGACGGGGGATTGGAACATGTCACCAATTTGACGCCCAGCGCCGATCCCGATTTTTGGACTGAGGGAGGGAATGGGAGCACCCGGAGGAAACCCACGCAGACACGGGGGGAATGTGCAAACTTCACACAGACAGTCACCCGAGGCCGGAATTGAACCAGTGTCCCTGGAGCTGTGTGGCAGCAGTGCTAACCACTGTGCCACCGTGCCCCCCCTTATGATTGCTTCAGATATGTGGCTTGCCTGTAGCCAACCTCATCAACTCTGCTCTACCCAGGACTGGTTTTAAATTCCATCAACAGTATCCTGTTCGAAAGGTAGGTCCTCTTTGTTCCTTTTTAATTCAATATTCCAGGAGCTTCTTTTCCATTCCCTAGGTTCTAGAACTAAATTGTTCTTTAGTTCCTCTGGAGCTTGCTTTCATGCATATTATTCAATTGTAGGGCATTCCTGCTTCTTGCAATGCTGAGAGCTGTTCAAGCTCTCAATTCCTAGCCCCAATTGCTGTGAATTCAGCTAAAACTACACTCAAAAATCCTTCTATCCTAAAGGTGCCCCCAGTTGCTAAGCAACAACTCATTAGTTCTCCAACCTCATGTTTACTTTCCACGCCATAAACTCTCCGTGCAATCGGAGCACAGTTGGAACTGAAACCTACCCCCCTCCCCACACACATGCAAACATCTTTGTTCATCATGAAGCTAACTACAGTTTTGATCTGCTTACACAGAGGCCAGTATTCTCTGGCCGTTCACCGGCTGCGGGATTCTCTGGACCCGTTGGCAGTGCACCCCTGCCCGCGGGTTTCCTGGTGGCATGCGATGGTTTCAATGGGAATTTCCATTGACAGAGGCAGGAGCAGACAATCCCACCGCCGAGAAACACAGGGCTGAGAGGCTGGCGAATTCTGCCCAGAAACACTAAATTAAACCCATTTAAATCTATACCTTATTTCTAATATTTAACAATATATAGAGGATTTAAAACTCTCTTCCTGACAAGATATGGAGAAGTGTGAAGTTATCCCCTTTGATAGGTCCAATAGAACACAGAACATTTTTTATATGACCACTGAGTGGGAAATGTTGGTATTTCAGGAGGATCAAGGTGTCCTTTAACAATATCACAGAAAGTTAATACGCCAATACACCAAGCAATTAGGAAAGGAAATATGTAATCCGTTATACTGCAATTACTTTGTAATAAGAGTAAAGACGTCTCATTAGAATGGTGAGGGGGCTTGGAGTGATTACACTTGAAGTACTTTGTAAAGTTTAGTCTCATTACCCAAGGAAGGATATATTTTTCTTCAAGGGAGTACAAGGGATTATTAGATTGATCCCTAGGATGAGAGAATTGCCTGAAGAGGAAAGCTGGAGTAGACTGGGCCATATTCCCTGGAGTTTAAAAGAATGACAGGTGATCTCATTCAAGCATATACAGTTTCAAGGGCTTGGCGGGGTAGGTGCTGGCTGTTGCTGCATCTAGGCACAAGAACTAGGGGGGGGGTCAGTCTCTGAATAAGGGATGGAGTTGAAGGAAAATGTCTTCACTCAAGGGTTGTGCATCTTTGCAAATCTCTATTTTAGAGAGCTGTGGATGCTCAGTTGTAGGGTGTATTCAAGACAGAGATTGATAGATTTTAGCACAGAAAGGGATACAAGAGATAAGGGGATAGTACAGGAAGGTGGAATCGAGATAGAAAATCTTTCACGATCTTAACAACTATGGAGCAAGTCCAAAGGGTGAAATGGCCTCAACCTGCTCTTATTTATTTTCTTATAGAACATTACAGCGCAGTACAGGCCCTTTCGGCCCTCGATGTTGCGCCGACCTGTGAAACTACTCTAAAGCCCATCTACACTATTCCCTTATTGTCCATATGTCTATCCAATGACCATTTAAATGTCCTTAGTGTTGGCGAGTCCACTACTGTTGCAGGCAGGGCATTCCACGCCCTTACTACTCTCTGAGTGAAGAACCTACCTCTGACATCTGTCTTATATCTATCTCCCCTCAATTTAAAGCTATGTCCCCTCGTTCTAGACATCACCATCCGAGGAAAAAGGCTCTCACTGTCCACCCTATCAAATCCTCTGATCTTCTTGTATGCCTCAATTAAGTCACCTCTTAACCTTCTTCTCGCTAACGAAAACAGCCTCAAGTCCCTCAGCCTTTCCTCATAAGATCTTCCATCCATACCAGGCAACATTCTGGTAAATCCCCTCTGCACCCTTTCCAATGCTTCCACATCCTTCCTATAATGCGGCGACCAGAATTGCACGCAATTTTCTTTTTAAAATGTTTACATATCTAGTACGCATCATAAATGTTGACAATACTTTAGAGGAAACAACAAACTAATACTATTTGAATATTTTAAATCAATAGATAGATGCTAGCTGATCATTGTTCACAGGTAGAGTTGCAACTGTGATTCAACATATCACAAAGTTTCATCACTTGACTTATCCCTCGCTCAAGCCATCAATCAGCCAACACATCCAAACTTGTGACACATTGCCTTCCAAGGCAATCAGAAAAACAGACTGCTTTCCCCCCATTTTCAATGTTTTTATATTTGCTAAAAAGGGAAACGTTCAAAGAAAATGACAAAAATAACCAATTTGTTTTAAAGTCCTGATGATTTTTCATCAGGGTTGTACAGAGCAGTGTCCTGGAGACATAGCCTTAGCCATTTGGCCCAGCGAGTCTTCTCCACAGTGAGATTATGGGTGATCTGATAATCCTCAATTCCACTTTCCTGACTTATCCCCATAACATTTGATTCCCTTGCTGACTAAAAATCTATCTATCATGGTTAGCAGGGTGGCACAGACAGTGGTTAGCACTGCTGCCGCATGGCACCGAGGGCCCGGGGTCGATCTCGGCCCTAGGTCACTGTTCGTGAGGAGTTTGCACATTCTCCCCATGTCTGCATGGATCTCACCCCCACAACCCAAAAAATGTGCAGGGTAGATGGATTGGTCACACTAAATTGTTCCTTAATTGGGAAAAAAAAAAATTGGTTACTCTACATTTTATGGAAAAAAAAATGTCTTTCAGTCTTGAACATAATTAATGACCCAGCCTCTACAGCTCTCTGCGGTAAAGAATTCTACAGAGTTACTACCCTCAAGAGAAAGAATTCCTCCTCATCTCAGTCTTAAATGGATGACCCCTTATTCTTTATGTCCTCTGCTCCCAGACTCTCCCACAAGAGGAACCATCCTCTCAGCATCTTTTTCATTTATTCATTTTTTTTTACAGTACGTGAGCTTCGCTGACTAGGCCAACATTTGTTGTCCATCATTAATTGCCCTTGAGAAGGTGGTGGTGAGCTGCCTTCTTGAACAGCTGCAGTCCATTAGGTGTAGGTTCACCCACTGTGCTGTCAGGGAGGGAGCTCCAGGATTTTGATCCAGCAACAATGAAGGAACGGTGATATACTCCAAGTCAGGATGAGGGACTTGGACAGAAACATCCAGTTGGTGGTTCTCTCAGGTATCTGCTTCCCTTGTCCTTCCAGATTATACTGGTCGTGGGTTTGGAAGGTGCTGCCTTGGTGAGTTCCTGCAGTGCATCTTGTAGATGGTACACACAGCTGCTGCTGCTGCTGTGCGCCGGTGGTGGAGGGAGTGAATGTTTGTGGAAGGGGTAGCGATTAAGCAAGCTACTTTGTCCTGGATGGTGTTGAGCTCCTGAGTGTTGTTAGAACTGCACTCATTCAGGCAAGTGGAGAGTATTCCATCACAATCCTGATTTGTGCCTTGTGGTGGACAGACTTCGGGGAGTCGAGAGGAGTTACTCACTGCAGGATTCCTAGCCTCTGACCTGCTCTTGTAGCCACAATTATATGGATATTCCAGTTCAGTGTCTGGTCAATGGTAACTCCCAGGACGTTGCTAGTGAGGGATTCAGTGATGGTAATGCCATTAAATGTCCAGGGTGATGGTTTGATTCTCTCTAATGGAGATGATCCTTACCTGGCACTTGTGTGGTGCAAATGTTACTTACACTTGTAAGCCCAACCCTGGATATTATCCAGGTCTTGCTGCATTTGCAGATGGACCTCTTCAGTGTCTGAGGAGTTGCAAATGATGCTGAACAAAATATCCTCATATCTGAACTTACAGAAAAAGGAATGTCATTGGGCTTAGGACACTATCCTGAGGAACTCCTGCAGTGATATCCCAGGACTGAGGTGACTGATGCCCAACCACCACAACCATCTTCATTTTTCACTCTCCCTCCACCACAGATGCACAGTGGCAGTCATGTGTATCACGGAATCCCTACAATGCAGAAGGATGTCATTCAGCCCATCGGGTCTGCACCTCCCCTTGCTCCGATAGTGCACACTACCGAGGCCCAATCCCCCGCTCCTATCCCCGTAACCCCACCTAACTTTTGGGGCAACATTAGCATGGCCAATTCACCTAACCCGCACATCTTTGGATTGTAGGAGGAAACCTGAGCACTCGGAGGGAATCCACGCAGAAACGGGGAGAAATGCAAACCCTACACGGACAGTCACCCGAGGTTGGAATTGAACCTGGGTCCCCGGCGCTGTGAGACAGCAATGCTAACCACTGTGCCACCCTGCTGCCCCTTCGTGCGAGGTATGACTCCAATCAGCGAAGAATTTTCCCCGATTTCAATTGACGCGGCTAGGGCTCATCGATACCATACTCCATCAAATGTTGCCTTGATGTCAACTGCAGCCACTCTCACCTTACCTCTGGAATTCATCTCTTTTGTCCATGTTTGAACCAAGGCTGTAAAGAGATCAGGAGCCGAGTGACCCTGGAAAAATCCAAACTGAACGTCAGTGAGCAGGTTATTACTAAGCAAGTGCACTTGATAACACTTTTGATGACCCCTTCCAGAGAGTAGACTGCTAGGGCGGTAATTGGCAGGGTTGGATTTGTCCTGCTTTTTGTGTACAGGACACACCTGGGCAATTTTCCGCATTGCCGTGTAGGTAGCAGTGCTGCAGCTGTACTGGAACAGCTTGGCTAGGGTAACAGGGCAAGTTCTGGAGCACAAGTCGTCAGTAATTGTCGGGATATTGCCAGGGCCAATAGCCTTTGCAGTATCCAATGCCTTCAGCCATTTCCTGATATCATGTAGGGTGAATCGAATTGGCTGAAGGCTGACATCTGTGATGCTGAGGATCATCCACTCAGCATTTCTGGCTGAAAATTACTACGACTATTTCAGCCATGTCTTTTACAGAGATTTGCTGGGCTCCTCCATCATTGGGGATGGGGATATTTGTGGAGCCTCCTCCCCTTCAGGGAGTTGTTTAATTGTCCACCACCATTCACAACTTGATGTGACACGAATACAGAGCATAGATCTGATCCGTTGGTTGTGGGATCGCTTAGCTCTGTCTATCACTGGTTATGTTGTGTGGCATGCAATTTAGTCCAGTGTTGCAGCTTCACCAGGTTGACACCTCATTTTTAGGTATGCCTGGTGTTGCTCTTGGCATGCCCTCCTGCATTCTTCATTGAACCAGGGTTGACCTCCTAGCTTGGTGCTAATGGTAGAGTGGGGGAATATGTCGGGCCATGAGGTTACAGATTGTGGCCGAGTACAATTCTGCAGCTACTGATGGCCCTCAGCGCCTCATGGATTCCCAGTCTTAAGTTGCTGGATCTGTTCTGGATCTATCCCACTTCGCATAATAGTAACATAATAGTAGTGCCACACAACACAATGGATAGTATCCTCAATGTCAAGATTGGACTTTGTCTCCACAAGGATTGTGCAGTGGCGATTCCTACCGATACTGCCATGGACAGCAGATGGATCTGCAGCAGGCAGATTGGGGAGGATGAGGTCCAGTATGTTTTTCCCTCTTGTTGATTCCCTCACTACCTGTCACAGACCCAGTCTAGCAATTATGTCCTTTAGGACTCGGCCAGCTCGGTCACTATTGGTGCTAAACATTAAAGTCCCTACCCAGAGTACATTCTGTGCCCTTGTCCCCATCAGTGCTTCCTCCAAGTGGTGCTCAGCATGGAGGAGCACTGATTCATCAGCTGAGGTTGGACTGTACGAGGTAATCAGCAGGAGGGCTCCTTGCCCATGTTTGACCTGAAGCCATGAGACTTCATGGGGGCCAGAGTTGATGTTGAGGACTCCTGGGGCAACACCATCCCAATTATATATCACTATTCCACCACCTCTGCTGGATCTGTCCTGCCAATGGTGATAGTGGTGTCTGGGATGTTATCTGTAAGGTATGTGTATGATTCTGTCAGTATGATTATGTCTCCCAATTTTTAGTAAGGAGGACTTCACAGGGTCAACAGGCCTGGGTTTGCAGTTTCCAGTGCCTAGGTTGATGCCGGGTGGTCCAGCCGGTTTCTTTACTTTTTATTGACTTTGTAGAGGTCTGATAAGAGTCAACCACATTGCTGTGAATCTAGTGTAGGCCAGATCAGGTGAGGACTGCAGATTTCCTTCCCTAAAGGAAAATTTAATGAATCAGCAGGGTTTTTTTTTACGACAATCAACAATGGTTTTATGGTAATCGTTAAGACTTTTTATTCCAGATATTTATTGGATTCAATTTCCATAATCTTCCATGGTGGGATTCAAAACCGGGTCCCCAGATTATTACCCTGGATCTCTGGATCACCTGTCCAGTGACACCACCACCTCCCCCTTGTCAAACTACCTAAGAATCATACATATCTCAATAAGTTCACCTCTCATTCTTCTAAACTCCAATGAATACAGGAACAACCTTCCTAGCCTCCACATAAAAATATCCCTCCATTCCCAGGATCAACCTCGTGAACCTTCTCTGGACTGCCTCCAATTCCTGGAGACTCCAGGCGAATGATGGAAGATTGGCAATCCTATTCATAGGCCATCGAGAATAAATCGTAAAAGTTTGCAATATTTAACAGCGAACATGTAGCTGCAGTGAGTTTAAACTTATCTTTTTGAGGTCATTGCTTATTTCTCCTTCCCCAACCATCCCGAGTGAGCAAGCGGTCGAAATAGATAACTCGGCACTAAATAGAAGTACTTAGACATATGCCAAGGTCATTTAAGGGTATTTTCTGTCACTGTGAATGTTTATTTGTAGATTAAGCTGCGATCAGGTTAGAAGGGGTGAACGATATCGCCCATCCTTTTTGTTTTATTGGATTTTAACATTTGTACGCTATACAATAGGTGAGCAAGACAGTTTGTATGTACAATTTACATGTTCCCCTTTCTTAAACCATGCCCCCCCCTTTTTTTTTTATTATTGTTCGGACTCCATCTTGGGCCCTTTCTCCGTCATAGATGCTGTCGGCTCTCTTTCATTTTGGATTTGTTACTGTTGCTCCAATTTTTGGGGGGCGGGGGGAGGGGGGGGGGAAAGGCCCTCTGGCCCCCTTCTGTGTTTCCTCTGTCGTGATATGCCTGTGCATAGTTTTTTTACATAGTTGTCTATTAATGTATACACAGTTGTCAATTCGACCTCAAACCAGCAGGTGGTGATAGAGATCTACCGTGTGACTCGAGATATCCGATAGTTGGTAGTACTAGTGGATAGTCGCACTAGACGTAGCTCCAGGAGAATTCACTGAATTTGTTTACTCGTCAACGTTTGCATCATAGTCCGTTAGTTATCTTTCCACGTGTTCATTCTGTTAATAAAGTAATAAAGTATCTTACTAGTCAAGGTACTAGATGGTCTGTATGCATCTGTACTACGGCCACAACACAGAACATAACATGGTACCAGTAGTGTAGAACAATTGAAGATACAACGGAGAAGACGGGATGGAACAGGCCGAAGAAAAAATAAAATTCTTCCACCTACCTGGTAAACTACGGGCAACTGAATCTCAACGCACGGAAAGACTGTGACGTTAGAGATGGAAGGTCTGAAGGCACCCCACAAGCTTCAAGTCACCAATAATGGAGATGAGAATTGGCGTGTTTTTAAGCAGCAATTCAAACTATGTTGCAGCCTTTGGCCTGCAGGCACGGCCTGACGAGAGGAGTATTGCGTTGCTGCTCACAGTAACAGGTCCTCAAGCAGTAGAAATTTATAATACCTTCGCGTTCAACAGCAAAGAGGAAAGCAAGAGCTTCGATGAAATAATAAAATGTTTTGATCGGCATTGCTCTCCGAAGAAAAATTAAACATTTGAACGTTATATATTTCATACGCGTACCCAGAAGATAGGCGAATCTTTTGATTGAAAGCGCAGTCAGAAAATTTTAGTACGTTAAAGTCGTCGGTGATCCGCGATCAGATAGTGTTTGGAATATCGAATAAGGTAAGCGAGAGGCTATTGAGGGAAGAAGAGCTTCAATTAGAAAACGCCATCAAGGGACTTCCGGTTGCGGCGATGCAGAGCTAAGCCGCACATTTCGGCGACTCCCGCTAGAACGGACTTTTGGGCTCTCCGGAGGAGCCCCAACGGAAATGTTTTGACCGATTCCCGTGTGGGAAGGTGAGAGCAAGGTCCCCCTTCCTTCGTGTATGGAGGGGACCAGAAGTGGAACGGGGGAAAAAGAGGCTTTGGAGCAGCGGCAGAAACGAGGTGGAAAAAACAAGATGGCGGAGGGCGGAGATCGAGCAGCATGGGGGCCGGACCAGCAGGAGTTTCTCAGGCGCTGCGTGGAGGAGCTTAAAAAGGAGGTGCTGGCGCCAATGCTGATGGCGATCGAGGGGCTGAAGGAGACCCAGAAGGCTCAGGAGGTAGAGCTCCGAGAGGTGAGGGACAAAACCAACGAGAACGAGGACGAGATCTTGGGCCTGGCGGTGAAGATGGAGGCACACGAGGCGCTGCACAAGAGGTGGGCCAAGAGATTCAAAGGCCTGGAGAACAGGTCGAGGAGGAAGAATCTCCGGATTCTGGGTCTCCCTGAAGGGGTGGAGGGGGCCGAAGCCGGGGAGTATGTGAGCACGATGCTCCATTCGCTGATGAGTGCGGAGGCCTCTCCGAGCCCCCTGGAATTAGAAGGGGCCCACCGGGTCCTGGCGAGGAGACCCAAGGCCGGCGAGCCGCCGAGGGCGATAGTGGCGAGGTTCCATCGTTTTGCGGACAGGGAGAGTGTCCTGAGATGGTTCAAGAAAGAGCGGAGCAGCAGATGGGAGAATGCGGTGATCCGAGTCTACCAGGACTGGAGCGCGGAGGTGGCAAAGAGGAGAGCTGGCTTCAACCGGGCCAAGGCGGTGCTGCATAGAAAGAGGGTAATTCGGAATGCTGCAGCCAGCGTGACTGTGGGACACATATCAGGATCGACACCACTATTTTGAAACGCCAGAAGAGGCTTGGACCTTTATCCAGACGGAAAAATTGGACTCAAACTGATGGTCTGTGGTTGTGGGGAGATGTTGATTGTATATAGGGTTGTAAATATGGGTAAAGAATGTTTCACGGTGGGACGATGGATGGGGATGGGGGAAGAGCTTTGATGGGGAGACTGTGAGGAATGTGGGCACCGGTGCTGGAGGGAGGTGAGACCCGGGGATGGGGGAATTGGGATAAGGCCGCAACAGGAGCTGCGCCACAGGGGGCAGGGCTGACTCAGGAAAGCGCGGGCTTTTTCTCGTGTTAGGGAAGGGTGGGAGGGGGGGGGGGGGGAATGGAGGAGCGGAAGGAGAAGGAGGGATTTCCACACGGGGGGAGGTCAACGGGAAGGCAGGAGAAGCCGGGGTCAGAAGGAGTCAGCTGACTTACGGAAGTATTATGGGGGGAGCAAAAGAGCTAGATCTGGATCTGGCGGGGGGTGGGGGGGAAAGAGAGAGTGAGGGGGGGGGGGGGGAAATAGGGTTGCTGCTGCATTGGCCGAGGGGGAACTGAAAACGGAAGAGGTGGTCGGGGCGGGGGTTCCCCATCTGGGGGACTGGAGGGTGCGGGAGGCGCGGGCACGGGACTGGCCTAAAATAGGAGATGGCTAGTCAGCGGGGGGTGGGAAGCCCCTCAATCCAGCTGATCACGTGGAATGTGAGGGGCCTAAATGGGCCGGTTAAGAGGGCCAGTGTGTTCGCGCACTTAAAGGGACTGAAGGCAGACGTGGTCATGCTTCAGGAGACGCATCTAGGTGGCAGATCAGGTCAGGTTAAGAAAGGGATGGGTAGGACAGGTATTCCATTCGGGGCTGGATGCGAAGAATAGAGGGGTGGCAATACTGGTGGAGAAGCGGGTGTCGTTTGAGGCCAAGAACATAGTAGTGGACAATGGAGGTCGATACGTGATGGTGAGCAGTAGGTTGCAGGGGACGTGGGTGGTATTGGTAAATGTATACGCCCCGAAATGGGACGATGCTGGATTCATGAAGCGTATGTTGGGGTGTATTCCGGACCTTGAGATAGGAAGCTTGATAATGGGAGGGGATTTCAACACGGTGCTGGACCCAGCACTGGATCGCTCCAGATCTAGGACCGGAAAGAGGCCGGCTGTGGCCAAGGTGCTTAGTGGGTTTATGGACCAGATGGGGGGAGTGGATCCGTGGAGATTTGCCAGGCCTTTGGCCAGAGAATTTTCTTGTTTCTCCCACGTACACAAAGCCTACTCCCGGATAGATTTTTTTGTTCTGAGTAGGGCATTGATCCCGAAAGTGGAGGGAACAGAGTATTCGGCCGTAGCCATTTCAGACCACGCCCTGCACTGGGTGGAACTAGAGTTGGGAGAGGAGAGGGACCAAGGCCTGCTGTGGCGGTTGGATGTGGGACTGTTGGCAGACAAGGCAGTGTGCGGGAGGGTGCGGGGGTGCATTGAAAGGTATTTGGAGGCCAACGACAATGGGGAGGTGCAGGTGGGAGTAGTATGGGAGGCGCTGAAGGCGGTGGTTAGGGGAGAGTTCATCTCCATCAGGGCTTATAGGGAGAAGAGAGAGGGCAGGGAAAGGGAGAGGTTAGTGGGGGAGATTTTAAGAGTGGACAGGAGATACGCAGCGGCCCCTGAAGAGGGACTACTCAGGGAGAGGTGAAGTCTCCAGACGGAGTTCGACCTGTTGACCACAGGGAAGGCAGAGGCACAGTGGAGGAAGGCACAGGGGGCGATGTACGAGTATGGGGAGAAGGCGAGCCGGATGCTGGCACATCAGCTCCGTAAGAGGATGGCAGCGAGGGAGATAGTTGGAGTCAAGGATGGAAGGGGAACTACGGTGCGGAGTGCTGTGAAGGTAAATGAGGCATTCAAGGCCTTCTATGAGGAGCTGTACAGATCCCAGCCCCCAGCGGGAGGAGAGGGGATGCGACGATTCTTGGACCAGCTGAGGTTCCCGAGGGTGGAGGAGCAGGAGGTGGCTGGTTTGGGGCGCCAATTGGGTTGGAGGAGCTGATTAAAGGACTGGGGAGCATGCAGGCAGGGAAGGCCCCGGGACCGGATGGGTTCCCGGTTGAGTTCTATAGGAAGTACGTAGACCTGTTAGCCCCGTTGCTGGTGAGGACTTTCAATGAGGCAAGGGTGGGGGGGGACCCTGCCCCCGACAATGTTGGAGGCGATGATCTCTTTGATCCTGAAGCGGGATAAGGACCCACTGCAATGTGGGTCGTACAGTCCGATCTCGCTCCTCAACGTGGATGCCAAGTTGCTGGCAAAAGTGCTGGCTACGAGGATCGAGGACTGTGTCCCGGGGGTGATTCACGAGGACCAGACGGGATTCGTAAAGGGCAGGCAGCTAAACACCAATGTGCGGAGTCTCCTCAACATGATTATGATGCCATCGGTGGAGGGAGAGGCGGAGATAGTGGCAGCTATGGACGCGGAGAAGGCCTTTGACCGTGTAGAGTGGGAGTATCTCTGGGAAGTGTTGCGGAGGTTTGGGTTCGGGGGAGGGTTTATTAGCTGGGTTAGGCTCCTATATAGAGCCCCGGTGGAGTGTGTGGTTACGAATCGGCGGAGGTCGGAGTATTTTCGGCTGTATCGAGGGACGAGGCAAGGGTGCCCCCTGTCCCCCCTGTTGTTTGCATTAGCAATTGAACCTTTGGCCATGACACTAAGGGAGTCCAGGAAATGGAGGGGGGTGGTCCGAGGGGGAGAGGAGCATCGGGTGTCGCTGTATGCGGACGACCTGTGGCTGTACGTGGCAGATCCAGTGGAGGGGATGGTGGAGGTCATGCGGATCCTAAGGGAGTTTGGGGACTTCTCGGGCTATGAGCTCAATGTAGGGAAAAATGAGCTCTTTGTGGTGCATCCAAGGGATCAGGGAAGAGGGATAGACGACCTACCGTTGAGGAAGGCGGAAAGGACCTTTCGGTACTTGGGGATCCAGGTAGCTAGGAGCTGGGGGGCCCTGCACAAACTTAATTTGACGCAGGTGGTGGAGCAGATGGAGGAGGACTTCAAATGATGGGACATGTTGCCGCTCTCGATGGCGGGCAGAGTACAGTCGATTAAAATGGTGGTCCTCCCGAGGTTTCTTTTTGTATCCCAGTGCCTTCCAATTGTGATGGTCAAGGCCTTTTTTAAGAGGGTAGGCAGGAGCATTATAGGTTTTGTGTGGGCGAATAAGACCCCAAGGGTAAGGAGGGGGTTTCTGGAGCGTAGTAGAGATAGAAGGATCCTGTTAATGTGGAAAGATGCGAAGCCCCCCAGTGTGGAAGCCTGGATAAATGACATGGCAGGGTTTATCAAGTTGGAGAGGATAAAGTTTGCCTTGAGGGGGTCTGTGCAGGGGTTCTCCAGGCAGTGGCAACCGTTCCTAGACTATCTCGCAGAGCGTTAGATGAAGTTTGGTCTGCAGCAGCAGGAACCCGGGGGGACGGGGGGGGGGGACATCTCTTTCGGGGGGGGGGGGGGTTTCCTGGGGGTACTTGAGCAAGAAAACACATAAATGTACAGGAAAGTTGATATGTGCAGGAGGAATCCAATGTACAAAGTTCTGTATTATGTTGATTTGATATGTTTATGTCTTGCTATGCGACTTTTCTTTTCTTTTTGTTACGGGGGGGGGGGGGTTTGTATGGTTGAAAATTGTTGAAAAATTCTTAATAAACATTTTTTTTTTTTTTTTTTTTTTAAACGGCATCAAGGTTTGTCATGCAAGTGAGCACAGATTAGTACGCTCAACCTAAACATTTTTGGCACCAATCTGGAAGAAGACACCAGCGTCATAAGCACTGTCACAGGTGAATAAGAAACGTGGTCTCAGTGCGGGCGGTCATTTTAAGTGGCTGACCGGATCCTCCATTTTATGGCGGTGATGTGGCTATCAACATGGGCCATGACAATGTCCAGCATTTGGGAGGGTCTGTTCCAAGTGTGGCAGAACAAATCACTTTGCCAAGCAATGCTTTTCACGTCTAACAGTGGACCAAACAGGATCAGTCAATGCGATTGATGAGATGTCCATTGAAGACCTGTTTTTTGTTGATCTGATTATGACTAAGGATACGATAAGTCCGAATATGCAGAGTGAAGAAGTCTTACTGACCAGTGGCGGCAAAAGTGATGGTGATACCATCAAAGACAGATGGACAATTCCAGTGATGCTGAATGCCACATTGATCAAATGCAAGCTTGACACAGGAGCGCGGGGCAACCTTCTCAGTTTGTCCGATTTGAATGGGCTGCAGGTTAAACCAAAAGTTGTCAATCAAACAAGACGACTGAAAGACTACAATGGGAATGAGATTGCGATGCTGGGAGCATGTGAGCTCAAAGCATGAATACACAACAGAAATCACATCATACCATTTTCCATTCCAGCTCCATCATAGGAGCAGGTGCTTGTAAGGCCCTGAATCTACTGTACATTCCAGACAGTGCGACGACAGAAGATCATTATGATTGGCAACGAGATATAATGGCGCAGTTATCCGATGAGATAAAAGCAAAAGTTAAAGTGGAGGAAGATAAACCAGAGGAAGAGATGGAGGAGCCAAAGGGAATTCCAGAATTCTGGTTAACAGTCTTCAAAAATGTGGATTCGCTTAGTGACATGATACAGGAGCATGATGAGCCTATCCTAAAGCATTTGCAAGATGTAAACGTAACATTTTCAGATCCAGGACAGCCAATGAGCTTTACTCTGGAGTTTAAGTTTGAGCCAAATGAGTATTTCACAAATGAGGTAGTGATAAAAACATACCAGCTGGAGTCGCAGCCTGACGAGTTAAATGTTTTCTTCTTTGATGAACCAAAAATCACAGGATGCGCATGGTGCCACATCAACTGGAAGAAAGAAGAAAAACGTCACATTGTAAACCATTAAAACAAAGCAGAAGCATAAGGGTCAGGGCACTGGTAGAACAGTAACGGAAACTGTACCAAATGACTCTTTCTTCAGTCCTCCTGAAGTTCCAGAGCATGGAGAGCTGGATGAAGGTTCTGCAGCAAGACTCGCTGCTGACTTTGAAATTGGCCATTTCTTGCATGAGCACATAATTCCATGAGCAATGTCATACTTTACAGGAGAAGCCACTGCAGACTATGATAATTATGATGGCAAAAGTGAAGAATCAGATGATTAGCCAGAAGAGGAAGACTATGAAAGTCTATTTTGTTCATTTGACAGTAGTGACGAGGTGATCACAAGTAGCACCCAATCTGCACAGGACAACGATAAATGTGAAAGCTCTAAGGTGACATGTGCAGAGGCTGAAAGTGAGATTGCAACAACAGATCAATCTGATGAGAGCTAATCAACTACGAGCAGACTGGTTACTGCAGAAATAATCCCCATTTAGAGAGATTGGCTCCACAGACGTAAAATGAATCATCTTTTGCCCACGGAATGATACCTGCAGTGGATTCCCCAATACTAGAGGCCAGTCCATCAAAAGACTTGCAGGAAGGACAGATGGATACATCTTCGTCCAGTTCTCCAACGAAAGACAAAGCATATATCGTCATATCAGATGAGGATGAGCCACTAATTGAGGCTAAAACACAAAGTGAAGAAACAATGTCTAATGTTGATGACATTGATCCAGCTAAGACACCGGAATGCGAGGATTTGCAGATGATTCCTGAAGTCGCAGACTTGCCTGCAACTGCGAAAGTATCCAAAAGTATGCCGACAGTGGATGCCTCACCAGTTGATGGGCCTACAGCACAGTGTTTGAGCGCAAGCACCATGGATCAACCAAAACTCCTCAATCCAGCAAAGACTTCAGAAACAGCCATTGCGGCAGAAGAGTCAGAATCAGCTTTCACAGCAAATGATCCAAAAGCAGCCATTGCAATAAGGGATCAAGAAACAGCTAATCCCTTGGCCGGGTCCAGTAGCACGAAGGATGTCATTAAAGCTAAGAAGAGAAGGAGAAGAAAAGAGCTGATAATAAAAGAGAAAGGAAGGGTAAGAGTGTCCAGGACATAGTTTGTCAATAAAGCTAAGAAGAGAAGGAGAAGAAAAGAGCTGATAATAAAAGAGAAAGGAAGGGTAAGAGTGTCCAGGACATAGTTTGTCGACTGAGTAGCAGCCGCGACAGTGAAGACACAAGGATCGGCAAGAAGGCCAATATACAAGAAAACACACAGAGACGGAGCAGGAAGCATCGCTTCAGAAGGCTGAAAGAGATGGTGACGCAAAGACCAGCCAGAAAACTGGTCTTCCCAAAGATGAAGCGAAATCAAGCATCTGGTCAAGGTTCAGGAGACCAAAAAGATGATGTTGTTTTGAACATGCACAAGGGACACATTTAAATTTATCAGCCAGGTCATGTTTTGTAAAGCTCAGTTACATTTGTATATGTGGCCTTTTAAAATTATTATGCAGATCATGTTTTGTAAAGCACAGTTACATTTGTAAATGCCAACACTTCCAAAGGAAGGGGATGTGATGATATGCCTGTGCACAGTTTTGTATATAGTTATCTATTAATGTATATAATTATTGATTCAATCTTCAACCAGCAGGTGGGGATAGAGATGTACTCAATATATCCGGTCGTTGGTAGTAAGTCATAGAGGATAGTCGCACTAGAAGTAGCTCCAGGAGAATTCACTGAATGTGTTTACTCGTTACCGTTTGTATCATAGTTCGTTAGTTATCTTTCCCTGTGTTCATTCTGTTAATAAAGTATCTTACTATTCAAGGAACTAGATGTTGTGTGTGCATCTGTACTACGGTCACAACACAGAACATTACACCCTCCTGATGTTTCCCTGGGTTCCTCGCTAGATGCCCCCCTCCCCCCTTGTTCCTATCTGCTCGGTGTGATCCTGTCTGCCCTCATTGCCCCCCCACCCCCACCCACCCCCCTCCCTTCCTATCCACTATCGGTCTCAAACTGGTCTTGCAACAGGCTGATGAATGGCCCCCACACTTTATGGAAGCCCTCGTCCAAACCTCAGATTGTTTATTTGACCTTCTCCAGGTGGAGAAATTCTGACAAGTCTGCCAACCATTCCACAGCTATGGGTGGTACTACTTATCGCCAGCCGAGCAGGATTCTCCAGCGTCCGATTAGGGAAGCAAAAGCAAGAGCATCAGCCCTCTTCCCCACATGAAAGTCTGACTGGTCCGAAACCCCGAAGACTGCCACTCTCGGGTACAGCTCCACCCTTACCCCATAACTTTGGACATCACATCGAAAAAGGTTGTCCAGAACCCGACAAGTCTGATGTGGACGTGGTTGGCTGGGCCTCCCTGGCACCGTTCACAATTGTCCTCCACCTCCGGGAAGAACCTGTTCATTCTGGTTCTGGTTAGGTGAGCTCTGTGCACCACTTTGAACTGCACGGGGCTTAGCCTTGCATAGGAGGTGGAGGAGTTTGCCCTGCTCAGTCCCCACCCTACTTCTGCCCCTATTTCGGCCTCCCATTTTGCTCCGTCTAGTGGTGTCCTTGCCCTTTCTAACAGTCGTCCATAAATGTCTCCACAGTTCCCCTTCTCCATACTGTCTGCCTCCAACAATTCCTCCAGCATTGTGTCTCTCAGGGCTTTAGGATACCTCGTCGTCTCCTTGCGGAAAAAGCTTTTGATTTGTAAATGTCAGAGCTCCTGTCCGTTCGGAAGCTCCAGTCTTTCTGTCAGTTCGTCCAGGGTTGCAAGTCTGTCCCCCATGTAGAAGCCCCTAATCACTAGCGTCCCCCCGTCCTGTCTCCACTTCTCTTGTATTCTAGATCTCTCGAAACGAATGTTAACATTGAATTTGCCTTCTTAAGTGTCAACTGAACCTGCATATTAACATTAAGAGAATCTTCAACTCGGACTCCCAAGTCCCTTCAAATTTCCAAAGCCTTTCCCCCATTAGAAAATAGTCTATGCCTCTATTCTTCCTACCAAAGTGCAAAACCTCACATTTCCACATTATATTCCATCTGACACTTCTTTGCTCGCTCTCCTAGCCTGTCAACATTCTTCTGCAGCCTCTCCACTACCTGTCCCTCTACATATCTTTGCATCATCCGCAAACTTAGCAATAGTGCCCGCAGTTCCTTCTTCCATTAATGTATATTGTGAATCCAGAGGCACATTAGAAACAGACCCAGAAAAGGTCAACAAAACCTTCAAGGCCTTCTACCAAGGGCTGTACACCTCCGAGCCCCCAACAGGATGAAACAGTTTGTTGATGGACTGGACATGCCAGTTGTGGGGGAGGGCAGAAAATGGGGCCTGGAAGCACCACTAGCACTGGGAGAGATCATGGACAGCATTAGCTCCATGCAGGCGGGTCATGGACAGCATTAGCTCCATGCAGGCGGGGAAGACACTGGGACCAGATGGGTTCCCGGCGGACTCTACAGAAGATTTGCCACAGCATTGGCCCCGCACCTGGGGGAGATGTTGACAGACTCGCTGGCTAAGGGCACACTGCCATCCACGCTAGCACAGGCCTCAATCTCATTGATACCCAAGAAAGATAAAGACCCAATGGAATGTGGGTCATACAGACCCATCTCACTGCTGAACGTAGGTGCCAAAATACTGGCCAAAATCCTACCAAAAAGCTAGAAGACTGTGTACCAGAGGTGGTTGCAGATGTACCAGAGGTGGTCGCAGAGGATAAGATGGGCTTTGTCAAAGGTAGACAGCTAACTTCGAACATCAGGCGCCTGCTGAACGTGATAATGACCCCATCCGGGGAGAGAACACCAGAGATGGTCGTCTCCTGGACGCAGAAAAGGCCTTCGACAAAGTCGAGTGGAAGTACCTCATAAAGGTACTGGAGCGGTTCCGGATCGGAACAGGGTTCACCTTCTGGGTAAAGCTCCGATACAATACATGGCGAGCGTATGGACCAACAACACCAACTCCCAGTACTTCCAACTGCACAGGGGCACCAGGTAGGGATGCCCGCTGTCCCCGCTGCTGTTCGCCCTAGCGATCGCTCTCAGAACAGCAAAAACTGGAGGGGGATCCGAAGGAGAGGCAGGGAGCATAGTCTCGCTCTATGCAAATGACCTGCTCCTCTACATTTTGGACCCACAAAGCAGCATGGAAGGAATCATCGTGCTCCTGAAAGAGTTTGGTGTCTTCTCGGGCTACAAACTCAACATGAGCAAAAGTGAGATCTTCCCGGTACACCCACAAGGAGGGGGGGCAGCACTAATGGAACTGCCGTTCAAACAAGCCCAACACAAATTCCGCTACCTGGGGATCCAAATAGCCCATGACTGGAAGGGAATCCACAAATGGAACCTCACCAGTCAGACAGAGGAACTCAAAAAGGACCTGCAAAGATGGAACACACT
Source organism: Scyliorhinus torazame (assembly GCF_047496885.1). NCBI lineage: Eukaryota > Metazoa > Chordata > Chondrichthyes > Carcharhiniformes > Scyliorhinidae > Scyliorhinus > Scyliorhinus torazame. The sequence continues at coordinate 92,885,492 of NC_092713.1, forward strand.
TCCACTCTCCCTCGCGGGAGAGTCCAGACGATCAAAATGAACGTGTTGCCCAGGTACCTCTTCTTACTCAGATCCATCCCAATCTACATCCCCAAGGCCTTTTTCAAAGCACGGGACAAAATAATCATGCCTTTCGTATATGGGGAGTGGGGGCACTGGGCGGCGATAGCTGAACGAATAAGGGGATGGATTAAGGAGCCAGAAGCCGAGTGGGTGCACGCGGAAGAGGCCTCCTGCAAGGGGTCCTATCTCCTGGCCCTCGCCACGGCGGCACTTCCATCCCCACCCAAAAAACACTCCAGCAGCCCAGTGGTGATAGCTGCCCTCCAGTCCTGGAACCAACTACAGCAGCAAATTGGCCTGACCAAAATGTCGGACAAAGCCCCATCTGCAACAACCATAGGTTCGCACCAGCGCTGACAGATGCCACCTTTAAAAAGTGGGGACAGGCCGGGGGGACACTGACAGTCAGGGACCTATATACGGACGGCAGGATCGCAACACTGGACGAACTGACGGAGAAATTCCAGCTAGCCAGGGGGAACAAACTAAGGTACCTGCAACTTAAAAACTTCCTACGGAAGGAGACAAGGACGTACCCACAACCGCCATGACAGACATTACTGGAGGAGCTACTGGACGCGAACATCCTAGATAAAGGGAACTGTAGCGACATGTATGAACGACTGGTAGAAAGGGCTGACACCGTACTGGATGCAACAAGAAAGAAATGGGAGGAAGACCTGGGGATCAAAATAGGGTGGGGACTCTGGAGCGAAGCACTGCACAGGGTCAACACCACCTTACGCAACTAAAAGGTGGTACATAGAGCCCACTTAACAAGAACTCGGATGAGTAGGTTCTTCCCAGATGTGGAGGATAGATGTGAACGGTGTCAAGGAGGCCCAGCCAACCACGCCCACATGTTCTGGTCTTCCCCCAAACTTGTTGGATACTGGATAGCTTTCTTTGAGCCAATGTCCAAAGTGATGGGGATGAGGGTGGAGCCATGCCCAAAAATGGCGGTCTTCGGGGTTTCAGACCAGCCAGATCTATTCATGGGGAGGAGGGTGGATGCCCTTGCCTTTGCCTTCCTGATCGCCCGCCGTAGAATCCTGTTCGGTTGGCAGTCAGCAGCACCACCCAAAGCTGCAGACTGGCTGTCCGACCTCTCAGAATCTCTCCAAATGGAGAAAATCAAATTCGCCATCCGAGGGTCGGATGACGGCTTCCACAGAATCCAGGATCTGTTTGTGACCAATGAACAAACAGAAGAATAGCCAAGTAGCCAAGAATCAGGGGAAGTAGCCAAGGCATGAGAAGGGGGGAAAAACAGCTAACATAAGAGAAAAGAAAGGTGAACCGCAGGAAAGGCGAAGGGGCAGGGGGGGGGCGTAAGAGGGAAAAAGGAGGAGACAGGGAACAACAGAGGGGAACCAGCAAGGGGGGGGGGGTTGAGGGAATGAAAGCCGGAGGGAGAGCACAGGAAACGACGGCAAACACAGTAATAGAGAGCAAAAAAATACAAAAGAAAGACGGGACGAACGGCCGAAGCGGAGGTGAACGGGAGAAGCTAGCAACAACACCAGATCCATCCTCGTATTGCTCTCTCTGTATTGGATATCCATGATGTGGAGATGCCGGCGTTGGACTGGGGTGAGCACAGTACGAAGTCTTACAACACCAGGTTAAAGTCCAACAGGTTTGTTTCGATGTCACTAGCTTTCGGAGCGCTGCTCCTTCCTCAGGTGAACCTTCACCTGAGGAAGGAGCAGCGCTCCGAAAGCTAGTGACATCGAAACAAACCTGTTGGACTTTAACCTGGTGTTGTAAGACTTCGTACTATATTGGATATAATTACTGTAACTGTCTCTCCGGTACCCAAATGCATATATACCTCCCCAGTTCCCCCCCCCCCCCCCAAAACATGTTTCAACTTATTTGTTAAACATGATTTTGCGAACTGTATAGAGCTGATGTTTTTGAGCTGATGTACAATATCTTAGCCAGCCTTTTCTATTTTATTCTGTGTATATAACTGTAAATATATTATGCTCAAAAAAACAATTTTAAAAATGACCTCCCCTTGACGAAGCCCTGTTGACTCAGCACCATTTTACCATACACTTCCAAGTACTCCGCAATCTCATCTTTAATAGTGGACTCCAAAATCTCACCAACTACTGAAGTCAGGCTAACCAGCCTATAATTTCCCATCTTCTGCCTCCCTCCCTTCTTAAACAGAGATGTTACATTTGCCATTTTCCAGTCATCCGAGACCCTCCTTGACTCCAGTGATTCCCAAAAGATCATTACCAATGTCTCAACAATCTCTTCAGCCAGCTCTTTCAGTACCCTGGGGTGTAGTCCATATAGTCCTGCTGATTTATCCACCTTCAGACCTTTCAGTTCCCAAAGAATATTCTCCTTAGTGACAGCCATGGCACTCAGCTCTGCTGCCTGGCTCTCTTGAAGTTCTTGTATGCCACTGGTGTCTTCCAGCATGAAGACTGATGCAAAGTAACTATTCAGTTCCTCTGCCATTACTTTGTTCCCCATTATTACTTCTCCAGCCTCATTTTCCAATGGTCCAATGTCCATTTTTGCCTTTCTCTTATATAATCAAAACAAACTCTTGCAATCTTCTTTTATATTATGAGCTAGCTTACACTCATATTTTATCTTTTCTTCCCTTTTGATTTTTTAGTTATCCGCTGTTTGTTTTTAAAGGATTCCTAATCCTATGGGTGATACTATATTGGTAAGTATTGATATGCTCAGTGTTCCAATAAAATCCACATTGGCTTACATCAGTCCTCGTGGGCAGGACTCGTATAGCACACAGCCATGCTGTATCAGGCCATAGTCAAATTTGCTAACATTCTTCGCGAAGACTAATTAGTAGCCTGTAGAATCCGCTAAAGCAGCATGCATTGACCAGGCAGGTAGAAAACAAAGTTCAGCATAATCTCCTTGACCTCTATGCCCCATTACTAAAGCTCAGAATGGGCGACACGGTGGCGCAGTGGTTAGCACTGCTGCCTTACAGCACTGAGGACCCAGGCCCCGGGTAACTGTCCATGTGGAATTTGCACATTCTCCCCGTGTCTGCGTGGGTCTCACCCCCACAACCCAAAGATGTGCAGGGTAGGTGGATTGGCCACACTAAATTGCCCCCTAATTGGACAAAAAATGAATTGTGTGCTAAATTTTTTTTTTTTTTTTTTAAAAAGAGCCCAGAATACTATACACTTTGCTGACAGCCCCCTCCACCTGTCCTGCAACCTTCAATGATCTATACACATATACACCCAGGTGCCTCTGCTCCTGCACCCCTTACTTTATATATCTCTCCATGCTCTTCCTATCAAAATGCATCACCTCACATCTACACATTGAACTTCATCTGCCATCTGTCTGTCCACTCCACCAAATTGCTGATGCCCTTTTGAAATTCTACACTGTCCACTTCACAGTTTACAATACTTCCAAATTTTTTGTCATTCACAAACTTTTAAATTGTCCCCTGTACACCAAGATCTAGATCATTAATATACATCAGGAAAAGCAAGGATGCCAATACTGACCCCTGGGAAACTCCATTATAAACCTTTCTCCAGCCTGAAAAATAATAATAATCGCTTATTGTAACAAGTAGGCTTTAGTGAAGTTACTGTGTAAAGCCCCTAGTCGCCATATTCCGCCGCCTGCTCGGGGTGGCCGGTAAGGGAATTGAACCCGCGCTGCTGGCATTGTTCTGCTTTGCAAGCGAGCTATTTAGCCCACTGTGCTAAACCAGCCCCTCGTCCATTGACCATTACTCTCTGCTTCATATTCTTCAACCAGTTTAGTATCCACATTGCTACTGTCCTTTTTATTCCAGGAGCTATAACTTTTCTCAAGTCTGTTGTGTGGCACTATACCGAATGCCTTCTTACACTACATCAACACCATTATCCTCATCGCCCCTTTCTATTACCTCTCCAAAACTTCCAGCAAGTTAGTTGAACATGATTTACTCTTTAGAAATCCATGCTGGCTTTTCCTAATCAACCTATATTTTTCCATGTAACTGCTAATTTCCCAAATAATTGTTTCTAGAAGCTTGCCCACTACTCATGTTAAATTGACTGGCCTGTATCTGCTGGGGCTATCTTTACAATCTTTCTTGTGCAAGAGCTAAACATTTGCAATTCTCCCCTGAGTCATAGAATTTACAGTGCAGAAGGAGGCCATTGAGCCCACTGAATCGGCACTGGCGCTTGGAAGGAGCAGCCTACTTAAGCCCACACCTCCACCCTATCCCCGTAACCCAGTAACCTCACCTAACCTTTTTTGGACATTAAGGCAATTTAGCATGGCCAATACACCCAATCTGCACATCTTTGGAATGTGGGAGGAAACTGGAGCACCCGGAGAAAACACACGCAGACACGGGGAGAACGTGCAGTCTCCGCACAGACAGTGACCCAAGCTGGGTATAAAACCTGGGACCCTGGAGCTGTGAAGCAACAGTGCTAACCACTGTGCTACCGTGCCGCCCATGACTCTTGAGAAGACTGGAAGATTATGGTCAGCGTTCCTGCAATTTCCATTCTCACTTCCTTCAATAGCCTTGCATGCATCTCATCCGGTCCCAGTACCTTGTCAACTTTCAGTACCGATAGTCTATTAAATACCTCCTCAAAAATAACACTTCTAGGGACAGAATTTACTCTGTCCTAGGTGTCATTTGGTAAAGATGGATGCAAAGTATTAATTTAGTACCTCAGCCATTCCCCTTGCTCTATGTCTAAATTCTCTTTTAGGTTTCTAATTGGTTCAACTCCTCTACCACCCTTTTACTATTTAGTTTCCGATGAAGGCAACTCAAAGATAAAGTGAGGACAGCCCGTTTCTCGGGTTCTAACTTGGAGGTCTTTCCACAAGAGGAAGTGCAGCAAATGACAGAAAAAATTCTCTCGAAAGCACTTTTTTTTCTCCTGGCGAGTTGCTATCATTTTCCATGCTCATAAGCAGCTCAAATGAAAAAAATAATCAACCTTGCAGAAGTCTGTCAAAGTAAGGAAAGGCAGTAGCATAGTCGTAATGCCATAGGACAATAATCCTGAAGCACAGGCTGCAGCACGGGTTCAATTCCCATACCAGCTTACCCGAACAGGTGCCGGAATGCGGTGACTAGGGGCTTTTCACAGTAACTTCATACTTGTGACAATAAAAGATTATTATTATTATGATGATCTCCAGATGTAGGTTCAAATCCCACCATAGCAGTTGGTGAAATTTAAATTCAGTTAATAAAAATCTGGAATTGCAAACTAGTCTCAGTACTGGCAGCCATGAAAATATAATTGATCATAAAATCCCATCTGGTTTGCTAGTGCCTTTTAAAGGAAGAAGTCTGCTATCCATCCTTACCTGGTCTGACCTACCCCAGACCTACAGCAGTGGCCTGAAATGGCCTGGCCAGCCATTCAGTTCAAGGACAATTAGGAATTGGCAACAAATGCTCAAAATCTTTAAAATGTTGACTACCTTTCCTTGCACCAACTGTTGGGGCATTGCATGTCTGAAAAAAGGGATTTGACCGATGAACATTTTTAGCCTCTTTCCCGCATCTTCAGGAATCTACCAACTGATATTGCTTACCAATAAGAAAATTGTGTCCATTAATGTCACTGCCATCTATTACTTGATGATTGAACACTCAATGATTCATGCTAATGACTCATTGGATTACAGGATGCCAACTGCATGGTGATGTCTGTCGTCTACAGAATTCCAACAAGTTTATTTTGTATCTGATTGCATGAAAAACAGCTTATAACAAGATGGTCCAAAACCAGTCCAGAACCTCTGAACTTTAGATCCTTAGGCTATTGGAGAAATTGACCTTTATGGACCTATAAGTGTTATTTGAGGTTTTAGCATCCCAATAAAATGGCACTCTGTCTACTCCAGAGCTAATTAATGGAGGCAGTCTGTTCGGTCTGCCTCCATGCAGTTGACAGATATTTTCTCCTCTTCTGACCTATCCAGTTCATATTGGAGCACCTCGTCTTTCAAACCAGTTCAAATTCTTCCATCACTCTCCTCACCCTTAAGGGGAGATTTATAAAGTTACTAATAAAGGATAAGGTAATAGTGCAGGGTAACGATATGGGTAATGAAAACCAGAGTATGACACGAAGGGACAAATAACATGTTTGACAAATTTATTAGAATTCTTTGAAATGTGAGATTACCAACTTTGGCAGGAAGAATAAAGAAGCAGAATATTATTTAAATGGAGACAGCAAAGTTCTACAGTATAGAGAGGTCTGGGTGGCCTTGTTCACAAAACGTTAGCGTGCAGGTACACTAGTAATTATGAAGGCAAATGGAATGTTAACTTTGATTACAGAGGATGAACTAAAAGTGCAAAAGTCTTGCTACAACTGTGCAGGGCACCAGTAAGACTGCACCTGAAGTACTGTGTACATTTTTAGTCTCCTTACTTAAGGACGGGTATACTTGCATTGCGGGGAGTTCAGAGAATGTCCACTAGGTTGATTCTTGAGTTTAAGGGGTTGGTATATGAGGAAAGGTTGAGCGGGTTGGGCCTATAATCATTGGAGTGTAGAGGAATGGGAGGTTATCTAACTGAAGCATCCTTTGAGAGAATACATTTTTTAAAATCTTAGGGATATTGACAGATGCGAAGAGAATATTTCCACTTGTGGAACTAGAGGGTACTGTTTCAAAATAAAAGGTCTCCTAAGATGGAGATGAGGAGGAATTTCTTCTCTCAGAGAATCATTAATCTTTGAATGCTCTGCTCCTTTCAGTACTGGAGCCTGGGTCACTGAATATATTCAAAGTTGTGTTAGACAGATTTTTGATTTTCAAGGGAGTCAAAGGTTATGGTGGGCAGGCAGAAAAGTGGAGTTAAAACTACAATAATATTAGCCATGATCTATTTGAATGGTGAACAGGTTCAAAGGGCTAAATGGAAAATTCCTGCTCCTATTTCATATGTTCTTATTATCATAGAATCATAGAATTTACAGTGCAGAAGGAGGCCATTCGTCCCATCGAGTCTGCACCGGCTCTTGGAAAGAGCACCCTACCCAAGGTCAATATCACCAGCCTATCCCCATAACCCAGTAACCCCACCCAACACTAAGGGGAATTTTGGACACTAAGGGCAATTTATCACGGCCAATCCACCTAACCTGCATATCTTTGGACTGTGGGAGAAAAACGGAGCACCCGGAGGAAACCCACGCACACACGGGGAGGACGTGCAGACTCAGCACAGACAGTGACCCAAGCCGGAACCGAACCTGGGACCCTGGAGCTGTGAAGCAATTGTGCTATCCATAATGCTACCGTGCTGCCCCTTATGTTGGGTTAAATCAGAGAATTAACACTCGATTAGGCAGGATGCATCAGGCACTTACATCAAGAAGAAACATTAGGAAATTGAAGATGAGTGACAGATTCACTGGTTGACTGTATTTTAAATCTCTTCTCTGACAAGCAATAGTAAAATGGCAATGAATGAATGGATGAGTAAATAAAGTCTAGGATAATGGTAGCCTTTTCATGCCAGTGCTTTAGGCACACGGTCAATATCAGAAACCTGTACAATAATAAAGATTTATGAAAGAAAATAAGGGCCTTTGAAATGTGGGTACAAAACATATGATCTGCTATAAGCATAAGACAAATTGTGTGGTGTTTGAAATTACAGGAGCAAAAATCCAGAGAAGAAAATGGCAGTATTTTAGCCATTTGATTAGAGCTGAAAAGCTATAATGTTCGCTCCTCAAGGGCAAAATGGAGAGCAGCAGAAAGAGTCACCCAGGAGTTGTTGGATGACGGACATCACAGAGCAGTTGCAGACAAGCTACAGAGGCTGTGAAAGGATGGAGCAAGGCAGATGAGCATGACAGTAGATCTCCTAGCAGGGAGTAGCTACAAGCCACAGCAGTTTCATACAAATACACAGTAAAATTAATGGACAAACATTGTCCATTACATTTGCGCAGGCTCACTGAATACCCATTTCTTGGGTATTCTGCCCCTCCCCCTGCTGCATACTGACTCCTCTGCTTTAAAAGAAAATTGTGCAGTACCCAAAATATCACAATGATTTTGGAAAATTTTAAGGGGCAGTACTGCAGGACTCCCTCAGAGCTTCCCAAGCAACAGGACCTGTGCTTTAACATATGGATGGCATGTGTCACTTGAATCGTTAAGCCTGTACCTCAGGTATTCTTCTTCTTTAACCATGGTACAACATTGCTCAGAAGTGCCATTAGCCATGATTTGAACTGGCAGCCTGGGTAGAAGCCTCATTCTTGAAATAACTAGCACAAAAATTATGAAACCATTGCAGCTGTTTTCAGCATACCTTACATTCACCTGCAAGATTTGGTGTCAATGGGCACAACCCAAATGAACATTGATGGAATGGCACAATTTTCTGTTCCTGAAAACCATAGCATTGCTAGTAGATGTCAGAATGACCATGAAAACCTACATTCTTGGGAAACAAACCACCCAAACCATCAGTCGTGACTTGGCATTGAAAAAGTTAAGGAATCATCTATCCTGGCAAACAAGGCATCATTGACCTGATTCCTAGTATGAGCTAATTTAACAGGTCACAATTAAGACAGTGGTAGGGATAAAGGAAGGCCTAAAGGAAATTGTTCAGAATTCTGGGTCTGATACTTGGAGATTAGTCTCATTCCTAATCAAGTGTCCCATGAACATTCACAGTCAAGTTTTGCACCTAATAATTGTCAATTAGATGCCAGTGCCAAAGGCTTTAAAAAGCCTTGCCTTTACAGGAGCAGCCCTTTGGATTTCGGCGGCAGCGGTGCGCAGGGGCCTTCTGGGAGGTGAGTACTTACTTAATAAGAAGGGTGCAGTCACAATGTTGGGGGTATACTACAGGCCTCCCAACAGCCAGCGGGAGATAGAGGAGCAGATAGGTAGACAAATTTTGGAAAAGAGTAAAAACAACAGGGTTGTGGTGATGGGAGACTTCAACTTCCCCAATATTGACTGGGACTCACTTAGTGCCAGGGGCTTAGACGGGGCGGAGTTTGTAAGGAGCATTCAGGAGGGCTTCTTAAAACAATATGTAGACAGTCCAACTAGGGAAGGGGCGGTACTGGACCTGGTATTGGGGAATGAGCCCGGCCAGGTGGTAGATGTTTCAGTAGGGGAGCATTTCGGTAACAGTGACCACAATTCAGTAAGTTTTAAAGTACTGGTGGACAAGGATAAGAGTGGTCCGAGGATGAATGTGCTAAATTGGGGGAAGGCTAATTATAACAATATTAGGCGGGAACTGAAGAACATAGATTGGGGGCGGATGTTTGAGGGCAAATCAACATCTGACATGTGGGAGGCTTTCAAGTGGCAGTTGAAAGGAATACAGGACCGGCATGTTCCTGTGAGGAAGAAAGATAAATACGGCAATTTTCAGGAACCTTGGATGACGAGTGATATTGTAGGCCTGGTCAAAAAGAAAAAGGAGGCATTTGTCAGGGCTAAAAGGCTGGGAACAGACGAAGCCTGCGTGGAATATAAGGAAAGTAGGAAGGAACTTAAGCAAGGAGTCAGGAGGGCTAGAAGGGGTCACGAAAAGTCATTGGCAAATAGGGTTAAGGAAAATCCCAAGGCTTTTTACACGTACATAAAAAGCAAGAGGGTAGCCAGGGAAAGGGTTGGCCCACTGAAGGATAGGCAAGGGAATCTATGTGTGGAGCCAGAGGAAATGCGCGAGGTACTAAATGAATACTTTGCATCAGTATTCACCAAAGAGAAGGAATTGGTAGATGTTGAGTCTGGAGAAGGGGGTGTAGATAGCCTGGGTCACATTGTGATCCAAAAAGACGAGGTGTTGGGTGTCTTAAAAAATATTAAGGTAGATAAGTCCCCAGGGCCTGATGGGATCTACCCCAGAATACTGAAGGAGGCTGGAGAGGAAATTGCTGAGGCCTTGACAGAAATCTTTGGATCCTCGCTGTCTTCAGGGGATGTCCCGGAGGACTGGAGAATAGCCAATGTTGTTCCTCTGTTTAAGAAGGGTAGCAAGGATAATCCCGGGAACTACAGGCCGGTGAGCCTTACTTCAGTGGTAGGGAAATTACTGGAGAGAATTCTTCGAGACAGGATCTACTCCCATTTGGAAGCAAATGGACGTATTAGTGAGAGGCAGCACGGTTTTGCGAAGGGGAGGTCGTGTCTCACTAACTTGATAGAGTTTTTCGAGGAGGTCACTAAGATGATTGATGCAGGTAGGGCAGTAGATGTTGTCTATATGGACTTCAGTAAGGCCTTTGACAAGGTCCCTCATGGTAGACTAGTACAAAAGGTGAAGTCACACGGGATCAGGGGTGAGCTGGCAAGGTGGATACAGAACTGGCTAGGCCATAGAAGGCAGAGAGTAGCAATGGAGGGATGCTTTTCTAATTGGAGGGCTGTGACCAGTGGTGTTCCACAGGGATCAGTGCTGGGACCTTTGCTCTTTGTAGTATATATAAATGATTTGGAGGAAAATGTAACTGGTCTGATTAGTAAGTTTGCAGACGACACAAAGGTTGGTGGAATTGCGGATAGCGATGAGGACTGTCGGAGGATACAGCAGGATTTAGATTGTCTGGAGACTTGGGCGGAGAGATAGCAGATGGAGTTTAATCCGGACAAATGTGAGGTAATGCATTTTGGAAGATCTAATGCAGATAGGGAATATACAGTGAATGGTAGAACCCTCAAGAGTATTGAAAGTCAAAGAGATCTAGGAGTACAGGTCCACAGGTCATTGAAAGGGGCAACACAGGTGGAGAAGGTAGTCAAGAAGGCATACGGCATGCTTGCCTTCATTGGCCGGGGCATTGAGTATAAGAATTGGCAAGTCATGTTGCAGCTGTATAGAACCTTAGTTAGGCCACACTTGGAGTATAGTGTTCAATTCTGGTCGCCACACTACCAGAAGGATGTGGAGGCTTTAGAGAGGGTGCAGAAGAGATTTACCAGAATGTTGCCTGGTATGGAGGGCATTAGCTATGAGGAGCGATTGAATAAACTCGGTTTGTTCTCACTGGAACGAAGGAGGTTGAGGGGACACCTGATAGAGGTATACAAAATTATGAGGGGCATAGACAGAGTGGATAGTCAGAGGCTTTTCCCCAGGGTAGAGAGGTCAATTACTAGGGGGCATAGGTTTAAGGTGAGAGGGGCAAGGTTTAGAGTAGATGTACGAGGCAAGTTTTTTACGCAGAGGGTAGTGGGTGCCTGGAACTCGCTACCGGAGGAGGTAGTGGAAGCAGGGACGATAGGGACATTTAAGGGGCATCTTGACAAATATATGAATAGGATGGGAATAGAAGGATACGGACCCAGGAAGTGTAGAAGATTGTAGTTTAGTCGGGCAGCATGGTCGGCATGGGCTTGGAGGGCCGAAGGGCCTGTTCCTGTGCTGTACATTTCTTTGTTCTTTGTTTTGTTTGCTATGGTCAGATCAGTGCTAAGTGATCAGCTTGGTTAGGGACCAAGTGGCTAAGTTGACTACCAAGGTCTTCTGTAACACAGTCTACAGTCAGACCGCCTTGGCCATATCCTGATACTGTGCCAGCGCCACTTATTGGATACATTCTATGGATCCATTTAAATGGCCCCAACTTAAGTTTTCGTTAGCAACTATTGCTTTATATTGCACCTTTGGCTATCTGGTAATTACTGCCTCCAGTTCATTTTCTGGTGAATGCATACTTCTGATTTTAAAGTAATATTTTCGATTTTTAGTAGAAATTTGAATTGCGTGATATCAAAGCCCCGGTGGAAGCATAGTTCTTGGAAGGTTGCACACAATATTAGCAATTCAGAGCGCTCACTATGAACCATTATGAATTAAGTAGGAGCAGAAAATCCAGTGGGTCCGAGTGGAGAGACCAAACGGTCGGATAGTGTTAGCACATACATATACCCGTAGTTAGTCCTTCAAAAGCCCATAACTTTACTCTGTCGCTGCTATAATAAACCATGCACTAAAATGTTTTTTTAAATCTGGATTACTAGGTGGGCAATTGGTGAAGGTTATACATATATAAGATAAAAATTACAAACTGGACAAATTGGGAATCACAAAAGAAAGACACAATAAAGGCGATCAGAACTGGAGAAAATGTACCATGTTGCTATGGCATACCGATCACTATCTGAGGGGGGGGGGGGGCGGTCACTAAAATTTGGCTACCACGGCCATATTTAAATTAAAGACCCGCATATATTCCCTGCATATTAAATATTACTGTAATACGTCAATCTGTATTTTTCTTATTTAAACATTCCATTGGTCATATTCGTATAAAATGTTAACGTTAAAATTCAGCAAACCAATCACAAGATTACGACAGCACCTCCCAATCCGGGGACCCATAATCAGTTTTCAAACCACGATTTCCCCCGTAGTCTTATTGATTAGCCGGATTTCTTCCATAACAGGCGCATATACCTGCACCCTCTACTGCCCGTATTAACATCTACAAAAATCTGTATGTAATGTTGCTAATTAAACTTTTGGGGCTAACCCTACAATGAACAGATTCTATAGATGCTAAACTAGATGGACCCACGTGGTTATTAATTTAAACTGGATCAAGCCTACCGTTTAACGATGCTCTACATCTTCGTGGATGCTCCCAAGGTCGCTGCAGAGAGGTGCTTGACGTGCATTTTCCCCTCCATCCAAGATCATAACGAATCTGATTTGCAATTTTCACATGGCAATCATAGAGTTTTGCTATTAGCGTTCATTTTAGACATACAGCATAAAACAGATTTTCCGTTTATTTTTCTGTATTTTAACTTGCAATTGATTAGGTTGTTAACGCATAATGCGTTTTATAAGGTGCGTTCTCAGGATTGCTGCGATATCATGCGGCTCGCGGGAAAAGACACAACGTTCAACCGGAGTTAGGCTGTCAATCAAGCCATTTATTCACCCAAGTCTTGCCCAACTCGTGCAACGATTGGCGATTTAAAAGGAGCGTCATTCCAATGGAACTCCTCAGTGGCTACTTCTAGTGCTATTTGAATGAGTTTTCACAGCGCTTCCTAAAATGTACACTTTAAAGCTAAATAGACTGAGTTTTGGTAGGGTATGTTTTATTCTTAAGGAGGGGTATACCTGGGCTCAGACTGATGCCCGAAAGGCACCTGTTGCCAAGTCCCCTCGCCTCTCCATAACATTTCGATTAATCCAGTTTATGTAAAGAGACGTTCAGTTTGGATTATAAAATGTTAGCGGTCGCCCTAATCTGTGAAATTAATTTGCAAACATACATTTCTCAAATGGATCACTGCTAATAAAGGGCCATTTTTATATTGCATTACGATTAAATGGCGCAACTAAATTGCAACCCATGCAGTGAATTGTTCATACTTCCTCATGGTAACGTTTCCATTCTCATTTTGTCAAAGAGAACAATTTAATCGAGTAACGTACCCCATAACTGGGATAAAATATAAACGTTTCTTACAACTGTAAATTGTTGGCCTGTTAAGAACTCCCGAGTTTTACTCTCCTACAAATGCCTTGCAAAAGCGAATAGAAATCTGGAAAGGAGATTTCGGTCCATCTTACCCCGAGTTGAAAAATGGAATTCCATAGTTCCCTGCCTATAATTCTGCACTTCGTTTTCTTACCTGGTATTTTCTTTTCAGAATTTTAATTGGTAACACTATACGTTAAATTCCTTTGTGATCAGTGGTCTATCAACTTAAACATTTTAAATTTAATTTCAAGCAGAGTGACTGGCTTGTTAACCTGTCAGACCGAGTGACTACAGCTGCACACTGCTGCCACCTGCAGCCCCATGTAGTTTCATGGGCTGTTATAGTGAGAAATGTATCAAACGCGTTAGCTCTCGTGGACGAACAGAGGAGTTCAGCATTGCGGTTCCAATTCAGAAATGCTACCACAAAACACTAGGCTTTTTAAAATTATGGCCCCAAAAATATATTTTATATTTAAATTTCTCAAAAGTTGTATAATGTAACTATTTCTTTTATCTGAGATAAAAGCTTTGAAGCATTTGTTGTGTTTAGAGATGACCTATATTCTGCAGTACTAAAATCTGCTTCCTTGACAGATATGCCCCATCAGCAGAGTGGAAGGGGCCGTCAGCAGCGCTACCATGCACCACTTTCTCAGCAAAGACCTGTTAATTGACACTCAGTTTGGTTTCTGCCAGGGCAACTCAGGTCCTGACCGCAATACAGCCTTGGACCAAAGAGCAGAACTCAAGAGATGAGGTGAGAGTATCCTTGACATCAAGGCAGAATTTGACTGAATGTGGCATCAAGGAACCCTAGAAAAACTGGCGTCACTAGGAATCGGGGAGAAAACTCTCCATTGGTTGGAGTCATACCTAGTATAAAGGAAAATGGTTATGGTTGTTGGAGGTCAATTACCTCAGTTCTTGGAAATCACTGTAGGAGTTCCTCAGGATAGTGTCCTAGGTCCAAGCATCTTCATCTACTTAATCAATGAGCTTCTCTCCATCATAAGGTCAGAAGAGGGATGTTTGATGATGATTGCAACATTTTCAGCATCATTTGCAACTCCTCAGATACTGAAGCAATCCAGGCACATACGCAGCAACACTGGGACAACATTCACGTTGGGCTGATAATGATAGCAAGTAAGATTTGTGCCAAAATAACCTTCTCCAACCAGAGAGCATCCAACCATCTCCACTTGACATCCAATGGCATTACCATCACTGAATCCCCTATTATTAACATCTGAAGGTTACCTTTGACCAGAAACTGAACTGGTCCAGACAAATAAATAATATGAAGACAAGAGCAGGTCAGAGGTTGAGATTTCCACTACCAATGCACCGTTGCAGCAGTGTGTGTCATCTACAAGATGTACTGCAAAAATTCACCTGGGCTCGTTTAACAGCATTTTCCAAACTCGTGACCACCTAGAAGGACAAGGGCAGCAGACGCATGGGAACACCACAACTTGTATGTTCCCCTCCAAGCGACACACCATCCTGACTTGGAACTATATTGCCATTCCTTCAGTCTTACAGGGTCAAAATCCTGGAACTAACAGAACAGTAGGTGTACCTACACCACATGGACTGCAACAGTTTAAGAAGGTTGCTCATTGCCACTTGCTCAAGGGCAATTAGGGGTGGAAAACAAATGCTAGCCCACCCACAAATGCCCACATTGTGTAAAATAATTTAAATGAGATAACGGTATCTCATTAAAACACATTCACGATCTCAAACTCAGCTTTACAAATTGGGAAATATAATTTTAAATCTGCCTTTTACACAGATCTAAACTTTGAAAAGAGTAATGGTTACTTGTGGAGGAACTGCAGCCTTAAAAAATGATTTGCAATGGGTAAGGGAATAGGATGAATTTAGGACAATACATCAGATGCTATAATGATACAAGATATTGGTACTGCCAAAATGCTATTGGTACATTAGAATAAGACCATATGACATAGGAGCAGAATTAGGCCACTCGGCCCATCAGGTCTGC
Organism: Scyliorhinus torazame; assembly: GCF_047496885.1. Lineage (NCBI taxonomy): Eukaryota > Metazoa > Chordata > Chondrichthyes > Carcharhiniformes > Scyliorhinidae > Scyliorhinus > Scyliorhinus torazame. The sequence goes on from NC_092713.1 coordinate 92,901,062, forward strand.
TCCACCATTCGATAATGGCTGATATTTTTCTCATCCCCATTCTCCTGCTTTCTCCCCATAACCCCTTATCCTCTTTTTAATCAAGGACCTATCCATCTCTGTCTTAAAGACACTCAAGTGATTTGTCCTCCCCAGACTTCTGCGGCAAAGAGTTCCACAGATTCACCACACTCTGGCTGAAGAAATTCCTCCTCATCTCTGTTTTAAAGGATTGTCCCTTTAGTCTGAGATGGTGTCCCCTGGTTCTAGTGATGAGTCTAAGACCACAGTCAGGTTCCCCAATCTCAGCTATCCCACTACTACATTTGGATGAGTAGAATCTGGCACCTTCCCATAAGAAAGAAGAGTAAGGAAAATAAACTATTTGGCAAACCTTGGGTCAAATCCCATCTATACGGTCTTCGGCAGACTCTATCCACCTATAATGCTCCATTCTGTTTTGAACACCCCACTTCAGAAAGGATATATCAGGCTTGTTGGGAGTGTAGCCCAGATTAACCAGAATAATGCTGGGACTTAGAGAGTTAAATTATGAGGATATGTTGCAAATATTTGGCTTCTATTGCTCCCAATGTAGGGAATTGAAGTGGGATCTGAATGGTGTTTAAAATGTCACAAGAATTGATAGAGTAGATACTAGCTGGAAATTTACATTTCCCCTCGAGCAGATGGGCAGGTGGGGAGGTGTAAAATTGGATGTTTGGCACTGGAGCTGTGTCTTTCGACTACCTACTTCACTTGCCCCCATGGGTATTTTACCTGCCCTGCGGGATGCGTCAGAAAACCTGCTTGCCCATTGAAAGGACACTTAAGGTCCGCCTCCCATCACTGTGCCAAGTGTCCAGGCCAGTGGGTGGTATCATGAACTAGCCTGGGAGGGGAGGGGGTGGGGGGTGTCTCCTGTTGGGCACCTGTGCCATCAGAGGTCCCCTCCCCCAACAAGATATTCCTCACCTGCATTCCCCACAACCCTCATGTTTCCCCATTTCCCCCCTTCTCTGCATTGTTGATCACAGCCTCCCAACCCTCATGCTGGGGTCCTAGCAAGACCCCAGAGTAACCTGTAAGTGTTCTTCATACTGATTGTCTTTGGGACTTAATACCACCTCTCCCAGTGGTGCTGCTAGGAAAAGAGATCTGACGACCATCTGAATGGGCAGCAGCTCTCAGAGGCAGGACTTCCTCTCCAAAGGGCGGCACGGCAGCACAGTGGTTAGCACTGTCACTTCAGAGCGCCAGTTTCCCAGGTTCAATTCCCGACTTGGGTCACTATCTGTGCAGAGTCTGCATGTTCTCCCCGTGTTGATGTGGGTTTCCTTCGCGTGCTCCGGTTTCCTCCCACAAGTCCTGAAAGACATGATGTTAGATGAATTGGATATTCTGTACCCGAACAGGCACCGGAGTGTGGCGATTTTCACAGTAACTTTATTGCAGTGTTAATGTAAGCCTACTTGTGACAATAATAAAGATTATCATTATTATTAGCCTGCTTCAAGCTAATTAATGTCCCAGTGGCTGTAATAAGGCTGCGGAGCAAACCAGCAACATGGAGACAGACTCATCCATCCTGACGTAGGTCACTGTCCTCCAAGTAACATTCAGTTCACTATTTTCTCTCTGATGGAAACACCAAGGATAAAGGGACATAATCCTAAAATTAGACTAGGTTGTTTAGAACGGAAATCAAGTGCACCTTTCACACAAACAGTAGTCTAAATCTGGAATTCTCTCTTTTGCATGTCTGAAGATGCTGGTGCAACTGCAATTTGCGAGACAGATTGTTAGATTTTTAACTAGTATGGTTATTATTGTGGCATGGTAGCACAGTGATTAGCACTGTTGCTTCATAGCACCAGGGTCCCAGGTTCAATTCCCGGCTTGGGTCACTGCCTGTGCGGAGTCTGCACATTCTCCCGTGTCTGTGTGGGTTTCCTCCAGGTATTCCGGTTTCCTCCCACAAGTCCCAAAAGACGTGCTGTTCAGTAATTTGGACATTCTGAATTCTCCCTCCATGTACCCGAACAGGTGTCAAAATGTGGTGACGAGGGGCTTTTCACAGGAACTTCATTGTAGTGTTAATGTAAGCCTACTTGTGACAATAAAGATTATTAAAGATTATTATTAAGGAATGTGGAACTAATGGAGGTAAATTAAATTAAGGTACATGATTTAATTGAACTTACTAATGAAATCCCACACCCTATATTACCTGATCATCCCCGGGTTTCTTTGGATATTCATGCTCCAGTATGCCAACACCAAAATCATCACCTTACTTTCAAGTTTTTTTTAGCCTCATCTTCCTTTCTATCCTCATATGCATCCTCCTTTTCAAGCTTCTCTTCATAACTGCTCTTTCTGCTCCACCATTGGCAATTGTTGGTTATACACCATGCTTCTGTCCATCTGAACGCTCAAAACAACATTCTTTGCCTAGGGACTTCACTCATTGGTTTCAAATAACCTCACTTCTCTTAAACTGTTCCTTTTTTCCCCCATCCTATCCGCTTTTTTTCTTCCCTTTTCCTATTTTTTGTGACCACTGGATCTTTTTCTTCACACTGTAATGCCTCCCTACATGTGAAGGGCACGGTACAAGAGTAAATTTAGAAGCTGGTGAAGGGAATAACGCAGATGCATTTAACAGGCAATGGGAAAAATAAGCATTTATTTTTACAATGTATCGTAACAAATTACTTTAAAACAAATACACACATTCTTCTATAGAAAACCAGCCTTTTTTTCCTTACTGCAATATAATTAAGATGCACTCTTACATTTTTCTGTTTGAATATTTGCCATTGTTTAATTATGATCATATTTACCAATTTTTCCCTTTATTTAATCTAGCAGGTCTCCTTTTTATGTCATGTTTATGACTAACTGATTTTACCAATCAATCCCTTTTGCCCTTGACTTCTTTTTCTATTCTTACATTGTGTCTATTCTGGTCACTGCTTTTCAAATGTTTCCTCCTTTTAGGTCACCTACTTGCTCCACTTTGCTACAAAGAACCAGGTCAACAAATGCTTCCATCCCTGTTGAAATAGTATTACATTGACAGAGCAAACAGTCCTGAACACATTCCAAAAAGAACTCCAACTTCTTCCTCACAATCCTTTTCCCAAGACCAGAATGTTTGTGGGGAATTGAGATCACCTAAAATTATAACTTCATCGTTTGCACATTCTAATTTGTCCAAAAAAATCTGAAATTTACTTTCCACTATTTCATCAACTACAATGTACTATTAGAATAGGACCAAACTCTCCATAATCCTCAATATAATTCACAAATTACACTTAATCAATTTTTAAATTTAAATCCTTAAGATCTGCCACTACAATATTTTAATGGTTTATTGATTAAGTTTGTTAAAGACACATAAGTCTTGGCCATTGTTTAGTTAAGGATTGGAATCACATATAAAGAGAGTCAGCCTGGCCAAGGTGGCCATCAACAGGTCCAGGCAGCGGGCAGTCAAGAAGTATGTCCAACCCAACTGTCTGCCCCATACCATGGCTATGTTCACGGCCATTTGACCCAGGAGTGGGAGTACACAGTGGCCAGTGGACACTCCAGACTTTCCCCAACCCATGAGCGCAGAAGGAGTTAGGGTTGGAATTATATTCTGGTTTATTTAGTTAAGGTTCCTTTCAGATTTTGCTATAGATACAGTCCCCCAACAAAGGCTGTCACCACAGTCATTTTTGTTTAATTTATTGATATTTTTGTTATATTTTCAAAAAAGTACAAATAGGGGAGACAGTGGCGCAATGTCACCCCCGGGTACAATGTCTTAATTTCATTTTGGAAGTTTCCTTTGAAGTTTTTGATTTTTTGTTACAATTGCCCACCAGGGATTTCTGGCTGCGGCTATGCGGAGCTAAGTCACACGTTCGGCAGCTCCCGCTAAAAATTGACTTTTGGGCTCTTTTTAGGGCCCATAACGGTGTTTGTTCGACGTTTCCAGGTGAGGGAAGGGTACAGCAACATTCCCCCGATAATATATGCATTGGACCAGGAGCGGGGCAATTAAAAAAGTAGCATTGAAGCAAAGAAAGGTGTGAGGGTGGAGGACCAAGATGCCGGCAGGCGGAGACTAGGCAGCGTAGAGGCAGTGGGTGCAAGAGCAGCAGGAGCTTCTCCAGCGCTGTTTTAAGGAACTGAAAGCAGAGCTGCTGGAGCCGATGAAGGCTTCAATTGATAAGCTGCTGGAGACCCAGACGGCCCAAGAGGCGCCGATCCGGGAGGTCCGGCAGAAGGTCTCGGAGAACGAGGACGAGATCCTGGGCCTGGCGGTGAAGGTGGAGGCGCACGAGGAGCTCCACAAGAAATGGCAGGCGAGTTTCGAGGAGATGGAGAACCGGTCGAGGCAGAAGAACCTGCGGATCCTGGGTCTCCTGGAGGGGCTGGAGGGATCGTACGTGAGGGCCTACGTGGTCACCATGCTGAATTCGCTGATTGGAGCGGGGGCCACCGTGTGCTGGCGAGGAGGCCCAAGCCCAGTGAGCCGCCGCGGGCGGTGCTGATGCGGTTCCACCCGTTTGCTGATCGGGAGTGTGCGTTAAGGTGGGCCAAGAAGGAGTGGAGCAGCAGGTGGGAGAACGCGGAGGTCCGGATCTACCAGGATTGGAACGCGGAGGTGGCGAAGAAGAGGGCCGGTCACAACCGGGCGAAGGCAGTGCTGCACAGGAAGGGGGTGAAGTTCAGTATGCTGCAGCTAGCGCGTCTGTGGGTCTCCTGTAAGGACCGACACCATTAATTCGAGTCCCTGGAGGAGGCGTGGGCCTTTGTTCAGGCCGAAAAACTGGACTCGGACTAAGGGTCGGGGACAAGTGGTCGCGGTGGAGGGATGGTTGTGTTGTGTTTCGAGGGGGGGGTTCTTTGTTTTTTGGGGGTTGATTGGGCATTGTTTTGATTAGGTTCGCTGGGTGGGCTCGTGGGGGGGTAGGTAAACTGCTTGGGGGGTTGATGGTCACTTGGGGAGATGGGGGGGGTGGGGAAGAGGCCTGAGTTGGGGGTAGTGGGACTGGGCCTGGAAAGGGAGCTGCGCCAGAGGAGGCGGGGCCGGGCGAGTGGAAAACGCGGGCTTTTCTCCCTTGCTGGGAGTGGAATGGATGAGAGCCTGCTGGTGGACAAAGGGGGGAGGGGAAGTTCCACACTGGGGGGGGGGGGGGGTGTCGATGGAGCGGCGGGAGTGGCCGGGGTCAATAGGAGTCAGCTGACTTACGGGAGTGCAATGGGGGGAGCAATGCAGCTAGGGGGGGACCTAGCTGGGGTGGAGGAGTTGGGGGGGGGGGAAGGGGGGGGAGGGAACCGGGTTGCTGCTGGAATGGCCAAGCGGGGGGCTGGAGTTGGTAGAGGCGGTCGGGGCAGGGGTCTGCCGCTGTGGGGAATGGGTCGTGTTGGGGGCGCGGGCACGTGGCTGGCCTAGGAAGGGCTATGGCTAGTCGGCGGGGGAAGGGGATGAGTAGCCCCCTGATTCGGCTGATAACCTGGAATGTAAGGGGACTGAATGGGCCGGTCAAGCAGGCCCGGGTGTTCGCGCACTTGAAGGGCTGAAGGCGGATGTGGCCATGTTTCAGGAGACGCACCTGAGGGTGGCGGATCAGGTAAGGTTGAGAAAGGGGTGGGTAAGGCAGGTGTTTCATTCGGGTTTGGATGCAAAAAATCGGGGGGTGGCGATCTTGGTGGGGAAGAGAGTATCGTTCGAGGCGTCGAGCATTGTGGCAGACAATGGCGGTAGATATGTGATGGTAAGTGGCAAGCTGCAGGGGGAGCGGGTGGTGTTGGTCAATGTATATGCCCCGAATTGGGACGATGCGGGGTTCATGCGGCGTATGCTGGGCGGGATTCCAGACCTGGAGACAGGGGGCCTGATAATGGGGAGTGATTGCAACACGGTGCTGGACCCGGCACTGGATCGCTCTAGGTCTAGGATGGGCAGGAGGCCGGCGGCGGCCAAGGTGCTGAGGGGGCTCATGGACCAGATGAGAGGGGTGGACCCATGGAGGTTTGCGAGGCCGGGGGCCAGGGAATTTTCATTCTTCTTCCATGTCCAGAAGGCCTATTCCCAGATTGACTTTTTTGTCATGAGCAGGGCGCTGATTCCGAGGGTGGAGGATACGGAGTACTCGACGATAGCCATTTCTGATCATGCTCCACACTGGGTGGACCTCGGGTTGGGGGAGGAGAGGGACCAGCGCCCACTGTGGCGCCTAGAGGTGGGGTTGCTGGCGGACGAGGAGGTGAGCGGGCGGGTCCGGGGGTGTATAGAGAGGTACCTGGAGTCTAATGACAATGGGGAGGTGCAAGTAGGGGTGGTCTGGGAGGCACTGAAAGCGGTGGTCAGAGGAGAGCTGATCTCCATTAGGGCACACAAGGAGAGGGGGGAGAGGAGAGAGAGGGAGAGGTTGGTGGGGGAGATGGTGAGGGTGGACAGGAGGTACGCGGAGGCCCCGGAGGAGGGATTGCTTAGGGAGCGGCGTAGCCTCCAGGCTGAGTTCGATTTGTTGACCACCAGGAAGGCGGAGGCGCAGTGGAGGAAGGCGCAAGGGCCGGTATATGAATACGGAGAAAAGGCGATATGGATGCTGGCGCACCAGCTTCGGAAGCGAGAGGCAGCTAGGGATATCGGTGGAGTTATGGATGGAGGAGGGAGCACAGTGCGAAGTGCGGTGGGTATCAATGGGGTCTTCAGGGACTTCTACGAGGAACTGTACCGGTCTGAGCCCCCACTGGAGGAGGGAGGGATGGGTCGCTTCCTGGACCGGCTGAGGTTTCCGACGGTGGAGGAGGGGCAGGTGGCAGGGTTGGGGGTGCCGGTTGGGTTGGAGGAGTTGGTCAAAGGGATAGGGAACATGCAGGCGGGGAAGGCACCGGGGCCGGATGGGTTCCCGGTTGAATTTTACAAGAAGTATTCGGACCTGCTGGGCCCGCTGTTGGTAAGGACCTTCAACAAGGCAAGGGAAGGGGGGACTCTGCCCCCAACGATGTCTGGAGCACTGATTTCCCTGATCCTGAAGCGGGACAAGGATCCCCTACAGTGTGGGTCATATAGCCGATCTCACTCCTAAATGTAGATGCAAAGTTGCTGGCAAAGATTTTGGCCAAGATTTTGCCGCAGGTCATACACGAGGATCAGACGGGGTTCGTGAAAGGGAGGCAGTTGAATACTAATGTACGGAGGCTCTTGAATGTTATAATGATGCCGGCGATGGAAGGGGAGGCGGAGATAGTGGCGGCTTTGGATGCGGAGAAGGCCTTTGATAGGGTGGAAATGGGGGTACCTGTGGGAGGTGTTGAAAAGGTTTGGGTTCGGGGAGGGGTTCGTCAGGTGGGTGAGGCTGCTGTATGAGGCCCCGGTGGCGAGTGTGGCCACGAACAGAAGGAGGTCAGAGTATTTCCGGCTACACCGGGGGACGAGGCAGGGGTGTCCCCTGTCCCCCCTGCTCTTTGTGCTGGCGATTGAACCCCTGGCCATGGCGTTGAGGGAGTCGAGGAACTGGAGGAGGCTGGTGCGGGTGGGGAGGAGCATCGGGTGTCGCTCTATGTGGATGATTTGCTGCTATATGTGGCGGACCCGTTGGGGGGAATGCTGGAGGTGATGAGGATCCTTAGGGAATTTGGAGATTTCTCCGGGTACAAGCTTAATATGGGAAAGAGCGAGTTGTTCGTGGTGCACCCAGGGGACCAAGAGAGGGGGATTGGTGAGCTCCCGCTAAAAAGGGCGGAGAGGAGTTTCAGGTACCTGGGGGTCCAGGTGGCTTGGAGCCGGGAGGCCCTACATAAGCTTAACTTCACGAGGCTGGTGGAGCAGATGGAGGAGTTTAAGAGGTGTGACGTGCTGCCACTCTCCCTGGCAGGTAGGGCGCAGTCAGTTAAAGTGTTGGTGCTCCCGAGGTTTTTGTTCCTGTTCCAATGCCTCCCCATCCTGATCCCTAAGGCCTTCTTCAGGTGGGTTAACAGGAGCGTTATGGGGTTTGTGTGGGCGCAGAAGACCCCGAGGGTGAGAAGGGTGTTCCTGAAGCGGTGCAGGGATATGGGGGGGTTGGCGCTGCCTAACCTCTGTGGGTATTATTGGGCCGCCAACGTGGCGATGGTGCGTAAGTGGGTGATGGAGGGGGCTGAGGCGGCATGGAAGAGGCTGGAGATGGCGTCCTTTGTGGGCACGAGCCTGGAGGCGCTGGTGACGGCCCCGCTGCCGCTTCCTCCAAAGAGGTATACCACGAGCCCGGTGGTGGCGGCTACCCTCAAAATCTGGGGGCAATGGAGATGTCACAGGGGGGAGGTGGGGGCCTCGTTGTGGGCCCCGATTCGGGGGAACCACCGGTTTGTCCTGGGGAGGATGGACGGAGGGTTCCTGAGCTGGCACAGAGCAGGTATTAGAAGGATGGGGAACCTGTTTGTGGACAGGAAGTTCGCGAGCCTGGGTGAACTGGAGAAGTTCGGGCTCCCCCCGGGGAACACCTTCAGATATATGCAGGTAAGGGCGTTTGTTCGGCGGCAGGTGGTGGAGTTCCCACTGTTTCCGCCATGCAGGGTCCAGGACACGGTGCTGTCGGGGGTGTGGGTTGGAGAGGGGAGGATCTCGGCAACGTATCAGGTGATGCAGGAGGAGGAGGAGGCCTCGGTGGAGGAGCTAAAGGGTAAGTGGGAGGAGGAGTTGAGTGAGGAGATTGACGAGGGGACGTGGGCGGATGTCCTGGGAAGAGTGAACTCTTCCTCCTCTTGCGCGAGGCTCAGCCTCATACAATTTATGGTGCTGCATAAGGCTCACATGACCGAGGCAAGGATAAGCCGGTTCTTTGGGTGCGAGGACAAGTGTGTTAGGTGCTCAGGGAGCCCAGCAAACCACACCCACATGTTCTGGGCGTGCCTATCGCTGGAGGACTTTTGGAAGGGTGGAGCGAGGACAGTGTCGAGGGTGGTAGGTTCCAGGGTCAAGCCGGCTGGGGGCTCGCAATATTTGGGGTGGCAGAGGAGCCGGGAGTGCAGGAGGCGAAAGAGGCCGGTATTCTGGCCTTTGCGGCCCTGGTAGCCCGGCGGAGGATTTTTCTTCAGTGGAAGGATGCGAGGCCCCTAAGCGTGGAATCCTGGATCAACGATATGGCGAGGTTTATTAAATTGGAGAGGGTGAAATGTGCCTTAAGGGGATCGGTGCAAGGGTTCTTCAGGCAGTGGCAACCGTTCCTAGACTTCCTGGCAGAACGTTGCAACCCGTTTTTCTTGAAATTTTTCTTGAGGGGGCGTATATATTTGCCTCTGTGTTGATGAAGACTCTTAATTTATTATTTATATATATATGGGGGGGGGGGGTTGTTCTTTTCTTTCTATATTTTGTTGTTGATATTTTGTGAAAATTTGAATTATTCTTTTTTAAAAAAAACAATTGCCCACTAGGGGCTGTCACCTCCTCTCATTTTCGATCTTAGTTTATTATTTGTTTTAAAAGAGACTATTGAGAGAGCCAAAGTGACCATCAACAGGTCCAGGCAGCCCGAAGGAGAAGATTGGAAACCAAGATTTTTTTCTACAGAAGACTTTAATTGAGTTCTTTTGAAAAGAATGGCAGAAACCAAGTGTAAAGTATCAAGGTATGATTTCCCACTGATGTTTTCTGAATCGGAACCCTATGATCTGTAATAACCCTAACGAGGCTAATGGGGCTGTGCTAATCAATCTCCCAGGGGACTCATGGACTACGAGCTTCCCCGCTAGTGGGCGGAAGCCCGCCCAGCTAAGGCTTATTATTAAACTATATAAAAGGTGGGCAGTACGGTGGCACAGTGGTTAGCACTGCTGCCTCATGGCACCGAGGTCCCAGGTTAGATCCTGGCCCTGGGTCACTGCCCGTGTGGAGTTTGCACATTTTTCCCGTGTTTGCGTGGGTTTCGCCCCCACAACCCAAAGATGTGCTGGGCCATGCTAAAATGACCCTTATTTGGAAAAATGAATTAGGTAGTCTAAATTTATTTTTAAAAAGACTATATAAAAGCCAGCCCGGCAGGGACCGACATCCTGGTAGTCGTGTGTATGCCACAGTAGCGGCCGTTTCTTTTGATCATAAATAAACTTCCCATTTACTTAACTACTCAGGCCTCCTGAGTCTTCATACTGGCGACGAGCTAAACGCAGTATTCTAGACGTCCAAGCCGCATCAGGATATTGCCACATAGCAATGGTGTTCGATAGAGTTTGAAAATTCCACTCTTTGGGAGATTAGAGGCCTTCGACCCAGGCCTGGAGAATTGGGCCCAATACGCAAATTCAGTACTTCTTCCAGGCGAATGGCATCAATGGAGAGGACCGACAGAAGGTAATCCTGCTGACCGCCTAGAGGTCCCACACTTCGGCATAATTAACAGTCCGGTGGCCCTGATCATCATTGTGACCTGAAACTGTCCATGATTTTACAATGGTACCAATTTAACATGGCTGTGCAGACTCCGGGGAGTCAGTAATGGACTTTCTAACATGCCTCTAAAGGCTGGTTGAATGTTGTGAGTTCGGTGCACCCCTCTTCGAGATGTTAAAGGACCTTTTGGTGTGTGGGATTAACAATTTTGCAATTCAAAATAAGTTGTTAGCAGAACCAGCAATGGACCTTAGAAGAGCCATCGAGCTAGCCCTGTCCCATGAGAATGCTGAGAAAGGGGTTCAGGAACTCCAGGGTTCTGTTGACTACAGCGTCCATGGTGTTGGACGATCCCCTGTACAGGGCAGAGCTCGCATGACCAGGTCGCTACCAAAATTGCAACCAACTGCACAACGCCGCATCCGGATTCAATGGTCTAGGGCCATCATAAACTATTGTGATGCCTTCCCTGGAGGATAACAGGGATTACCAGCGACATTTCCAGGCCTTTATTCGTAGAATGCATGGCAACCAAGGCTGCCAGAATCAACACAAATGCATCACCCTATGCAGATGGTAAAGTCACCTCGATCCAAGGCCTTGTATGTAGCCCAGCCTGAGGAGGATGACCTGATACAGTTGAATTGCCCTTAAAGTGGCACTGATTTGGATTAGACTTCAAGTCAAGGCATAGCCTCAAAATAAGGGGAAGTAGATTTACGACTGATCTTAGGAGGAACTTCTTCACCCAAAGGGTTGTGAATCTATGGAATTCCTTGCCCAGTGAAGCAGTTGAAGCTCCTTCATTAAATATTTTTAAAATAAAGACAGATAGTTTTTTGAAGAATAAAGGGATTAAGGGTTATGGTGTTCAGGCCGGAAAGTGGAGCTGAGTCCACAAACGATCAGCCATGATCTCATTGAATGGCGGAGCAGGCTTGAGGGGCCAGATGGCCTACTCCTGCTCCTAGTTCTGATGTTCTTATGTTCAAAGTCACCCCTGGTAATGGAGATAGACACAGGGGCTTCCATCTCCATCATTGGTCACAAACCTTCCGCTGACTTTGCATGGAAATCCTGCCTTTGAGCTTGCACAGTACCAAGGCCAGGTTCATCTGGACTGACAGCAAATTGTCCAGATGGGCATCAGCAGTCTGTATGAAGTCCTCAGGAAATATCCAGGGGTTTTCCAGGAAGGCCTGGGCGAGAATTTGCGTCGACCATACTTCAGAGCACGACCAGTCCCCTACGCCTTGGTCGCGAAGGTGGAAACTGAGTTATGCCGCTTGGAGAGCTCGGGCATCATATACCCGGTCTGGTTTGCAGTGGGCTGTACCAGTGCTCCCTGTGTTGAAACCTGAGAAGTCAGCTCACCTCTGTGGCGACTATAAAATGACCGTGAACAGGGCCTCCCGCCTGGACTGATATCCCATGCCGCGTGTGAAGCTAGCAGCGCGCCACTCATTCATTAAGCTGGTTATGGGCCATGCGTATCTACTAGAGCTAGACACAGCATCTCGAAAGAACGTGACAGTCAATACCCACAGGGTTCTGTATGAGTATACTTAGCTTCCCTTCGGGGTCTCATCAGCATGTGCAGTATTCCAGAAGGTGATAGATGCATCCCCCAGGGGCTACCTAAAGTGGCGATATACCTGGACGACGTGCTCATTACAAGTGCCATCGAGAAGGAACACTTGAATAATTTGGAAGAGGTCCCCAGGCAATTCTTCCAAGCAGGTGTCCGCCTGAAGAGAGGCAAGTGTGTTTTTCAGTCGAAGGTGGTCACATACCTCCGTTACCGTGTGGACAAGAATGGCTTGCACCCAATAGAGGAAAAGGTTCAGGCCACAAAGGGAACTCTGACACCCGGAAACATGACTGAACTGAGGTCATTTTTGGGGCTTGTGAACTATTATCGGAAGTTTATCCCGAATTTAGCCACTCTGTTGACATGGCTGAAGAAGAATCAAAGATGTGCATGGGGAGTGCCACAAGAGGAAGTGTTTGACAGGGTGAACTATCTTCCCAGTTGTTGACCCACAACGGTCCTTCAAGGTCATTCATGTGCGATGTTTTTCGATATGGCATCGGAGCAGTGCTGTCCCATCGTTGGAACGACGGCACGGAACTCCCAGTAGCGTATGTTTTTAAGACTCTGGCAGATGTGGAGTGGAGTTATGTCCAGATAGAGAAAGAAGGTTTGGCCACACGGTGGCACATGATTAGCACTACTGCCTCACAGCACCAGGGACCCAGGTTCAAATCCAGTTTTGGGTGACTGTCTGTGTGAAGATTGCACTTTCTCCCCGTGTCTGCGTGGGTTTCCTCTGGGTGCTCCGGTTTCCTCCCAAAGTCCAAAGATGTGCAGGTTAGGTGGACTGGCAATGATAAAATTGCCCCTTAATGTCCAGGGTTGCGTAGGTGTGGTGGGGTTACAGCGATAAGGCGGGGGAGTGGGCCAAGGTAGGGTGGTCTTTCAGAGGTTCGGTGCATACTCAGTGGGCTGAGTGGCCTCCTTCTGCACTGTGAGGATTCTATGGTTCTATATGCGGTGAATAGAATTTCAGCAATATGTCTATGGGTGCCACTTCTTTAAAATAATGGACATTAAGCCTCTGCTGGGTCTCTTCAAGGGGGACAAGGGGATTCCCCCAATAACCTCAGTCCGAATCCAGTGCTGGGCCTTGTCATTAGTGGCATATGAGTATACGCTTCAGCATTGCCCGGGTGTGTTGATGGCAATCGCTGACACCCTCAGGCGACTCCTGCTGCCGGTGAACCGCCCCTCTCTATCGGTGACGGAGAGATTGTGGCGACGCTAAACTTCATAGATACTCTGTGTGACGATTGGAGGATTTTAGGAATATTGGCTTTGAAATATTGGGACAATTTAAGAGTTAAAAGCCCGCGGGTCGAGTGTGTTTGACTGCAATTTTCATGTTTTAAAAACTGATTTTGTTTTGCTTCAAAAAAATAGCAGGTGGAATTGACCAGAGATATGTGTTTTAACTGGGCAGGTCCCTGGGGAGTTAACGTGCTTTTGCAGCCTGCAAGGTTTATTTTTTTTCTCAGCTTGGGCAATAGAGGCCATTGCTGGGTGGAGCCCAGAAAAAGCAGAGAGGTAGTGAGGTTTTGGAGAAGCTTTGAGAGAGAGGGACAAGCTGAATTCTGACTTGTCTGACCCGGAGTCCACAATTCTTTCCCAGTAGGATAGTTTTTTAAAAATAGTAATAATATTTTAAAGCAGAGCAGTCTTGTCTGAAGACAAGGAAGAGCCTGAAACAACCTAGTTAAAGAAGCTATTTGAAGATATTCAGCCAGAATCTGCAGGGGCCCAAATCTGTTCTGTACCTCAAGTATTACTCTATGCCCTGCTGATTTTTAAGCAGGATTGAGAGCTGACTAAACTAAAATATTGGGGTTTAGGTCCAGTATCCTAGCCACCACTGGGATCTGGCCTGGGATCGTAATACTCTGCCAGTGACCGCCATGCAGATTTGTACGTGGACCCAGAGGGATCCCACGTTGATAAAACCTTGTCACATAATTTGAGACGGCAGGTTACAGGGCAGCCCTGCAGCCCTACATCAAGAAACAGCAGGGGTTTAGTGTGGAGGACGGTATCCTTTTATGGGGAGTTCGCTGGTTGTCCTGCTGCCAGGTCAAGAAATGGGCCGACAGGACCTGCATAGTGGACACCCGGCGGCTTCAAAGATAAAGATCCCAGCAAGGAACTATATATGGTGGCCTGGAATCGATGGCAACATCAAGAGATTGGTAAAAAGGTGCCCGGCATACCAGGAGCACTGGACACTCCCTCCTTCGGCCTTGCTCCGCCCCTGGGAATGGCCAGGGCGCCAACATCGCCAGGCCTTTCATGGAGTTCATGTTTCTGGTCCTTGTAGATGCCCACTCCAAGTGGTTGGATGTGCACTGGGTTGGATGTGCACCAGATGACAACCACCACCTCAAGAACTACTGTGGAGAAATTACGGTGATCCTATAGTCCCACGGGATACTAAAGATATTAGTCATGGATACGGGACCCCATTCAGTAGCGAGGAGTTCCAATCATTTATGCATGCCAACGGGGTAAGGCACATCCGGACTGCCCCATACCACCCCCAACCTTGAATGGCTTGGCAGAGGGGGCGGTTGAAAGATTCAAACAAGGCATGTGGAAACATGGCAGCACAGTAACATAGAACATAGAAAATACAGCACAGAACAGGCCCTTCGGCCCACGATGTTGTGCCGAACCTTTGTCCTAGATTAATCATAGATTATCATTGAATTTACAGTGCAGAAGGAGGCCATTCAGCCCCCTGAGTCTGCACCGGCTCTTGGAAAGAGCACCCCACCCAAACTCAACACCTCCACCCAACACCAAGGGCAATTTTGGATACTAAGGGCAATTTATCATGGCCAATCCACCTACCCTGCACATCTTTGGACTGTGGGAGGAAACCGGAGCACCCGGAGGAAACCCACGCAGACACGGGGAGGACGTGCAGACTCCGCACAGACAGTGACCCAAGCCGGAATCGAACCTGGGACCCTGGAGCTGTGAAGCAATTGTGCTATCCACAATGCTACCGTGCTGCCCTTAAGAACAAATAAATCTACACTATATCATTTTACCGTAATCCATGTACCTATCCAATAGCTGCTTCAAGGTCCCTAATGTTTCCGATTCAACTACTTCCACAGGCAGTGCATTCCATGCCCCCACTACTCTCTGGGTAAAGAACCTACCTCTGATATCCCTCCTATATCTTCCACCTTTCACCTTAAATTTATGTCCCCTTGTAATGGTTTGTTCCACCCGGGGAAAAAGCCTCTGACTGTCTACTCTATCTATTCCCCTGATCATCTTATAAACCTCTATCAAATCGCCCCTCATCCTTCTCCGTTCTAATGAGAAAAGGCCTAGCACCCTCAACCTTTCCTCGTAAGACCTACTCTCCATTCCAGGTAACATCCTGGTAAATCTTCTTTGCACCTTTTCCAAAGCTTCCACATCCTTCCTAAAATGAGGTGACCAGAACTGTACACAGTACTCCAAATGTGGCCTTACCAAAGTTTTGTACAGCTGCATCATCACTTCACGGCTCTTAAATTCAATCCCTCTGTTAATGAACGCGAGCACACCATAGGCCTTCTTCACAGCTCTATCCACTTGAGTGGCAACTTTCAAAGATGTATGAACATAGACCCCAAGATCTCTCTGCTCCTCCACAATGCCAAGAACTCTACCGTTAACCCTGTATTCCGCATTCATATTTGTCCTTCCAAAATGGACAACCTCACACTTTTCAGGGTTAAACTCCATCTGCCACTTCTCAGCCCAGCTCTGCATCCTATCTTAACCTAGTGGTTAACACAGTTGCTTCACAGCTCCAGGGTCCCAGGTTCAATTCCCGGCTTGGGTCACTGTCTGTGCAGAGTCTGCACTTTCTCCCCGTGTTTGCGTGGGATTCCTCCGGGTGCTCCGGTTTCCTCCCACAGTCCAAAGATGTGCAGGTTAGGTGGATTGGCTATGCTAAATTGCCCTTCGTGTCCAGGAAAGGTTAGGTGGGGTTACGGGGATAGGGTGGAGGTGTGGGGATAGGGTGGAGGTATAGGCTTATGTAGGGTGCTCTTTCCAAGGGCTGGTGCAGACTCGATGGGCAGAATGGCTTCCTTCTGCACTGTAAATTCTATGATATTACAGGCTCACTTGATATGAAGCTGGAAAGGTTTCTGCTCCATTATTGAACCATACCGCATGTAACAACAGGGGTAGCACCGGCAGAGCTACTAATGGGCCGTGCCCCCGAACCCGCCTGAGCCTGATGTTTCCAAGTCTAGTCTGAAAAGTAGAGTCAAAGCAGGACCTTCAAAAGAAGTACCAAAACCACCTGAGAGGGACTTTAACGTGGGAGACGCCATGTATGTCTGTAATTTCAGTGACGGCGCCCATTGGCTCCCTGGGATCTTATTAGAGAACATGGGGCCCATTTCGTACAAGGTCAGAACCCATGAAAAGTACATGCGGAAACATGTGGACTACCTCAAGGTCAGAGAACCCGCCTTGGAGGAAGCCACGACAGGCACATCGATGCCTCCACCGCCTCTGGTACCACTACAAAGTCAAGAGGCACAACCCACCATGGACCAGCAGGCGGACCAACAGGACAACGATGACTTGGCCTCGGATATGGACGCGTAAGCATCCACACTCACGGGTGACAACGTGGACAGAGCCCAGTGCCCAGCAGTGTCCCTCCATCGTTCATCACGGAAAAGGCGATCAATAAGTCTCTGCACACCCCCTCAACTCAGCCCCACCGGTGGCAGAGGCGCAACCACGTGCAAAGCGGCGAAGAAGGCTCCCTCAGTTGGCTACTAGGAGAGAACATTTGGATTTGTGGGGGATGATCAATGTAGATATGTGGACACAGGTTACATCCTTATCAGAGAAAACACAAGCATCTTTGCTTACCAAAAACATGATCAGATGCAAAGAATTTTCAGAACAAGAGGATAGTTGGATACAGAAGATTTGGATATTCTATTAAAATCTATGGACAAAGGTAGCACGGTGGCGCAATGGGTTAGCCCTGCTGCCTCACGGTGCCGAGATCCCAGGTTCGATCCCAGCTCTGGGTCACTGTCTGTGTGGAGTTTGCACATTCTCCCTGTGTTTGCGTGGGTTTCGCCCCCACAACCCACAGATGTGCAGGGTAGGTGGATTGAACATTCTAAATTGCCCCTTAATTGGAAAAAAATGAATTGGGTACACTAAATTTACAACAAAAAAAAATTTATGGACAACATTTATAAAACAGCTGATCTGTTAAATGCATACGAGGCATGAAAAAATGTAGAAAATGGATGGTTATTTTATAGAAGAATATATTTTGGATTTGAACAGACATTGTACAAGATTGCAGAAAGTCTATTGGAAATTGATAATTCAGTTCTTTCATACTGTTGGTATGTGTGAAGTGCTGCATATGGATAGACTCTTGGTTGAATTCTCAGAAAGAGATGTGTTTTTGGATCAGATGGTTGAAACTTTTTTTTAAAAAGTCCTGGGAAAGTAGACATTTCCATAGCCTTTCCTATCACAAATGGTGCATTTGGCGATGTCACAAAATATGCTCATGGCATTGAGGCCATTCAGACATGGGGCACCGGCTTCAATGCAACAGAACAATCGCAGGTAAAAGAAATGAGATGGAGGCCTTTTTTGACGGATGATAGGAATAGAGTAATAATAACAGAAGAATGAACCCCAGGAATCCCTGGGGAATTGTTAACTGGTGTTTCAGATGTGACTTGAAATATCATCAATGCAGTAAATTGTTCAGAACAGGATTTTTGAGATGACACATGATGCAGAAGATTCTGAAGGGGAAGATGGCGATATTGGTCAATCTGAGGGAATTGTACTGATCACAAGAAGCTTAAGTCTGGTAATCAGTCCACTAATCACAGATTCATTTAATTGTGAAGCATTGTCAGTGGTTGCACATAACTTCAGGATAATTAAGGCAAGCCAGCATAGATTCACGAAGGGAAAATCGTGTTTAACTAACTGACTGAAAATTTTTGAGGAGACTTTATAAGGGCAATGCTGTTGATGTCGTGTATGTGCATTTTCAAAAGGCATTTGATAGAGGGCCACACAACAGATTTGTGAGCAGAATTCGAGCTCATAGAATAAAATGGAAAGTGGGTATTTAGATAAGAAATTGGCTGAGTGTCAGGACACAGAGTAGTGATAAATGGTTGGTTGTATCTCAGATTGGAGGAAGATTTGCAGTGGAGTTCGCCAGGGGTCGATGTTGGGACCCTTGGTTTTCCTGATATATATGTGGTGTGCAGGGTATGATTTCAAAATTTGAGGATGATATGAAGATTAAAAATGTTGTCAGCTGTGGTGATGATAGTCTCGAAATTCAAAAGGACATAGACATGTTGGTAGATTGGGCAGACAAGCTGCAAATGAAGTTCAATGCAGAGAAGTGTGAGGCGTTTCATCTTTGCAGAACAAATGTGGAGAGACAGTATAAAACAAAGGGACATTTTCAGGAATAAAGGGACCTTGGTGCATATGTAAATAATGATGTGGAGATGCCGGCGTTGCACTGGGGTGGGCACAGTAAGAAGTCTTACAACACCAGGTTAAAGTCCAACAGGTTTGTTTCGAATCACTAGCTTTCGAAGCACAGCTCCTTCATCAGGTGACTTTAACTTGGTGTTGTAAGACTTCTATACGTAAATAAGTAATTGAAGGTGGCAGGGCATGTTGAGAGAGCAGTTAATAAAGCATATGGTATCCCAGGTTTTCTTAATAGGGGCATTAAGTACAAGAGTAAGAAGGCCATGATGAACTTGTATAAGACACTAGTTAGGCCGCATCTGGTGTGCTGCATCCAGTTCTGGCTTGAGGAAAGATGTGAAGGCATTGGAGAGAGAATACAGACAAGAATCACAAGAATGATTCCAGAGGTAAACAACTGTAGCTATGAGTCATAGAATCATAGAATTTACAGTGTAGAAGGAGGCCATTTAGCCCATCGAGTCTGCATTGGCCCTTGAAAAAAAGCTGAGAGGAGACTTGACAGAGATATTCAAGATCCTGCGGGGTTTGGACAGGGTAAAATAATGAGAAATTGTTACATCAAGAACTAAAGGGCACAGAGTGGTAAAATAGCTGCAGTAGACATTTTATTATTACATACCTAACATCTACTTAGATAAACTCGCTGCTGAGAAAGCCATCCATGAAAAAGACACAAATGAAATCGGACATGGAACATGATAATTGTCTTTGGAATGTCAGATTTGCCATTTACAAAACCAGGATATTGCAATATCTTTTTGACAAAACCTAGCAAACTCCAATAGCATCAGGTGATAAGAATTTGAGGGGAAAAATAACAAATTGTCTTAAAATTACTTCAACAGTTTGCTCACTCCTCTGGTCACAAGTTAAAAATGCTACTAAAGGAATACAGGAGTAGTTGATGCTTCATTTTCTCTGTAGAAAGCACTTAAATGCTGTTGATGTGGTCCAAGAGCTGTCAATCAAAGCTAGACGTTTATAAACATTGCAGTTAGTTTCACAACAGCTACTTTGAAATTCACTCAAATGTGAAGGGGAATGAGATTAAACAATCCAGACAGCCAGCTGTGTGTGCAAGCTGTCAATCACAGCCTAATGAAGTAAATTTCACAGCGCTGCAAATGAAAACATTGCAGATCAAAGGTCAGAGGGGGTATAAAGCCAGCTGATGTGGATTTCCCTTTCTTGGAATTTACAGGTGCTGTTTTCTTTGCCTGAACCAGCAGGCGTATTGCACAGGTATGTTTTAAAGCAGAGACGTATTTCACAGTCTCTGTCTGAACTGTTCTCCAGCTTCTAGCCAGGAGTCTCTGTAATGGGGGGCTTCCAGACAGGAATCCATGTAGTGTAGGACTTCCAGTCAGGGGCCACTGTAATGTGGGGGGGTTCCAGACAAGGGACTATGAAATGGGAGGCTTCCAGGCAGTGGTCTCTGTAATGGAGGGCTTCCAGACAAGGACCTATGAAGTGGGGGGCTTCCAGGCAGGGTCTCTGTCATGGGGGGCTTTTAGGCAGGTGTCTCTGAAATGGGAGTATTCCAGGCCTGGATCTCTGAAATGAGAGACTGCCAGGCAGCGATCTCTGTGACAGGCAGCTTCCAAGCAGGGGTCTCTGTAATGGGGGGGCTCTCTGGTGGGGGTCCCTCTTATGGGGTATCTCTTATGGGGGCATCTCTTATGGGGGGGGGGTCACTTTTATACGGGGGTCTCTCTTATGGGGTCTCTGGTGAGGGGGGGGTTGGGTCACCCTCGTATTGTGGAGGGGGACGCAGATGTGGGCAGCACGGTAGCACAGTGGGTAGCACCGTTGCTTCACAGCACCAGGGTCCCAGGATAGATTCCCGGCTTGCGTCACTGTCTGTATGACGAATGTGATATAAAATAGTTACTTTAGAGATACTAGTTAATGTAATGTAGAAATAAGCCACTTTGATTTTTGCAGTTAGGGACAAAGGAATTTGAGACCGCATGGAAAAAGCAGGAAGAGGTGTGTCTATGAGAGTGAGACTGCATTGATAGGGGCCAGAGAAAGGGATTGGAAGTGAGCCAATCAGAATAGATCGAACAGGTCAGGAGGGACCTAGGCTGACCTATGTCCGTCGAGTATGTGAAACTTGATACCATTTGAATTGATTTTGCAGAGATCTCTTTGTCTTTTAGTCAGTCGTTTTCTGGAATGAAAGAGGCTGGATGTCTCTTACATTTCTGTAAGATGATTAAGCTTGCAAGCTAAATAAATAACTTCTGTTTACGTGCGAATCCGTCTCAACTTTTATTGAGGCCAGACTGACAGAGAAAGAAATTTGGAGATCAACATGTATGGAGTCAGCACGTTCTCCCTGTATCTGCGTGGGTTTCCTCCGGATGCTCCAGTTTCTTCCCACAAGTCCCAAAAGACGTGCTTGTTAGGTAATTTGGACATTTTGAATTCTTCTTCGGTGTACTCGAACAGGTGCCGGAATGTGGCAACTAGGGGCTTTTCACAGTAACTTCATTGCAGTGTAATGTAAGCCTACTTGTGACAATAAAGATTATTTTTTTTAAATTATCCTATGATGGAGAGGGTGGACTTGTGTTGCGGGGGGCAGGGGCGGTGAACGCTGGACTTCGCTATTGGGCCACCCGCTCAAAATGGTGGCCCGATAGTGGGATTTGCGACGGAATCCCTTGCAAATTGCCGCCATGCAAAAATCTGCATGGCAAGAGTCAGTGAATCGCCTCTGGAAATCAGAGGTGATTCATCTCCGGCAGGAGAAGAGAGGGTGCGAATTACCAACCTCGCACCTGTAGCCATCTGGGATGGCCACGTCCTGATTACAAAATGGACACTTGCAAAGAATGCAGGGAAAATTGGACAATGCTAAGAAACAAGCAGGTGCAAGCTCCGTCTGTTGATTAGAACCTTAAACTCTCAGACAGGACAGAAACACTACCGAGCAATCTACATACTAATGAGCCATCTCCGGGGACAAAAGGGAAACATTTAGATACACAATGTTAAGGCAGACTCCCCGGCGCCAGAAGAAGCTAAGACAAAGCAGACTGACAGTCACCAGGACACGCCCAGCGATCAGGGAACCACCCCTCTATTGGGGGAAGATTGATACCACTGATTGGGAAAGACCCAATTAGTTGAGGCCAAGTTCAAGGCCCGCCCAAAGGCGCACAAAGCCCTTTTTAGTATAAAAGATATTCCCCAAGGGAGAATCTTCCTTTTTTGGCTTTGACTCTCACCGAAGAGAGAGACCTGCCGAGCAGCTGCAGCAGACCAAATAAGTTCCAAGTCAACGCACGCTACGAGATAGATGCTCCCAGTTGCTACCCTGTAAACAGCTCAACCCAGCAGCCTCAGAACCGTGCAACGGCCATTGTTCCTCTGACTGAGTGGGCACCCGAAGCTAAGTATAGGCTTTAGTAATAGTGGTAGTTTAGTTTGTAGAGTTTATGCATGAGTAGATTTGACTGTGTGTAAATAAATTAGCATTGCTTTTGAACTTACTAACTGGTGTATCGAGTCATTGATCAGTATTCAGTTCTGAACCTTGTGGCGGTGTCGAAAGATACCTGGCGACTCTTGAGCAAACGTAATTAAACAAAGCAAAATTAAGAGCCAACCAAAGAGAGTAACACACCTGACTTGGTGATGCAATGAGGCTGCTGAATTATTCGCACGCTTGAAGTGCCTCGTGAGATTCAACCGAACTAAATCAGCATATTTATGATGGGTGGAGGGGGTGAAGTGGGTTATGAAGGGTGGGAGGGGGGTGAGGGGCAGGTATGAAGGGGCCTGAAGGGCGGAGCAGGGAGCAGGGGGAGGTCTGAAAGGGGGCCTCTCAGCGACCCCATAGCGGGGTATCTCACTTGGGTGGGGGGGAAGGGGTGTGCAGTAATGCCCATGGTTGGGGGAGTGTGGGGAACCCTCCTCAAGCTCACTCAGAGATTGGGGCACCCTTTCAAAATGGCGGCCCAAGCTCTGAGTAGCTGTTCTCACCGGCGGGTTCAGATCCCCAGTGTTGAAAACATTTCTAACGACGCAATTCTCCAGACAAATTTCGAAGTTCATTTGTGGTGGATTTTAGTGGGAGTTTCCAGCCGGTGAGTTCCCCAGTGCTATCCAATGACACTTAGGGCTGGATTCTTCCACCCGGCCAGCCGCAAGATTCACCACGGCGGGGCACGGTCCATGTACAGGTCCGTTGACATCAGGTGGGAATTTCCAGCCGCCGGCTGGGCGAGGCCGGAGAGCCCCGCCCTTAAGTTACTTTTTTGAGCCCCGGAGAGTTTCTCACCGGTTTAGCCCACACAGAATATTTTTCAGCACTGGGGAGCTGAACTCAGAGATCGGGCAGCCATTTTGAAAGTGTGCCCCGATCTCTAAGTAAGCTTCTGGATGCCCTACACCCCCCACCCATGGGAAATGTCACCTCCCACACCCATGGGCACTAGCCCACAACCCACAAGTGAGGACAGGGCTCCCTGGAGGTCCCTCTCTTCAGGCCACCCCCCCAAGGACCCCCAACAATCACCCCTCCCCCAACCTCCCGGAGGCCACAATTTACCTGCCCCACACTTCAAACCCCCACGTCACCCTCCTTTCATGGGCATGGCCCCTCTCAGGCCCTGACCCTTCGCTGTGCCACCCTGGCACCCTTGCACTGCCACCCTGGCATCTGTGCAATGCCAAGGTGACAGCTGAGCAGTACAAAGGTGTCCTCATTCCTCTGACCCTGACCACCCAGGGGTCTTCGATAGCCCAGGAGATCCCACGGGTGCCATTCCACCTGGTCCACATTCTTGTGATGTGGAGAAGCTGGTGTTGGACTAGGGTGAGCACAGTAAGAAGTCTTACAACACCAGGTTAAAGTCCAACAGGTTTGTTTCAAATCACTAGCTTTCAGAGCACTGCATCTTCCTCAGCTGAATGAAGAGGTAGATTCCAGAAACATATATATAGACAAAGTCAAAGATGCAAGACAATGCTTTGAATGCGAGCATTTGCAGGTAAATAAGTCTTTACAGATCCAGAGAGAGGGGTAATCCCAGGTTAAAGAAGTGTGAATTGTCTCAAGCCCAGGCCAGATGGTGGGGGTGAATGTAATGCGACATGAATCCAAGGTCCCATTTGAGGCCGTACTCATGTGTGTGGAGCTTGGCTATAAGTTTCCGTTCGGCAATTCTGCATTGTCGCTTGTCCTGAAGGCCGTCTTGGAGAACGCTTACCCGAAGATCAGAGGCTGTATGCCCTTGACTGCTGAAGTGTTCCCCGACTGGAAGGGAACATTCCTTCCTGGTGATTGTCGTGCGATGTCCGTTCATCCGTTGTCGCAGCGTCTGCATGGTCTCGCCAATGTACCACGCTTTGGGACATCCTTTCCTGCAGCGTATGAGGTAAACAACGTTGGCTGAGACGCACGAGTATGTACCGCGTACCTGGTGGGTGGTGTTCTCACGTGTAATGGCGGTACCCATGTCGATGATCTGGCACGTCTTGCAGAGATTGCCATGGCAGGGTTGTGTGGTGTCGTGGTCGATGTTCTGAAGGCTGGGTAGTTTGCTGCAAACAATGGTTTGTTTGAGGTTGCACGGTTGTTTGAAGGCAAGTAGTGGGGGTGTGGGGGTGACCTTGGCAAGATGTTCATCTTCATCGATGACATGTTGAAGGTTGCAAAGAAGATGTCGTAGTTTCTCCGCTCCGGGGAAATACTGGACGACGAAAGGTACTCTGTCGGTTGTGTCTCGTGTTTGTCTTCTGAGGAGGTCGGTGCGGTTTTTTGCCGTGGCGCGTTGGAACTGTCGATCGATGAGCCGAGCGCCATATCCCGTTCGTACAAGAGCATCTTTCAGTGTCTGTAGATGTCGGTTACGCTCCTCCTCGTCTGAGCAGATCCTGTGTATACAGAGGGCTTTTTCATAGGGGATGGCTTCTTTAATGTGTTTAGGGTGGAAGCTGGAGAAGTGGAGCATCGTGAGGTTATCCGTGGGCTTGCGGTAAAACAAAGTGCTGAGGTGACCATCCTTGATAGAGATGAGTGTGTCCAAGAATGCAACCGATTTTGGAGAGTAGTCCACATTCTTGTGGACCAGCACTCAAGTGCAGACTCCCTTGGGAGGCCAGTGAATTGAGGGAGGCCGGTGTATCCTGGGTAGGTAGGCCTTAAGTAGGTTTCTGACCTACTTTAGCAAGCACCGTTTGGTCTGGATTCCGAGACCTCGCGGGACTTGGGTGAATCCCGTAAGACACGGAGGCTGCCAGGAAGCCCGTGGGATATTTCACCTGGGATTCATTAGCCTCGCTGTGCTCTCACTTGAGAGCAACGTGGCCAGAGAATTTCCAGGTGGCACATGCAGTGCCAGGGCACCACCCTGTCCAAACAGCATGCAGCTAGGGGCCTCTGGTCCCTTGGGAGACCCCGACAAGTGCTGTTCCATCTAGTCCCGTTAGTGTGGACCAGTGCTGAATGGCACTCCCAAGGTCTCTGAGGTAAAGTGGTTGAATTCCAAAGCCTCCGGTACCTTGGGAATCTGCACATTAGAGTGAGGCTAGTTGCCTCCTTCTAATATGCAGATTTGCTAAAATGTGATCCCGCCCTTTGTGGGCAGGATTCACATCGCAACGTCTTGCGAGATTGCGTGGAATCTCATGACGTGTTGCGAGCCGTATAGATCCGGGAACAGGGACTCAAGCTTTCAATGTCCACACTGTGCCGTGGCGAGCTGCTTTTCGGCGCAGCGTGGCCAATGGATCGTGCCCTAAATTCCAAAGTTCATTTGTGGCAGGTATTTCAGGGAGTTTCCCACCGCTATTCAATGACACTTAGTCAATTTCTGGGGCCCTGAGGAGTTTCTCACCGGTTTAGCCCACACTTAGGGTACGATTCTCCGGCCTTGTTACTCTCTCACTCAAACAAAACGAGGCTGGTGAACAGCAGGAGAGGTCAAAAACGAGAACCGCGCCAGGCGCCAAATAGTTTGCGATGCAACCGGCCCTCTACCGTAGGCGAAATCGGAATCTTGCTGTAGCGTGGCAAGAAACCAATTATCGCCATTTAAGCCCTGTTCCAATGCAATTAACGAGAGCCACCCCATATGCAACAGCTTCCTGTCATTCAGCGGCCTCCCCAGCAAGTGGTCACGCTGGCGCTGATTAGTATCCTTTTGAAAAACAGGAACCTGGCGGAAGGGCTTCTGTGGGGATCCAAGGATGTGAGTAGCCACCTTTGCCCGGGGGCGCTGGTATTGCCGCCGCTCTGTTCTGTGGGGGGTGGGGGACCCTCGGCTGGGGATGGGGGAACCATCCGCAGGTATGGGCCGCCATGGGATGGTGGGGGATGCACTGCGGGGGCACTGCAACCACGCGCAGCACCACCATGCCAACCCCTGGATCGTGTTTATCCGTTCCGGGGACAATCCTTGTCTCTGCCCGTCTGCCCCACCGACCAACCCCTGGATCATGGGGCAGCACAGTAGCACAAGTGGGTAGTGATGCACAATCAATACGCTTCAGTCCACGTGGAGTCATATCGATTCAGCTTTAATCAGATAGAACTGTACCCAGCAGCGAAGTTACAGAAGTGAAGGCTGCTGGGGACGGCACAGGTTCTTATACCCCGCCTCTCAGGGCGGGGCTATGTACATTGCCCAATGGTAGACCCCGCGGTCTAGCCAATGGTTATTCCTCTCTCTGGTACAGCAATACCTGGTATCACCACAGGTAGCACTGTGACTTCACAGCGCCAGGGTCCCAGGTTCGATTCCCCGCTGGGTCAGTCTGTGCGGAGTTTGCACGTTCTCCCCGTGTCTGCGTGGGTTTCCTCCCGGTGCTCCGGTTTCCTCCCACAGTCCAAAGACGTGCAGGTTAGGTGTATTGGCCATGATAAATTGCCCTTCGTGACCAAAAAAGGATAGGAAGGGTTATTGGGTTACGGGGATAGGGTGGAAGTGAGGGCTTAAGTGGGTCGGTGCAGACTCGATGGGCCGAATGGCCTCCTTCTGCACTGTATGTTCTATGTTCTAACCCTCACCGACTGCCGAGGCCTCTGGCCATGCGGCTGAAGGCTATTGCAAATAGGGAATTGGCAATCGTTGTTAAGTGAGCACTTCAGACATCCCAAGTGGATTCCTGTTGGAAGGCAGGCCATGTAGCATGTGGGAGTCATTGTCTAGCATCCCAATCAGACCTTGATGCCTGGACACTGTGCTTGAACACTGTGGGAGGCAAGACCACACACTCAACAGCCAACATCCAAACACCCAGGGGATTGGACTCAGCTCTGGGACACATCCACGGCCAGAGGGTGGGTGGGTGCCACGGCAAGGGGCAGTTGCCTGGAGAGATGGGCCAAGGGTTGGGAAGTCGGCCCACATTGTGGAAGAAAGTGATAGAGGTATCACACTGGTTGTGCACAAGGGTGCTCAATGTGTCATCCAAGTTCCCTCTCTCCCGATCATGCCGCCCCCGCCCCAACCCCACCCCCCCCCCTCCCTATCCTCCCCACTCCCTACCAAACCCCTCCCCTGGTGCCAACCTAGACCCGTCTCATGGAGTGGCGATGGTGGCCACCAGCGCCCCCGAGTTCCACCCCACTGATGAGGCCGCATCTCATAGTTAGCACCTGGAATAGGGCGACACAGCTGTGCATGTGTCGCCAACTAGTGCGCCCTCCAGCCCCAGAGCCCCCAGAGGACTCCCGCTAGGGGCACCGAAGGCCTCGGAACGAGGTAAGCAGCTGGTTGCTTCCACCTCTGATATGCATCCTGGGGGCATACCTAGACATAGCGGTAGATCTCGGAAGGCAAAGCACTTCGAGGATCACTGAGGGCACCGGGGGAAGGAGAGAGGGGTTGGGTGGGGGTAGATATGGGGTATGGGTGTGTGGTGGGGGAGGGGTGTGGCACCATTAGGAGAGTGGGGAATTGTAAAACACAATAAACACCCTTATGAACAATCAGTATGATGCCTCTGTCCCTTCTGCAATGCGGGACGACCTCTGAACCCTTGGTCCATCTCTCCAGGTATTTCCCCCCCCCCCCCCCTCCCTGGGCACACCGCATGCAGGTGATGGGTGTGAGCGAGAACTCAGCAGACAGGCAGGGGTCAGACAATGGTACAGATTGAGGAGCACTGGCGCTCAGCTCTGCAGGCTGTCATCATCCTCCCTGCCCTCGATGGTGACCTACTGACGGTAGTCCCAGCACCATGGAGTGATGTAACACATACCCTGGGAGTGTGGGAGGTGGGGGTGGTGGGGAGGGTAAGGTAGTAATGACGAACCAGGCAACATCCTAACTGAAATCGGGCGAATATGCGGGTCTCCCTAGCCCTCCGGGCTTGCAGGACCCTCGCAGCTGCCTCCTGTCCTGCAACCCCCAGCTGGTCCTTCGGTTCGTCCCTGGGCCCGTCCTCCAGCCCCTGCTGGTTCGGCGCCTCATCATCCTCGCCCTCCGTGGAGGTGGCCACATGTTCATCACCAACCTCCATTTCGTCATCCTGCTGCTGCGCGAGATTGTGGAGGACACAGCAGACCACCACAAAACAGGCGACCCTCTGGGTAGTATTCTGCAGGGCACCACCGGATCGGTCGAGGCATCGTATCCGCAGCTTGAGGAGTCCGATGCTCCGTTCAATCACAGCCCAGGTGGCCACATGGGTCTCGTTGTACCATGTCTCCGCTTCGGTCTCTGGCCTCCGTATTGGCGTCATTATCCAGATCCTCAGCGGGCGCCCCTTATCCCACAAGAGCTAGCCACCCATCCTGGGGTGGTCCTCGAAGAGACCGGGGATGATCGACTGCCCCTGGATGTAGCTGTCGTGGACGTTCCGCAGGAGCGTGCACACACGTGCATGATCTTCATGTGGTGGTCACACACGAGCTGTATGTTGAGGGAGTGGAACCCCTTTCTGTTAACATAGGGCAGTCCCAGATGGCCCGGTGAGCACAGGGCGACATACATGCCATCTATTACCTTTGGTTCTGGGGCATCCCGGCGATGGCAGAGATACCTGCTGCCTGGGCATCTTGCTGGGCTTAGCCCATGTCAAAGATGATGTCATTTGCACCTGTGGGTTGTGGCCTGCGAGATACCTCACAGGTCCGCATTCAAGCTCTGGAATGATCCCATGGCATAAAAGTTCAGGGCTATGGTGATATTGATGGTCACCGGGAGTGGGTGTCCTCCTCCTCCATCTGGTGCCAAGTTCATGAGGACGTGGCACAGGTGTCACACCATCTCCTTGTTGAGGCGGAGCCTTCTGTAGCACTAGCTGTCCGTCATCAGTTCAAACAACCAGCAATGCATGTACACCCTGGACCGCCACGGGACTCCCCCTCTGGGTCCCTCCCTGGCCTGATGGCAGCAGGGTCCTCAGGGTATTGGGCAGGGTATGGCACATGCGTCGCTGCCTCGAGCATCTGCAGGCGCTGCTGCTGTCACGGTCTACAGCGTCTGGCTGCCCGGCCTAGCAGCAGCACCACTAAGGCAAATTCTGGTTCCAAACTCCCTGGCATAGACCATAAGACATAGGAGCAGAATTAGACCACTCGGCCCACCGAATCTGCTCCGCCATTCAATAATGGCTGATATTTTTCTCATCCCCATTCTCCTGCCTTCTCCCCATAACTCCTAATCTCCTTATTAATCAAGAACCTATCTATCTCTGTCTTAAACAGAGTGATTTGGCCTCCACAGCCTTCTGCGGCAAAGAGTTCCACAGTTCATTACCCTCTGGCTGAAAAAATTCCTCCTCGTCTCTGTTTTAAAGGATCATCCCTTTAGTCTGAGATTGTGTCCTCCGGTTCTAATTTTTCCGACAAGTGGAAACATCCTCTCCATGTCCACTTGATCCAGCCCTCGCAGTATCCTGTACGGTTCAATAAAAATCCCACTCATCCTTCTAAACTCCAACGAGTACATACCCAGATTCCTCAACCGTTCCTCATACGACAAGCTCTTTATTCGAGGGATCATTCTTGTGAACCTCCTCTGGGCCCTTTCCAAGGCCAGCACATCCTTTCTTAGATATGGGGCCCAAAACTGCACCGAATACTCCAAATGGGCTCTGACCAGAGCCTTATACACCAAAGAAGTACATCCCTGATCTTGTATTCTAGCCCTCGCGACGTAAATGCAAACATTGCATTTGCCTTCTGGCCTGCCAACTGAACCTGTATGTTAACTTCAAGAGACAACTGGGGCTGGTTTAGCACAGTGGGCTAAACAGCTGGCTTGTAATGCAGAACAATGCCAGCAGCGCGGATTCAATTTCCGAACAGCCTCCCCGAACAGGTGCCTGGAATGTGGCGACTTGGGGCTTTTCACAGTAACTTCATTGAAGCCTACTTGTGACAATAAGCGATTATTATTACTTTTCCACATTGTATTCCATCTGCCACTTCTTAGCCCACTCTCCTAGCCTGTCCAAGTCCTTCTGCAGCCCCCCCCCCCCCCTGCTTCCTCAATACTACCTGTCCCTCTGCAGATCTTTGTATTATCTGCAAACTTAGCAACAGTGCCTTCAATTCCTTCTTCCAGATCATTAATGTATATTGTGAAAATTTGTGGTCCAGCACAGACCCCTGAGGCACACCACTAGTCACCGGCTGCCATCCTGAAAAAGACCCTTTTATCCCACTCTCTGCCTACTGCCAGTCAGCCAATGCTCTAGCCATGCCAGGATTTTACCCTTAACACCATGGGCTCTTAACCTATTTAACAATCTCCTATGCAGCACCCTATCAAAGGCCTTCTGGGAATCTAAATAAATCACGTCCACTGATTCTCCTTTGTCTAACTTCCTTTTTACCTCCTCAAAGAACTCTAACAGATTTGTCAGACTTGACCTCCCTTTGATGAAGCCGTGCTGACTCAGTCCGTTCAATAACTGTAAGGCATTGCGGGAGGGTGTTAATCTGATAAACAGCGGTGGCTCCCACTCCGGGACCCTCCATTCCCCCTTTGATACCAACCCGTCCTCCCCACCCGGAACGCCCTGCCCATGCACTCCCGGCCACAGAGGGGTCCCCTCACTGGACCCCAGACCCTGTACCCCGGCTGATAACGTCACCCACACCGGGCACTGGTCACCTGCCTGAAGCACTCACCCACCCTCCAACTGTGAACATGTCCCAGGAGCTGTGCCCCATCCCCTGGGTGTTCAGATGTTGGTTGCTGAGTGTGTGGTGTTGCCTCCCTCTGTTATGGATCAGGGTTTGGAGAATCCCAAAGTGTATCATGGAATTCACCTGACCCACAACTTTTAATAGATTGTGGTATGGGGAGTGATGTGTTGGGTGTTCTGGATCACATACAGGTCACCAACACTTGAAGTAGTGCAACACTATTTTATTAAAAGGTTAACTATTTAAACACACTTGAACTGTGGGTAAATACGATACCAGCGTTAACTAAAGACCGTTGCCTTGTCCTAACCAGTTGATGCACTCAGCACATGGTGAATTTCTGTGTTGCAGGCTGTGAGCTCTGTGCTCCTAGCTAGCTGCTACTCGAATGAGCGGGAACTCTGATATCCCCTGTCTTTATAGTGCGTGTGCTCTCACTGATGATTGGCTGCGGTGTTGTGTATGTTGATTGGTCCCACTGTGTGTCCATCAGTGTGTGCCTGCACCATGATATACTGGTGTATATTATGACAGGGAGCACACGGCTCACTCTACAGGCCTGGTATAGCAGAAAAGGACCAGTATTTTTAAAAACAAACAATCCTTATTCTATGAACTCAAGTTAACCTTTTTAAAACAAACAGTGAATATCTTAGCAACCATTAATTCAAAGATAACCCCCAAAGAATACAAAGTAATCCTTTAAGCTGTCCTTTTAACATCCAAAAGACTTAACACACCTTTAAACAGGAGCACATTAGACATTCACTGTTGAGAACATTTATAATTCTGAATTCACCAAATGATCCAGAGATAGTCTTTGGATGGCAGAGATCAACAGGACAGTTCTTTGTTTAACTTCAGCTGCAGCTCACTGGAAAACCCAGACACACCCAAGCTTTTTCTCAAAGTGAAACTAAAAAGCAGAACCAGAGCTCAGCACCACCCACACTCTTGTTAGACGTTTTAGTTGCTGTGATATGAAGAGTCTAAAGTTCTGTTCCTTTTTCACAAACACATATTTATTTCCTTCCAACAGCCTTTGCACAAAACTCTCACTATACATCACCTGACAGAGGCCACCTGAAGCCCCTTTACATATCAGTGTCAATTAATGGATACTTAACATAAATGAGACAACTAATTACAATGTCTCTTAACCCATTACTTAACAGTCTCCTCTTCCTTGGAGAAAAAAAAACAATTAGGTGAAAACAAAATTTCAAGAAACTCAAAAACACACATGATTTCCCCCCTTTTTTTTGTTTAGACGAGAAAGAAAAAAAAGTCACAGAAACAAGCACCCTTCATTACCAATATCCAAAAGTTTCTGTGAACTCGCACCTCTTTTCGTAAAACAGTCTGACAGTTGATAGCTCCTGTCGACCCATTTAATTTTTGTTATTTCCCCTCTGTCCAACATCTGCTTCAAACTTGCGATGTCTATCCGTAACCTCTTTTCATTGACACTTTTTGTAGAGTGCACATTTTCCCACAGGGATTTATTGTCAATGTGACAGTCAATAGGTATATTACCCAAATCCCCTAATCCCAAAATTTCTGTCGATATCATACTTATATAAAAGGCCATATCCACCGCCTCTACAAGGCTTAACGTCTCAGCAGCCAAAGTGCTTTTTACCACTCTCCTTATTTTCTTTGTTTCCCACACAAGTGGGCAACATTTACCATTGTTCCCCACCAGGAAAATTATAAAACCTCCTGCGCTTGAAACCTCATCACATAAATTTGCGTAGGACGCATCACTATAAACTGAGTTTCAAGGGCCTAAGGTCACCTAAAACCGGGAACTTCAAAACACACTCCTGCATTTTTAGTTTGGCCAACGCTTTATTTGCTCTTATTATGTCTTCCACTTTGGGATCATTCATTTTTGTATTCAACGCTAAGACATCAAAACTCACGTCCGGTCTAGTCTGTCTACCTAACCAGTTCAGCTGCCCAATTAAACTTCGCAGTTGCTCTTTTTCTATCTTTGAAACCATTGCGTCTTTTTGTGAAACTCGGCCACGCCTAATTGCTATTGGGCTGATGCTTTCCAAATAAGATTGCTGACGTAATGTTGCCCCTATCTTAGTCTGTCCAATTTCCAGTCCAATATATTTAAATGCACCGGAAGCCTGACTTCCAACCCTGAATTCTTTCCTCAAACCAGAGATTACAATAGCTTCAAAATCACTCGTCCCACCCCACAAAAAATCATCGACATGCATCATAAAAATGCCAGAAAGATTTCCTTTATAGTGCCGGTAAAACATTGCAGGATCTGCTTTCAACTAGCAACAGCCTAACTTTAACAAAACTGACCTTACCGAAAAATACCAGACTCTAGATGCATCATTTGATCCATATACACATTTGTTCAACTTCCAGAGTACCCCTTCTGTGTTAGCTGCTTCTTTAGGAGGACGGAGAAAAATGTCTCTCTGGAGCTGATGCCCCTGCAAAAAGGCAGCTTTTATATCTATAGATTTGCATTCCCATGCCTTTGTGGCTAATAGAGCCAAGAAGATCTTTAAAATAACCTTTCCTGCTGTAGGTGAATCTATCCTTAAATCCTGATCTTTTAAGTTTTCTTCAAATCCCCTTGCCACAAGCCTGGCCTTTGCCTTATAAGTTCCATCCGGAAGAGCCTTTTCCGTGCAAATCCATCTGTGGGATAGAGCTCTTTGTCCCCGCATCTGGTACTTCCGTGTATACCCCAAATTCACTCCAACTATGCAATTCTTGCTGTTTAGCTTCTTTTATAACTTTTTCATCTAATTTATTTGAAGCCACCAAAATCTCACGTGCATGTGGGCTTCTACTCCTATTGGTATTCGTAGTCTGATTCATGTTCCGAGATCTTGATAAACTACGTCCCCTCTCCCGCCTGGTATCTTGTTCTGTACTGCTACTGCTTGATCTTTCCCCTCTGCTGTGGGATGTCCTTTCAATAGTTCTCGACCTTTTCCTGGGGACCTGCTCACTATCCGATGTACTATCTGAACTGGCACTGCGTTTCTGTGCCCTCCATTTTTGAACTTCGTTTTCCCAATCCATTGTCTTGACTCCTTCCCCTGAATGCTGTACATTCAACCAATGTTTATACTTTCCAGTGGCCTTCCCTGCTCTACTAATAACAGTTGCATCCTTCCATTGACTAGACCCTTCAGGCAAGTATGTCACTTTTGTACCAACTTTTGGCAGTTGCCCTTTCGGAAAAATGGCCTGTTCTAATTCATCAGAAGTGTTGTGTTCCTCCACAGAAACCCTGTCTATATCAGTTAATTGGTCCTCATAGTTCTGTAACACATACGTACCAGATGACTCTGGTTTCTCGTCATGTCTGTCTGCTCTGTCTAAGTTTGAAAATTTGTAATCTGTACCCATTATCCTTGATGAATGTACCCTAACAGTTTGATGACCATGTTGCAAAATAATTGTTTTGCCATCTATGCCTATGATCTTCCCTGGGCCTTTCCATTCATTAGAATTGTCCCTCTTATAGTATACCATGCCTCCTTGCTGAAAAATGGCATCTGATGGCTGTACGTTATGTCTTAAAGCTCTGCGAATTCTTTCAGAGACTTCTGCTTCCAAAAAAGCTTTTCTACTGCGATGTAATGCATTTAAATGTTCAGCAAACCCAGAGCTAATTGTAGTCCCCTCCCAAGCTGGAGGCTGGTCATCCATAATGGACGGAATTTTAGGATTTGTACCAAATACTAATTGATAAGGACTATAGCCCCCAACCATCTGCAATGAATTCTTTGCATGTACTGCCCATGCTAAAGCTGAATTTAGCCTGCAATTTGGGTGATCTGCCAAAGTTTTCCGAAGCATGTCATCGATGACAGCATGATTTCTTTCATGGACACCATTACTAAATGGGCTTTCTGCAGCCGTATTCATAACTCTGATATTAATGTTTTCACACATATCCCTAAACTCATCATGAGCAAATTCTCCCCCATTGTCCGTGAGGAATTTTGCCGGTGGACCCATTCCTGTCCCTATCCATTTTTCCACAATTTGATCCAGAATTACTCTCTTTTCTTTACTTCATACAATCGTTGATTGACTAAATCTGGTTGCTAAATCTACAAAATAAATATATTATTTGCTTTATCCCAGATCTTAAGGTCCATGGCCACAATGTTGTTAAAATCCCTGGCCAAGTACGCAGACCTGTTGGCCCCGCTACTGGTGAGGACCTTTAATGAGGCAAGAGAGGAGGGGACCCTGCCCCCGACAATGTCGGAAGTGACAATTTCTTTGATCCTAAAGCAGGACAAGGACCCACTGCAATGTGGATCGTACAGGCCGATCTCGCTCCTCAATGTGGATGCAAAGTTGCTGGCAAAAGTGCTGGCCACGAGGATCGAGGACTGTGTCCCGGGGGTAATCCACGAGGACCAGACGGGATTTGTAAAGGGCAGGCAACTAAACACCAATGTGCAGCGGCTCTTAAACGTGATAATGATGCCATCGGAAGAGGGAGAGGCGGAGATAGTGGCAGCTATGGACGCGGAGAAGGCCTTTGACCGAGTAGAGTTGGAATATCTCTGGGAGGTGCTGCCTAGGTTTAGGTTCGGGGTAGGGTTTATCAATTGCGTTAAGCTCCTTTACAGAGCCCCGATGGCGAGTGTAGTGACGAACCGGCGGAGGTCGGAGTACTTTCGACTGTACCGAGGGACGAGGCAGGGTGCCCCCTGTCCCCCCTGTTGTTCGCATTGGCGATCAAACCATTGGCCATGTCATTGAGGGAGTCTAATAAATGGAGGGGGGGTGGTCCGAGGGGAAGAAGAGCATTGGGTGTCGCTATATGCGGATGACCTGTTGCTGTACGTGGCGGATCCAATGGAGGGGATGGTGGAGGTCATGCAGACTCTAAGGGAGTTTGGGGAGTTTTCGGGCTATAAGCTCAATGTAGGGAAGAGTGAGCTCTTTGTATTACAGGCGGGGGACCAAGAAAGAGGGATAGGGGACCTACCACTGAGGAGGGCGGAGGGGAGCTTTCGGTATCTGGGGATCCAGATAGCCAGGAGTTGGGGGACCCTACATAAACTGAATCTGACGAGGTTGGTGGAGCAAATGGAGGAGGATTTCAAAAGATGGGACATGTTACCGCT
Source organism: Scyliorhinus torazame (assembly GCF_047496885.1). Lineage (NCBI taxonomy): Eukaryota > Metazoa > Chordata > Chondrichthyes > Carcharhiniformes > Scyliorhinidae > Scyliorhinus > Scyliorhinus torazame. The sequence continues at coordinate 92,936,791 of NC_092713.1, forward strand.
CTCGCTGGCGGGTAGAGTGCAGTTGGTCAAAATGGTGGTCCTTCCGAGGTTTCTGTTTGTGTTTCAGTGCCTTCCCATCGTGATCACTAAGGCCTTTTTTAAGAGAGTGGGCAGGAGTATTATGGAGTTTGTGTGGGCGAATAAGACCCCGAGAGTAAGGAGAGGGTTCCTGGAACGCAGTAGGGACCGAGGAGGGTTGGCGCTGCCAAACCTGGGGAGCTACTACTGGGCAGCAAATATGGCGATGATCCGCAAGTGGGTTATGGAGGGAGAGGGGGTGGCATGGAAGAGGATGGAGATGGCGTCCTGTGAAGGAACGAGCCTGGGGGCGTTGGTGACGGCACCGCTGTCGCTCTCGCCGACAAAGTATACCACGAGCCCGGTGGTGGCGGCAACGCTAAGGATCTGGGGCCAGTAGAGACGGCACCAGGGTGCAATGGGAGCATCGCTGTGGTCCCCGATCAGGGGTAACCACCGGTTTGTCCCGGGGAAGGTGGACGGGGGGTTCCAGAGCAGGCATCGGGCAGGGATTGGAAGAATGGGGGACCTGTTCATCGACGGGACGTTTGCGAGCCTAGGGGCACTGGAGGAGAAGTTCGAGTTACCCCCGGGAAAAGCCTTCAGATGTATGCAGGTGAGGGCTTTTGTGAGGCGACAGGTGAGGGAATTCCCGTTGCTCCCGGCACAAGAAGTTCAAGATAGGGTGATCTCGGGTGTATGGGTCGGGGAGGGCAAGGTGTCGGAAATATACCAGGAGTTGAAAGAAGAGGGGGAAGCGCTGGTAGAAGAGTTGAAGGGTAAATGGGAGGAGGAGCTGGGGGAGGAGATCGAGGAAGGTCTGTGGGCTGATGCTCTAGGTAGGGTTAATTCCTCCTCCTCGTGTGCCAGGCTTAGCCTGATACAATTTAAGGTGGTCCACAGAGCGCACTTGACGGGGGCGAGGTTGAGTAGGTTCTTTGGGGTAGAGGACAGATGTGGAAGGTGCTCAGGGAGCCCGGCGAACCATGTCCATATGTTTTGGTCATGCCCGGCACTGGAGGGGTTCTGGAGAGGAGTGGCGGGAGCAATATCTCAGGTGGTGAAAGTCCGGGTCAAGCCAAGCTGGGGGCTAGCAATATTTGGAGTAGTGGACAAACCGGGAGTGCAGGAGGCGAAAGAGGCCGGCATTCTGGCCTTTGCGTCCCTAGTAGCCCGGCGAAGGATCTTGCTAATGTGGAAGAAGGCGAAGCCCCCCAGCCTGGAGGCCTGGATAAATGATATGGCTGGGTTCATAAAGTTGGAGAAGATTAAGTTCGCCTTGAGAGGGTCTGCGCTGGGGTTCTAAAGGCGGTGGCAACCGTTCCTAGACTATCTCGCGGAGCGTTAGAGGAAGGTCGGTCAGCAGCAGCAGCAACCTTGTGGTGGGGGGGTGGAGGGGATGTTCTGGGAGGGGGGGGAGGGGGGGGAAAGGGGGGACTGCCTGGGAGGGTGGATGAGCAAGAGGTAACATGAAGGGTTGGGAAAACTGGCACGTACGGGTGAGGGCCAGTGTACAAAGCTGTGTAAATATATCATTTTGCCATGTATATATCTTGCTATGCGCGATTTCTCGGTTTTTTTTTACGGGGGGGGGGGGGGGGGGGGTTATTGTTTGTAGGGGAGAAAAATTGTGTTAAAAAACTTTAATAAATATATATATATTTTTTTAAATCCCTGGCCAAAGGTAGGGTTACTATCGGTCGTGCTGGTGTCCTTCTGTGCTTCCTACAAACTTCACAGCGGTCACTAACCTGTTCTATCAGTTTAGTATAGTCGTCATCCCTTACCCCTGTATCCTTTAATAATGTTTTCATCCTCCGAGGAGACGGATGTGCAAATTGCCTATGCAGTTTTAATGCCACAAGCTTTTTATCAGCTAAAGTCCCATTTTCAACTGTCATTAACACATCCTTAACCACTCTACTTGAAATATTATTTGTCAGTAATGGAATACAATAGTGTCCCGACTGTGTAAATTGTAAGTCCACCGTCTTTCCAAAAACTGTTGCCTTATCCTGTTCCATATCCAGTTTCATGTGTGCTTTCTTCATCGATGGTCTGCTCAGAAGCAAAGGTATCTCACTTGATACAACATCCGTGCTAATGAAATGATTCACTCCGGCAATATTGCAAGGGATCACCACTCTTTTCAGCGACTTCAGAGTATTATCATCCCCAAACCTGAAACTTGTGGAACTTTCAAATTCTTTAACCTTGTTACGATTTTCAGCATTCAAAGAGTCCAGGTAGCATTTTAACCAGTCAATTCCACACACAGTAGATGTGCAGCCACTGTCCAATACAGCACAGTTGAAGGATTCTGCAACCAACACCCTCATTACCGGCATAAAACTGCTTGTCAATAGGACAATGCCTTCTTTCTGGTCACTATCTTTTTCCTCTTCTGACTCTTCCGTGTCATGTGTCGCTTCAAACACTCTATCATAACGAGTTGGACAGTTGAACGCATAATGGTATTGAGAGTCACATTGAAAACATCGATTTATCATGCCCCGTGCATTTCCGTGGTTTATCTTCCTATTGTAGGTTCTAACTGGGTTTCTGCTTCATAATTTCTTTGTCTCGATCTCCTTCTATAGTCTTGAGTCCTGTTCATAGCCATACGATTTCGCCACCCTGTTCGTCGTGTATCTTCCATATTCTGCCTTATTGCAGGCTGACCTCTTTGGGTCATTAGAGCCATCGGAATTGAATGTTTCCCCAAAAACCTTTGCAAAGCTTTTGTAATCTGTTCGAATAAGGTATCTTTATCAGTAAACTGAACTCCTGTTAAAACCAGGAGCCTATCCATGTTGCTCACTCTAGCACAGTCAAGTAATTTAAAGGCCAACACAGACTGTAGAAATTCCAGGTTGTGTTTCTGCAGTCTTTTATATAGTCTGCCAAATTCCATTATATAGTCTTCCATGGAGATATCCTCCATTTTCCGGAACTTATCAAAATCCGACCATGCTTCATACGCACTTAACAAGTCAACATTCTTATAAATCTTATCCATACAATGTAATAAAGTCTCCAGACCTTCTTCTGAGTCTAACTCTTCCAATTCCAGCTCAGAAAGCACTTTGTTTTGGATTTTACTGCCATATGGTAGAGAAAGAGCCAATGCCATACCTTGTTTTCTCTTTCCCAAAGCAGTTACCTTAGTCCACATAACTACTGCACTTCTCCATTGGTCGTATGATTCCCTTTCAGAAAATAAGGGAGGATAGTCATATCCAGCCATCTTTATCCTCGGTTCAGCCATATATCCCTTTTTTTTCTCACTCATTCCTTGGTTTGATCTGGAAAGTTGTATCTTTCAACCCTTCACATTTACACAGCAACCATCCTCTGCTACCAATTGTTAGACATTTTAGTTGCTGTGATATGAAGAGTCTAAAGTTCTGTTCCTTTTTCACAAACACACATTTATTTATTTCCAACAGCCTTTGCACAAAACTCGCACTATACATCACCTGACAGAGGCCACCTGAAGCCCCTTTACATATCAGCGTCAATTAATGGATATTTAACATAAATGAGACAACTAATTACAATGTCTCTTAACCCATTACTTAACAACTCTGACATCACTGCAGTAACATGAGCAGCCAAACATTTCTTAAAGCGACATTCTCATGACACCACAATGTTCAGGCACAGTGTCCAGGCATCAAGATCTGATTGGGATGCTAGGCAACAACTCCCACATGCTACATGGCCCGCCCACCCACGGGAATCCACTTGAATTGTGTGAAGTACTTACTTAACCATGATTACCAATTCCCTATTAGCAATAGCTTTCAGGCCTCAGCAGTCAGTGGGGCATTTGAGTGGTCAGTGGGGCAGAAGAGCAGGCTCAAGGGTTGTCCCCAGAATCGATACACGATCCCGAGGTTGGCATAGTGGTGCCGCGTGCATGTGCACCCCCGGTCCGGCCCCCTCCACTGTCTCCCCCACACCCTTCCATGACAGCCAACCCCTACGGAGGGTCTCCCACCCCCAGCCGAGGGTTCCCCACCCCCCTGCCGAGCACTGGGGTGGAAAGCCCAGCACACCCGGACTCTTTGACTGTGAGCAAAGATGGCTACTCACCTCCTCAGCTCCTCACAGAAACCCTTCTGCCAGATTTGCGTTTTTCAAAAGGAATTCTAATCGGTGCCAGCGTGACCACTTGCTTGGGAGGCCGATGAATGACAGGAGGCTGTTGAATATGGGGTGGCTCCTGTTAATTGTATGGAAATCGGGCTTAAGAGATCCTGATTTCACCTTTGGGAGCGGGCCGGTTGCACGCAAACTGTTTGGCTCTTAGCGCGGTTCATTTTTGGCCTCTCCTGTTATTCACTGGCCTTGTTTCAATCTAGCGAGAGCGCAACAAGGTGGAGGTTCGCGTCCTAACTCACCAGGTTTGTAAATTTAAACCAAATTAATTTTAGAGAGGAGCTTCTTTCCTCCGCACATCCAGGACTCCTGTTTCCCCTCTCTCCCTGAAAATCATCTCACTCAGGCAGGAACCAATCACTGCCTGTTACCGGCAGATTATGGCCTTTTGGCCAATTCAATGGCCACCAGCCAACAAATCGAACCAAGTCCCACCAATCTCTTGGCTGCCGAAAAGTCTGAGTTCTGCTGTTCAAAAGTTAGCATAGTGTTCACTTCTGTAACTATTGAGTTCACTGCCTTCCTGTCACAGCTGTCTCCAACACCCTTAACTATCCCAGAGACACTCACCTCAGTTGGGCACTTTAGTGAAGAGGCTCCAATACACACATGTGCTTCGGTACAGCAGGTGGAGGTAGGAACTCCAAAGGGGATGGGCAGTAGGAGGGCAGGCCGACCCCAAGGACTAGCTGCCGTCCAGATTGATTTTGGCCTTCTGGATGGAGAGTTTCATCAGTCATGGGGATAAATAAATAATCTTTATTGTCACAAGTAGGCTTATATTAACACTGCAAAGAAGTTACTGTGAAAAGCCCCTAGTCGCCTTATTCCTGTTCGGTTACACGGAGTGAGAAATCAGAATTCTCAGCTGCTACGGGAATTGAACCCGCGCTGCTGGCCTTATTCTGCATCACAAACCAGTTGACTAGCCTAAAGAGCTAAACCAGCCCCTGCAGTCACCGAGCCGGGGCTACATGAGGGGTTGTCGGTACGTGCAGCTGGAAAAGTCCAACCGCATGCAGGAGCAGGAGGTGGTGCCGGCAATGTGTGCTACCCAGTCCCAACACCGCACGGGTCGCATCCTCAGTGAAGGCCTTGGGGTCGAAGGTTTTGGCTCTGGATCAGCATGTCCAAGGCCTGGGACAATCTGTGCAGGTGGTGGCCAAGCCCCAGGACAGGGCTGCCTTCTCACAGTCAGCCATGTGCCAGAGCCACCTGGACATTGCAGTGGCGCTCCTGAGCATGGCACAGTCACAGTGGGCCATGGCTGAGAGCATCGGCGGCATTACCCAGGTGCTTGTCGATGTGGCATAAACACAGAGGTAGGTGGCCCACTCCCAGAGGGAGATGTCGCAGTCACTGGCTGATGTGGCAAAGACCCAGAAGGTGGTGGCACTCTCGCAGTGATGTGGCGCAGTCCCAGGCAGAGGTGGTTCACTCCCTGTGCTCCATGGTCACGAACATGCAGACACTGGTTGAGACGGCAGTGGGCTCCAGGACTGGTTGCGCCAGGTGATGGGGAGCCTCAGGTGTTAGCTCCGCTCACACCCCCATCCCATGGAGTAGCCCGGGAGTCATCGGGCACCCCGAGGGAGGAGGAGGTGATGGGGAACGTGCCGATGACTCCCGCGTGGCAGGTGCCGGAACAACGCAGCACCTCTTACTCCCCCCTCCCCCCCCCCCACTTCCGTGTTCCAAGTGAATCTGGTGGCCAACGGGCAAAACACGGCGGCATGACACCACCTGGGACACCTGGTCGCTGCATGGGCATTGTTGTAGTGTGCCTCCGTGTTGGTCTGTGGCCTCCGGATAGGCCAAGACCACAGCGGACAGCCCCTGTCGCCCAGGAGCCAACCCCCCAGCCGGGGTGTGCCTCGAAGAGGCCGGGAATCATCGGGTGTGTGATGCACTATCAATTACGACGAGACGAGAGTAGAATGTAATCGAGGCTTTATTACACAGAGATGTGTGGCCTCCTACAGCAGCTTACGAAATGGCTGCTGTTCGGAAAGCACACACATTTATTCTCCGCCACCTGGGCAGAGGCAGCAGGCAGAGATCTACCCCCGTACCTGTAGTACAGGGGCCTTACCGTAATACCCATATGTACAATATAATGCAACAGTGGTGACTACCACATTCACCCCCTGTTAAAAATGAGTCCAGCGGGGGGTTGGAAAACTATATACATACAGATTGGTTTTAAAATTACAGAGAAGGTTACAAATTTAGACGATCGGGCCCCATGAACTGTTGTTGAGAGCGCAACAGTGTTGGTGGCGACTCAGGCGTCGGCTTGGTCTTCGGTGACTCCGGGAGCGTGTCGAAATCCTCTTCATCCCCGGGTGGGAGCAAGGGGAGGACGGATTGTCCTGGAGCGGGGGCTGCGCCAGGGGAGGGGAGGGTAGTGCCGGGGCGGGGGCGGGGGGGGGACCCAGCTGGTGCCAGATCCCTGAGGCGGACTGTCTTGGCAGCCGTCAGGGTACGCTACGTAGGCGTACTGCGGGTTTGCATTGAGTAGCTGTACTCTCTCAACCAACGGGTCCGCCTTGTGGAGCCGCACGTGCTTGCGGAGGAGAACGGGTCCTGGACCTGTCAGCCATGTTGGGAGTGAAACCCCGGAGGTGGACTTCCTGGGGAAGGCAAAGAGATGTTCATGGGGGGTTTCATTGGTTGCGGTGCACAGGAGCGACCGAATGGAGTGAACTGCGTCGGGGAGGACCTCCTGCCAGCGGGAGGCCGGGAGAATTCTGGACCGTAGGGTCAGCTGGACGGCCGTCCAGACCGTCCCATTCTCCCGCTCCACCAGCCCATTTCACCTGGTGTTGTAGCTGGTCATCCTGCTCGAGGCAATGCCCCTGTTGAGCAGGTACTGGTGCAGCACCTCGCTCATAAATGAGGATCCCCGGTCGCTGTGGACGTAGGCGGGGAAACCGAACAGAGCGAAGATGGTGTTGAGGGCTTTGATGACGGTGGCAGACGTCATATAGGAACATGGGACAGCGAAGGGGAATCGGGAATACTCGTCGATCACATTAAGAAAGTACGTGTTGCGGTCGGTGGAGGGGAGGGGCCCTTTGAAGTCCACGCTGAGGAGTTCAAAGGGGTGGGAGGCCTTCACCAGGCGCGCACGGTCTGGCCGGTAGAAGTGCGGTTTACACTCCGCGCAGACGTGGCAGTCTCTGGTGATAGCCCTGACTTCCTCGATGGAGTAGGGCAGATTGCGGGCCTTAATGAAGTGGTAAAAGCGGGTGACTCCCAGGTGATAGAGATCGTCGTGCAGGGTCCGGAGTCGGTCCACTTGTGCGCTGGCACATGTACCTCGGGACAGGGCATCGGGGGGCTCGTTGAGCTTACTAGGGCAATACAAAATCTCGTAATTGTAGGTGGAGAGCTCGATCCTCCACCTCAAAATTTTATCATTTTTGATCTTACCCCGCTGTGTGTTGTTAAACATGAAGGCAGAGTGAGGAGAGTGAATCTCCTGCCGGCCAGGTAATGCCTCCAATGTTGCACAGCTTCAATGATCGCTTGGGCCTCCTTTTTGACGGAGGAGTGCCGAATTACGGAGACATTGAGGGTGCGGGAAAAGAATGCCACGGGCCTGCCTGCCTGGTTGAGGGTGGCGGCCAGAGCGAAGTCTGATGCATCGCTCTCGATTTGGAAGGAGAGCGTCTTGTCGACCGCGTGCATCGCGGCCTTGGCAATGTCGGCCTTGATACGGTTGAAGGCCTGGTGAGCCTCGGCCGTCAGTGGGACAGTGGTGGATTGAATGGGCCTCGCCCGCATAGTTTGGGACCTGTAGCGCACAATGACTTACGAGAGACGAGAAGTGATGAAGTCGATCCAGGCTTTATTAAGCGATGCTTGTCCCCAGCAGCTCAGCAACAGAATGAAGCTGCGGGGAGAAGCTCGGGTTCTTATACTCCGCCTTCAGGGCGGAGCCAGGAGTCGGCAGCCAACCAGGACCCGGGATCTGTCAGCCAATAGCATCTCGGCTTCACAGTCCCACATGACCCCTAATATATACCACCACATTCACCCCTTGTTAAAAAGGAACCCGGCGGGGTGGTGGTTCGCATGGTGGTAGGGGTTTACAAGGCTGGCCCTGGAAGGAAAATTTCGGACAGTGTTGCTACAGTTTTAGCCCTACACTGGGCCATGTACAAGTTTGTGAGAACTATTTACAATATTAGCAAAAAAAAAATTTCTTTGTTACAACAACATTCTTGGTGTCACGCGGATTCCACGAGTCGAGCGGGCGGTCTGGTCTTCCTCGTCGATCGCCTCAGCCCCGGTGGTGGTGCAGGTGCTTGCTCAGGCGTTGTCGTCTCCGGGAGCGTTTCGGTGTTTGTTCCTGTTTTACTCCTGGGCGGGCACGGGAGGACGACCGATCCCCCCGGGAAGGGGCCGGTCGTGGGGTGCGCCGGTGGCAGGGAGGGGATGATCGGTGTCGGGGGTGTGTGTGTGTTGCCGGCGGGCGCCAGGTCCCACAGGGAGACCGTGTCCTGTCGGCCGTCGGGGTACGCCACGTAGGCGTACTGCGGGTTCGCGTGGAGAAGGTGAACCCTCTCGACCAACGGGTCCGATTTGTGCCCCCGCACATGTTTCCGGAGCAAGATGGGTCCTGGGGCCGCCAGCCAGGTCGGCAGCGACGTTCCGGAAGACGACTTCCTGGGGAAGACAAGGAGGCGCTCATGCGGCGTTTGGTTAGTGGTGGTACACAGCAGCGACCGGATGGAGTGGAGAGCGTCCGGGAGGACCTCCTGCCACCGGGAAACTGGGAGATCCCTGGACCGTAGGGCCAGTAGGACGGTTTTTCAGACCGTGCCGTTCTCCCTCTCTACTTGCCCGTTCCCCCGGGGGTTGTAGCTGGTCGTCCTGCTCGAGGCTATGCCCTTGCTGAGCAGGAACTGGCGCAGCTCGTCACTCATGAAGGAGGACCCCCTGTCGCTATGGATATACGCGGGGCAACCGAACAGTGTGAATATGGTGCCAAGGGCTTTAATGACTGTGGCCGCTGTCATGTCGGGGCAGGGGATGGCGAAGGGGAAACGAGAGTACTTGTCCACCACGTTCAGGAAGTATGCATTGCGGTCGGTGGAGGGGAGGGGCCCTTTGAAATCCAAACTGAGGCGTTCAAAGGGGCGGGAAGCCTTGAACAGGTGCGCTCTATCCGGCCTGAAAAAGTGCAGTTTGCACTCTGCGCAGATGTGGCAGTTCCTGGTGACTGTACGGACCTCCTCCAGGGGAGGTTGCGGGACATTACGAAATGGTAGAATCGAGTGACCCCCGGGTGGCAGAGGTCCTCGTGGAGGGCTTGGAGGTGGTCTATTTGTGCGTTGGCACATGTGCCGCGGGATAGGGCATCGGACGGCTCGTTCAACTTTCCGGGACGATACAAGATCTCATAGTTGAGGGTGGAGAGCTCGATCCTCCACCTTAAGATCTTGTCATTTTTAATTTTGCCCCGCTGTGCATTATCGAACATGAAGGCTACCGACCGTTGGTCGGTGAGGAGAGTGAATCTCCTGCCGGCCAGGTAATGCCTCCAATGTTGCACAGCTTCCACTATGGCTTGGGCTTCCTTTTCCACTGAGGAGTGGCGGATTTATGAGGCGTGGAGGGTCCGGGAGAAAAAGGCCACGGGTCTGCCCGCTTGGTTAAGGGTGGCCGCCAGAGCTACGTCGGATGCGTCGCTCTTGACCTGGAAGGGGAGGGACTCGTCGATGGCACGCATCGTGGCCTTTGCGATATTCGCTTTGATGCGGCTGAAGGCCTGGCGAGCCTCTGTCAACAGGGGGAAGGTAGTGGACTGTATTAGCGGGCGGGCCTTGTCTGCATACTGGGGGACCCACTGGGCGTAATATGAAAAGAAACCCAGGCAACGTTTCAGGGCTTTGGAGCAGTGGGGGAGGGGGAATTCCATAAGGGGGCGCATGCGTTCGGGGTCGGGGCCTATTATCCCATTGCGCACTACGTATCCCAGGATGGCCAACCGGTTTGTGCTAAAAACGCACTTTTCCTCGTTATATGTGAGGTTCAGGGCGTTAGCGGTCTGGACGAACTTTTGGAGGTTGGCGTCGTGGTCCTGCTGATCGTGGCCGCAGATGGTTACGTTGTCGAGATACGGGAACGTGGCCTGCAACCCGTGCTGGTCAACTATTCGGTCCATCTCCCGTTGGAAGACCGAGACCCCGTTTGTGACACCAAATGGGACCCTTAGGAAGTGGTATAGACGCCCGTCTGCCTCGAAGGCGGTGTACTTGCGGTCACCTGGGCGGATGGGGAGCTGGTGGTAGGCGGACTTGAGGTCCACGGTGGAGAAGAGCTTATACTGGGCAATCCGATTGACCATATCGGATATGCGGGGGAGAGGGTACGCATCTAGCTGCGTGTACCTGTTGATGGTCTGACTATAGTCTACGACCATCCTTTGCTTCTCCCCGGTCTTTACTACTACCACCTGGGCTCTCCAGGGACTATTGCTGGCCTGGCCTGTTGCTGTCCAGCAACCGCTGGACTTCAGACCGAATAAATATCCGGTCCTGGGCGCTGTACCGTCTGCTCCTAGTGGCGACGGGTTTGTAATCCGGGGTGAGGTTTGCAAACAAGGACGGCGGTTCAACCTTGAGAGTTGCGAGGCCGCAGATAGTGAGTGGGGGTATTGGGCCGCCGAATTGGAATGTTAGGCTCTGCAGGTTACACTGGAAATCTAATCCCAGTAATGTGGGTGCGCAGAGTTGGGGAAGGACGTAGAGCCTGTAGTTCTTAAACTCCCTCCCTTGCACCGTTAGGTTCGCGATGCAGAACCCTTTGATCTCTACGGAGTGGGATCCTGCAGCTAGGGAAATCTTTTGCGTGCTTGGATGGATGGTCAGAAAACAGCGTCTTACCGTGTCTGGGTGAATAAAACTTTCAGTGCTCCCGGAGTCGATCAGGCATGGCGTCTCGTATCCATTGACCAGCACCGTTGTTGTCGTCGTCTGGAGCGTCCGGGGCCGCGATTGATCCAGTGTCACCGAAGCCAGTCGTGGTAGTAGTGTTGCGGCGTCTTCTTCGGACCCCGTGGAGCCGTCGATGCTGGGGTCCTTTGTTGTCAACCAAGATGGTGGCGTGCATGAATCGCACACGGCTGGGGTGGACAAAATGGCCGCCCCCATGGATCGCACGTGGTCGGGGGTGGACAAAATGGCCGCCCCCATGAATTGCACGTGGCTGGGGGTCAGAATATGGCGGCGCCCATCCTCCCCTCGTGGTGCCCGGGACCCAAAATGGCGGCGCCCGCGGGTCGCACATGGGGCGCTGGGGGGGTTGGGGAGCGTTTGGGATGTGCTGGGCTCGTTCTTCTCCGGGGATTGCGGCGACCCCCCGGGACCGGCACACTGCCGCGTAATGGCCCTTCTTGCCGCAGCTTTTACAAATAACTGCGCGGGCCGGGCAGCGCTGCCGGGGGTGTTTCGCTTGTCCGCAGAAATAGCAGCGGGCCCCCCCCCGGGATGGTCTGGCGCTTTAACCGCGCAAGCTTGTGAGGGGGGGGGAGGAGTTTGTCGCGACGGGGGTCCACGGAGCCCAAGGGGCTGCCGCGCGGTCAGGGCCGTAGGTGCGGGCGTTTTGCGAGGCCACATCGAGGGAAGCTGCAAGGGCCCGTGCCTCTGAGAGTCCTAGCGACTCTCTTTCTAAAAGTCTTTGGCGGATTTGGGGAGAGTTCATACCTGCCACAAATTCATCGCGAATTAGCAGGTCCGTGTGTTCGATCGCGTTCACCGGCGGGCAGCTGCAGCCCCGTCCCAAAATTAGCAGCGCGGCGTAGAATTCCTCTAGCGATTCTCCGGGACTTTGCCGTCTCGTCGCGAGTTGGTGGCGCGCGTAGACCTGGTTAACGGGCCAAACGTAGATGCTCTTCAGCAATGCGAGCGCCGTTGGGAAATCCTCTGCGTCTTCTATGAGAGGATAAATTTCCAGGCTTACCCTCGAATGCAGGACCTGCATTTTCTGGTCTTCTGTGATCCGGCCGGGGGCCGTTCGGAGGTAGCCTTCAAAGCATGCTTGCCAGTGTTTGAATACTGCTGCCGAGTTCGCTGCGTGGGGGCTGATCCGCAGGCATTCCGGGGAGATCCGGATCTCCATAGTCTTTTAAGCTCGCTTAATAAATTGTAGCGCACAATGACTTACGCGAGACGAGAAGTGATGAAGTCGATCCAGGCTTTATTAAGCGATGCTTGTCCCCAGCAGCTCAGCAACAGAATGAAGCTGCGGGGAGAAGCTCGGGTTCTTATACTCCGCCTTCAGGGTGGAGCCAGGAGTCGGCAGCCAACCAGGACCCGGGATCTGTCAGCCAATAGCATCTCGGCTTCACAGTCCCACATGACCCCTAATACATGCCACCACAGGACCTACTGGGCGTAATACGAAAAGAACCCCAGGCATCGTTTGAGGGCCTTGGGGCAGTGGGGGAGGGGGAGTTCCATGAGGGGGCGCATGCGATCGGGGTCGGGCCCTAGAACTCCATTCTGAACCACATAGCCGAGGATGGCTAATCGGTTTGTGCTGAACACGCACTTCTCCTTGTTGTAAGTTAGGTTGAGGAGTGTGGAGAAATTTGGAAAGGTTAGCGTCGTGGTCCTGCTGGTCGTGGCCGCAGATGGTGACGTTGTCCAGGTACAGGAAAGTGGCCCGCAGCCCGTACCAGTCAACCATTCGGTCCATCTCCCATTGGAAGACCGAGACCCCGTTGGTGACGCTGAACGCAACCCTAAGGAAATGGTAAAGGCGGCCGTCTGCTTCAAACACAGTGTATGGGTGGTCCGCCTTACGGATGGGGAGCTGGTGGTAGGCAGATTTCAGGTCCACTGTCGAGAAGACCCGGTACTGTGCAATCTGATTGACCATATCAGATATGCGTGGGAGGGGGTACGCGTCGAGCTGCGTGTACCAATTGATGGTCTGACTGTAGTCAACGACCATTGTGTTTTTCTCCCCAGTTTTGACCACTATCACTTGGGCTCTCCAGAGGCTGTTGCTGGCCTCGATGATACCTTCACGCAGCAGCCGCTGGACCTCAGACCGGATGAAGGTCCTGTCCTGGGCGCTGTACCGTCTGCTCCTGGTGGGGACGGGTTTGCAATCCGGGGTGTGGTTTGCAAACAGGGAAGGTGGGTCGACCTTAAGGATTGCGAGGCCACAAACAGTAAGGGGTGATAGGGGTCCGCCAAATTTCAGGGTTAGGATCTGGAGGTTGCACTGGAAGTCCAGGCCGAGTAGCAAGGCAGCGTAGAGGTTGGGGAGGACGTAGAGCCGGAAGCCGCTGAACTCTACACCCTGGACGGTGAGGGTGGCGATGTATGTAGGCCCATGGAGTGGGATCCGGAGGCCAGGGAGATTCTTTGGTGAGCGGGGTTTCCCACGAGGGAGCAGCGCCTTACCATATCGGGGTGGATGAAGCTCTCAGTGCTCCCGGAGTCCAGAAGGCAGGATATCTCGTGCCCGTCGACCTTCACCTTTGTCGAAGTGGTCGCGAGGTTGTGCGGTCGAGACTGGTCGATCGTGCCCGAGGTGAGACGCGGCTGGTCGTCGACGGTTGCAGGCGATGAGCGGTCCGATGAGGTGCCCGCCGGGCAGAGGTCCTGAGGCGGGTAAGACGGCGGCACCCACGGGCCGTATGTGTCCTGGGGCAGGCAAGATGGCGGTGCCCATTGTTTCTGAGGGAAGCAAGATGGCAGCGCCCACGGACCGCACGTGGTCTGAGGAGAGGAAGATGGCGGCCCCCACTGGCCGCACGTGGGGGGTGCCGGGACAATAGCGCCGATTGAGCGGGCCTGGCACATGCAGCGAAATGTCCCTTTTTGCCACAAGCCTTGCAGAGTGCACTCCGCGCCAGGCAGCGCTGCTGGGGGTGTTTTGTCTGACGGCAGAAGTAGCACTTGGGTCCCCTGGGGTTGGTTGGCTGCCACGCGCCGCAGGTGTGGGGTTGGCTGAGGGCGGTCGCTGATGTGGTCCACGATGGGGTGGAGGCTGGCGGGGTTCATGATGCACCGGGGGGGTAGGCCGTGCGGTCGGGGGCATAAGCCTGTACGTTGCGTGAGGCGGCCGTGAGCGCTAGTTTCTTGGTTGCCGCGAGGTCAAGCGTCGCCCCTTCTAAGAGGCGCTGGCGGATGTAGTCAGACCCTATGCCCATAACGTACGCGTCTCTCATTAACAGGTTTGAATGTTCAGTGGCTGAAATGGCCTGGCAGTCACAGTCTCTCACCAGTGCGAGCAGGGCACACCAGAAATCTTCCACAGACTCACCGGGAAGTTGGTGCCGCTTGGATAGGAGGTGCCTGGCGTAGATCTTGTTGGTCTGCTGAGCGTAATTCTCCTTCAGTAGCGCCATGGCCTCTGCGTAGGTAGGCGCATCCTGGATGAGGGGAAAAACGTTGGAGCTCAACCGCGTGAACAGAATCTGGAGCTTCTGTGCTTCTGAGATTGGGTCTGGCGCAGACCCGATGTATGCTTCAAAGCAAGCTAGCCAATGTTGGAAGTCCTTTTTGGCGTTGTCTGCTTGAGGATGCAGCTGCAGGCGATCCGGCTTGATGCGGTGGTCCATCTCTGAAAAATCTCTGTGTAATAAATTGTTGCACTATCAATTACGACGAGATGAGAGTAGAATGTAATCGAGGCTTTATTACACAGAGATGTCTGGCCTCCTACAGCAGCTTACAAAATGGCTGCTGTTCGGAGAGTACACACATTTATACTCCGCCTCCTGGGCGGAGCCAGCAGGCAGGGATCTACCCCCGTACAGGCGCCTTACCGTAATACCCATAGAAACAATATAATACAACAGTGGTGACTACCACAGTGTGCCAGAATGAAGATGACGTGCACACTGCCCAGGTATTGTTGCAAACGTGCATCTTATGGTCACACACCAGCAGCACGTTCATCGAGTGGAACCCCTTTTGGTTTGTGAACATTGGTTTGTTATGAGCCGGTGCTCATAGGCCAACATGCATCCGGTTGATCATCCCCTGGACTCAGGCATCCTGGTGGGCTAGGTCCACATCGAAATGGATATGTTGTGCTGACTGGGAATATATATAGGACCTCTGTGCCGATGAAGACCCGTGGTGTAAAAGGTCAAGGCGACCATCACCTTGACGGCCACCGGGAGAGGCTGTACTCCCCCATTCTCCCAGGTGTGCCATGATCTGGCAGATATGTCGCATTGTCCCCCTGCTCAGCCAGAGTCTTCGACGGCATGCCCGTTCCGACAGGTCCTTGAATGACAGGTGCTGCCGGTACACACACAGCCTCATGCGGCACCTCCTTTGTATCTCCTCCTCAGCCTGTTGGGCGGATGGCTCGCTACCCTCAGCAGCTGCCTCCTGTTCCTCTGGTGCACGCTCCGCTGCTGCAACTTCCTCCTCGAGCAGCTCCAGCTCGTACAGCCTCAGTGCATCTCCAGGGCTGTGGCGACTAGGAGGATGGCCACCATTGCTGGTTGTATTCCAATATCCATTGTCTGCAGTGAACGAAAGGCTGACACGTTAGCATGATGCATACCCCTCTGCCCAACCAGGCTACACAGTGGCCCCTGTTGACACTGCGGATTCTGCCCCTGCATGTCCCCCCCTCCCCCATCCCTGCACCCCTGGTCCCGTCGATGCCCAGTACGTGGGGGCCTCTGGCCCTAGCACCCAGCCCTGCTGCCAAGGGTCCTGTCGGCTGGCACTGCCCTTGCCAGCAGTATGTTCCACGGCCCCCATCATGGGCCTCCCTGTGTGAGTCATCTGAGACCAACTCAGCCCTATTTAAGAAAGGGTTTCAAAGCAGACTCATAGTGAGCTTTGCACACGAGCAGTGGGAGAGTCCACATCCGCACAGACAGAGAAACTTGAGAATTTCAAGCAGAGCGGGAAGAGGTGCAGAGCGGGAAAAGGTACTGTTCACTTTTTCTCCTTGCTTTGCAACTTTCAAATCTTCAGAGAGGGCTCTTACCTGCTGCAGCTGAGGCTACAAGGGAGAGAGCCGATTGGTAAGTGGTGGGTAAGGTTGGTAGTTCGTCACAATTTTTATCACATATAGTTTGAAAATATGTTTTGTGGTTTATAATCTGTAAGGGCTAAAATTGGTGGTAACGAGAGAGCAGAACGGGAGAAATACGAATCGCAGCCCGGGAAGGTCGGTGCTTTCACTGATTCACTCACTTGAATGTTCCGACTGGGGGAGAAAAAGCTGGAATTACATCACAGGAAGGCTGTGATTTGGTTGGCTAATAGGGAAGTTGTGCGAGATTTGAATTACTGGTTATAAACTACTTTCAGACTGAGGTAATAAGGAGAGGTATTTTTTAAAAGATTATTAAAAATTAACAACTTTAAAAACCAAATTAAAAATGAATTAAATAAAATAGAGATGGAGGATCAAGTGATCTGTTGTTCCTGCATTGATGTGGGGGTGCTGGTGGGTCCATCGTAGTTCCTTGTGACCACATCTGTGGTAAATGTTGGTTGTGTGAAATGACCATAGTATGGTAGAATTCAAAATCAGTTTGGGGGTGAGAAAGTGGAGTCCCACACTTGCGTTCTGGAATTAAACAAAGGAAATTACATCGGCATGAGGACATATTTGGCTGGAGTATAGTGGGCAGGAAGGTTAAAAGATAGGACAGCTGATGAGCAGTGGCAGGTGTTTAAGGAGAAACTCAATTCCTCACAACTAAAATATATCCTAGTGAGGAAGAAGGATGGTAAGAGGGGCAAAAAACATCCAGGCTAAACAAGGAGGTGAAGGACAATATAAAGATGTGCAGGTTAGGTGGATTGACCATGATAAATTGCCCCTCAGATAAAGTGTGGGCCTAAGTCGGGTGCTCTTTCCAAGAACCGGTGAAGAGTCGATGGGCCGAATGGCCTCCTTCTGCACTGTAGAGATTTTATGATAAGAACAAAAACTAAAGTATATCATATTACAAAGGCCAGTGGCAGGCTGGAAGATTGGGAAACTTTCAAACATAAACAAAGGGATACTAAAAAATTTATAAAAAGAGCGACGGTAAATTACGAAAGAAAACTAGTGCAAAATATCAAAAAGGATAGTAAAAGCTTCTATAAGTACATACAAGGGAAGAGAGTCGCTAAAGTGAATGTCAGACCCTTGGAAGATGAAATCGGAGAGATAATAGGGGGAACATAGAAATTGCAAAGATGCTAAATCAATTTTTTTTGTTAAACATATTTTATTACCAACTTGTATCAAAGCAGGTTACAGCAAGTAGACACCTCAGGTAACATACTTCCCAACAATCAACTATACAGTCTGTACAGATTTTCACCCCTTTTTCACCCCCCCCACCTCTCCCCATCACCCCCTCCCCCACCCCCCTGTGACAAATAGCTCCTCAAACACGGTCACAAACATCCCCCACCTTTTCTCAAACTCCCGCGCTGAGCCCCTTAACTCATACTTTATCTTCTCTAACCGCAGGAAGTCGTACAGGTCACTCAACCATGCTGCTACCCCCGGTAGCGATGCCGACCGCCATTCCAGAAAAATTCGCCGCTGTGCAATCAGAGAGGCGAAGGCCATGACATCAGCCTTCCTCCTCTCCATGAGCTCTGGCTTCTCTGAAACCCCAAATATCGCCACCAAAGGGTCCGGGTCCACCTCCTCCTCCATTATCCTGGCTAAGACCGTGAACACTCCCGCCCAGAATCTTCCCAATTTTTCACAACCCCAAAACATGTGCGCGTGATTCGCTGGCCCCCGCCCACACCTCTCACACTCATCTGCTACCCCCTGAAAGAACCCATTCATTCTCGCCCGAGTCATATGCACCCTGTGTACCACCTTAAACTGTATCAGGCTCATCCTTGCACAAGGAGGTCCTGTTTACCCTTCGCAGTGACTCTCTCCATACTCCCCAATTGATCTCCATTCCCAACTCTGCTTCTCATTTCTCCTTGATTTTCACCACCCGCTCACCTCCCTGCTCCCCTAGCCACTTATATATATATCCCCAATTTTTCCCTCGCCTTCCAAATCGGGAAGCTGCAGTTGCTCCAGCAGGGTGTATCCTGGCAATCTAGGGAACCCCCTGCTAAATCAATAATTTGACTCAGTTTTCACAGTGAAGGACACTCGTACCATTCCTATAGGAACAGCAATTCAGAGGTAATAGAAAGTAAGGAACTTCGAACAATCAACATCAATAGGGAAATGGTACTCAACAAACGATTGGGATTGAGGGCAGACAAGTCCCCCGGGCCTGATGGCCTACATCCTAAGGTGTTCAAGGAAGTGGCAGCGGAGATAGTGGATCCATTGGTTAGAATATTCCAAAATTCCCTGGACACAGGAAAGGTTCCAGTAGATTGGAAAAATGCTAATGTATTTAAATAGGGGAGGCAGAATGTGGGAAATTAAAGACCGTTTAGTTTAACATCTGTTGTTGGGAAATCGTTAGAATTAATTATCAAGGTAGTAATAGCAGGACATTTGGAAAGTCAAAAATACTATCCAACAGTGTCAGCATGGTTTTATGAAGGGCAAATCATGTTTGACTAATTTGCTAGAGTTCTTTGAAGATGTAACAAGCAAAGTGGGTAATGGGGATCCTGTAGATGACAAGATGTAACTGGTAGGGTGCCACAGGGTTCGGTCCTTGGGCCCCAGCTAGTTACAATCTATATTAACGACTTGGATACAGGATAGAAGGTTCTAGAGCGAAATTTGCAGACAACACAAAGATAGGTGGGACAATAAGTTCCAAGGAGGAAATAAGGACCTTACAAATGCATATAGATAAGTTAGGAGAGTGGGACAAAATGTGGCAGATGGAGTTTAACGTGGATAAGTGTGAGGTCATGTATTTTGGCTGGAAAAATAAGAAGGCAACTTATTAGGGAGAGACTTTGGGGAGCTCCATTGCAGAGGGATGTGGGGGGGTCCTTGTTCCTGAGTCACAGAAAACTAACATAGAACATAGAAAATACAGCACAGAACAGGCCCTTCGGCCCACGATGTTGTGCCGAACCTTTGTCCTAGATTAATCATAGATTATCATTGAATCTACAGTGCAGAAGGAGGCCACCCGGCCCCCCGAGCCCGCACCAGCCCCCGGAAAGAGCACCCCACCCAAACTCAACACCTCCACCCAACACCAAGGGCAATTTGGACATTAAGGGCAATTTATCATTGGCCAATTCACCTAACCCGCACATCTTTGGACTGTGGGAGGAAACCGGAGCACCCGGAGGAAACCCACGCAGACACGGGGAGGACGTGCAGACTCCGCACAGACAATGACCCAAGTCGGAATCGAACCTGGGACCATGGATCTGTGAAGCAATTGTGCTATCCACAATGCTACCGTGCTGCCCTTAAGAACAAATAAATCTACACTATATCATTTTACCGTAATCCATGTACCTATCCAACAGCTGCTTGAAGGTCCCTAATGTTTCCGACTCAACTACTTCCACAGGCAGTGCATTCCATGCCCCCACTACTCTCTGGGTAAAGAACCTACCTCTGATATCCCTCCTATATCTTCCACCTTTCACCTTAAATTTATGTCCCCTTGTAATGGTGTGTTCCACCTGGGGAAAAAGTCTCTGACTGTCTACTCTATCTATTCCCCTGATCATCTTATAAACCTCTATCAAGTCGCCCCTCATCCTTCTCCGCTCTAATGAGAAAAGGCCTAGCACCCTCAACCTTTCCTCGTAAGACCTACTCTCCATTCCAGGCAACATCCTGGTAAATCTTCTTTGCACCTTCTCCAGAGCTTCCACATCCTTCCTAAAATGAGGCGACCAGAACTGTACACAGTACTCCAAATGTGGCCTTACCAAAGTTTTGTACAGCTGCATCATCACCTCACGGCTCTTAAATTCAATCCCTCTGTTAATGAACGCGAGCACACCATAGGCCTTCTTCACAGCTCTATCCACTTGAGTGGCAACTTTCAAAGATGTATGAACATAGACCCCAAGGTCTCTCTGCTCCTCCACAATGCCAAGAACTCTACCGTTAACCCTGTATTCCGCATTCATATTTGTCCTTCCAAAATGGACAACCTCACACTTTTCAGGGTTAAACTCCATCTGCCACTTCTCAGCCCAGCTCTGCATCCTATCTATGTCTCTTTGCAGCCGACAACAGCCCTCCCTACCTGCTAACATACAGGTACAGCAGGTAATAACGAAAGCGGATGTAATCTTGGCAGTTCTAGCTAAAGGAATAGAGTATAAAGGCAAAGAAGTGTTCTTGCAACTATACGAGGCCACACCTGGAGTATTGTGCACAGTTTTGGTCCCCTTATTTGAGGAAAGATATAGTGGCATTGGAGGCAGTTCAGAGGAGGTTCACTAGGTTGATTCCAGAGATGAGGGGTTAGTCGTACAAAGAAAGATTGAATAGTTTAGACCTATACTCTCTGGAGTTTAGAAGAATGAGGAGAGATCAAATTGAGGTATACAAGATGATAAAAGGTAGGCGTGTAACTGATGCTTCATCTTGTGGGGCATTCTACAACAAGAGTCTTAGGATAAGAGGTAGCAAATTTAAAACGGTGTTTAGGAGAAACTACTTCTCCTAAAAGGTTTTGAATCTGTGGAATTCGCTACCCCAGAGTGCAGAGGATGCTAGGACAGTGAGTAAATTTAAGGAGGAGTTAGACAGATTTTTAATCGGTTATGGGTTGAAGGCTAATGGAAAATGGGCAGGATGGTGGAGTTAAGTCTAGGATGAGATCACCCATGATCGAACGGCGGAGCACTCGATGGGTCAAATGGCCTAATTCTGCTCCTATATCTTATTAACTTATGAAATTGAGGTACTCCAGACGAAGGCATGGTCAAGACTGATTTTCAGTGATCAGGCAATGTTGTTGCTAAAGCTCTCATGTACACACAAAGGTGACCTGACCCGTGGATCTCAGTCATTGCTGAGAGTGGCATATCACTGCATCCCAATCAGTATGGTGACAAGGCCTGAATATTAATCTTGCATGAGGGATTGCCTGTGGAGAGATCCCTCAGTCCAAATTCAGATTAGACCTCAGACATCAAAGCGAGAACCAGTGAATTCTGATTGTCTATCTTGAGGTGCCTAATAACACTCCACGCATACTGCCACAAGTGCACTGAGGGTGGCAGTATTGCTCCTGCCTCTTGAAGGCTACAATAGGCAATGGAATGCTGGTGAGATGCTTGAAGAAAATGCATCATGTTTACTCTGCTCACAGTGCATGCCAGTGGAGTTACAATCCCATAACAGTGATCACATGTTCCAGCGGTGCCTAGCTTTCCACGGTTGAGGCCATCATCACGCAAGATTGTAACTATTCAGTCTGAGACCGATGTTCTTCATTGAAATGCTGGGGATAGCAACAAAGCTATTAATGTCGAGGCAGCATGGTGGGCACAGGTGAAAGAGGCTCATCTGATCTCAGCTAGTTGTCATCGTCTTGAAAACATGTGGGTATACCATCTCACAGGCATGACTGCCAAGTCTGGCCCATTTTATGGCCTCTTCTCTGGTGCCCCAGCAGTTCCGCTCTCATCGAGTTCAGCCGCCTCGATGTCCTCCTTATTGGAGGAGATGTGCAATTCCTCCGTCTGAGAAGTCACCCACCCTTTGCAACGGCAGGTGTGTAGAGTGCAGCAAGCCACAATGATGCAGGAGAGCCTCTAGAGAGCACTGCTGATTCAGTCCTGACATCAGAAACATATCTTCAACATGCCAATGGTTACTCAATCAAGGGGCATGTCACAGAATGAGCTGCATTGAACCTCTCCTCCGAAGCATATTGTGGCCCTTAATGGGCATCATTAGCCACATATTTTGCAGATAGTCTGTCTCCGAGGAGCCAACGCTGGATGCACTGGGGGCCCTCTAAAATCTGTGGCACCTGCAAGTGACTCAATATGTAAGAACCCAGGGTATCTTGCACCGACCTGGATAATCGGCTTTTGGTGATTACATACCAGTTGAACGTTCAGAGAGTGGAAATCTTTTCTCTTGGTGAATCGTTGTGGCTGCTGCCAGGGAACTCTTAAAGCCATATGTGTGCATCTGATGGCAACCTGCCCCTGTGAGAAGCTGGAGATCGTTGCAAACCCCGTTGCCCCAGAAGCCTTGCTGGCTTCAACCAGGGCAAATTGGACATAATTGTGTGCTTTGCTAAGTAGGGCATTTGTTAACTCTTGGATACATTAATGAGCACATGCTTAGGTTATGTTGCATATGTCCCAAGTGGAGCCCTGGAATGAGCTACTCACAAAGAAATTCAGTGTAGTGGCCACCTTTAGAGCTACTGGCAATGGAAGGCCTCCCAATTCCAGCAGAGGCAGCTCCTTCCAAACAATCATAGAATTTACAGTGCAGAAGGAGGCCATTTGGCCCATCGAGTCTGCACCGGCTCTTGGAAAGAGCACCCTACCCAAGGTCAACACCTCCACCCTATCCCCATAACCCAATAACCCCACCCAACACTAAGGGCAATTTTGGACACTAAGGGCAATTTATCATGGCCAATCCACCTAACCTGCACATCTTTGGACTGTGGGAGGAAACCGGAGCACCCGGAGGAAACCCACGCACACACGGGGAGGATGTGCAGACTCCGCACAGACAGTGACCCAAGCCGGAATCGAACCTGGGACCCTGGAGCTGTGAAGCAATTGTGCTATCCACAATGCTACCGTGCTGCCCCCAATGTTGCAGATGTGAACCCTCGCTTGCCTTGACAAACAAAGGTGTCTACGGCACTGTCTCTCACTCATATGTAGGTATGTGAAATGTCTTCAGTACTCCCTTGGTCATGTGAAACACCTCTGTGAAATGGGTCTGTCAGCCTCAGCGCTGGGTCTTCATAGAGCTCTGCTGCCCCATATTCCTCCGGACGACAGGCCCTTCTTCCCCTCGTCAGTTGTCCTAGGGCCAGGAAAATGGCAAAATAGTCTGCTTCATCCATTCCCCACTCTTGCTCATCTTTGTGGAAACATCAAATTGATACATGATTGTACATAACCCTGCAATGATCACCTTCCAGTTGTAAACTATGGAGACACCGTAAAGCCCTTAAATAACCCGCATTTAAAACAGTCCATTTCTAGATTATCCCTTGCAGCTGTAGCAGAGTCTTGCACATCAATGAAGCACACACCCTCATAAAGGCCCAGGCATTTCAGCGCTTTCAGAAAGGGGTTTGGACCTGGATGAGTACAGCCAGGCACCAGCAGTGTTAGTCAGAGCTGGCAGACTGACTCCTTTGGACTAGACTAGAGCCAATCTTGCATTAATGTAATGACTGTAATCAGGGAGGTGTGCGATGCCAGCACTTGTCAACTCTGAGGTGTGGAGGCCTTTGGGCATCAGAGATATGCAGTTTGGTAGTTATCCCTTTAGAGCTGGACTCTACTGAAGATTGCACTTTCCTCAGAGAGGGACAAATTGTCATTGGAAAATGTCATAACCCCCATGAGGACCATCAAAGCTGGTTCAAAGCAGGGCCAGGTGTGGTTAGTTCTCCCAGCAAGGATTGTACTGAGAATGATATGCTGCCTTGAACAGAGCTTAGTAAATAGTTAAATAAAACTATGTTCATTTATCGCCAGCTTCCACTAAATTACTAAGGAAAACTACCAAAATCTGGCCTCAGAGTGGAATGCAGTCCTGCAAGAATATGCACCATGAGGGTAACATGTCTCAGCTGTGCAGTGATCTCTATTTGGTAAAGCACAATTTCTCAGGGTATCCCTTTACTCAGCCCAAAGTGCAGTAATTCACTTCTCCTACAAGCACTTAGAGCCCTCCACTGGTGATTTTGTTTCATAGCTTATTCTTGTAACTGCATTTTAAAAAAATAAATTTTGAGTACCCAATTAATTTTTTCCAATTAAGGGGCAATTTAGCGTGACCAATCCACCTACCCAACACATCTTTGGGTTGTGGGGTGAAACCCACGCAAACAAGGGGAGAATGTGCAAACTCCACACAGACAGTGACCCAGAGCCAGGATCGAACCTGGGACCTCGGCGCTGTGAGGCAGCAATGCTCTGAACACCATGCTGGGTATGACTGATACCTTCCCCTCCTTGTATTGCGTCCAAGCACAACCATCTAAATTAGTGCGCTATTGTCCAGGATAGTCTGTTTTTTAGTGCCCTGACTACCGATATAGTCTATGTTGCCTGACCCAACTAACTTCCACTCCTCCCTGAGTCTCTGTGCACCTGTCCCCAGTCATGTACAATCTGTCCACCCTTCTCTCTCTGCCACAACACCCTCAACCAGGGGTCTCTGTGCTTCCTACCCCAGTCTTCCTCTCCAGTCATGTGAATTTGTCCACACTACCCCAGGGTCTAGTCAACCCACACTACCCCCCCTCCCTCCCCCTCAAGTCTTTTCCTTCCAGACCCTTTCCTTGCCTCTGTCATGACTCATCAGCAGCCCCCCCCCCCCCAGTCAAACCTTTGCCTTCCAGAACCAATTGTTTTCCACCCAAGGGTGGTAAAAGAAGTAGGCGAGAACATTAGAAATGCTCTAACCACAATCTTCCAAAGTTCTCTTGATTCAGCAAGCATTTCTTTAGATTGGAAAATTGTGCATTTCATGTGTTATTTAAGACAGGCGAAAAAGGAAAACTAAGGAATTGTAGATCAGTAAGCTTAACATCTGTTATTGGGAAATTGCAAGAGTCAATAATTAAAGATAAGGGGCGAAATTCTCCCCCAACGGCGCGATGTCCGCCGACTGGCACCAAACACGGCGCCAATCAGACGGGCATCGCGCCGGCCCAAAGGTGCGGAATGCTCCACATCTTTGGCGGCCTAGCCCCAACATTGAGGGGCTGGGCCGACGCCGGAGGGATTTCCGCCCCGCCAGCTGGCAGAAATGGCGTTTGTTGCCCCGCCAGCTGGCGCGGAAATGCGGCGCATGCGCGGGAGCGTCAGCTGCCGCTGACAGTTTCCCGGCGCATGCGCGGGAGCGTCAGCGGCCGCTGTCAGTTTCCCGCGCATGCGCAGTGGGGAGAGTCTCTTCCGCCTCCACCATGGTGGAGGCCGTAGCGGAGGCGGAAGGGAAAGAGTGCCCCCACGGCACAGGCCCGCCTGCGGATCGGTGGGCCCCGATCGCGGGCCAGGCCACCGTGGGGGCACCCCCCGGGTCAGATCGCCCCGCGCCCCCCCCAGGACCCCGGAGCCCGCCCACGCCGCCTGGTCCCGCCGGTAAATACCAGGTTTGATTTACGTCGGCGGGACAGGCAATTTCTGGGAGGGACTTCAGCCCATCCGGGCCGGAGAATCCAGCGGGGGGTCCCACCAACCGGCGCGGCCCGATTCCCGCCACCGCCCAATCTCCGGTACCGGAGACTTCGGCGGGGGCGGGATTCACAGCGGCCTACGGCCATTCTCCGACCCGGCGGGTGACTCAATATCTTGAAGATTTAGGGCCGCAGTGGTTAGGAGTGCTGCCTCACAGCGCCGAGGTCCCAGGTTCGATCCCGGCTCTGGGTCACTGTCTGTGTGGAGTTTGCACATTCTCCCCTTGTTTGCGTGGGTTTCACCCCACAACTCAAAGATGTGCTGGGTAGGTAGATTGGTCACACTAAATTGCCCCTTAATTGGAAAAAATTAATTGGGTACTCTAAATGCATTTAAAAAAAGATTTTCAGCTGATCAAAGAAAGCGGCATGACTTTGTAAAGTAGATTTGTAGACCGTGTGATGAATCTGATCGAATGTTTGGAAGAACTGGCTAAAGTAATGGACAGGGGAATATCTATGGATGTAATTTAAATGGACTTCAGAAAGCACTTGATAAAGTTCCTCCTGAAAGACTGTTAGCTAAAGTTGAAGCTCATGGAATTGAACATAAATTATTTCCCTAGTTAGAAAATTGGCCATGCAGGAGGAGACAGTGTACGGATATTATGTGGGTACTGTAATTGGTAGAATGTGACTGGTCATGTCCCATAACGATCTGTGTTGGGACCTCAAATATTCACAATATTTATTACTATAAAGTAAGCCACATGTCCAAATGTTCCCATGACAGAAAGCTAGGTGGCATTGTAAGCATAACATTTCAATTGTAAGCACTGGAAGCATAACATTTCAAAGAGACACAGATAGATTAAATGAATGGGAAATATTGTGGCAAATGGGTTTCAACGTAGGCAAATGTGAGGTCATCCACTTTGAACCTAAAGGGTATGGGCAGGGTACTCACTAGATGGTGAAAAGCTATAAATAGCAAAGATCCAAAGAAACTTGGGGGTCCAGGTACATTGATCATTAAAATGTCATGAACAAGTACAGATAATAATCAAAAGGACTAATGGAATCCTGACCTTTATATCTAGAGGACCATAATATAAGGGGGTAGAAATCATGCTGCAACTACACAAGGTCCTGGTTCGAGCACATGAGCGCTGTGAGCAGTTCTGTGCAGGAAGGATATTTTGGCCTCAGAGGGAGTGCAACCTAAGATTACCAGGATAATACCCAGATCCAAGGAGAGATTACATAAACTAGGATATTCCCTGGAATTTAGAATATCAAGAGGTGATTTGACCAAAGTTAAGATATATCGGGTAAACAGAAATAAACTATTTCCACTGGTTGCGAAGTCTTGGACTAAGAGGCACAGGGTAAAAATTAGAGCCGGAGCCAGACCATTCGGCAGGTAAATGAGGAAGTAGCTTGACAAACTAAGGGTGTTAGAAATTTGGAACTCTCCTCTACAAATTGATGTTGGATCAACTGTTAATGTTAAACTATGATTGCTAGATATTTGTGGTCCAAAGCTAATTTCACGATTAACAGAGTTGTGTTTGCTACCTTCCAAGTCACTGTGAGGGTATCCAAAATGTAAGAAATTCAGAAGATCACAGCCGTGTATCCACTGCCTTTAACACCCTGGATACAAGTAATCAGATCGCGGTGATTTATCGGCTTTTAGTCCTATTTAATTTTTGCAGGATTATTTATTGATGAATATTAATTTCTTTAAGTTTCTCATTCTCAACAGAGCCTTGTTTCACCACTATTTTTGAATTGTTTGTGTCATCCACAGTGAAGACAGGGACAAGGTATTTGTTTATTATCTCTGCCATTTTCTTATTTCCCATTATAATTTCTCCTGTCTCTGCCTCTAAGGGACCCATGTTTACTTGCACTAATCTCTTACTTTTTACATATCAACTGAAGCTTTTATAATCTGTCTATTGCTAATTCATTATTATATTCTATTTTCTCTTTGTGGTACTGGGAACAGGCTGACTGGAGGGAAAAACACATAGGCCAGAAACAGAAACCGCTAAATGAGGTCCTGACTGGAATCAATGCTCACCCTCTGCAAGAGCACTCAAGTTAATACTTGGCAATAACCAGCTCCAAAAAGTGAGAATCTAACTATCTCTTCTTGACATTTAATGGCTCAACCATTGCTGAATCCCACATAGTGAACATTTTGATGGTTACCATAGACCAGAAACTTAGCTGTTCCAGCCTTAAAATACAGCGGCGACAAGAGGAGGTCAGTGGCTGGGAAGATTGCAATGAATAACTCCACAAAGCCTGACCACAATCTACAAGGCACAGGAGTGTGATGAAATTCTTTCTACTTGCCTGAATGAATGCCGCTCCAACAACATTCAGGAAGCCTGACATCATCCAGGACAAAGCAGCCCTTGATCAACACCTCATTCACCTTAAACATTCACTCCCTCCAGCACCAGTACACAGTTGCAGCATTGAATTCCACCCATAAGATGCACTGCCATCAGGAAGGGCAAGGGCAGGATACGCTTGGGAACACCATCACAAGTTCTCCACCAAGTCACATACCATCTTGGCATGGGATCATATCGTCATTCCTTTAGTCGCGGGGTTGAAATCCTGAAATTCCCTCTCCAACCACACTATGGGTGTACCTACGTTACATGGACTGCTGCAATTCAAGATGATTTAAGAGGCTCACCATCACCTTCTCAAGGGAAATTAGGGATGGGCAACAAATTTTGACCTTGCCAGCAACGCTCACATACATCCAAAGAAAGAATTGAAAAATTTTACCTGTGAAGTTCTGCAATCTAATTCTGCCCATGTACCTGAAACTCTCGCAGCAAAACTTCATTCCTTGTTCTATGTGTTTGGTTCCTTCCTGCAGATCAAATCCCACAGGAACTGGATCCTCCTGCTTTCACACAGAATTCTTCTCCAGCTGCAAGAGATGTCCTTATTCCTGGCACCAGGCAGTTAACACAACCTTCGAAGTCCCTGTTATGGCTGCAACAGTATCTATCTCCCTAAGCGTATTGCCTCCGACCACTGCCACATTCCTTTTCACTTCTCCCAGTCGAATAGCCTCCAGTATCATGGTTTGATGATCAGTTTTTTCATCCATTCTGCAGTTTTCCATGAATACACACAGGTAAAAGGAACCTTGTACCCATTGGGTAAGGGTAAAGGCGGAGGTTTCCCCTAAACTGCACGCGGAATCTCCTTACCCACCTGACTCATGGCCACACCCTCCTGTCCCAGAAATATAACTGTCTCCTGAATCAAAATGTCCACATAACCCTTCCCCATCCCTGATTACCCACAATTCTCTGCACCATGGATTGCTCCACAACATCACTGAGTTGGCATTCCCGAAAATGCAGACATTTACTTCAGACATGATTGCCCAAGATCACAACGTTCTCCACAAATTCCACATAATGCAGTTGCGGCACTACAGTAGAAAGGTAATTAGAAGGCAAGAGAGATGCTGGTGAGGCAGAACTGGGTATCAACAGCGTGCATGTGAAATTTGGCATATTCCTGGATGATGTCACTGAGGATTAACATGCAGTTTAGAAACAGGAGGGGGGGGCGGGGTCAAGATTAGATTTTTAGGAAGCTCAAGCACTGAAGGCAGTGGTTAGGGGGGAGCTAATTTTGATACGGGCTCATAGGGAGAAGGTGGAGCAGGCAGAGATGGATAGGCTGGTTAGAGAAATACTCCAGGTGGACAGAAGGTATTCTGAAGCCCCGGAGGCAGGACTGTTGAAGGAGCAGCAGAGGCTGCAGATGAAGTTTGGTTTGCTATCCACAGGGAAGGTGGTGGGGCAGTTGAGGAAGGCGAGGGGGGCGGTATAGGAGTATGGGGAGAAGGCCAGTAGGATGCTAGCACACCAGCTAAGGGAAAGGGAGGCAGCCGGGGAGGTAGGAAGAGTGAAGGGCAGAGGGCGGAACACGATCTTGGACCCAGCGTGGGTGAATGGGGTGTCCAAGGGGTTTTATAGTTGGCTATATGAGTCAGAACCCCTAGCTGGGGTGGAGGAGATGAGGCAGTTTTTGGAAAGGTTGGAATTTCCGAAGATAAAGGAAGGGTTGGTGGAGGGGCTGGGAACCCCAATTGTGAATGTAGAAATAGTAGAGGGATTGGAGGCCATGCAGTCGGGCAAGGCCCCGGGGCCGGATCGCTACCCAGTGGAATTTTACAAGACATTTTCTGGGACGCTGGACCCGCTGCTGGTGACGGCATTTAATGAGGCAAGAGGGTGGGGTGTCCTCCCCCCAACAATGGCACAGGCTTTGATCTCATTGATCCTGAAGCGGGAGAATGACCCAGAACAATGTGGGTCATACAGACCAATCTCCCTACTGAATGTCAATGCCAAATTGCTGGCCAAAAGTCTGGCCTCAAGGATAGAGAACTGTGTTCCAGAGATGATAGGGGAAGACCAGACGGTGTTTGTTAAAGACAGGCAGCTAACAACCAACGTTAGAAGGCTCCTAAATGTGATCATGATGCCCTCCGAGGAAAGGGAAGTGGAGGTAGAGGTCGCTATGGATGCCTTTGACCATGTGGAATGGAATTATTTGTGGGAGGTCCTGGGACAGTTTGGGTTTGGACAGGGCTTCATCGACTGGGTCCGGTTGCTGTACCAGGCACCGGTGGCGAGTGTGCAGACAAAGCAGGTGAGTTTGGACTACTTTAGACTGCACCGGGGGGACAAGGCAAGGATGTGTCCTCTCCCCACTGTTGTAAAGGGGCTAGTCCGGGGGGGGGGGGGGGGGGTTTGGAACACAGGGCCTCGTTATATGCAGACAACCTACACTTATATATTTCGGACCCATTGGGGGGATGGGGGAGATTATGCGGATCTTAGGGGAATTTGGCCAGTTCTCTGGGTTCAAATTGAATATGAGCAGCACGGTAGCATAAGTGATAGCACTGTGGCTTCACAGCGCCAGGGTCCCAGGTTCGATTCCCTGCTGGGTCACTGTCTGTACGGAGTCTGCACATTCTCCCCGTGTCTGCGTGGGTTTCCTCCAGGTGCTTTGGTTTCCTCCCACAGTCCAAAGACGTGCAGGTTAGGTGGATTGACCATGATAAATTGCCATTAGTGACCAAAAAAGGTAAGGAGGGGTTATTAGGTTACGGGGATAGGGTGGAAGTGAGGGCTTAAGTGGGTCGGTGCAGACTCGATGGGCCGAATGGCCTCCTTCTGCACTGTACCTAAAGAGAGAGCTAAGAAGAGCCAGGAGGGGACATGAGAAGTCTTTGGCAGGTAGGATCAAGGCTAACCCTAAAGCTTTCTATAGATATGTCAGGAATAAAAGAATGACTAGGGTAAGAGTAGGGCCAGTCAAGGACAGGAGTGGGAAGTTGTGCTTGAAGTCCGAGGAGATAGGAGAGGTGCTAAATGAATATTTTTCGTCAGCATTCACACAGGAAAAAGACAATGTTGTCGAGGAGAATACTGAGATTCAGGCTACTAGACTAGAAAGGCTTGAGGTTCATAAGGAGGAGGTGTAAACAATTCTGGAAAGTGTGAAAATAGATAAGTCCCCTGGGCCGGATGGGATTTATCCTAGGATTCTCTGGGAAGCTAGGGAGGAGATTGCTGAGCCTTTGGCTTTGATCTTTAAGTCACCTTTGTCTACAGGAATAGTGTTAGAAGACTGGAGGATAGCAAATGTTGTCCCCTTGTTGAAGAAGGGGAGTAGAGACAACACCGGTAACTATAGACCAGTGAGCCTTACTTCTGTTGTGGGCAAAATCTTGGAAAGGTTTATAAGAGATAGGGTGTATAATCATCTGGAAAGGAATAATTTGATTAGAGATAGACAACACGGTTTTGTGAAGGGTAGGTCGTGCCTCACAAACCTTATTGAGTTCTTTGAGAAGGTGACCAAACAGGTGGATGAGGGTAAAGCAGTTGATGTGGTGTATATGGATTTCAGTAAAGCGTTTGATAAGGTTCCCCACAGTAGGCTACTGCAGAAAATACGGAAGCATGGGATTCAGGGAGATTTAGCAGTTTGGATCAGAAATTGGCTAGCTGGAAGAAGACAAAGGGTGGTGGTTGATGGAAAGTGTTCAGACTGGAGTCCAATTACCAGTGGTGTACCACAAGGATCTGTTTTGGGGCCACTGCCGTTTGTCATTTTTATAAATGACCTGGAGGAGGGCGTAGAAGGATGGGTGAGTAAATGTGCAGATGACACTAAAGTCGGTGGAGTTGTGGACAGTGCGGAAGGATGTTACAAGTTACAGAGGGACATAGATAAGCTGCAGCGCTGGGCTGAGAGGTGGCAAATGAAGTTTAATGCAGAAAAGTGTGAGGTGATTCATTTTGGAAGGAATAACAGGAAGACAGAGTACTGGGCTAATGGTAAGAATCTTGGCAGTGTGGATGAGCAGAGATCTTGCTGTCCATGTACATAGATCCCTGAAAGTTGCCACTCAGGTTGAGAGGGTTGTTAAGAAGGCGTACGGTGTGTTAGCTTTTATTGGTAGAGGGATTGAGTTTCGGAGCCATGAGGTCATGTTGCAGCTGTACAAAACTCTGATGCGGCCGCATTTGGAGTATTGCGTGCAATTCTGATCGCCGCATTATAGGAAGGATGTGGAAGCATTGGAAAGGGTGCAGAGGAGATTTACCAGAATGTTGCCTGGTATGGAGGGAAGATCTTATGAGGAAAGGCTGAGGGACTCGAGGCTGTTTTCGTTAGAGAGAAGAAGGTTAAGAGGTGACTTAATTGAGGCATACAAGAAGATGAGAGGATTTGATAGGGTGGACAGTGAGAGCCTTTTTCCTCGGATGGTGATGTCTAGAACGAGGGGACATAGCTTTAAATTGAGAGGAGATAGATATAAGACAGATGTCAGAGGTAGGTTCTTCACTCAGAGAGTAGTAAGGGCGTGGAATTCCCTGCCTGCAACAGTAGTGGACTCGCCAACACTAAGGGCATTCAAATGGTCATTGGATAGACATATGGACAATAAGGGAATAGTGTAGATGGGCTTTAGTGTGGTTTCACAGGTCGGCGCAACATCGAGGGCCGAAGGGCCTG
The DNA here is from genome assembly GCF_047496885.1 of Scyliorhinus torazame. NCBI lineage: Eukaryota > Metazoa > Chordata > Chondrichthyes > Carcharhiniformes > Scyliorhinidae > Scyliorhinus > Scyliorhinus torazame. The sequence continues at coordinate 92,969,315 of NC_092713.1, forward strand.
TACTGCGCTGTAATGTTCTATGTATGTTCTATGGGTAAAAGTGAGGTTTTTGTGATCCAGGCGTGGGGGCAGGAGAGGAGACTGTGGGAGCTGGCATTTAAAGTGGTGGGATGGAGTTTTCGCTATTTGAGTATTCAGGTGGCATGGGGTTGTCCAAAGCTGGAGGATTACTGGAAGGAGGTGTTTAGAGTAGTCTCTAAAGTGGTGCACGTGAAACTGGAGCCGGGCCCTCGGGAGGCCATATTCAGGGTGACGGACCAGCCGGGGTTGGAAACGGGCGCAGAGACAGATGTTGTAGCCTTCGCCTCGTTGATCGCCCGAAGGCGGATCCTGTTAGGGTGGAGATCAACCTCTCCAACCTGTGCCCTGGCGTGGCGGGGGGGGGGGGGGGGGGGGGGACCTGCTGGAATTCTTAACGCTTGAAAAGGCCAAATTTGAACTGAGGGGAAGGATGGAGGGTTCTACAATTCATGGGCGTTATTCATTATGCACTTTCGAGAAATGGATCACATCGAACATTAGGGGGGTTGGGGGCTGGGAGGGTTGGCGGGAGAGGGACTGTATGTGTTAATGGTGTTTATGGGTGATTCCTGATTCCTTTTTGTCATTTGTTTATATTAACATGCGGGCCAATGTCTGGGGTTTGGTGGGAGGATGGGATCGTTGTTATTGATATGGGGATTGACATTACATTCGTTACTGATTATTGTTTATTGTTGGGTGTAAATTTGGGAGAAAATGTGAAAAAGGCGGAGAACAAAAAATATTTTTTTTTTTAATTAATTAAATCTGGCCCAGTTAGTTGAACAAATGAAGGAGGACTTTTGGAGGTGGGACATGCTCCTGTTGTCACTGACGGGGAGGGTACAGATCATAAAAATGACGGTCCTCCCGAGATTTTTGTTTTGTTTTCCAGTGCCTCCCTATTTTTATACCAAAGGCCTTTTTTAAGCGGGTGAATAGGGTGATTTCTGGGTTTATGCGGACAGGTAAAACCCACGAGTAAAGAAAGTACTGTTAGAGCGGAGCCAAGGGGGTGTGGGCTGGCACTGCCGAACTTTAGGAACTACTACTGGGCAGCAAATATAGACATGATTGGTAAGTTTTCCACCGAGGTGCGTGTATCTGCGCTGTGGAGGGTAGGGACAGCTATGTCGCCTCGGTCGTATCTGTCTCTGAGCTCTCCTCTAAGGTGTTCTCCTGGGAGGCAGGGGAGAGGGCCACCAGGGATGATCCGGCTCCTTCGGCTGGAGGACCTGCGGGAGAATGGACACGTTGTCAGTGGGAGGGATGGGCCAATCTGTATGGCAATAACAACTCACGTTTGCCAGGTCCTCCGGGTGGGACCCGGTGGTTACTCACCTCTGTTGCTTCCACCAACCTCCGTGTTGGTGACCGCCCTTTCCTTGGCCACCCGTCACCTCCAGGGCCCACTCCTTGAACGAGGTGAGGATTCTTATGTCCGGCATGCCTCCGCCAGTCTGGGCCCTGTTCCGACATTTGTGCGAGAGCTTATCCTGGGGAGACACGGAGATGGAATCATTAGCCACACGTGTGGTTCACAGTGGTGGGGGGGGGGGGGTGAAGGAAGGGTTGGGTGGTTAAAGGGAGGGCAGGGTAACGGGAGAGTCGGGGGCCGCATGGAGACTTGGGGGGGTTAGGGTGGATGCTCACGTGGAGACAGAAAGATCTCGGGGAGGGGGGGGGTGGGGAGTGCCGTTGGTGTCGACTCACTCGCTTGCGGCAGTTTTCGCTCGCTACCACTTAGAAATCATTCTGGAGAATCAAGCCCGGAATGTTTACACTGGAAACAGTGGCAGGAATAAACTCCATCATGTTTTATTTAAATTTCAGATGTGAACCGTGAGATGTGTGGGAAGTAAGATGACATGGATAGGTCGTTGAGGCCAGTTCCTGTTCACACTCCCGCAGCTTACAGCCGCCGCCACCTTGTTCCAGGCAGCACTGGCTGCCTTGTGGCTCACCCTCTGGGACCCTTGGTGGAACAGCACGTCTCCTGACCTCCACCGCGTCTAGGAACCTTCCCAGTTCTGCATCGCCGAATCTTGGAGCCAGTTGTCTCGGTGCTATTGTTGCGAGCTGACTGGGGTTGGCTAAGCAACTGCTGTTTAAGTGCTGCTGAACGGGCGAGCGCAGTCCCAGTGAATCGGCTGGCGAGCCTTCATTTGCGGCGAGAAGCATGTGGGGCCTTATTAAGTGGACCTGGACCAATTAACGTTGAATAGCATTACCGGCCTCACTAGGCCGAGCGCCGGGAAGCTCGCGGCAGTTTTCGCTCGCTACCACTTAGAAATCATTCTGGAGAATCAAGCCCGGAATGTTTACACTAGAAACAGTGGCAGGAATAAACTCCATCATATTTTTTAAAATTTCAGATGTGAACCGTGAGATGTGTGGGAAGTAAGATGACATGGATAGTTCTTTCTCAGAGCTGTACATTGACAATAATGGGCAAAATAGCTTCCATCTGTGCTGTGAAATTTACAATTCCCAGATGGAAATTGGATGTCATCTCAGGAGTACTGTTTTGGATGGGCAAGGTGAGGGAGGGGGATGGCGAGGGTGAGGGGGTGAAGGAGAGGGAATTCTGTGAAGGAGGGGGAATGGGATGAAGGAGAAAAATGGGGGAGGGAGACGGGAGTGACGGACGAAGGATTGGGAAATGACAGAGGAAGATTGGGGGTGACGGAGGTAGATTGGGGGATGGAGGGAGAATGGGGGGGGGTGAAAATGGGTTATTTAGGGGGTGAAGGAGCAGTGATGGGGAGGGAGGGGAATAGGGTAGAGGAGGTTAAACGGTTGTGATCCTGGTTCCCGCCACCTGGGACTCGGATTTGCAAGTGTGCACCTCCAATTTTAGCTCCACCCTTGTGACGGTTGCTTTAGCATATGCTTTGTCAGGTTTGAACTTTCAAACGCTGAGCGCCAACCCTCATTGCGCCTGGCAGAACTAGAACACCTATCAGGAACCATGGGCTAGCTCTTCCCCGAATTTCATACAGCTGTTCATTTCTGGACAGGTGCACAGTCGTATGGGTAATGTAGTTCTAACCGGTGACTCTGTGAGGAAAGAACTGCCCTCTCTTCTGGGATTGGCTCAGCAGAGTGATTGACATGTAAATTCTGGAATGGATTTCAAAGTAGTTCTGTCACTTATTGGCTGCGAGAGACTCACTCATCTTTTTGGAGTCCCGTGTCATTTGGAGGCCTCAGCACAGTGTTTCATTGTACATCTTTCCGTTAGCATGGTAAAATTGGAAAGGCAAGTGCCATTCACAATCAATGGGTGCCCCTAACTGAGATCATAGAATTTACAGTGCAGAAAGAGGCCATTCAGCCCATGGAAAGAGCACCCTACTTAAACCCACCCTGTCCCAGTAACCCCACCTAACCTTTTGGGACACTAAGGGCAATTTAGCATGGCCAATCCACCTAACCCTACACATCTTTGGATTGGGAGGAAACCGGAACATCCGGAGGAAACTCACACAGACCCAGGGAGAAAGTGCAAACTCCAGACAGTTACCCGAGGTCGGAATTGAACCCAAATCCCTGGAGCTGTGAGGCAGCAGTGCTAACTACTGTGCCATATAATCTGTAAAAACAAGGACTCCTACAACCAGTAGTAGCCCCACTTCTTTGAAAGATATTTCTACAACTGGCTACGACAACTTGCTCAAGAGGGGAAAAGTCGGGAATGTTACAGTCAACTTGCTCAAGAGGGGAAAAGTCAGGAATGTTGCAGTCAACTTGCTCAAGAGGGGAAAAGTCAGGAATGTTACAGTCAACTTGCTCAAGAGGGGAAAAGTCAGGAATGTTACAGAACTCTACTTGCCTGGAGCAACCCATTTGATCGGCACTCATTCACCTCTTTAAACATTCACTCCTTTCATTACCCTGCAGCACAAAGTGGCATCTTGAAATCCAAAACTCGCCAAAGTTCCTTCAACAGCACCTTCCAACCTGTGACCTTGCCCATTTAGAAGAACAAGGGCTGCAGACTATAGAAACATCACCAGCTGCAGTTGTCACACGCCATTCTGATTTGGATATATACTACCAATTCTTCATTCTGGTTGGGTCAAAATCCTTGAACTCCCTCCCTAACAGCACGGTGGGTGTACCTACATCATGTGGACTGCAGCAATTCAAGAAGGTGGCTCGACTTCTCAAGGGGCAATTAGGGATATGAAATAAAGGTCTAGTCAGCCGCCGTGAAAGGATAACTGAACCACTTGCGTTTAGATAGTAACTGCCTAAAATAGCTGCAGTGTTTGATAAACAAATTCCGATTTTCTGGACCGGATCGGAGAAGCAAACGGCCGATCGCCATATTCGGAGTGATCACGTGACACTTTAACCAATGAGCCGCGGCGAAACGCTCGAGCTCGGGATTCAAATGTGCAGCGATGGGGCAGCTCGAGCTCGGTCTGCAAGAGCGGCGGTGACAGCGGCACAGGCAGGGGAGAGGCAGGCGCACGGGCTGGGGAAGGGTCACGGTCAGGGATTGCAATGTCCCGCCACCGCCGCCTTCATCACTGACCAGCCCGGCAGTCTATTCCATGGAAAGTCGCATTATCACGCCAGGCCCCTACAGGGCTACGAAACTTGTAAGTTAATTTTACGTAGTTCGTGCTTTGGGTCGCTGTTCGGAGCAACGAAACTTTTGAATGCTGTGTGCCAAATGCAGGGAATGAGTGCTCTTGCGGGGTGAGTGCGGTAGGGGTGGGGGATTGGGAGGTGGGGTGTGGAGAGGGGGTGGGGACCGGGCCTGGAAGGGGGGGGGGGGGGGGGCGGTAGAGGGAGATGGGGACCGAGGGGGTGGGGACCGGGCCGGGAGGGGGGGCGGTAGAGGGGGTGGGGACCGGGCCGGGAAGGGGTGGGGACCGGGCCGGGAGGGGGGGCGGTAGAGGGGGTGGGGACCGGGCCGGGAAGGGGTGGGGACCGGGCCGGGAGGGGGTGGGGACCGGGCCGGGAGGGGGGGGGCGGTAGAGGGGGTGGGGACCGGGCCGGGAGGGAGGGGGGGGGGTGGGGACCGGGCCGGGAGGGGGGGGGGGGGGGTGGGGACCGGGCCGGGAGGGGGGGGGGGGGGGTGGGGACCGGGCCGGGAGGGGGGGGGGGGCGGTAGAGGGGGTGGGGACCGGGCCGGGGGGGGGGGGGGGGGCGGTAGAGGGGGTGGGGGCCGGGAAGGGGGGGGGGCGGTAGAGGGGGTGGGGGCCGGGAAGGGGGGGGGGCGGTAGAGGGGGTGGGGGCCGGGCCGGGAAGGGGGGGGGGCGGTAGTGGGAGCCGGGAAGGGGGGGGGCGGTAGAGGGGGGGGACCGGGAGGGGGGGGCGGTAGAGGGGGTGGGGACCGGGCCGGGAAGGGGGGGGGCGGTAGAGGGGGTGGGGTCGGTAGAGGGGGTGGGGACCGGGCCGGGAGGGGGGGGGGACGGTAGAGGGGGTGGGGACCGAGAGGGGGGGGGGACCGAGAGGGGGAGGGGGGCGGTAGAGGGGGTGGGGACCGGGCCGGGGGGGGGGGGGCGGTAGAGGGGGTGGGGACCGGGCGGGGGGGGTCGGTAGAGGGGGCAGGGGTGGGGACCGCGCGGGGGCCGGGGGGACCGCGCGGGGGCCGGGCAAGAGGGGGGTGGGGGCCGGGCATGGCGGGGGAGGGTGAGGTTGGGTAGGGGTTTTTGCTAATCAAATAAAAATTAAATGGAAAAATAGTCATGCACTTGTTTCTTGTGAATTTGAAATATTTCCTCGTTTCCTTTTTATTTGCTATTGAAATTGTCTTGAATGCCTCAGACTAAAATTGTTTCTGTCCAGTTGCCATATATTCCAGAACTACATTGAAAAGACTTCCTTTGTATTTTTTTTCAGTGGAATGAATTAATTAAGCTTTTTAGGGCAGGAATGCCTCTGAGAAAACATAGACTGCACTTGAAAAAATACACTAACTGTTTCACCGCTTCAGAAGCAGTGGACTGGCTACATGAACTGCTAAGAAATAACAGTAATTTTGGGCCAGAAGTGACTCGTCAACAGACTCTACAATTATTGAGGAAGTTTTTGAAGAATCATGTAATTGAGGATATAAAAGGAAGATGGGGAGGAGAGAACTTGGATGATAACAGTCAACTGTACAGGTGAGAAAAGAAGGAAGGGAAGGACCTTGTATTTAAATGTTGCTATATTGTATTTCTTGGTGTGGGAAGGAGATTACAACAATTCCCCGATAGTATATGCCTTTTACCAGGAGCGTGGCGACTGAAAAGGTGGTGGTGGACCCGAAGAAGGTGCGAGGGAAGAAGAACAAAATGGTGGCGGGCGGAGACCCGGCAGCGTGGATGCATTGGGCGCAGGAGCAACAGGAGGGTATCCAGCGCTGTTTCAGAGAGATTAAAGCGGACCTGTTTGAGCCGATGAAGGCTTCTATTGATAAGCTGCTGGAGGCATAGACGGCCCAGGGGGTGGCAATCCGCGAGACCCGACAAAAGATCTCCGACAACGAGGACGAGATCTTAGGCCTGGCGGTAAAGGTGGAGGTGCTCCACAAGAAATGGCAGGAGCGGTTCGAGGAGATGGAGAATCGGTCGAGGCGGAAGAATCTGCGGATTCTGGGCCTCCCGGAGGGGTTGGACATGGGGGCCTATGTGGTCACCATGTTGAACTCGCTGATGGGAGCGGGGTCCTTCCAGGGGCCCATGGAGCTGGAAGGGGCCCATAGAGTGCTGGCGAGGAGGCCCAAGACTAACGAGCCTCCGCGGGGGGTGCTGGTGCGGTTTCATCGGTTCGCTGATCGGGAGTGTGTGCTCAGGTGGCCCAAGAAGGAGAGGAGCAGCAGGTATGAGAACGTGGAGGTTCGAATATACCAGGACTGGAGTGCGGAGGTGGCGAAGAGGAGGGCCAGGTACAATCAAGCGAAGGTGGTGCTGCACAGGGAGGGGGTGAAGTTTGGCATGTTGCAGCCAGCGTGACTGTGGGTCACCTACAACGACCGGCACCATTATTTTGAGTCTCCGGAGGAGGCGTGGGCCTTTGTTCAGGCCGAGAAGTTGGACACCGATTGAGTTGTTGCTGCTATGGTCAAGGGGGAGCTGGAGTGGGGGGGGGGGGGGGGGCGAGACGGGGGTCTGACGCCATGGGGTGCGGGCGCGTGGCTGGCCGAGGGTGGGGGGGGTGGTGTTATGGCTAGTCGGCGGGGGAGGGGGGCGGGTAGCCCCCTGATCCGGCTGATAACCTGGAATGTAAGGAGACTGAATGGGCCGGTCAAGCGGGCCCGCGTGTTCGCGCACCTGAAGGGGCTGAAGGCGGATGTGGTTATGCTCCAGGAGAGACACCTGAAGGTGGCAGACCAGGTAAGATTGAGGAAAGGGTGGGTAGGTCAGGTGTTTCATTTTGGGCTGGATGCCAAAAATCGAGGGGTTGCGATCTTGGTGGGAAAGAAGGTGTCATTCGAGGCGTCGAGCATTGTGGCAGACAATGGCGGTAGGTACGTAATGGTAAGTGGTAAGCTGCAGGGAGAGAGGGTGGTACTGGTCAATGTGTATGCCCCGAATTGGGACGATGCGGGTTTTATGCGGCGCATGTTGGATCGGATCCCAGACTTGGAAGCGGGGGGCCTGATAATGGGGGGAGACTTTAACACGGTGTTGGATCCGGCACTGGATTGCTCCAGGTCTAGGACGGGTAGGAAGCCGGCAGTGGCTAGAGTGCTGAGGGGGTTTATGGACCAGATGGGAGGGGTGGACCCTTGGAGATTTGCAAGGCTGGGGGCTAGGGAATTTTCATTCTTTTCACATGTCCATAAGGCTTATTCCCGAATCAACTTTTTTATTTTGAGCAGGACGCTGATAGCGAGAGTAGAGGCTACAGAGTATTTGGCGATAGCCATTTCGGGCCACGCCCCGCATTGGGTGGACCTGGAGCTGGGGGAGGAGAGGGACCAGCGCCCGTTGTGGCGCTTGGAGGTGGGGCTGTTGGCGGACGAGGAGGTGAGCGAGCGGGTCCGAGGAAGTATAGAGAGGTACCTGGAGGCCAACAATAACGGGGAGGTCCGAGTGCGGATGATATGGGAGGCGCTGAAGGTGGTGGTTAGGGGAGAGCTGATCTCCATTAGGGCCCACAAGGAGCGGGGGGGAGAGGAAGAGGCTGGTGAGGGTAGACAGGAGGTATGCGGAGGTGCCCGAGGAAGGATTGTTGAGGAAGAAGCGCAGCCTCCATGCCGAATTCGACCTGGTGACCACCAAGAAGGCGGAGGTGCAGTGGAGGAAGGCCCAGGGGGCGGTCTAAGAGTATGGGGAAAAGGCAAGCCGGATGCTGGCGCATCTGCTTCGGAAGCGGGATGCAGCTAGGGAGATTGGGGGAGTTAAGGACGGGAAGGGAGTGTGGTGCGGAGTGGGGTTGGCATCAATGGGGTCTTCGGGGACTTTTATGAGGAATTGTACAGGTACGAGCCCCCACGGGAGGAGGGAGGGATGGGCCGCTTCGTGGACCAATTTTCGAAGGTGGAGGAGGGGACTGGTGGCGGGATTGGGGGCCCCGATTGGGTTGGAGGAGCTGACCAAAGGGATAGGAAGCATGCAGGCGGGGAAGGCACCAGGGCCGGACGGTTTCCCGGTTGAATTCTATAAAAAAATATATGGACCTGTTGGGCCCGTTGCTAGTTAGGACCTTCAATGAGGCAAGGGAGGGGGGGGTGGCTTTGCCCCCGACGATGTCCCGGGCACTGATCTCCTTGATCCTGAAGCAGGACAAGGATCCCCTGCAGTGTGGGTCTTACAGACCGATTTTGTTGCTAAATGTAGATGACAAGGTGCTGGCCAAGGTCTTAACCTTGAGGATTGTGTGCCGCAGATCATTCACGAAGACCAGACTGGGTTCGTGAAGGGGAGGCAGTTGAACGCAAATGTGCGGAGGCTTTTGAACGTTATCATGATGCCGGCGAGGGAGGTGGAGGCGGAGATAGTGGTGGCGATGGACGCTGAGAAAGCCTTCGATAGGGTCGAGTGGGGGTACCTGTGGTAGGAGCTGAAGAGGTTTGGGGAGGGGTTTGTCAGGTGGGTTAGGCGCTGTTGTATGAGGTCCCGATGGCAAGTGTGGCCACAAACAGGAGGAAGTCCGAGTACTTTCGGTTGCACCGAGGGACGAGGCAGGGGTGTCCCCTGTCCCCCCTGCTCTTTGCACTGGCGATTGAACCCCTGGCTATGGCACTGAGGGAGTAGAGGAACTGGAGGAGGTTGGTGCGGGGTGGGGAGGAGCATAGGGTGTCGCTCTATGCGGACGACTTGCTGCTATATGTGGCGGACCCGGTGGGGGGAATGCCGGAGGTAATGCGGATCCTTGGGGAATTCAGGGATTTTTCGGGGTACAAGCTCAACATTGGGAAGAGCAAGCTGTTCGTGGTTCACCCAGGGGACCAGAAGAGGGGGATTGGTGAGCTCCCATTAAAAAGGGCGGAGAGGAGCTTCAGGTATTTGGGGGTCCCATTGGCCAGGAGCTGGTGGGCCCTGCATAGGCTTAATTTCACAAGGCTAGTGGAGCAAATGGAGGAGCAGTTCGAGATGAGACACGTTGCCGCTGTCCTTGGCGGGTAGGGTGCAGCCAGTCAAAATGACGGTGCTCCCAAGGTTTTTGTTCCTGTTCCAGTGCCTCCCCATGTTTATCCCAAAGGCCTTCTTTAGGCTGGTCAACAGGAGTATAATGGGGTTTGTGTGGACGCGAGGGACTCCGGGGGTGAGAAGGGTGTTCCTGGAGCGGAGTAGAGATAGTGGGGGCCTGGCGCTGCCCAACCTCTGTGGGTACTACGGGCCGCCAATGCGACGATGGTGCGCAAGTGGGTGATGGAGGGGGCTGCATGGAAGAGGCTGGAGACGGCGTCCTGTGTGGGTACGAGTCTGGGGGCGTTGGCAACGGCGCCGCTGCCGTTCCCTCCAAGGAGGTATACCACCAGCCCAGTGGTGGCGGCTGCCCTCAAAATCTGGGGGCAGTGGAGGCGGCACAGGGGGGAAGTTGGGGCCTCGGTGTGGACCCCAATACGGGGGAACCACCGGTTCGTCCCAGGGAGAACAGGTGGAGGGTTTTCGGGGTGGCACAGGGCAGGGATACGAAGGTTGGGGGACCTGTTTGTGGACGGGAAGTTCGCGAGCCTGGGTGAGCTGGAGGAGAAGTACGGGCTCTCTTTTCCCCCCCCCCCCCCCCCCCCCCCTGGGAAACACCTTCAGGTACTTACAGGTAAGGGCGTTTGCCAGGCGGCAGGTGGTGGAATTCCCGCGGCTGCTGCCACACACAGTACGGGACAGGGTGCTCCCGGGGGGGGGTGGGTGGGAGTGGGGAAGATCTCGGAAAATTACCAGGTGATGCAGGAGAAGGAGGAGGCCTCGGTCGGTGGTGGAGGTGAATGGTAAGTGGGAGGAGGAGTTGGGAGAGGAGATTGAGGAAGGGATGTGGGCAGATGCCCTAGGGAGGGTGAACTCTTCCTCACCGTGCGTGAGGCTCAGCCTCATACAGTTTAAGGTGCTGCACAGGGCACACATGACCGGGACAAGGATAAGCAGGTTTTTTGGGGGGTAGGTCAGGTGTGTTAGGTGCTCAGGGAGCCCAGCAAATCACACCCATATGTTCCGGGCGTGCCCAGCGCTGGAGGAATTTTGGAAGGGCGTAGCGAGGACGGTGTCGAGGGTGGTAGGATCCAGGGTCAAACCAGGCTGGGGGGGTCGCAGAGGAGCCAGGAGTGCAGGAGGCGAAAGAGGCCGGGATTCCGGCCTTTGCGTCCCTGGTAGCCTGGCGAAGGATTCTTCTTCAGTGGAAGGATGCGAGGCCCCCAAGCGTGGAATCCTGGATCAACGATATGGTGGGGTTTATTAAGTTGGAGAGGGTGAAATTCACCTCGAGAGGGTTGGTACAAGGGTTCTTTAGGTGGTGGCAACCGTTCTTAGACTTCCTGGCAGAACGGTAGACATTGATCAATGGCAGCAGCAACTCTGGGGGTTACTTTATTTTTGTTTTTGTTATTTACACTGGGGGTCTGAGGGGGTGTATATACCTGTTGTGTTAAGTCGGGGTGTTAATGTTAATTTATTATTTATGTACAGGGGAGAAAGGGGTATGGAGTGTTGCTTTTCTTTTGTTTTGTACTTAACCCTGTTGGGTTCCTTTTTCATTTTGTTATTGATATTTTATGAAAACCTTAATAAAAATTATTTTATTTTTTTTAAAAAGAGACTGAAACTGTCCAGCTTGGTACAAGAGATCATTGTATTGGTCCTGTTTTGGTTGATACACCATTTTTCCCACAGTTTTGAGGGTTTTGTGGTACAAGTGAAAGCTCGCAGGCTGGAGCTAATAGGTGATCCACTGGGTCTTTTGCTCTGCTAAAATGGTCAGTAGATACAGGTTTTGATAACCACTCTCTGAGAGGGACAGTCTATTAAAGGACGTTGGTTAGAGGTCACCTCTGAGAGAAAACCACGGCCAGTTGAATAGAGAAAGGAATTTGGAATCAGTAGATGGGGTGAAATAGGACCAAACAGTAGCAATAAGTGATGGGGAGGGTAATACACCATCTTCTTTTCCAGATAAACCTGTTTCAGAATAACGAGAACAAGTTTGTTTTTATTATTATTGCTTTATTATATTTTATTATTGCTCTTTTGCATCTAAACAATGCTTCAGGATTTGTGTATAACATTAATGGTTGACTGCTTCATGCTGAGTATATACTCCAATCTTCCAGTTATTGTTCAACAAATTTATGGTGACAGTTTATCATTTCATGTGCGAGATGACCTGGAAGAGGATGTAAAGCCCCTCTCGTACCTGAGCTATACACTGTATAGGTTCTAGGCTTACTCTGGATATGCATTGGTGCAGAACAACCATGGGATTAATAAAGCATTTCTGTGAATATCACCAGTCACTGCAGGTTTACATTCAAACTGCTATTGGCTTTCCTACGTGCAAATGTACCACCCCAGGGTAAAGTAGTATCCCCAGTAGCTGATCGTGGCCATTTTATATTTAGTCATGTAGTCTTCCTCTTTTTCATTACACTTTGTCTGCATGCAAGACAGCCAGGTGCTGGAGGCCTGGCTTGTCGGCATCTTCCGAGTCCCACGTGTCACTTTTTCTGGTGGGTTTTAAATGACTTGAGAGAATTGCAATGGGAATTATGCCAACTGTTCTGATGTGATTCGCACCAGTTTTCCCGTCTGAAATGAGTCATTTTTGGGGGAGAATTCCGCCCTACGATGCTGCTTTTTTTCAGACCTCTGCTGCTATCAGCCCACCAACAAGTGGCATTCCTTTTTCTTCCCTCCAGTGTGAGGTTTCTCTTCAATGTTCCATGTGTTGCATTGCATTTTTGTTACTAATTACTTCCCTCTGGGATTGCTAAATTTTCCAATTGAATTGTTGCTGGTTTAATGATTCACTTTGACTATCTGGTAACATTTTGTTAGTTTCCATTTGTTTCCCAAAATGCCTTTGTTACATCTATAGATATACCATTTTAGAATTCTGAAATCACTCATGGTTTTTAATATATTATTGATGAAAACAATTTACTTAGTTGTTGCCATTGAGGTAAATTGTTGGGCAGAAATTATAATTCCCCTTCATTGGTATTATGACTCTTTCACTTGTGATCCTACATTCTTAAAGCAAATAAAACTTTAAATGTATTCTCTATGTATGTTTGAATGTCCTTTGCATTAAAACAGCTTATTTTGGTTACATGACTTTTAAATAAAGTAGAGTGTTAATGTACTTTTGAACAGATTTCCTAGTACATCTCCATTGAAAGTTGTTCCTAGACATCCTCCATTTTACAAAACAAATGCTGCAAGTACAAAGGCAAAAGGTGGCTTTTGTGAATGCCCTCAAAAAATGCCCACGGGGAAAGAAATTCTACAGTTACAGGTGTGTACAGCATTTGCTTTCTTGATCTTCCATTTCCACATTTGTCCTTTGAGAAAGTAAAACTGGTGTTTTGTCACAATGTGATTTTAAACTACATATTCTTGCCACTGGATGTTGCTCGTGTTCTTTCTAATGTGCTCCAGAGTGATCCTGAGTTCTCCAGCGTGTCTCCTTTGAGAAATGGTTAGTTTTTCTCCTCCTTCACCCCCACCCTGGAATGGTGTGATTTATTTTATTCTAGATAAGTCTCACAATGAAGAGAACTGGGGGTTAATCTTCATAGACTTTTTGGTAAACCTTTATTCACAGACACATTACAAACATGCACCTCCAAATATAAAACCACCATTTCAGCACAAGTGGGTGTCCAGTTAATGCCCACCACCTAAATATACAATTGAACACCTAATTACCAATAACAATAGTAGGGGTGATGTGGAGATGCTGGCTTTGGACTGGGGTGAGCACAGTAAGAAGTCTTACAACACCAGGTTAAAGTCCAACAGATTTATTTCAAATCACTAGCTTTCGGAGCACTGCTCCTTCCTCAGGTGAATGAAGAGGTAGGTTCTAGAAACATATATATAGACAAAGTCAAAGATGCAAGACGATACTTTGAATGCGAGCATTTGCAGGTAATTAAGTCTTTACAGATCCAGAGAGAGGGGTAATCCCAGGTTAGAGGTGTAAATTGTCTCAAACCAGGACAGTTGGTAGGATTTCACAAGCCCAGGCCAGGTGTTGGGGGATGAATGTAATGCAACATGAATCCAAGGTCCCGGTTGAGGCCGTACCTGTGTGCGGAACGTGGCTATAATTTCTGCTGGGCGATTCTGCGTTGTCCTGAAGGCTGCCTTGGAGAACGCTTACCCGAAGATCAGAGACTCGATGCCCTTGACTGCTGAAGTGTTCCCTGACTGAAAGGGAACATTCCTACCTGCCGATTGTCACGTGACAGGGCAGCACGGTAGCACAAGTGGATTGCACTGTGGCTTCACAGCGCCAGGGACCCCGGTTCGATTCCCCGCTGGGTCACTGTCTGTGCGGAGTCTGCAAGTTCTCTTTTCCCCCCCCCCCCCCGTCTGCGTGGGTTTCCTCAGTATGCTCCTGTTTCCTCCCAACATCCAAAGACGTGCAGGTTAGGTGGATTGGCCATGATAAATTGCCCTGTGACCAAAAAGCGTGAGGGGTTATTGGGTTACGGGGATAGGGTGGAAGTGAGGGCTTAAGTGGATCGGTGCAGACTCGATGAGCCGAATGGCCTCCTTGGGCACTGTATGTTCTATGTATGTACCTGCAAATGCTCGCATTCAAACTATCGTCTTGCATCTTTGACTTTATCTTTCTGGAACCTACCTGAACATAGACTGAGGATTTTTAATTGATTAGAAACAGGACATTAACATCAGCAGCCCAGAAAATGAATTTCCCTCAATAACAACTGGTGGTGATTTCAGGCTACTACCTCAGGTAGAACCCCCTAACTGTGTACTCCACCAATTCCATGACGTCACCAAACTGGGCCGAGGCACTAGGCCAAGTGGACGATCTCCATCCCAGCGGAACATGCCTCTGGGCTATGAACCAGGCAAAGGCAAGAACATCCGCCTTCACCCCAGTCTGCAGCCCTGGCGAGTCCGACATCCTGAAAACGGCCACCGATGGACAATGCTCCAGATCAGTGTTCAGAATTGCTGACAATAGTGCTAAAGGAGGAGACCCAAAAGCATACCATACTTTGACACAACCAGAGCATATGGGTGTGGTTAGGCCCACGAGAGCACCGCTCACACTTGTCTTCCACTCCTGCAAAGAAGCCAGTCATTCTAGCCTTCGGTGAGCCCTATGTACCACCATAAGCTGAATTAGGCTGAGCCGCGCATAGGAGGAAGTGGAGTTCACCCTATGAAGGGCCTCCCCACATGTCCTCATCCAAAATGGGTCCCAGTTCCCCCTTCCACTTCTCCCTCACTTGGTCCAGCGAGACACCTTCCATTGACTTAATCTGCCCATAGATATTTGAAATCCCCAACCCCAGATCCTGCTAGCAATATGATTCTCCCCAGGAGGAAGGTTTGCAACAGTAAGGGAAATGTAGGACAGGCCTTCCGGACAAAATTACATAACTGGAATAAATGTGCCCCATACAATTGAAATTTCACTGAAAGCCCCTCCCTACTAACAATCTGTCCCCATAATACACAATGTCCCACAACTTTAAACGTTGCACCCAGACTCAACGACACAGACAAATGGTTTCCACAGATAGGGGCCAACAATGACCTGGTACTCATCTTATAATGCTGTCTGAACGGCTTCCATTTCCTTAAAGTTAATATCATCACTGGGTTCAAGGAATACCTCACCGGGGAGAACGGGTGCGAAGCTGTTACGAAACCCCATAAACCTGAGCCCCGACACGAACTTGCCTCCATCTGTCCCCATACAGAATCTGATTTCCCCCAACCACCTTGCACCTTCTCAATATTGGCCGCCCAGTAATAAGTAAGCAAATTGGGTTACACCAGCCCCTCCCCCCAACTGCTGGTCCCTCTGAAGGAATACCCTACGAATTCCTGGTGACTTACCCGCCCAAATAAAAGGCAAGAACATGTTACCCTTGGCATAGGAAGACATTGAAACTGTAATAAAAACCTTGGGAGAATGGTCACCCTAACAGTCTGGACTATGCCCGCCAAGGAAAGCGGAAGGTTATGCCACTTCTGTAAGTCAGACCTCTCCCTACTCTCCAAACTTGTATAGTTTAACCTATGAATCATGGACCACTTGGGCACTCAGAAGCTATCTCTGGCAATGGAGGCGACTGAATCTGTAACATACAAAAGCAGGTCATTAGCTAATAAAGACCCATATGCCCCCACTCCCCACCACGATTTACCTGAAGTCCACGCTATGGCCAAAGGTCCTATCACTAGCGCAAAAAGGAGTGGCGACAATGGGCACCATCTGCGCCATACCCTGTTCACTAGGAAATACCCCAAACTGTGCGTACACAGGCCATAGGTGGTCTATACAGTAGCCGAACCCATGAGATGAACGTCTGCCCAAAGCCAAATCGCCCAAGCACTTCAAAAAGGTACTCCCACTCCACCCTGCTTTCTCAGCATGCATCGATATAATCACCACCAGTTCAGGGGCTTAAGAGGGGGGAGAGGATCACATTCAGCACAGACGGTATATTAGTGATAACTGCTGTCCCTTAACAAAGTCGGTCTGGTCTTCTGCAATTGCTCTGGGATACAGGCTTCCAATCGCAGCACTAGCACCTTGGCCAGACGCTTAGCATCCATGGAGAGATGGGCATATATGGCCCACATTCTGTGGGGTCCTTATTCTTTTTCAAGATGACAGAGATAGAGGTTTGTGAATGTGTGTAGGGCAATGAACCCTGAGCCAAAGAATCAGTGAACATATCTACTATTAATGGCAGCAACTGTCCCACAAACCTCGGATAAAATTTAATGGGAGCATAACGGGGCATCCTGTGTGGGTGCGGGCACAGGCGCACGCATGTCCACAGGGACTCTTACCTATGGAATTCTCTGTATAACAAAACAAACCTTGAATGCCTCATTAACCCCCGTCAGCAGAGATCAAGTTTCTATCCAATTCCCTAATCAGTATGATCTCCGGGAAGCCTCCGCCGATTCAGCTGGTGAGCCAAAAGGTGGCCTGCCTTCTCCCTGTACTCCTAAACCAAACCCATCGAGCGCCTTAGCTGGATGACCGTTTTCCCAGTGGACCCAGATCAAACTGCATTTGCAGCTCCTTCCTAGTTATCAGCAACTCCGGATTAGGGTCCTATCTATCTCCCAAGATCCTACCCGCCATCACACTGACATTCCGCCCTCACCATCCTTTCTAAATGTGCCTTCTAGGAGATTACCTTCCCCTTACAACTGGCTTAAGGGCCTCTCACAACGTGGAGGGAGAGACAAAATCGTTCCTGTTAAACCTAATATATTCCTTGATGGTCATAGACACGTGCTCACAAAACCCCTTCTCTGCTAGTAACGCCATTTCTAACCTCCATGGCGCGCACTGAATGGGATCCACCACCAGGTCCACAAAATGTGGAACATGGTCAGCGATTACTATTGCTGAATATTCCACCCTTTTAACCGATTTGGCGGGGGGGGGGCAGTAAACCCATCAAACCTGACAAAACCGGTTCAATGGCTGCAGCTTCTCCCCACGCCCGTTGGTATTGGGGCGACCATCGTCGACCGTGCTGCCGCTGCCATTTTCTCTGCTGAGGAACTGCATAAAAGATTCCAAGTCTGCCAAAGAAGTACCTTCTGTGGGTTTTTTGCTTCCTTTTCCTTTTTGGCACATGTTTAGTGCGGGAACGCTGTTTTATCAACCCCAGAATGCTTTCCTGCGAATGTCTCCTGAAAAATCAGGCAAAAAGGCCTTAACCCAGATCCTGGTCGGGTCGACCTCCCCATCATCTCACCAGCGGAAATCAATCATTGGCCTTTATTTCTACATTGCTAACTTTCTTTCAACCGGTTCTTAAATTTTGGCGGAGTTATAAATTAGTTTTTATTCCATAAATTTGTCTAATTTTTACAAGGTGAATGCAGAAGAAGCAAATAAAGAGGTGCCAGGTGTCATTTCTGAAGAACAGATGCTGCATGTCAGACAAGTTACACAAACTGACATTGAAGAAGCTTGGAGAGAAATTGTGCTTAACCAGTGAGTAATGTAAAATAGGAGTTTACAATGACTGCTTACTACAAAGTATCACAGGGCTAAATCACTGGCTTTTAAAGCAGACCAAGGCAGGCCAGCAGTACGGTTCAATTCCCGTACCAGCCTCCCCGAACAGGCGCAGGAATGTGGCGAATAGGGCCTTTTCACAGTAACTTCATTTGAAGCCTACTTGTGACAAGCGATTTTCATTTCATTTCAAAGGGGTAGGTGGCTGTCTACTGTCAACTTCCCAATGGGACTATTCATGTTGGTTATTGGGTAACATTGCACAATAACCCTCACTTGGTCCAGCGAGACAGCTTCCATTTTGGGTAGTATAATGTATTTATTTCTTACTGATCCAATTTATTTTAAAGTTTAAATATGTATGATTGTCCTCTGTTGAGGGTGGCACATGGCACAGTGATTAGCACTGCTGCACATGGCGCTGAGGACCCAGGTTCAAATCCCAGCCCTGGGTCACTGTCCGTGTGGAGTTTGCACATTCTCTTTTTAAAAAAAAAAAATTTAGAGTACCCAGTTCATTTTTTTTTTCCAATTAAGGGGCAATTTAGCGTGGCCAATCCACATAGCCAGCACATCTTTAGGTTGTGGGGGCGAAACCCACGCAAACATGGGGAGAATGTACAAACTCCACACAGTGACCCAGAGCCGGGATCGAATCTGGGACCTCGGCGCCGTGAGGCAGCAGGGCTAACCCACTGCTGCCCTGAGTTTGCACATTCCCCTCGTGTCTGCGTGGGTTTCACCCCAACAACCCAAAGATGCACAGGTTAGGTGGATTGGTCATGCTAAATTGCCCCTTAATTGGAAAATAAATAATTGGGTACTCTTTTTATATTAAAAAAATTTTTTAAATGTTTTTAATGTGATTGTCCTCTGTTCCTCACTGCTCATTCTTCACGTCCTTTACAGATTTGCTACCAACCAACTATTGAGCGATCATATACTTTCAAACTTTACACCCTGAATCTTTGTGTCTCCCCGGCTTCTAAGCTACATTTTTAATAACTATCCACAGACAAATCCTATTCAAGCCTATCGTCCTCTGCTTTCCTTTTGCAAGTTATTCTTCTGAAGTAAGAAAAGTCCATAAATGTTTTTATATAGTGGGAGAATGTAAACTAATTATAGCCTATTCTTGTCCTTCAACGGCAAATTGGCATATAATAGTTCCCCAATATCCATTATTCTGTATTGTATTGTGTTTTTTTTCCAGCCTGCAGAAAATCTTAGGCTTAGCTTCATTAGATGATGTCCTGGATTTCTCCAAAGTCATCCCTCAGCATATTTTATACAATGTACGTAATGTCAGTAAACACGGAGTTGTAATACTACAAGACAAAACAGGTGAGACTTTTCTTGTTTCCAATGGCATACGAGATTTTCTAATGGAAGGTGGAGGCAGGCTATGCATTCCATGATGTAAGGGCCTTTCCTTATTTCCCCATTATTTTCTTTAGCCACTATCATTTTAATTGACATGTATCTTAAGTCAAGCAGCAGAGAGAATGAGGAATTCAAGAAATTGCAACAGAGTATATGGTGCTAGTTCTCGGAACAACAAAACTCAGACTTTGTGGCACCTGAGAGATGGGGTGCGACTGTATTCGGTTGGTTGGTGGCCAATTAATTGGCCAAAAGGTTGTATTATGCCTGGTAATAGATGATGATTGGATTGGCGGGGGGGGGGGGGGGGGGGGGGGGGGGGGTTGGTGAGACCCACGCAGACATGGGGAGGATGTGCAAACTCCACACGGACAATGACCCAGGGCCTGAGGCAGCAGTGCTAACCGCCGTGCCACCCCTCGTGCAACTCAATATAGTAGTGTTTTAGACAATGAGCTAAGTTCTTGTTTTGTTTAGGTTTGTTAGAAGTAGGTTTTAGTTGTTTGCTTCGTCTGGCTTCTATTTGTGTATCTGAGTGTGGTAGTGTTGGTGGGCAAAGACAGGGGTTGTGGGAATAGTTTTGTGACGGTGCCTTTTTTCTTTGTTTAGTCATAGTCTGGTGATTTTGTTTTGTGGCCATCTTGGGTGGGCTTGGTTGCTGTACCTGTTATGTATCTGTTGGGCAATCTCTCTTGGTGGAAATGGCTGACTGGATTGAGTGGGGGGGGGGGGGAATTCATTTGGTCATCTGGAACGTAAGGGGATGAATGGCCCAGTAGAAAGGTCAGGAGTATTTGCTCACCTTAAGAGTTTAAATTCCAATGTGTTTTTGCAGGAAACTAATTTGTGGGTCAGAGACCAGATAAGACGGCGGAAGGGGTGGTTGGGATAAGTCTTCCATTCAGGCTTCAATGGCAGAGTGCAGCAATATTAATTAACAAAAGGTTTCCGTTTTCTGCCACAAAGATCTTGTCCGACTCTAATGGCAGACATATTATTGACAATGGCTCTCTGGCAGACATTCCAGTTCTTCTGCTAATGTCTATGTTCCAAACTAGGACGATCCAAAATTTGAATTCGCATCAGCTTATTTTGGGTGAGGACTTAAATTGTGTTCCAAACCCTTGTCTCGATCGGTCCAAGTCTCTGACTCCCATCAGGGGTGGCCAGAGCTTTGTTGTGGGAAAGAGGAGAGCGAGATCCTTGCCACTTTTTGCTCCAAGGTGACAAAGATTTTTCATTTTTCTCGCATGCATCTGGTATATTCATGGATCTTTTTTTGTGATGGATAGGTCTCCTCCCTTCTGCGATGGCAGCTGGTTACTCAGTGATTTGTGATTTCAGACCGGGTCCTGCAGTTTGTTGATTTGGCGCAAGGTCAGGTCCCTTCTAGCGGCCGCTATGGTGGTTAGACATTATGTTATTAGCGAACAGTTATTAGCGAACAATGTGAATGCATGCCCACTGCCATAGGGGAATGTATAAAATGTAATAAAAATGAGTCAGTCTCTCCTTCTATACTATGGGAAACCTTTAAGGGGTCCTCCGAGGGAGATTATCATGAACATGAAGACAACAAGGGCAGAGCGGCAGAAACTGGTGGACGCCATTCTTGACGTGGACCACCAGTACTCACTTGCCCCAACCCCGGAGTTGTTGGAAAAAGCTGCAGACTCAATCGAGCTATTGTCAACAGAGAGCAGTGGCCAGCTGCGACGCTCGAGGGGGTGTGTTTTCTGAATACGGGGAGAAGGCTAGTCGCCTCTTAGCTCACCAGTCCAAGTATGTAATCTGAGCGGCAGCCTGGTTTCCGTCCCTCAGGTTAATGCGGCTTTTGAATTGTGGTCTCTATAGTTTGGAGCCTCTGGCTGAGGGATTGGTCATGACTGACATTTTGGCCAGCAGATCCATCCCAGCTGTGGCGGGGGAAGAGGAGCAAGGAGTTGGAATCCCCGTTGGGCCTAGAGGAACCATGAAATGCATTGGATTGTTGCAGACTGGTAAAGTTCCTGGTCTGGATGACTTCCCCATTGAACTTTATAAGATGTTTGTGGAGCAGTTGGTACCTTTTTTAATCCTGGATATGTTTAATGATTCCTTATCTCTGCTTCCTTATCCCTGGATTTGTTGCTCTCTACCTTCGCAACAGTCTCTATCTCCTTGATTATCAAGAAAGACAAAGACCTAACAGAATGTGGGTTGTATCAACCTATCCCACTCTTAAATGCGGATGCTAAGTTACTTGCCACGTGCTGGTGCTATGGCTGGCGCCCTGCCATCCAGAGCGAAAAGACATTTGATAGCGGAGTGGGAATATCTGAGATTCTTGGGAGGTTCAGATTTGGGCACAGGTTTATCTCCTGGATTCGACTATTGCATAGGGCCCCCACTGCTGGTGTACATACGAATGCTCTGAACTGTGGTTACTTCCTGTTAAATAGGGGCATGAGACAGGGATGTCCACTGCCTCTGCTCCTGTTTGATTTGGCAATAAAACCACTTTTGAAAGCGTTGTGGTCCTATATTAAGTGAAGGGGGATAAATCAGGGCATGGGTGAAGCATCGGGTGTCCCTTTATGTGGATGACCACCTTCTCTATATTACGAACCCAGTACCCTCTATGCTTGGGAGGTTTGGCTCCTTCTCTGGGTACAAGTTGAACTTGGACAAGATGGAATGCTGCCCCCAGGGGAGGAGAGCCCAACTGGGGACACTATCTTTTTGCCTTGACAAGACTCATTATCTGGGGGTCTGGGTCCACAATGGGGCCTCACTTCATAAATTAAAATAGCATTAGTCTGGTTGGTGGTGTCAAGTCAGACTTGGAGGTGGGATAATCTCCTATCTGTTATGTTCTGTGTTATGGCCGTAGTACAGATACACACAGATCATCTAGTCCTTTGCCTAGTAAGATAATTCATTAACAAGATCAAGCATGGAAAGATGATGAACTATAATACAAACTGTAACGACTAAATGAATTCTCCTGGAGCTAATTCTAATGCGACTGTCCTCTAGCATGACTCACGACCAACTGCCGAATCTCTCAAGTCACATGGTGGATCTCTATCGTCACCTGCTGGTCAGAGGTCATTCCAATAACTATATACCTTTTTTTTTAATAAATATTTTATTGAAAATTTCTGGTCAACCAACACAGTACATTGTGCATCCTTTACACAACATTATAACAATACAGATAATAATGACCTTTTTTTATATAAACAAAAAACAACAAATAAATAAATATTAAATAACAAAAATGAAAGCTAGCCCTAATTGGCAACTGCCTTGTCACAGGCTATACCCCCCCCAAGTCCTGGGCTGCTGCTGCTGCCTTTTTTCCCCCATCTATCTTTCCGCAAAATATTCGACGAACGGTTGCCACCGCCTGGTGAACCCTTGAGCCGACCCCCTTAGGACGAACTTAATCCGCTCTAACTTTATGAACCCCGCCATATCATTTATCCAGGTCTCCACCCCCGGGGGCTTGGCTTCTTTCCACATTAGCAATATCCTGCGCCGGGCTACTAGGGACGCAAAGGCCAAAACATCGGCCTCTCTCGCCTCCTGCACTCCCGGCTCTTGTGCAACCCCAAATATAGCCAACCCCCAGCTTGGTTCGACCCGGACTCCTACTACTTTCGAAAGCACCTTTGTCACCCCCATCCAAAACCCCTGTAGTGCCGGGCATGACCAGAACATATGGGTATGATTCGCTGGGCTTCTCGAGCACCTCGCACACCTATCCTCCACCCCAAAAAAATTTCTGAGCCGTGTTCCAGTCATATGTGCCCTGTGTAATATCTTAAACTGAATCAGGCTTAGCCTGGCGCACGAGGACGACGAGTTTACCCTGTTTAGGGCATCTGCCCACAGCCCCTCCTCAATCTCCTCCCCTCGCTCTTCTTCCCATTTCCCTTTTAGTTCGTCCACCATAGTCTCCCCTTCATCCCTCATTTCCCTATATATATCCGACACCTTACCATCCCCCACCCATTTCTTTGAGATGACTCTGTCCTGCACCTCTTGTGTCGGGAGCTGCGGGAATTCCCTCACCTGTTGCCTCGCAAAAGCCCTCCATTGCATGTACCTAAATGCATTCCCTTGGGGCAACCCATATTTCTCCGTCAGCGCTCCCAGACTCGCAAACTTCCCATCCACAAATAGATCTTTCAATTGCGTTATTCCTGCTCTTTGCCACATTCCATATCCCCCATCCATTCCCCCCGGGGCAAACCTATGGTTGTTTCTTATCGGGGACCCCCCCAATGCTCCAGTCTTTCCCCTATGTCGTCTCCACTGTCCCCAAATCTTCAGTGTAGCTACCACCACCGGACTCGTGGTATAGTTCCTTGGTGAGAACGGCAATGGGGCTGTCACCATAGCCTGCAGGCTGGTCCCCCTACAGGACGCCCTCTCTAATCTCTTCCACGCCGCTCCTTCCTCCTCTCCCATCCACTTACTCACCATTGAAATATTAGCGGCCCAATAATACTCACTTAGGCTCGGTAGTGCCAGCCCCCCCCTATCCCTACTACGCTGTAAGAATCCCTTCCTCACTCTCGGAGTCTTCCCGGCCCAAACAAAACCCATGATACTCTTTTCTATCCTTTTGAAAAAAGCCTTCGTGATCACCACCGGGAGGCACTGAAACACAAAGAGGAATCTCGGGAGGACCACCATCTTAACCGCCTGCACCCTCCCTGCCATTGACAATGCTACCATATCCCATCTCTTGAAATCTTCCTCCATCTGTTCCACCAACCGCGTCAAGTTTAGCCTGTGCAATGTGCCCCAATTCTTAGCTATCTGGATCCCCAAGTAACGAAAGTCTCTTGTTACCTTCCTCAACGGTAGGTCTTCTATTTCTCTACTCTGCTCCCCTGGATGCACCACAAACAGCTCACTCTTCCCCATATTCAATTTATACCCTGAAAAATCCCCAAACTCCCCAAGTATCCGCATTATTTCTGGCATCCCCTCCGCTGGATCCGCCACATATAGTAGCAGATCATCCGCATATAAAGATACCCGGTGTTCTTCTCCTCCCCGAAGTATTCCCCTCCATCTCCTGGAACCTCTCAGCGCTATCGCCAGGGGCTCAATCGCCAGTGCAAACAGTAATGGGGACAGAGGACATCCCTGCCTTGTCCCTCTATGGAGCCGAAAATATGCCGATCCCCGTCCATTCGTGACCACACTCGCCACTGGGGCCCTATACAACAGCTGCACCCATCTAACATACCCCTCTCCAAACCCGAATCTCCTCAACACCTCCCACAGATAATCCCATTCCACTCTATCAAATGCTTTCTCGGCATCCATCGCCACTACTATCTCCGTTTCACCCTCTGGTGGGGCCATCATCATTACCCCTAACAACCTCCGTATATTCGTGTTCAGCTGTCTCCCCTTCACAAACCCAGTTTGGTCCTCATGAACCACCCCCGGGACACATTCCTCTATTCTCATTGCCATTACCTTGGCATCCACATTTAGGAGGGAAATTGGTCTGTAGGACCCGCATTGTAGCGGATCCTTTTCCTTCTTTAAGAGAAGCGATATCGTTGCTTCTGACATAGTCGGGGGCAGTTGTCCCCTTTCCTTTGCCTCGTTAAAGGTCCTCGTCAGTAGCGGGGCGAGCAAGTCCAAATATTTTCTGTAAAATTCAACTGGGAATCCGTCCGGTCCCGGGGCCTTTCCCGTCTGCATGTTCCTAATTCCTTTCACCACTTCTTCTACCGTGATCTGTGCTCCCAGTCCCGCCCTTTCCTGCTCTTCCACCTTGGGAATTTCCAGCCGATCCAAAAAATCCATCATTCTCTCCCTCCCATCCGGGGGTTGAGCTTCATACAATTTTTTATAAAATGTCTTGAACACTTCATTCACTCTCTCCGCACCCCGCTCCACCTCTCCTTCCTCGTCCCTCACCCCCCCTATTTCCCTCGCTGCTCCCCTTTTCCTCAATTGGTGTGCCAGCAATCTGCTCGCCTTCTCTCCATATTCATACTGTACCCCCTGCGCCTTCCTCCATTGTGCCTCTGCAGTGCCTGTAGTCAGCAAGTCAAATTCCACATGCAGCCTTTGCCTTTCCCTGTACAGTCCCTCCTCCGGTGCTTCCGCATATTGTCTGTCCACCCTTAAAAGTTCTTGCAGCAACCGCTCCCGTTCCTTACTCTCCTGCTTCCCTTTATGTGTCCTTATTGATATCAGCTCCCCCCTCACCACCGCCTTCAACGCCTCCCAGACCACTCCCACCTGAACCTCCCCATTGTCATTGAGTTCCAAGTACTTTTCAATGCACCCCCTCATCTGCCATTAGTCCCATGTCCATTCTCCAGGGTGGGCGCCCTCTTGTTTCCTCCCCTATCTCCAAGTCTACCCAGTGTGGGGCATGATCCGAAATGGCTATAGCCGTATATTCCGTTCCCCTCACCCTCGGGATCAATGCCCTACCCAACACAAAAAAGTCTATGCGTGAATAGACTTTATGGACATAGGAGAAAAACGAGAACTCCTTACTCCTAGGTCTACTGAATCTCCACGGGTCCACCCCTCCCATCTGCTCCATAAAATCCTTAAGCACCTTGGCTGCTGCCGGCCTCCTACCAGTCCTGGACTTCGACCTATCCAGCCTTGGTTCCAACACCGTGTTAAAATCTCCCCCCATTATCAGCTTTCCCGTCTCTAGGTCCGGGATGCGTCCTAGCATTCGCCTCATAAAGTTGGCATCGTCCCAGTTCGGGGCATACACATTTACCAAAACCACCATCTCTCCCTGTAATTTGCCACTCACCATCACGTATCTGCCCCCGTTATCCCCCCCCCCCCCCCCCTTGCCGGTTAGCCATCATCTTTTTCCAGCTTCTCACCCAGTTCCCACGCAGCTGTATCTCTCCCAGACGGTGCCCCCCCGCCCATCCTTTCCCGTACCCACTCCCCCCTTTCCCCAGCAGCAGCAACCCAGTAATTCCCCCCTCCCCCCCACCCCCGCTAGACCCCCCGCTAGCGTAATTACTCCCCCCATGTTGCTCCCAGAAGTCAGCAAACTCTGGCTGACCTCGGCTTCCCCCCGTGATCACGGCTCGCACCGTGCGACGCCCCCTCCTTCCTGCTTCTCTATTCCCGCCATAATTATCATAGCGCGGGAACCAAGCCCGCGCCTCTCCCTCGGCCCCGCCTCCCATGGCCAACGCCCCATCTCCTCTCCCTCCCCACCTCCCCCATCACCACCTGTGGGAGAGAGAAAAGTTACCATACCGCAGGATTAAAACATAAAACCCCTCTTCGCCCCCCCCCCCCCCCATTCTCCCCACCACTTTGTCCAAACGTTCATTTTCATAGTCCACTCATTCCAATTTTTCTTCTACAATAAAAGTCCACGCTTCATCCGCCGTCTCAAAGTAGTGGTGCCTCCCTTGATATGTGACCCACAGTCTTGCCGGTTGCAGCATTCCAAATTTTATCATCTTTTTGTGAAGTACCGCTTTGGCCCGATTAAAGCTCGCCCTCCTTCTCGCCACCTCCGCACTCCAATCTTGATAAACGCGGATCACCGCGTTCTCCCATTTACTACACCGAGTTTTCTTCGCCCATCTAAGGACCATTTCTCTATCCTTAAAACGGAGGAATCTCACCACTATGGCTCTGGGAGTTTCTCCTGCTCTCGATCCTCGCACCATAACTCGGTATGCTCCCTCCACCTCCAACGGACCCATCGGGGCCTCCGCTCCCATTAACGAGTGCAGCATCGTGCTCTCATATGCCCCGACGTCCGCCCCCTCCACACCTTCAGGAAGGCCAAGAATCCTCAAGTTGTTCCTCCTTGCGTTATTTTCCAGTGCCTCCAACCTCTCCACAGATCGTTTCTGGTGTGCCTCCTGTATCTCCGACTTCACCACCAGGCCCTGTATATCGTTCTCATTCTCTGCTGCTTTCGCCTTTACGACCCGAAGCTCCTGCTCCTGGGTCTTTTGTTCCTCTTTCAGCCCTTCAATCGCCTGTAATATCGGGGCCAACAACTCTTTCTTCATTTCCTTTTTAATCTCCTCCACGCAGCGTTTCAAGAACTCTTGTTGTTCAGGGCCCCATATGAGACTGCCACCTTCCGCCGCCATCTTGGTTTCTGCTTGCCTTCCTTGCCGTTGTTCCAAAGGATCCGCTGCAATCCGGCCACTTTCCTCTCCTTTTTCCATCCGTGTCCAGGGGGAACACCCTTCTGGTTTACCGCACGGTGTTTTTAGCCGTTAAAATTGCCGTTGGGGCTCCTATCAAGAGCCCTAAAGTCCGTTCCACCGGGAGCTGCCGAAACGTGCGACTTAGCTGGTCATCGCCGCACCCGGAAGTCTAATAACTATATACCTTGATATGCACATACATATCACCACACTCCTTGGCAGGTAGGGTTCAGACTATTAAGGTGAACCTACTCCCGACACCTTTTCATTTCTTTTTCAATGCTTCTCAATTTTTCTCCCCCAATTTTTTTTTTTTTGTCAAAGTCAGTAAATTAATAGAACATAGAAATATACAGCACAGAACAGGCCCTTCGGCCCATGATGTTGTGCTGAACCTTTGTCCTAGATTAATCATAGATTATCATTGAATTTACAGTGCAGGAGGCCGCCATTTGGCCCATTGAGTCTGCACCGGGTCTTGGAAAGAGCACCCTACCCAAAGTCAACACCTCCACCCTATCCCCATAACCCAGTAACCTCACCCAACACTAAGGGCAATTTAGCATGGCCAATCTACCTAATCTGCACATCTTTGGACCGTGGGAGGAAACCGGAGCACCCGGAGGAAACCCACGCAGACACTGGGAGGATGCGCAGACTCCGCACAGACAGCGACCCAAGCCGGAATCGAACCTGGGACCCTGGAGCTGTGAAGCAATTGTCCTATCCACAATGCTACCATGCTGCCCTTAAGAACAAATAAATCTACACTATATCATTTTACCGTAATCCATGTACCTATCCAATAGCTGCTTGAAGGTCCCTAATGTTTCCGACTCAACTACTTCCACAGGCCGTGCATTCCATGCCCCCACTACTCTCTGGGTAAAGAACCTACCTCTGACATTTCCCCCCCCCTCCTATATCTTCCTCCATTCACCTTAAATTTATGTCCCCTTGTAATGGTTTGTTCCACCCGGGGAAAAAGTCTCTAACTGTCTATCTATTCCCCTGATCATCTTATAAACCTCTATCAAGTCTACCCTCATCCTTCTCTGTTTTAATGAGAAAAGGCCTAGCCCCCTCAACCTTGCCCCGTAAGACCTACTCTCCATTCCAGGCAACATCCTGGTAAATCTTCTTTGCACCTTTTCCAAAGCTTCCACATCCTTCCTAAAGTGAGGTGACCAGAACTGTACACACTACTCCAAATGTGGCCTTACCAAAGTTTTGTACAGCTGCATCGTCATCTCACGGCTCTTAAATTCAATCCCTCTGTTAATGAACGCTAGCACACCATTGGCCTTCTTCACAGCTCTATCCACTTGAGTGGCAACTTTCAAAGATGTATGAACATAGACCCCAAGATCTCTCTGCTCCTCCACATTGCCAAGAACTCTACCATTAACCCTGTATTCCGCATTCATATTTGTCCTTCCAAAATGGACAACCTCACACTTTTCAGGGTTAAACTCCATCTGCCACTTCTCAGCCCAGCTCTGCATCCTATCTATGTCTCTTTGCAGCCGACAACAGCCCTCCTCACTATCCACAACTCCACCAATCTTCGTATCGTCTGCAAATTTACTGACCCACCCTTCAACTCCCTCATCCAAGTCATTAATGAAAATCGCTAACAGCAGAGGACCCAGAACTGATCCCTGCGGTACGCCACTGGTAACTGGGATCCAGGCTGAATATTTGCCATCCACCACCACTCTCTGACTTCTATCGGTTAGCCAGTTCGTTATCCAACTGGCCAAATTTCCCACTATCCCATACCTCCTTACTTTCTGCAGAAGCCTACCATGGGGAACCTTATCAAATGCCTTGCTAAAATCCATGTACACTACATCCACTGCTTTACCTTCATCCACATGCTTGGTCACCTCCTCAAAGAATTCAATAAGACTTGTAAGGCAAGACCTACCCCTCACAAATCCCTGCTGACTATCCCTAATCAAGCAGTGTCTTTCCAGATGCTCAGAAATCCTATCCTTCAGTACCCTTTCCATGACTTTGCCTACCACCTAAGTAAGACTAACTGGCCTGTAATTCCCAGGGTTATCCTTAATCCCTTTTTTGAACAGGGGCATGACATTCGCCACTCTCCAATCCCCTGGTACCACCCATGTTGACAGTGAGGACGAAAAGATCATTGCCAATGGCTCTGCAATTTCATCTCTTGCTTCCCATAGAATCCTTGGATATATCCCGTCAGGCCCTGGGGACTTGTCTATACTCAAGTTTTTCAAAATGCCCAACACATCTTCCTTCCTAACAAGTATTTCCTCGAGCTTACCAGTCTGTTTCACACTGTCCTCTCCAACAATATGGCCCCTCTCATTTGTAAATACAGAAGAAAAGTACTCGTTCAAGACCTCTCCTATCTCTTCAGACTCAATACACAATCTCCCGCTATTGGTCCTTGATCGGACCTACCCCCGCTCTAGTCATTCTCATATTTCTCACGTGTGTAAAAGGCCTTGGGGTTTTCCTTGATCCTACCCGCCAAAGATTGTTCATGCCCTCTCTTAGCTCTCCTAATCCCTTTCTTCAGTTCCCTCCTGGCTATCTTGTATCCCTCCAGCGCCCTGTCTGAACCTTGTGTCCTCAGCCTTACATAAGTCTCCTTCTTCCTCTTAACAAGACATTCAACCTCTCTTGTCAACCATGGTTCCCTCACTCGACCATCTCTTCCCTGCCTGACAGGGACATACATATCAAGGACACTTGTGTCCTTCCCTGACAGTCTATGTTCCCAACGTATGCACTTCAATTCTTGTCTGACAACATTGTATTTACCCTTCCCCCAATTGTAAACCTTGCCCTGTTGCATGCACCTATCCCTCTCCATTACTAAAGTGAAAGTCACAGAATTGTGGTCACTATCTCCAAAATGCTCCCCCACTAACAAATCTATCACTTGCCCTGGTTCATTACCAAGTACTAAATCCAATATTGCCCCTCCTCTGGTCGGACAATCTACATACTGTGTTAGAAAAGCTTCCTGGACACACTGCACAAACACCACCCCATCCAAACTATTTGATCTAAAGAGTTTCCACTCCATGTTTGGGAAGTTAGTCACCCATGACTACTACTCTGACTTCTGCACCTTTCCAAAATCTGTTTCCCAATCTGTTCCTCCACATCTCTGCTACTATTGGGGGGCCTATAGAAAACTCCTAACAAGGTGACTGCTCCTTTCCTATTTCTGACTTCAACCCATACTACCTCAGTAGGCTGATACTCCTCGAACTGCCTTTCTGCAGCTGTTATACTATCTCTAATTAACAATGCCACCCCCCCCACCCCCCAAACCTCTTTTACCACCCTCCCTAATCTTATTGAAACATCTATAACCAGGGACCTCCAACAACCTTTTCTGCCCCTCTTCTATCCAAGTTTCCGTGATGGCCACCACATCGTAGTCCCAAGTACCGATCCATGCCTTAAGTTCACCCACCTTATTCCTGATGCTTCTTGCGTTGAAGTATACACACTTCAACCCATCTCTGTGCCTGCAAGTACTCTCCTTTGTGGGTGTTCCCTTCCCCACTGCCTCATTACACGCTTTGGCGTCCTGAATATTGGCTACCTTAGTTGCTGGACTACAAATCCGGTTCCCATTCCCCTGCCAAATTAGTTTAAACCCTCCCGAAGAGTACTAGAAAACCTCCCTCCCAGGATATTGGTGCCCCTCTGGCTCAGATGCAACCCGTCCTGCTTGTACAGGTCCCACCTTCCCCAGAATGCGCTCCAATTATCCAAATACCTGAAGCCCTCCCTCCTACACCATTCCTGCAGCCACGTGTTCAGCTGCACACTCTCCCTATTCCTAGCCTCGCTATCACGTGGCACCGGCAACAAACCAGAGATGACAACTCTGTCTGTCCTGGCTTTTAACTTCCAGCCTAACTCCCTAAACTCGTTTATTACCTCCACACCCCTTTTCCTACCTACGTCATTGGTACCAATGTGCACCACGACTTCTGGCTGCTCCCCCTCCCCCTTAAGGATCCTGAAGACACGATCCGAGACATCCCTGGCACCCGGGAGGCAACATACCTTCCGGGAGTCTCACTCGCGACAACAGAATCTCCTATCTATTCCCCTAACCATTGAATCTCCTACAACTATTGCTTTTCTATTCTCCCCCCTTCCCTTCTGAGCCCCAGAGCCAGACTCAGTGCCAGAGACCTGGCCGCTAGGGTCTTTCCCCGGTAGGTCATATCTCCCCCAAACAGCATCCAAAACGGTATACTTGTTTTGAAGGGGAACGGCCACGAGGGATCCCTGCACTGTCTGCCTGTTTCTTTTTTTTCCCCTGACTAACCCAGCTATTCTTGTCCTGTACCTTGGGTGTGGTTACCTCCCTGTAACTCTTCCCTATCACCCCCTCTGCCTCCTGGATGATCCGAAGTTCATCCAGCTTCAGCTCCAGTTCCCTAACACGGTCTTTGAGGAGCTGGAGTTGGGTGCACTTCCCGCAGGTATAGTCAACGGGGACACCGGTGGTATCCCTCACCACACACATCCTACAGGAGGAGCATGCAACTGGCCTAGCCTCCATCCCCTCTTACCTTACAGAATATAGCTGCCCTGTGGACCAACTGGATCTCCGCCCTCTGACTCTGCTCCCAGTCAGCTGCACTCTCTGTAAACTCCTGGCTTTCATGTCACTCTGCGGGAATGTAGGAAACAAAATGAAAGGAACACCTTACTCCCTCCTCACCTAACTCCCTCAGTCACCAAAACTCTCACTATAGCACTCAAATGCACCAAATTCAGCACTCCCTCAGTCACAAAACTCTCACTATAGCGCTCAAATGCACCAAATTCAGCACTCAGTGCAAACAAAGTCTGCACTGTAGGGGATCACTTTTATACTGTGAATCTAGCCTCTGAAAACTCGCCTAATCCAATTAACTAATTAACAAGCTCCAGCTGCAAGTGCCTACAAGTAGAAGCTTTGTTTAAAGCTGTTTGAAAATTCACCACCTTCTAAACCAAACAGCAACTTTTAAGTTAATGAACTAAATAAAAGAAAGACTAGACTTTAGATAAAAATGAAGCCTTATACTCCCTCAGTCTTCCTTTATTTGGGCAGCTAAGACTCCAAAGGATCCGTGAGGCTTTACTCCAAAGAAATAGGCAGACTGGGAGCTTGGCTGTACCGAATTTATTGTTTTGGGTAGCCAATATTCAAAAGGTTTTGTTTTGGTTCAGTGATCCTGGTTCCATCTAGTGACAAATGGAGGTGAGCTCCTGCACGGTTTCTATCATTGGTGCAATAGTAACTGCCTTGTGGCCTTTCTGGTTCCAGTCTTTTCAGATACTTTCAGATTGGCAATATTTGCACAAGCTTTTCCCTCCTTACCCTTGGCACCACCCTCTTCCCTGTTGAAGAGGATTGTGCTTTTGGTTGTCTGGTGAGGGGAATATTTTGGGCATATATGGCCATATCTCTCGGCGGAGTCGGCTCCGAGTGAGGTGAGGGTAAAATGGAAGGGTGAGTTGGGTCCCATTCTGGAGGTGAGGGTAAAATGGGAGGGTGAGTTGGGTCCCATTCTGGAGGCGAGGGCGAGTTGGGTCCCATTTTGGAAGATGAGGTATGTAGTGAGGTGCTTCATGGCCAACTCCATGTCTTGTGCTCTGCTAAGTCTCATAGAATTCAAAGTGATGCACAGGGAGCATTTGACTAAAGCGAGAATGAGCGGATTCTTCTTCAGGGTGAAGGATAAGTGAGGCGTTGCTCTCGGGGGCTGGCTAACCATACACATGTTCTGGTCCTGTCCCAAATTGGTAAGCTTTGTGCCTCTTCGACACAATTGTTGATTTGGATCCATGTCCCCTGATGGCCATTTTCGGGATGTTGGACTTGCAGGTGCTGCAGACGGAGGTGAAGGCGTATGTCTTTGCCTTTGCCTCATCAATAGCCCGGAGACAAGTTCTGCTTGGGTGAAGGTCTACTCTGTCCAGTGCCTCTGCCTGGTTGGGTGACCTCTTGCCGATACTTGGAGAAGGTCAAGTACACCATTAGGGGGTTGGTAAAAGGGTTCTACCCAAGATGGCAGCCATTTATTTATTTTTTTTCAAGGAGTTCGTTGCCATTAGTAGTTAAAAGGGTTTTACTTTATTGTTGGTGGGGGTTAAGATTGGGTGTGTTCTTGATTGATTGCGTTCCTTTTTACATTGTAACTTGAAACATCTACTTTATGTTATATTAGGTTTTCAATAAAAACATTTATAAAAAGAAAAGTTACCTTGGAGGTGAGGAACTTCAAATTTTGAGTTTCCGTGCATGAATGCAGAGAATGGGAGCGGGTAGCACATGCACAATTCAGCAGTGCAAGTTATTTGTGCCGAGGATGTGTGACTGGGGCACCCACCACTAAAGTTGTGTCCCAGACAGGTGACAGCATGCCCTTTTTAAGTAGTAATGTTTTGCTCTGTAATTGAAATTGTGCTTGTGGGTTGGTGCCTTAGTGCATATTTGGGAATCCAGGGGAACATAATACTGGAAGATAAGATTGAAACCATGCAGGGTAGACTGCTGTTGATGCTGTCCAAGTGGGAGCAACTTGCGGAGAGAATTTCAAAGCGAGATCTTCAAAAGCGAAGACTGGAATCTCCCATGCAAGGGACAGTTTGTGAAATTGGTTGACTCATTTGTTTACTGATGCCTGGGTGGGTTAGAAATCCATGGACTCCAAAGTGGCTGGGGGAGCAAGGCGGCGAGCGGATGGTGAAGATCCAGGAGAAATGGGAAGCTGTGTTGGGAAGGGAGATCACTTGGGGAGTATGGAGGGAGGCACTGCATAGAGCAAATGGGACCCCCTCTTGTGCAAGGATGAGCCTGATACAGTTTAAGTTGGTGCACAGGGTGCATATGACTCGGGCGATAATGAGTGGGTTCTTTCAGGGGGTAGCAGATGAGTGTGAGAGCTGTGGGAGGGCCAGCAAATCTCTCACACAGTTTTGGAGTTGCAAAAAATTGGAAAGGTTCTGTGTGGGAGTGTTCGAGGTCTTAGCCAGGATAGTGGAGGAGGAGGTGGACCGGACCCTTTGGTGGTGATATTTGGGGCTTCAGAGAAGCCGGCGCTCATGGAGCGGAGGAAGGCCGATGTCGTGGCCTTCGCCTCTCTGATTGCACGGCGGTAAATTTTACTGGAGTGGCGGTCAGCATCGCCACCAGGGGTATTGGCTTGGTTGGGTGACCTGTACGAGTTCCTGCGGTTGGAGAAGATAAAGTATGCGTTGAGGGACTCTGCAGGAAGATTTGAGAAAAGGTAGGAGATGTTTGTGATTTTGTTTGAGGAGCTGTTCATCGCAGGGGGGAGGGGGGTGAAAAAGGGAAAAAATCTTTACAGACTGTATAGCTGATTGCTGGGAAGTATGTTTCCTGGGGTGTTTATTTGCTGTAACCTGTTTTTAAATACATTTTTGAAGAAAGAAATCCATGGACTTCCTGTCCTGAATTTATTTGCCATTTATTGAGCAGTATAATGTGTTCAACCACAGTTTGCCTGCTAATCACATGCATCTCCTGTTAACTTTTCTGACCTTGTACAGTAAAATGTATTTTTGTTTGTTCAAATCTCATGGAATCTTGTCTTGAATCTAAAAATGTATCAACTTTAAACAAAGCTTTGTTGGTCCCTAACATTTTAGCCAAAACCTTGGGGGGTCTGGTAAAATGTATTTTTGTTTGTTCAAATCCCATAGGATCTTGTCTTGAATCTAAAAATGTATCAATTTTAAACAAAGCATTGTTGGTCCCTAACAGGATCTTGCCAAAACCTTGGGGGTCTGGTCATCTCTGGAATCAACCTAATGATCATAAGAGAGTATATAAACAGAAATCTGGTAGTATACCTTTACTTGGTTTCCACATGAGATGGTATAGGAAAACCAATTTTGTAAGTTATTAAAATTAACGTTGGTAATTTTAATATTCTGAACCATGGTGGGTGAAAGTTGACTGCTGGGAAGTATGTTTCCTGGGGTGTTCATTTGTAACCTGTATTTTCTTTTAAGAGTCAACACTTTTAATATGTAGCTAGAATTTCTTCCTCAAATATTTTTCTTCTTTTGCAGAGGACTTGCCTCATTGGGTGCTGTCAGCTATGAAGTGTCTAGCAAACTGTAAGTTATCAATATATAATATTTTTTTTAAAGGGTTAAATGGGCTCAAATAAGCAGAACGGGCACCAATTAATTTTACAGCCATGAATGTATGTAGTTTCCATTCTGACCTGCTTAGGGTCTGGTATGGAGGCAAAAGGGGAAAGTAGTTCAACTGTGGAAAGGATAAATAGAAGGAATGGGGTGGGAGTGCAAAGCAAAAGATAGAAACAGAATATGTAGGGTGAAAGAAATATGAAAGGGAGTGGGCATGTTAAGTGAGAAAATGGATCGAGGAAAATCTTCAGCCGAAGAAGGGGAAATATTGGTGGGGGATTTGGAGTGTAGGGGCGTTGAGAACATAGGCGCAGAGATATTTTGTGTAGAGGCATAGAAGCGCACAATAGAAAGGAAAAAGGATGTATCAGGAAGTTCAAGTGTGAAGTACGGCAGTGGCACCATAAATTCATAAGATATAGGAGCAGAATTGGGCCATTTGGCCTATTGAGTCTGCTCTGCCATTGGATCATGGCTTATCTCATCCTGGCCTTAACCCCACTGTCCCAACCGTTCTCGTAACCCTTCAACCCATCAGCAATCAAAAATATGTCCATCTCCTCAAATGTATTCCCTCAAATTTAGTCACTGTCCCAGCATCCACTGCACTCTGCGGTAGCGAATTCCAGATTCACAACCTTTTGGGAGAAGTAGTTTCTCCTCAACTCCATTCTAAATTGCTACCTCTTGTCCTAAGACTGTGACCTCTCGTTCTAGAATGCCCCACAAGAGGAAGCATCTGCTCCACGTCTACTTTATCTATACCTTTTATCACCTTAGTATACCTCAATTTGATCTCCCTTCATTCTTCTAAACTCTAGAGAGTATAGGCCTAAACTCTTTAATCTCTCTTCATACAACAAACCCCTCATCTCTGAAATCGACTTAATGAACCTCCTCTGAACTGCCACCAATGCCACAACATCTTTCCTCAAATAAGGGGACATGTGTGGAAGCGCAAATGGTCTGTGGACCAAATTGGAGGTAGGAAGTGTAGGAGGGGTGGGTGGTGAGCGGAAGGAATGGAGTGCTTAGGGGAGAAAAAGGATATGAGAAGACAAAAAGTTTTTTTCCTCTGGTAGAGTTTGGAGTTGGAGGAGAATGGACTGACCCCATCCTACCCTTTTGACCAAATTTCTAACCATCACTGTGCCCAGGTTGGCAACATGGTGCAAATAGGGTAGAGACAATGGTGACAAATCATGATGTTTGCACAGAGATGGATTGCTCTACTGATGGCCCCAATACTCTTAACTCTTAGAATCATAGAATTTAATAAACAAACTCTATTTGGCCATCCTTACACACCATCTTGCTGTGCGTTCTCAACATTAAGAATGATAAGAATTAAAATTAACTACACGGTTGAAGTAATCCATTTGAAATATAACAGTCATTCACATTTCCACAGATATGCAAAATTCAATCCCAAGATATGAACATCCAGGACTACATGAAAATAAAATTGAATTGATTTATGAGTCACTTTAGATCTAGTGCATAATCCTACGTGAGCTAAACACCTCAATTGTTATGGAGGTCAGTTTGTTTATTACCCGAAACCGACGGTAGGAAGAACAGATGTGCAAAATATTTCTTAAATGGTGGGAGATTAGAACATGTGAATGTACAAAGATACATGGATATCTCCATAAATAAGTTACTGAAGGTTTACATGCAGATATTGCAGGCAGTTGGGAAGGCTGATGATATGTTGGCCTTTATTACAGGAGGATTTGAGTACAGGAGTAGTATTCTCTCAATTGATCAGACCACACCTGGAGGACTCTGCAATTTTCACCCCCTTGCCTGAGGAAGGATATTATTGCCATAGAGGGAAGGTTCACCAGACTTGTTCCCAGGATGATGTATCTGTCCTATGAAGAGAAATTTGGGGTACTGGACCTTTATTCTTTGAGTTTCAAAGAATGAGAAGTGATCTAATTGAAACTTACAAACTAAAAGGTATAGACAGGGTAGATGCAGTTAAGATGTTTCCCTTGGCTGGGGAATCTAGAACCAGATTATGCAATTTCAAAATAAGGGAGAAACCACTTAAGACTGAAACGCAGAGAAATAATTTTACTCGAGGGTTGTGAATCTTTGGAATTCTCTACCATAGGTGATATGGGAATTCGGTCAGAGTATTTTGAAATCTGTCAATGACCAGGGGATATGGGGATGGTGTGGGGGTACAAAAGACATTGAAGTGGGTGATCAGCTATGATCGTATTGAATGGCAGAGCAGGCACAATAGGCTGAATGGCCTACTCTTCTATCTGAGCAATGCCACAGGAAAATAAATTGTCTTTTCACTTTTTTGTGTTTTCCAATATTAATTTGTATGTAGGAGTTTCATATCCATTCCTGTTGCATCACCTCTTGTGATGGAAGACCTGCACTGTCAGCATTGATTATATGCTTAAATCCCACAGTGAGGCTTCAACCCACAATTTGCTGACTCATAAAAATAACACCAATGAAACATTTAAGGTTGTAAAATTTGTAATAAAATTGTTTTAAACTTGGTTGAAATTGATTTAAATTTTTTAAACTAAATTTGTAAATTGCATTTTTATTTAGTTTTGTACAAGTCCTTTGAGATTATCTTCATTATTGTCACTCCGTATTTCTGCTAAAACTTATAATGCTTTTTTTTTTAAATTCAGGGCCCCGGAACAATGATCTGACTCAGCCAAGTTATCCTGGTTTTGAGCGAGATGTTTTTAAAACCATTGCTGATTACTTTCTAAATCTTCCTGAGCCACTACTTACATTTGAACATTATGAACTCTTTGTGAATATATTAGGTAGGTACATGAATGCAAGAATAATCAGAACTGGTTAAAATGGATTTTAACACCTGGCGTGGTGCTACTGTCAATGCCTTATAATGAAAGAGGGCTGGTTTTGTTCCGTTGGCTGGACAGCTGGTTCATAATGCAGAGCGAAGCCAATAGCATGGGTTCATTTCCCATATTGGCTGAGGTTATTCTTGAAGATCCCGCCTTCTCATCCTTGCCCCTCGCCTGAGGTGTGATGACCCTCCGGTTAAATCACCACCAGTCAGTTATTCCCCCTCAATGGGAAAAGCATCCTATGGTCATCTGGGACTATGGTGACTTAACTTACTTTTGAGAAGGGGTAGTTAAGTACAAATAAATTATACTCTTTTGTAATTGTTGCTGTATGTATTTTTCAGTCTTTGTGCTTTCTATGTTACTAACACATTTTGTAATGTGTCTTGCGTTATGTTCTTGCTGAGCTCATTGCTAATGTTTATTGTTTATTTGCACTCTGTCTACCTAAATCTGTTTTGGTTTTCTGTCAGTTTTATGTGGTTACATCATGGTCTCAAACAGACAGCAAGGAAAGCGCAAGAATTTGGATGAACCCAGTTGTCCACAGCCAGCAAAATCACAGCATTTGAATAGTCATATAAATTCTTTCAAATCAACAGAGTGCCTGTTACTCAGCTTAATTCGCAAAGACATTTCGGATCAGAGCATCCCTTTGTTCGCACCAGAAAAACAACAGGAAGAATTGCAATGTACATCTGGGCAAAAACTAAATCGAAATGAGCGCAACCTTCCAAAAGGATGTGCTAGACGATTAAACCAGTGTTCAAAAAGTTACAGAAAAGATGATAACCAAGCACAACTAATGGGAGGCAGCTGTGAGAATCTGACAAATTTAAACAACGTTCATGTACAGACTGTTAAGTCTAAATGCTACTCCGTGGGAAATATTGTGAATCTTTCAAGTGGAGACATACTACGTAAACCACTGTGCCATGCTGACCTAAATGAAGCAAGACATCAAAATGATAATGAATGTAGTCAGAACATGCAATACTTTGCAAAAAGTAGACCAAAAGCAGAATCCATGTTGAATCTTTATTTGGAAAGTGGGCGACAACAAATTTCGAACTCAACTTCTCGGTGTAGCTCTGCATGGACCTTGACTGAATCCAGTAAAGAACCTTGGACTAATTCTAAAAATCAAAAATTGCTCAAAGGAGAGTCCACCAATGCTGTTAATCAAAAATCAGTTCATGGTCAGGATCAGCAAACATGGAACTTACAATCGTGGAAAATGCGCAACTTTTCTAAAATGAACTACAATGAGTTAAATGCAGCCAATAACAGTAAAGTATTCAAAGATGTAGGCAGCCACATCAATATTAATACTCAAGTTGCTGAAGTCACTGTGAAACATGATTTTTCAGCTCCGACAGGACTAAGGAGACCAAACCCATTCAGTTTTGCTGCTACAATGGACAGTGAATACCCAGCTATAGATGGGGCATTTATGTTCCAATGTCACAAATGCGCTGTGGATGGATCTGGAAACCCTTCACCTGGTTGCCAGTCTACACTTGTAGGATGTTTAAATGGCACACAAAGTAAGATAAATGCTGAATATTGTATTGCTTGGTGCTTTTGTCTGAGCTTGTGTAATTTTGTGTATTTGGAAAAACCAGTTAAATTTCACAATTTAGCTATATTTAATAGGATAGTATGTTTTAGTATAAATAGAACCAATCTGTTGGTGTATTTGTGAAATAATTGGATTATAAAACTGGTATTGCTGATAGTTTGGATTAGCTATCAGCAGCTTGATGGTGACAGCAATGATAGATTATGACTGTAATCTGTCACTGTACTTCATTCAGACTGGATAGAGAGAGATTTGATATTTGTATATTAGGAGTATGCAATTAGTGCTGGGAGGGAAAAAAACATGCTGTCAAAGCTTCTCATCTTGCACTTGAGGATAAGAGTAGACCACGTGGCCCGATGAGTGAGTCTCTATCCCAGCCTTAAATGTATTTGACGATGGAACATGCACAACTCTCTGGGGTTGAGAATTCCAGCAGTTCATGAACTTTTGAAGGAAGTAATTTCTACTCATCTCAATCCTAAAGGATCAGCCTATTATCTGGAGTCACCTCCCCCCACCCACTATCTTAGATACCCTAACCAGTGGACACAATCCCTCAACAAGACCATTCAAAGTCTTTGAGGATTTCAATGAAATCACTTCTCATCTCCTAAACTCCAGAGAATATAAATTTAATTTATTCATCACCTCAGCGTGACACAAGCCCCTCATTCCAGGGACCAATTTAGTGGACCTTTGCTGTACCGAGTCCAATTCAAGTTTATCCTTAAATTTGGAATGTGGTCTCGCCAAAATCCTATACAATTGTAGCAAGAACACTTTTATTCCTGTACTCCAATTCCTTGCAATAAAGGCCATCATGCCCATTGACCCTCCTAATTGCTTGGTGTACGTGCATGATAACTTGCTGCATTCCTTATACAAGCACACCCAACGTCTCTTTGAATCTCAACACCACAAGTTTATCACATTTTTAAAAGTCTGCTTTTCTATTCTTATGATCAACGTGAATAAATTTGCACGTCCCCGCATTATATTCCGCATTA